>NW_021703771.1:52824048-54024048 GCF_005190385.1 Monodon monoceros
CAATCCAAGAACATGGTATATCTCTCCATCTATTTGTATCATCTTTAATTTCTTTCATCAGTGTCTTATAATTTTCTGCATACAGGTCTTTTGTCTCCTTAGGTAGGTTTATTCCTAGATATTTTATTCTTTTTGTTGCAGTGGTAAATGGGAGTGTTTTCTTGATTTCACTTTCAGATTTTTCATCATTAGTGTATAGGAATGCCAGAGATTTCTGTGCATTAATTTTGTCTCCTGCTACTTTACTAAATTCATTGATTAGCTTTAGTAGTTTTCTGGTAGCATCTTTAGGATTCTCTATGTATAGTATCATGTCATCTGCAAACAGTGACAGCTTTACTTCTTCTTTTCCGATTTGGATTCCTTTTATTTCCTTTTCTTCTCTGATTGCTGTGGCTAGAACTTCCAAAACTATGTTGAATAAGAGTGGTGAGAGTGGGCAACCTTGTCTTGTTCCTGATCTTAGTGGAAATGCTTTCAGTTTTTCACCATTGAGGACGATGTTGGCTGTGTGTTTGTCATATAGGGCCTTTATTATGTTGAGGAAAGTTCCCTCTATGCCTACTTTCTGCAGGGTTTTTATCATAAATGGGTGTTGAACTTTGTCGAAAGCTTTCTCTGCATCTATTGAGATGATCATATGGTTTTTCTCCTTCAATTTGTTAATATGGTGTATCACGTTGATTAAATATGCGTATATTGAAGAATCCTTGCATTCCTGGAATGAACCCTCCTTGATCATGGTGTATGATCCGTTTAATGTGCTGTTGGATTCTGTTTGCTAGTATTTTGTTGAGGATTTTTGCATCTATGGTCATCAGTGATATTGGCCTGTAGTTTTCTTTGTGACATCCTTGTCTGGTTTTGGTATCAGGGTGATGGTGGCCTCGTAGAATGAGTTTGGGAGTGTTCCTCCCTCTGCTATATTTTGGAAGAGTTTGAGAAGGATAGGTGTTAGCTCTTCTCTAAATGTTTGATAGAATTCGCCTGTGAAGCCATCTGGTCCTGGGCTTTTGTTTGTTGGAAGATTTTTAATCACAGTTTCAATTTCAGTGCTTGTGATTGGTCTGTTCATATTTTCTATTTCTTCCTGATTCAGGCTTGGCAGGTGGTGTATTTCTAAGAATTTGTCCATTTCTTCCAGGTTGTCCATTTTATTGGCATAGAGTTGCTTGTAGTGATCTCTCATGATCTTTTGTATTTCTGCAGTGTCAGTTGTTACTTCTCCTTTTTCATTTCTAATTCTATTGATTTGAGTCTTCTCCCTTCTTTTCTTGATGAGTCTGGTTAATGGTTTATCAATTTTGTTTATCTTCTCAAAGAACCAGCTTTTAGTTTTATTGATCTTTGCTATCGTTTCCTTCATTCCTTTTTCATTTATTTCTGATCTGATTTTTATGATTTCTTTCCTTCTGCTAACTTTGGGGTTCTTTTGTTCTTCTTTCTCTAATTGCTTTAGGTGCAAGGTTAGGTTGTTTATTCGAGATGTTTCCTGTTTCTTAAGTTAGGATTGTATTGCTATAAACCCCCTCTTAGAACTGCTTTTGTTGCATCCCATAGATTTTGGGTCGTCGTGTCTCCATTTTCATTTGTTTCTAGGTATTTTTTAATTTCCTCTTTGAGTTCTTCAGTGATCACTTCGTTATTAAGTAGTGTATTGTTTAGCCTCCATGTGTTTGTATTTTTTACAGATCTTTTCCTGTAATTGATATCTAGTCTCATAGCATTGTGGTCGGAAAAGATACTTGATACAATTTCAATTTTCTTAAATTTACCAAGGCTTGATTTGTGACCCAAGATATGATCTATCCTGGAGAATGTTCCATGAGCACTTGAGAAAAATGTGTATTCTGTTGTTTTTGGTTGGAATGTCCTATAAGTATCAATTAAGTCCATCTTGTTTAATGTATCATTTAAAGCTTGTGTTTCCTTATTTATGTTCATTTTGGATGATCTGTCCATTGGTGAAAGTGGGGTGTTAAAGTCCCCTACTATGAATGTGTTACTGTTGATTTCCCCTTTTATGGCTGTTAGTATTTGCCTTATGTATTGAGGTGCTCCTATGTTGGGTGCATAAATATTTACAATTGTTATATCTTCTTCTTGGATCGATCCCTTGATCATTATGTAGTGTCCTTCTTTGTCTCTTCTAATAGTCTTTATTTTAAAGTCTCTTTTGTCTGATATGAGAATATCTACTCCAGCTTTGTTTTGGTTTCCATTTGCATGAAATATCTTTTTCCATCCCCTTACTTTCAGTCTGTATGTGTCTCTAGGTCTGAAGAGGGTCTCTTGTAGACAGCAAATATATGGGTCTTGTTTTTGTATCCATGCAGCCAATCTGTGTCTTTTGGTGGGAGCATTTAGTCCATTTACATTTAAGGTAATTATCGATATGTATGTTCCTATTCCCATTTTCTTAATTGTTTTGGGTTCGTTATTGTAGGTCTTTTCCTTCTCTTGTGTTTCTTGCCTAGAGAAGTTCCTTTAGCAGTTGTTGTAAAGCTGGTTTGGTGGTGCTGAACTCTCTCAGCTTTTGCTTGTTTGTAAAGGTTTTAATTTCTCCATCAAATCTGAATGAGATCCTTGCTGGGTAGAGTAATCTTGGTTGCAGGTTTTTCTCCTTCATCACTTTAAATATGTCCTGCCAGTCCCTTCTGGCTTGCAGAGTTTCTGCTGAAAGATCAGCTGTTAACCTTATGGGGATTCCCTTGTGTGTTATTTGTTGTTTTTCCCTTGCTGCTTTTAATATGTTTTCTTTGTATTTAATTTTTGACAGTTTGATTAATATGTGTCTTGGCGTATTTCTCCTTGGATTTATCCTGTATGGGACTCTCTGTGCTTCCTGGACTTGATTAACTATTTCCTTTCCCATATTGGGGAAGTTTTCAACTATAATCTCTTCAAATATTTTCTGAGTCCCTTTCTTTTTCTCTTCTTCTGGAACCCCTATAATTCGAATGTTGGTGCATTTAATGTTGTCCCAGAGGTCTCTGAGACTGTCCTCAGTTCTTTTCATTCTTTTTTCTTTATTCTGATCTGCAGTAGTTATTTCCACTATTTTATCTTCCAGGTCAATTATCCATTCTTCTGCCTCAGTTATTCTGCTATTGATCCCATCTAGAGTATTTTTAATTTCATTTATTGTGTTGTTCATCGTTGTTTGTTTCATCTTTAGTTCTTCTAGGTCCTTGTTAAATGTTTCTTGCATTTTGTCTATTCTATTTCCAAGATTTTGGATCATCTTTACTATCATTATTCTGAATTCTTTTTCAAGTAGACTGCCTATTTCCTCTTCATTTGTTAGTTCTGGTGGGTTTTTATCTTGCTCCTTCATCTGCTGTGTGTTTTTCTGTCTTCTCATTTTGCTTATCTTACTGTATTTGGGGTTTCCTTTTTGCAGGCTGCAGGTTCGTAGTTCCTGTTGTTTTTGGTATCTGTCCCCAGTGGCTAAGTTTGGTTCAGTGGGTTATGTAGGCTTCCTGGTGGACGGGACTAGTGCCTGTGTTCTGGTGGATGAGGCTGGATCTTGAGTTTCTGGTGGGCAGGTCCACGTCTGGTGGTGTGTTTTGGGGTGTCTGTGGACTTATTATGATTTTAGGCAGCCTCTCTGCTAATGGGTGGGGTTGTGTTCCTGTCTTGCTAGTTGTTTGGCATAGGATGTCCAGCACTGTAGCTTGCTGGTCGTTGAGTGAAACTGGGTGCTGGTGTTGAGATGGAGATCTCTGGGAGATTTTCGCCGTTTGATATTACGTGGAGCTGGGAGGTCTCTTGTGGACCAGTGTCCTGAAGTTGGCTCTCCCATCTCAGAGGCACAGCACTGACTCCTGGCTGCAGCACTAAGAGCCTTTCATCCACACGGCTCAGAATAAAAGGGAGAAAAAGTAGAAAGAAGGAATTAGTAGAAGTAGAAAGAAAGAAAGAAAGAAGGGAGGGAGGGAGGGAGGAAGGAAGGAAGGAAGGAGGGAAGGAAGGAAAAAAGAAAGAAAGAAGATAAAGTAAAATAAAATAAAGTAAGATAAAATATAATAAAGTTATTAAAATAAAAAAATAATTATTAAGAAAACAATTTAAAAAAACGGACGGATAGAACTCTAGGGCAAATGGTGGAAGCAAAGGTATAAAGACAAAATCTCATACAGAAGCATACGCATATACACTCACAAAAAGAGGAAAAGGGGAAAAAATCATAAATCTTGCTGTCAAAGTCCACCTCCTTAAATTGGGATGATTCGTTGTCTATTCACGTATTCCACAGATGCAGGGTACATCAAGTTGATTGTGGAGCTTTAATCCGCTGCTTCTGAGGCTGCTGGGAGAGATTTCCCTTTCTCTTCTTTGTTCTCACAGCTCCCAGGGGCTCAGCTTTGGATTTGGCCCCGCCTCTGCGTGTAGGTCGCTGGAGGGCGTCTGTTCTTTGCTCAGACAGGACGGGGTTAAAGGAGCCGCTGATTCGGGGTCACTGACTCACTCAGGCCGGGGGGGAGGGAGGGGCACGAAGTGCGGGGCGGGCCTGCGGCGGCAGAGGCCGGCGTGAAGTTGCAGCAGCCTGAGGCGCACCGTGCATTCTTCCGGGGGAGTTGTCCCTGGATCCCAGGACCCTGGCAGTGGCGGGCTGCACAGGCTCCCCGGAAGAGGGGTGTGGAGAGTGAGCTGTGCTCGCACACAGGCTTCTTGGTGGCGGCAGCAGCAGCCTTCGCGTCTCATGCCCGTCTCTGGGGTCCGCGCTTTTAGCCGCGGCTCCCGCCCGTCTCTGGAGCTCCTTTAAGCAGCGCTCTTAATCCTCTCTCCTCGCGCACTAGGAAACAAAGAGGGAAGAAAAAGTCTCTTGACTCTTCGGCAGGTCCAGACTCTTCTCCGGACTCCCTCCCGGCTAGCCGTGGCGCACTAACCCCCTGCAGGCTGTGTTCACGCCGCCAACCCCAGTCCTCTCCCTGCGCTCGGACCAAAGCCCGAGCCTCAGCTCCGAGCCCCGCCCGCCCCGGCGGGTGAACAGACAAGCCTCTCGTGCTGGTGAGTGCCAGTCGGCCCTGATTCTCTGTGCGGGAATCTCTCCGCTTTGCCCTCCGCACCCCTGTTGCTGTGCTGTCCTCCGCGGCTCCAAAGCTTTCCCCTCCGCTGCCTGCAGTCTCCACCCGCGAAGGGGCTTCCTAGTGTGTGGACACCTTTCCTCCTTCACAGCTCCCTCCCACTGGTGCAGGTCCCGTCCCTATCCTTTTGTGTCTGTTTTTTCTTTCTTCTTTTGCCCTACCCAGGTACGTGGGGGAGTTTCTTGCCTTTTGGGAGGTTTGAGGTCTTCTGCCAGCGTTCACTAGGTGTTCTGTAGGAGTTGTTCCACGTGTAGATGTATTTCTGGTGTATCTGTGGGGAGGAAGGTGATCTCAGTGTCCTACTCTTTCGCCATCTTCCCGGAAGCCCTCGAGTATTGCTATCTTAATAGTATTAAGTCTTCCAGTTCGTGAGCATGCAATATCTTTCTATTTATTTAGAAATAGACAGATTTTTTCTTTAATTTTTTTCAATGATGTTTTTTATTTTTCAATGTGTATGTCTTACACTTCTTTTGTTAAATTTATTCCTTAAGTATTTTATTCTTTCTGACACCTTTATACATGAAATTGTTCTCTTAATTTTATTTTCAGATTGTTTATTGAAAGTGTATAGAAATTTCTATATATACTATATTGCATGTAACCTGCAAATACATATAATTTTATTTCCTCCTTTTCAATCTCAATGCATCATATTTCTTTTTCTTGTCTGATTGCCCTGGTTGGAATCTCCAATACAATGTCAAATACAGGGGGGCAAAAGTGGATATCTTGACTTAAGGGGAAAAGCTTTCAATCTTTTACCATTAAATATGAGATTAATTGTGGGTTTTTCATAGATGTCCTTTATCAGGTTGAAGAAGTTCCTTTCTATTAGATTGTTGTTGTTTTTTAAATCACAAAAAGATACTGGATTTTGTCAAATGTTTTTCTGTGTCTATTGAGTGATCATGTTTATTTTTTAAAAATTTTGTCCCTTATTCTACTAATACAGTGTATTACGTTGATTTGTTTTGATATATTGAATTAATTTCACATTCCTCAGATAAATCCCACTTGGTCATGGTGTATGACCATTTTTTATGTTGATTTCAGTTTGCTAATATTTTGTTGAGAATTTTTGCATCTATATTTGTGAATGAAATATTGGTCTATAGTTTTCTTTTCTTGTAATATCTTTGCCTGCTTTTAGAATAATTTGGGAAATCCCATCTTTCTATTTTTTGGAAGCATTTGTGAAGGATTCATGTTAATTCTCTTCTTTAAACATTTGGTAGAATTCACCAGTGAAGCCATTTGTTTCTGGGCTTCTCTTTGTGGGAATTTTCTTGATTATTAATTCTATTTCTTCTTTGTTATAGGCCTGTTCAGATTTTCTATTTCTTCTTGACTCAGTTTAGTTAGACTGTCTTTTTAGTAGATCGTCCGTTTCACCTAGTTATTAATTTGTTGACATGTAATTGTTCATGGTGTTTCCTTATAATCCTTTTTATTTCTGTAAGACTAAATAATATCCCCTTTTTCATTCTTGATTCAGTAATTTGAGTCTCTTCTCTCTTTTCTTGGTCACTTTACCTAAAGTTTTGTCGATTTTGTTGATCTTTTGAAAGAACCAACTTTTGGTTCTATTGATTTTCTCTATTTTTCAATTCTCTATTTTATTCATTTCCATGTTAATATTTCTTTCATTTTTCTCACTCTGGGTTTAACTTACTTTTTCTTTTCTGGTTTCTTAAGGTAGAAAGTGTAGGATATTTATTTGAGATTTTTCTTTTTTTAATGTAAGCATTTACTGTTGTAAATTTTATTCTGAGCACTGCTTTCTTTGCATCTCATACATTTCGGTATGTTGTGTTTTTGTGTGTGTGTGTGTGTGTGTGTTTTATGTTTCATCTCAAAATATTTTCTAATTTCCTTTATGATTTTTTCTTTGACTCTGGTTATTTGTGGTGTGACAAAAGGAAATTCATTTCTAATTTACTTCTGTTGTGGCCATACATTGTGTTGATTTCAATCCTTTTATATTTATTGAGACTTGTTTTATGGCTTTATACATGGTCTATCCTGGAGAATGTTCCATCTGCACTTGAGAAGAATGGACATTCTGCTATTGCTGGATGACGTGTTCTATAGATATGTTAGGTCAAGTTGGTCTATACTGTTGTTCAAGCCTTCTGTTTCCTTGCTAATCTGTCTACTTGTTCTATCCATGTTTGAAAATGGAGTATTGAAGTCTTCAACTATTATTGTTGAATTTCTCTTTTCAGTTCTGGTAGTTTTTCTGATGTATTTTGGGGCTCTGTTGTTAGGGGCATATAATTATATAGATTCAGATTAGGAATGTGTCAAATTGTGCCAGATGAAACAATTGTATATGTACTCATATAGTTTCAGAGCTGGAGCCCACCTTGGTCCTTATCTAGAATTCTTACAGATGAGAAAAAACTGAGATACACAAAAATTAAATGAACTTCCAAAGTGATACAGATACTAGTTATTCCTGGAGGCAGGGTTAGAATTAAGGTCTCCTGACTCACAGATGCTCATCTCTACTAACGCCCAATAGCAGCCTGAGATTTTTTTGAAATGGTATACATATATTACCTTATTACTAACCCTAGAAAATAGTCTTTTTCAGTGTAAAGAGACAGATGAAAAGCTATTTTTCCAGTTTTCCTCAAATGGAGAATTTTATATAGTCAATATTAAAAAATTTTAAAGAGAAACTACATGGGGAAGGAATGTGGCTAAATGATGATAATGGATTTTATGTTCCTAATGGAAAATCTGAATTTTTAAAACATTAGATGAAAGACAAAATTCAGACTAACCTATGTCAAAATAACAGAATGTAATGGAAAAGTAATCAAGGTATTAACTAGCTCTTGCAAACCAGCCATGTTATGTCAAGAAAGATATTAACCTAAAAGAAATTTCAATTATTGTCACCTGTTGATCTGAGTTAATGGTTTGTTTTTTGGTTGCTTGTTTGTTTTCAGCAGAACTTAGATCTCTGGGCTAGCAAAAGCCAATTAACTCAAATTGGAAATGAACTTTCCTACTAGGAAAGAAAAAAGACAAAAATAAAGAAAACAGATGTAATATAAGTTTTGAAGTAGCATTAACTTTGATTTATTTCCCAAGATAACTGTGAATATTTCTTTTAAAATTAACTTTGTTTTCAATAGTCTATGATTTCAATTAAATGCATTAAAATTTGTAGCGATTTAAATCTCAAATACCTTTTCCTACCCGTTCCCCTGTTTTTTTCAGAGACACTTAAGTATAGTTATTGGCCTCGTATAGCTGAAGGTGTGTCTTTTTCTATTCTGTAAGTTAAATAGCTTCTTTCCCTAGAGGTGTAGATTTAAACTAAAGTCAGTGACACATTTCATGTATGGCTCACAGTTGTATTTATCTTCTCTAATTATATTTTTTATACTCTTTTTTTTTTTTAGTATTAAGCACATAATTCAGATTTGAGTTTTTCAAATTTCACCAATATCTTTACATTCCCTTGCTTTTGTGAACTAGCACTTTTTTGCCCAAGTGACTTGACATACCATCATTCTTCCAGTGATCATTTGTAAGAACCTGAGTGGACAACAGGAAAGCCCAGTAAACTTAGAACTTTGGGGGAAATTTGGCTAAGATTGAAGGTGTATAAATAAGGGATTACCCTTCATTTGTTTAACAAATATTAAAAGGACTCCTACTATGTTGTCAGGCACCATTCAACAGTTAACAAAACTGACAAAGTTTCTGGCCTTGTGGAGCTTATATTCTAGTTATGGGGAAAAGATAGTAAAGAAATAAGCAAATAAGTGTCTGGTGTTAATAAGTTCTAGAAAGAAAAATAAAGCAGGTCAGGGGAATAATATTTAAACAGAATATATGTTTAAGGAAGGCCTTTCCGGTTAGAAGTCATTGATCTGAAATCTGAATAAAGTGAGAAGTGAGCTAAATGGCTATCTTGAGGTGAAAAAGCAAGCCTTTAAGGTAAGAGTTTGCTGGGTAAATTCAGAGAGCAACAAGGAGGCCAGTGTGGTTGGAGATGGAAGAGGTGAACCAGCACGTGAAAGCAGAGAGGTAACAGAACCAGGTCATTTTGCGCCTTGCTGCTTATGGTAAGAGCTCCCAGTTTTCTTTGAGTTGGGTGGGAGTCTTGAAGGTTTTGAGCAGAGCAGTGGCAAGATCCAGCTTAGGCTTTGAAAGGATCACTCTGGCTTTTGTGGGGAAAATGCAATATAGGGGGACAGGCGTAGAAAGAGAGAGGCAAATGGGGAAACTATTTGATATTCCAGGCAAGAGATGGTGCTGATTTAGACCATGATGGTAAAAGGGAAAGTTCTAGCAGGGAAATGCTAAGTACTGTTAGTTTGGGTTGGTGAGAGGGAAATGGAGGTATACAGCAGCTAAGTGACTTTTCTTACTTCTTTAAGTTTTGATTGTTTATAGAAGTTACAGGAACAATGTAAAGATTTATACTAAAATGAACACTTGACTCTTCATTACCTAGAGTAAGAAATAAAAATATTGCCAGTACCTTGAAAGCCTTTGTCATCCCCTTCCCAATCATATCTTTTTCCTGCCTCCCAGAGCTAACCATCATCTTGCCTTGTTTTGATCATTCTCATACTTTTCTATAGATTTACCAGTGATATATGTATCTCTACACAGTATATTGCTTTGATTTGGAAAACTCTGTGGCAAGCACAAACCTAGCTGTGTAGGGAAAGGATAATACTGCCACTGTGAGATAGAGGCTTCTGGGAGAAGATGAGTGACCAGGACTGTATGGTCACAATCTGGCTTCAGCTTTTCTGATAGTTTGCAAGACCCCTCACCTCGAGAAATCTTTGGGCAAGGTCTTGAGTAACTATAGGGAAGCACTGGGCTGGCATACTGGAGTTGGGCCAGCAACCAGGACTGTGTTGGGGGCTGGGTTCTAGATGTCCAGCAGGAAAATGATAGTGAAGTGAGTTGTTCTTTATTTTCTGCCTCTCAGCTAATCACTGCTACTAAGCTTCTAAGCTTACCTCCAGCCCTTAGGAGCAGGTCAAAGCAGAACACTTCTGTGGAGTGAACTGAGTGTCTTTAGCTGATCTAGGCTGCAGGGCATCGAGTGGAGTGGAGTAACTTACTCAGCATGTAGTCAGGAGAAGCCAAGTATAGATAATAGTTTCTTCTGGCTCATGCAGACATTCTCAACTCATGATGAAAAGAAGATATGATTGCCCAGTCTTCAACGTGGGCCTGTATCTTGAGTCACATTGTTCCAGTCTTAGCTAATTGCTCCCTCCTTCCTGTATAGCTATCATCCTGGGATCTCCCTTCACTAACCTTCTTGAGATTCCTTCAATTTTATCCTACTCCCTGCATCCTCTGTTTTCTGAGGTTTGAACTTAACACTACTATTGTTATATTCTTTTATAATCATTTAGGTTAACCAACATACCATTTTCTGATGCTCTTTATTTCTTCTTATATCTTTATTTTTCCATCTGGGATCATTTTCCTTTGGCCTGAGAATAGCCTTCAGAATTCCTTTGATGCATGTCTGTGAGTGGTGAGCTCTTTTGGAGTTCTTCTTCCTATTTAAAAAATGTCTTTATCTTCTGCATTGAGAATCAGCAGTATTTAAAAAAAAATTTCCATGTGAATATTTATTGACCTTCACCTGACTTTCTTTTTTTCAGTGTTATTTGTTTGGACCTATTTGGCCCTGCATGACTGGCTCTTTTGTGCCACATTCAGCCATCTGGCTCTACTGAAATGGGAACTTCAGCATCTTTTCATCATTCCCACCCTCATTCTCTCTGTTCCATATGGAGGGTTTACCTCCTGATCTTCTAGACTTTCTTGTCCTCTCTTCCTCTTACCTTTTGACCTCACTTCACATTCTTCTCTTATTGGTCTTGCTCTATTCCTTCAGACCAGGCTTGGCACAGTTTTTTGGCTAGGCTCTTGATTCCCTCCTTGACTGTCACCCAAGTTCTCTTCCAGCTCTGCTGTGTCTAGCCACTGTGGATAAATCTCTCTCCAAGTTAGGATTGGATCCTGGAAGCTCTGACTTCAGTACAATTTTTATGGGTATAACTTTTGGTGGGTTAGTTCAAAAAATTCAGATTCTGGTTGATGACACAGTTAATTAAAAAAGGGACAGAGAGAGGATCTTGGGGTGGAAGGGAGAAGTTGCTTCACAATTTATCAGGGTAGAAACTTAAACATTACTTAGAACAAACCAAATGAAACTCCCAACATATACGTACAAAACATTGTTTAAGTAGGTATAAATTTTATCTGAAATATTTAAGCTGTTTTCCTGTATTAGGGATTTAGGGCAAAGAATTTTTTTAAAAATAAATTTATTTATTTATTTTTGGCTGCGTTGGTCTTCGTTGCTGCACGCGAGCTTTCTCTGGTTGCTGTGAGCAGTGGCTACTCTTCCTTGCGGTGCACAGGCTTCTCACTGTGGTGGGTTACTCTTGTTGTGAAGCATGGACTCCAGAGGCGTGGGCTTCAGTAGTTGTGGCACCCGGGCTCAATAGTTGTGGCTCACGGGCTCTAGAGCTCAGGCTCAGTAGTTGTGACGCACGGTCTTAGTTGCTCTGTGGCATGTGGGATCTTCCCGGACCAGGGCTCGAACCCGTGTCCCCTGCATTGGCAGGCGGATTCTTAACTATTATGCCACCAGGAAAGTCCCAGGGCAAAGTTTTATGATTTTTAAGTCTCACTATTAAGAAGTAAAAAACTTTTTCTTAGAATAATTAGATATGATTATGCCTTGCAAATTTATTGAATCATTGGAATTAGAAAGTGAGTTGGGAAAAATGTATCATCAAATAATTTTCAAATTATTACAAATGAATTAAAACGATCTAAAATATATATTGTTCAGAGTACTGCTACAGTGATCTATCTTATAGTAGATTTATTTGACTGATAGTATGCTTTCAAATAAAAGTCAGTTTCTTTCTGCGAAAAGCATTCTACCAAGAAAGTAACTTTCTGCATCTAGGGTATAAGCTACCATGGTCATGCAGGTGTGAAAAAAGAAGTTGCAACTCAGTTTGTGACTCTGATTTTCTGTGTGTTTGAAGGAATTACTTTATTGGCCTGGATCTCACTTTCCTCAGCTATAATATGGGGAGACTAATTGTTGCAAAGTGTTATGAGAACCTTCAATGGAAGATAACTATCAAAGTGCAAAGAATAACCAGACATTTTACTACATTTGTGTTCATCTGATTTTGAAATTTGTGCTCTTTTTTCCAATTTCATAGAGGAAACACCATCTGCATATTTCATCCTGTTGTGATGAATTATAAGAAGGGATATGGAAGTCAGCTCTGAATTTCCTTTTCTTTTGGTGTGTATAAACCAGTCTTTAATATTATTACCCTGTTGTTTTTGTGGTTTCCTTTCCTCTACGTCAACTGCATTCGTGTGAAGGGCTTTCTCCAAGATTAAACATTTGCCTCATTGGCAGCTTTTCTGAATTTTCATCTGCCAAACTCTTCACATGCAGGCTACATAAAGCCAATTTTTTTTTTTTTCAACTGAAAACATGACAATATCCTGACACCTCATCACTATCAGGACCTTGACAGGGAAATCAGGCAACTGTTATAATGCAGTGTTGAATATGAAGATAAAATTGTGATGTGGGGAGGGAGATCAAGAGTACTGAAGGGAAGTTCTTTCTATTAATATTAAAGAGAAATCCTTTTTATCCAGTGGTCTGACTGGACAGAAAAATGGTGTCAGTGATCATAAGGCAGAGATGCAAAAGTCAGGCAAGCTGAGAATAGTGGGTGTGTCTGGGGTATTCCTCTAGTCAAGAAAGCCACTGCACTTTTGGAAACTGGAGATGGTCTCTGAATTTGTGAGGTTACTGCAACAGCTGGGAAGCTGAGTCTGTGGGCTCAGAGGTATGTGCAGAATGTCTTTGATCAGTTTCCCCACTTGGGGTTGAAGAAGGGGGCATAAAAACGATATGATCGAAATAGGGTGAAAGGACGAGTCGAGTTCTGGGGAATAAATCTCAGCTTGAATTTAGATTCTAGACAATTTCCCTGTTGAAACCTTTTGCTGCAGAAAAAGTTTGATTTTTTGAAATTTCAATATGTGAAAAGCACACAGGATGTTTTAGTGGCTCCATAAGCACTTGCAAGTCTCCTATTCTTTCCCTCCCTACAACAGCTCCTGGAGTCTGACACCAGCTCTGCCCTTTGGGGAATATAACATGGAAATAAGCATGATAACGGTCTTCATGACTTTATTGTATCCTTGACAACCAAGAGATGTTAGTCAAAAATGGCTTTGAGAAAGCAAGGATTGGAAACCTCAGGTTTTCTTTTGAAAGAAACTTTAGTAGTAGCCTATTTATAAATTTTATTGCTTTTATCCCGCCTTTCCTCATGAGTTCAAGGAATCCACGGACATTTTCTCCTGCCACATACCCAGGCAGTCACATAGCCTAATGCCAAGAGTATCCTCATGGATGTAGATCTTTATTCCGTGGGTGAACCACCAGCCCAAGGTCGCCTGGGATGTTGGCGGAGAGGCTGGGACCAAGCCACAGCCCGGTTCTCAAATTCTGTACAAATAACTGTCTGCAGCTCCCCTAAAACGTATGGACAGCTGATGCAAGGTATTCTTCTGGGAAAAAAACAACAAAAGGGCGGTAATACGGCCAGGTACTTTTATTTGTGCCAAGAGTGCTCAAGTGGAGAGGTTATTTTGTTGGACTCTGGAGGCCTGAATTCTTGAACTAATTCTGCTACGAGAATTACTGTACTGGTGCTGGATGAGTCACTTAGTTGTTCCATGGCTCAGTTTACCCATTCAAAAATGAGCCTAGTGATGCTTGATCTGTCTCTTTGAATAGGGTTCTTTTGAGGATTAAAAAAATGATGTGAAAAGTGAAGTGTTATATAAGATGTAATATTTGGCATTGGCACCATATTAAACAAGGGCAATGTAACAAAGTATCTTTTCAAAGCAAATTTGCATTTAATAGGTTCTTGGCCTTGTCATGCCCCCTCCATGTTCCTGGCTCCTGTTCTATTGCTTTTTCTGATATAACACATTGCATCTCTTAGGCATGACCATGGTAGCTTATACCCTAGATGCAGAATTAAACAACACTGAATTCTAGCTACGGGTAATATTTTTTGAAAGGTTTTAAAATTACCTCCACGAGTTATTTTAAACTTCTTTAACCTGTTTTTTTTTCCCCGATAGCTCTACCCTCAGAGAAAGACTTTAAACACAGGCATGAAGAAACAAACATTTACTGTAAATTAATTATTGTTTCCATTTCAAAAAGTTGTGAAAGGTCTATAGACCTCCCCAAGATTTACCCAAGTTGGTTTCTAAGAATATTTTCCTATAATTATAAACATGCAATTATAGGAGTGGTTGGGAGGATAATTTCAAACTTTGTTCCTCTTGTTTCTTCCTAAGGGCACAAAATCCCATTCAACAATACAATGTTTATTATTTTAAAATATTGATGTAACATTAAAAGATATTAGCAGGAATAGGAAATGTTAATCTTGTAAATGCAATCAATTCACATTTATCAGAGTCAGGACTGTATAATATTTATTTAAATTTTAAAACTTTATAAATTACATACAGAGGATTTGAAAAGGAATCAAGGAAATGCTTTATACTTATTTCTGGCCAAACTAAAAGCAAAATGTATTTGAAACGTTCAGACATGTTCATTTTCAGTTAGGTTCCATCTACATTTAGGAGAGCCAGATAAAGCTTACATGCATCACTGATCAAAATTCATCTTGTTAAACCTCTTTTAGCTCAATGAGCTATATGCCAGTTTTGATTCTTGATCATGAGGTGATTTTAAACACAGTAGTAATGCCTCCTTAGTCCTATTCAAGCTACAATCAAGCAACTGTTTTTTGCTTGATGATTTAATATCATGTAACACTGGAAAATTAGGAAAATAAGCCATATAAAGAGGCAGAAAGTATTTACTTTAATTGAAGAGGTACCATGACCTGTACACAACATCAAAATTAATATCTTATTCACTTAAATACACGGGATATTTTTGCTGCTAACTAGAGATAATGAAAAGTCTTGACCTCCTAAAAATTTTGTTGAGAGAGAGAGACACTATTTTAAATTAAAAAAAAGAAAGAAAGAAAAACAAGCTAGAAACATTGGTATTTCTTTGTTTAAAGTTGTGAGGGAAAACACACAATAAGACATTTATAACCGCCACTGCATTGTTCAAAACATTGCTTCTTGGATGGATCTGACTCAGTCATGAAGTGAGTTCACAGGACAACTCCCTTTTGGTGTGGCAAGAACAGAAGGGAAAATAAGCCAACGTTCACAAAGCCACTTCAAAAATGAAGATCGTACCACAGAGGCATTTATTTAAAAGTTTATATATTCTAAGCCCTTTTAAAAACACATTGAATCTACGAGTGTTTTGTCTGGGCTGTTATTGAACCCCACAATCTGAGAGTTCAGTTGGCAACACTTGGGCTTCTAAGGCCCTATTTTGCCAAGGTGAGCACTGTCAAGGGGGCACTCCTTCAGCTTTACACTTGGTTTTCACTTTTCAGCTGGAAAACCATGTCTGGGCCACAACACAGTCAGCAGTTGGGGCAGAAGGTGTCTGGATGGTCACCATCTGCTGTCACCTAATAGACTGAAGCCCTTGGAATCTTCAGGAATGTGGAAGCAGTGGGGAAGGTGGATATTAGCAACGCTTTTGAGACATTTCCATAATTTTCTTGGATAGCTGATAGAACCAGATTCCAGAGAGAACAGACAAAAACTAGCAGTAAAATGAGAGGAGATAATGTCCTGGGCTAAATATAGTCCTAAAGGCTCCATTTCTAGATAGAGGGTTTTATATGCCACTTGGGAGTTCTTTGGCATTCTCAGTGTTCTGAGGCACTTGTTTCTTGAGCCAATTGAAATCAGCCTTGAAGTCTTCCCATCCTCTGTGTTGGGTAGCTTTCTGTTCTTTAGTTGAGCAAAGAGACAGTGATGAAATCAGACTGAGTGTGGCATTCAGAGCTTTGAGTGAGAAATCAAATCAGAACAAGTGTTACCAGAGCCAGGTGTGTCGAAGATTGACAGTGAGTCAATTTTGAGGATATACCAAGATCCCACCACATACATGGTTTGTATATTTGGAAGATAAAGCAAGAACAAATGATATGGGAAAAGGAGGCAAATCTAGAGAAACAAGTAAACACTGAAATTTCTTCTGGGAGTGAGGACTATCAATTGATAGCAGACGCTGTTATATCTCCTTAAGCTGCTGTAGTTAAGGTTCTATATCAGAAGGTGCTGAAGGAGCTAGAAACCAGATCACCAAGGTTTTCTTGTTGGTTATCCTGGTTTTAATGTATTCTGGAAGGTATACTTAGCATCACAAACATCTATGACACAGGTATTTCCTCCACGTTTATGGAAGAGGTGTGTCATAGTTCGGGTTCTCCAAATACAGACTCTGAGATTTATTACGTACAGAAAATGTGTTGGGAAGTGCTCTTGGCAACAATACCTTTGAGGGGTAAGGAAAGCAGGATTAGGCAGGGAAGAAGCTGAGTTATGATGCTTGTGCAATAAAGGCCTTAGCTACTCCTATAGGGAGTTCTAGAGCTGGAGTAGTCCTTACGAGTTCTTCCAAATTGGGGCCGGGATGTGAGTTCTGAGTAAAAGTCAGTCACAGGATGCACAAAGAAAGGATTTTTATCCCTATTGTGCAGATAAAGAAAAAGACTCAGAGTGGTAAAGTAAATGCCTAAAGTTACACAGCCTCTAAGTGGAATAGCTAGGGGCTGGTCCTGTTACCACTGAACTCCAGACCCATGGTCACAGCCAGATAATAGAACACCTCTGGCAGAAGAGGACAGAATATGGTCTCCCAGTGACCTGACCTAAGAAGTAAAATAAATGTGCCTCTGAGGTTCTTTAAAATTATCTGATGTGCATATCTTTTGGTTTTGTATAATACAGATAATAGCACATACTTTATTAAAAATTATTTTTTATTGATATAATTTTCAAACGTTTTCTTTGCCACTACAATTTTCCTTTTTAACTTATGGTTTAATAGTAACTTCACATGAAACTCTTAGGTCTTAGGTTAGCTGATCTTTTCTTAAAAATAGACCAGAAAACCATCTCATTGTTCGTACTGAATACTCTCCCTTGAATTAATGTACATCATAATAAATTATAAACGTAATAAACATTGAACTTTTAGAGTTTTCTACCCACTCCACACACAAGTTTTATGGGTTTGAGTAATTGTGGCCAGAGCATAAATGTGGAATCAATGGTTTCGAGAGATAATGAGATTTGCCTGAGGTTACATAGCCCGTGCAGGTGATCCTCACGTACACCTTTCTGGGATACGAATATACTGTGTGCTCCTTGTATGCTGCCTCACCCTAAGGAAAACTCCACCATGGCTCCATGGTATCTAGGAGGTAACGTGTTGTACCATAGGAGTCAATGGAAGAAACAGGGCTAATGTATTTTCAATGTGAGAGGTACAGCCAAAACCACTGCAAAGAGACATTGGAATTCTAATCTCCCATGAGTTCTTAAGAAAAATAATTGCTCTGGAAAGGCATTAAGAGTTTCAATTGAACTTGTTATCTATTTTCTTTGGATGAACTCTGCTATTAGTCAATGTTACCTGGGCTTGGGTACCACATTGGAGCCAGTAACAGAAAATATAGATCATACAACTTGCGAGAAGCATGAAGCAGGCATGGGTTTATCTCAGTGCTTCCATAAATGGTGACTTTGATTCTAGTTACACGAAGCCTTCTTGATTATTATTATTTGAAAGGGATCCAGCTAAAACAGCATTTGCTTGGATTCTTGGGTCAACAATTTCACTTCCAGTGGCAGAAAATATGCTACATAAAAGGATTATGTCTATTTTTTTTTAACTTTCCTTTCCTTTTTGGTCACTTAGCCAAAGTGAGGTCTTGGAAAATATTCCCCACACGCTCAGGTGTGGGGAAGAAGTGTGTGTGTGTGTGTTTGTGTGTGAGAGACAGAGAGAGAGAGAGAGAGAGTGTGTGTGCACAAGTGAATTACCTGCATCTGAATGTGTTATAACAGTAAGCATGGCTTGTTCAGTAGACCAAACCTGTTAGGAACAGCTTTGAGACTGGCTAAGGTTTGGTTTGGGCTGCCTAATAAGTGTTATTTGAATGATGTGTGTATCACATAGTGAGTGTTGGGAGATGAATCCTTGGAAGCAGTGGTCCAGGCTGTGATATATCTATGGCAGGATTCAGACTCTGTCTTCTTCAGAGAGGTTGTCTCACACAGTGCTGATGGCTCTAGCACATTACTCAGTCTAACCTCTGATGGGGCCAGGTAGTGCCACTTTTGCTGGGGATAATGACCAAAGATATGTTGCTGCCAATAATTAAGATAAACATTTTTAGAACAGATGGACAGCACAGGAAAGGCGACTGACAATTCCTAAGTTCTATAGGGGGACTTGAGGTTACAACAAAAGCAGTTTTTGGTAGAGATTGAAATGCCCATGGTTATGCACATAGAGTTACTAGATGTTGCCAAGAACTGAGAGCTCCAATTTTATTAAATAACCCAGGAAATAGAATATCAGCATTAGAAGTCTTATCATTTGACAAATTTAATCATTTTAAAGAGAATTATTAGGTCCTGGGGATTGAGGGCCACAGAAAATTTTCAGGACTGAATCAAATAATTGTGTTGTAGGTTGCAGTACCAAAAACTTTAAAAATGTCCTTGAACCTGGTTGAGCAGTTGTTTCTAGGAATTTATCTTAAATAAATAGTTAAAAATATGTGCAAACAATTTACTACAAGAATTGTCTTTGAAACTTCTCATGAGTTAAAAATTGGAATAGGGCTTCCCTGGTGGCGCAGTGGTTGAGAGTCCGCCTGCCGATGTGGGGGACACGGGTTCGTGACCCAGTCCGGGAAGATCCCACATGCCGTGGAGCGGCTGGGCCCGTGAGCCATGGCCGCTGGGCCTGCGCGTCCGGAGCCTGTGCTCCGCAACGGGAGAGGCCGCAGCAGTGAGAGGCCCGCATACCGCAAAAAAAAAAAAAAAAAAAAATTGGAATAAATGAAGTATTGAAAATGAGGAACTTGTTAAATTATTGTTAATCCACATAAGAGAATCACATTTAGTCATTAAATATGATGGGATAGAAATGTTTATTTGTTGATAAGTTTTTTAAAAATTAATTAATTTATTTTTGGCTGTGTTGTGTCTTCGTTGCTGTGTGTGCTTTCTCTAGTTGCGACCAGCAGGGCTACTCTTCGTTGCAGAGCACGAGCTTCTTTTTGCCATGGCTTCTCTTGCTGCAGACCACCGGCTCTAGGCATATGGGCTTCAGTAGTTGTGGCTCGTGGGCTCTAGAGTGCAGGCTTAGTAGTTGTGGTGCGTGGGCTTAGTTGCTCTGCGGCATGTGGGATCTTCCCGGACCAGGGCTTGAACCCATGTCCTCTGCATTGCCAGGCGAATTCTTAACCACTGCACCACCAGGGAAATCCAGAAATGTTTATTATATGTTTATATAAATGTAAATGTATATATGTATTACTTTGAAACATTTCAAATGCACAGAAAATTTGGAAGAATGGTGCACTGAACATCTGCACCATACCTTCTCTTTCTCTCTCCCTCTCTATTTATATATGTATATGAGCATTCTTCCCTTTTGCTAACCCTACTGTAAGCAGGCTACCAATATCATGACACTGTACCTCTTAGTACTTCATTCATCATGCCTCTCTAAAGAGTAAGAGTATTCTCTATCACAACACCATTACCACCCTAATACAATCATCATTAATTCAATGACATCATTTACAAACATTTAAATTATCCTAAAAAAATTCTTTATTCTTTTTTTTTTTTTCTGACCCAAACTCCAATGAAGTTTCACTCATGGCATTGGCTACTCTATATCTTCAGTTGCCCTCAGTCTAGAACACTGTTCTTCTGTCTTTGCATGATATCAACCCTTTGAAAAGTCCAGGTCAGCCTTCTTACAGAATGTAATTCTTCTTACAGAATGCCTCACATTCTGGATTAATCTGTTTCTTCATGATTAAATTCAGGTTGGACATTTCAGGCAAGAACACGTTATAGGTGATGTGTGTACCTCCTACTGCATTTTGTCAGGAGGCACATAATATGAGGCAGTCGCATTACTGGCAAAGCTTGACTTGACTGGTAAGTGCCTTTATTTAAAGGCACATCTTCAATATATTGTGGGCTGATATTTTGAAGTGCAGATGTATGTTTATCGATATGGAATGATGTTTATGCTCCATTAAGTATAGATAGAAAATTACAGACTGCAAGGATCCTAATTTTGTTAAAAGGATTTTACACACACACACACACACACACACAGGGAAAGGTCTAGAGGGATATAAATCCCAAGACATTTATAGTAGTTATGTCAAGGTTGTATGACTATAGGAGAGTTTTATTTTTCTCTTTTTAATTTATTTTTCTTAATTTTTATAATGACTACATTTAACTTGCATATATATTTTTTAACTTGCATATTTTTAATAAAATGGATTGGATGCAACTGACGTTTTACAGTCTGACTATTTTAAGTGGGTGAATATTGTATGTGTGTTCTTTTACCCCTCCCTGCTTTGGTGACAGTAATGTTAAATACTTTGTCTGCACACTTGGAGCTACTTTTATTATTATACCAGATACTACTGGGCATATTTCCCTAGGAAGGAACCGTTAGATTAGTTCAAGGACAGAATTCTCATACTTCTTTCCAGAATTTTAACATGTATATTTTAATAAGTACAGTGTACTTTAATGAGGGCACTTTATTTTATACTTTAAAATAAAGTCATCACAGAATATAAAGCACTTGTTTATTTCTTGCTTCAGGATAGCGTAAAAATGCTGTGATTTTGGCCAGTATTTATGCATTTTGCCTTTCCAAGTGATGTATACAGCTGTGGCCTAAGGTCACTCGCCCTCTTGGCAAATGTCCTCTGGCTATTTGAGTAAAGGAAGTAACCTTTATTCAGCACAATCACAGGGAGCTGGTGAGTCAAGGAGGGCTGAACCTAGCCTCATCTTGTCTGCTGACCCATTAGTATATGCCAGGTGGTAGGGCCACCAAAGACCAGAGGCTTAGGGCTCTGGGGCAAGGCTCAGAAACCCTGGGGCAAGGCTCAGAAACTGTCTTGGCTGAAAGACAGAGTTGAAGACGGCCAGATCACAGCCTCCTGCCACCTTTGTTATGGATACACAGCATGTTTTTGCTGGAAGCAAAGGCTGCCACTGGCGTTCCAGGGAAGCTGACCAGGCAAGAGGCAGTGATGTTGGGTTCTGTCCTTGGGGAAATCTTCATTTCATCCCTGGGAAGGCAGACAAACTGGTGCAAAAGGAAACCCACACCTAGTAACTGATACACAGCAGTGACGTCCTGCTGGGAGATCTGTAGAACAGGGCTAGATGGAATTCTGCGTTCCATTAACTGTAAGCAGGATGTGAGGGATTAAAAGGGAGTTGGAGTGGGCAGCACAAGTCTAAAAATTATCTATTGGAATCACTGATATTTTCCACTGAAAACATAAAAAGCACCCTTGGTATATACTGCAGGAATAAATCCTCTGGAATACTATTTCTGGGGAATATAGTAAGGTTAGCACTAGGCAAAACTGAGGAGTAGGTGGTGTGATTTTTATAGTACACTACTTCTATTTTAATGCCCGTCTCCACCAACCCTGGCACCTCATTTTTCTTAGTGCTGTATTCCTTTCCATTGAAGAATCTGTTCTCTATTTTATACCTTGGAATTCAAGGAGTAAATGAACTTCGATAAACCTTGGTGGAGCTGAAAGAACTCTAGACAAATCTTTAGAAGACCTGGGCTCAAGTTTCATCTCCATTACTAACTGTTTATATAAACTTGGGCAAGTCTCTTAGCTTCTCTGAGACTCAGTTTTATCATCTGTAAGTGGGAATCATAATCCAATATTTAACCTAGGTCTTAGTACACAGTCAGAGAAGGGAAGGGAATGAGAACCACTGCTTGCTGGGCATCTCCTACGTTCCAGAATCTGTGCTGGGCTAACTTGTGTAGCAGAGTCTCAGCTTGAGCCCAGGCTATAATCAGCATTTGGCGTCTGCAATGTCTAGATGTGTTTGGTGACCTGGTAAAATGGATTTTCCAGAAGTTTGGGGGAACTGAGAAGCATCCAGAAAGAGAACTTAACTTGAGTGAAGAACAAGTTCAACGGACAACTTTGTTCTCTAACACATTATTAGCAGAGAGGAGTTTCTAAGTAAAGCACAGTGCTTATCACTCATAGATAGATACCTAAGTCCAGCCTCTCATCGATTTACATCTGAAGTCTGTGAATAAGTGGAGCTATATGTGAAAAAAAGACAGATCTTGAGGAAGGGTGGTATTCTCTCTGCGGTAGTTTATATCCAAGATGGCCACCATCGATCCCTTTCCTTCCTGTATGTCATTCTGCTATCAAGAGGTGGAATCTGTTTCTCCTAATCCCTTGAAACTGGACTGACCTTAGTGACTTGCTTGATTAATAAAATGTGGCAGAAGTGATATTCAGGGATTTCTGAGACTCATTCATAAGAAGCCTTGGCGCTTCCATTTTGGGTCTTTTGGAATGATCTTTCTTATAACTCTAAGCATCCAGGTAAGAAGCACATCTCAAGACCATCATTCATGAAAAGTCCAAGCCACGTGGAGAGACCCTGGTGACATCATGTGGAGAGAGTCCAAGGAGCACTGAGGCACCAGATGTTTGAATGAAGAATCATTGTAGCAGAGGAATCTTAATTCCCAGCTACCCCACGAGGATGCCATGTGATCAGAGAAGGACCACACAACAAAGCTCTCCCCATAAAACTATGAGCAAAACGTAATGGTTGTTTTAAGTCACTAAGTGGCCTTAAAAGGAAGACTGCGTGTGTGTGTGTATGCTTCAAGTGTCCTAGAAAAAAGTTTGGAAGCTATTTTTGTAAAATAAAACATGTTTTCAAATCTATCTCTGTGAAATAATGTAGAAAAACTGTGGTCGGGAGTGAGGGGATGGTTGAGTTGGGCACTGACGGAAGAGGACAAGCAGCCAGCTATGAACATTTTAACCATGAGCTTCTCGTTATGCTCGGGTTTCCATAGGAAGAAATTTTATTGATAAATTAAGACATGAGGCCAGTGGTATCTTGGGAGACTTTTGGATAAGCTTTCGCGGATTCCTTTAGTCAGTTCAAATCAAGAAAGCTTTGAGAGAACCTAGCTCCTTCATGTCCAGAATTGGCCCTGGCATTCCAAGTTATATAGGAATGGGGTTATATTGATGTGGGTTGAGTATATGGATGCAAAGGGACTCTGGGGCAATAGGCAAACTCTTTATAAGCCTATGACTTACTTTATGTATTCAGAATAAGAGCTTCTTTATTATGTAGGAGACCTAGCTGAATGGGAGGTCCCCTTATGAGGGAGTTAAAATGAAAATAAAAACCACATGAAAATGATTGACTGTAAAGAAAGGCATCAGATCATTTTGGCCAAGAACTTGGTCCTTGTGTAAAAGACCCAGGACATGACCTCAGCTGTGCCGTGGCCGGTGTACTAGATATAGACACACAAGGCCATGGACCCCCTGCTTTGTGGGTTAGACTCATTGACTGACAGCGCACGGACTGCGCTAGCCCTGCTACACCCTGGGAAGGATGTGGTCCTATAGTTCAGGAGTGGCACCCCTGGCAAACGGCACTTCTGTTTAGGGATTGAAGGACTAACTAAGAGATAATTTGATAATTCGGTTGCAGTGTTGGAAGTACAAGGGAGTCAATGTGCTGAGTGTCTGCAGATAGAGAGATACATTTATTCCAGGGGTTGTGGAGAGGTTATCACAGCTCTTCTATATTACAAGTTTACTTCAGCTTCTTTTTCAAGGAAGCTTTCTCTTGCTAGCTGGGTTAGCTGTGGAGATGCACAGTCCTGAAGCAGGAGACTTTTGGGCAGTAAGTGGATACAAGGAGGTGATTATTCACTGAAGTGCATTTCTTATATTTGACCATGCTTTACCCTTGGGTATTGTTGAATCACTTTCTTCTTCTTAGTCATGCAAATAATCACTCTTCATTGGAGAGTCATGGTGTTCTATTTTTTGGTGATTTTAATGTTTTAAAATTGATTTTCAGTAACTTAAAAACAGTGTGTTTACAGGCTCCAGGTTGTCTGCCCACTTGTGAGTGGGGTCTTGGGTCAGGTCACTCAGATTCTCACAGGATTCATTACTCACCTACATTGTGGTCTGCAACGTACACCGTACACCAATTGGAGGTAACTATATAGCAGGCTTTTGTCTGCAGTGAAGAAGCAGGAAATCAAAGGTACAACTACTTCCTGACCAATTCAGCTCTCTGTCATGGAGTAGATGTCCGTTTGATTACTTAAATAGAGAGGAAGAAAAACAAGTTTCAACCTCTGCAGGCAAGCATTGGCTAGGACGCCATCTGAACCCTTGTGGGACCACATGTCATGCCTTGTTTTTACCCAAGTCCATTGAAGTGTAAGAGAGACTTTCTATAGGAAATAAGCAATTGAATATGTTCATTGTCAGAACAGGCAGGGAGCTTTGTTAACAATCATTGCACAAAATGGGGGGCAGTCAAAACTGGATTTTCTCTTTATGCCTAATGTCCCTGAGATCAGTACTGGGACCCAGAGCAAGCCCTATCACACCTCCTGCACTATGGTTTGAATCACAGGTTTTACCTCTCTGAGGTTTGAATCCACATGCATGGAAGGCAAGGCTGGTCAGGTCCACACAGCCCAAAGTACAACGAAAAGGCAGCATGCATTCTGTTCACACACCTTCTAGAAAAGCAGATAAAATATCTGCATTAGGACATAGAGAGACCAAGGCTTCATGTAATAGGGTGACGGGTAACTATGTGGACCTGTCTCGGGCAGAAGAGAGATATAGAAAACTAAACACTGAAATTTACACATACTTTGCAGAGAAGATCAAAGAGCTGGGTCTCAGATGAATGTTACTGGTTGGTTTCCATGCAGAACTTTGCCAGCACTTTGAGGTTACTTCTGCAAAACTTAAAGAAAATAAGAAACCAGCAACTCAGGAGAGATGCATGAGAGACACAAGGGATCTGAATTAACTGGCACAGTATCTGGTGGGTGAAGATCTAAACTCCAAAGTCCTACGACTGAGATCCCTCTTTCTGACATGTTCCAAACAAATTTAAGGCAGGACAAAAATTATTCTTTTGAAGGAGAGGTGTGGAAGGAGATAGAAAATAAAGCATGGAAAGGGAGCAGGAAGCTGCACTGAAAGCTCCCATTTAAGACTTAGAAGCAGAGCGGATGGAGGAATTACACCCCGATCCATCCACTCATCCACCTTCTTTACATCTGCCCATGGAGTAAAGAGAATAACAGACCAAGACTTGCTGCCACACACCATCCTTTGAAAGCAGTTTGCTTATTTTAATGCTTCCCAGATGGATGCTTTAAGAGATTCTACGGGTTCCCTTCAAAATGCAGCGTTTCGGTTTTTGGGGTGGGGAGCGGAGGATTCGGTGTAAGGGCCGGTATTTAAAACTAACAGCCTTTTCGTTGTTGTGAAGCAATGAGGAGAAGCCAGGAGTCGAGGGGTGAAAGGACACTGCTTTCCTTCTCCTTTAATGCCGGGACTGGGGACACATTTGGTGAAGCCCAGGGGGGAAACGTATCTCTGTCAGTGTTGTGTGGATGAATAGAGAGCTTTTGTCTCTTAGGATGTCAGTCCAGCACCTTCCATCAGAATTAAGTTCGCTCAAAAATTTAAAGCACTCCACCCCTACCACCTTTCCTACATCCCTGAAGGATTATATTACTGTAATCAAAGTAACTCCAGATAGAAAAGGCCTTACAGGTTATCCGGTTCATCCTCTGTTAGTGCAGGGTTTCCTCCTTCTGCGTGGCTTTTACTGTTGTGCTGTGTCTGGTTTCCAGTGTCCTGCGTGAGGGAGTTTCCCGCCCTTCCCTGGGGAGGCTGTTCTCTAATCCAGCAGTTCTCACTGCCAGGAAGTCTTCTCCGATACCCATCTCTAGTTTTCCCTTCTTCAGCTGGGTCCCATTACTGCCAGGCACTGCCTTTGTACCAAGCCTCCCTCTTGGTGGCGGCATGCTGTTTCCCACCTTCGTGTCCACACGGATTAAAACCCCTTTTGTGTTGTTCACCCTCCTTTACGCATCTTGTCCTCCCTTCTGGAGACGGCGAGGTCTCTTTTGGGGATTCCTTCTACCCTGTTTTGTTTGTATCTTGCCTCATATGTGACCAAGGAATAGAAGCCTAATTTTCATAATAAAGTGGGGTGTTATTAAAAACTTGTTTTTGTAACTTTAGTGATTTTAATTTTTTCCACCAAAAACTAATTATAAAGCTCTTGTGTGTTTCCTCAAGAGGCTTAATCTTCACAGATCAGCTTTGTTATACACTTAACAATGACAAATTCGTGTTTGTAGAAATGAGAGGAAGATGAATTTAGAAAAGAAATACACATGTTTTTAAGCAATAAGATGAAAAGTTAACCTTAGGGGAAGAACCTGCAGAATCGTCTGCAGTGTGGCTTTGTTAGGTTGTGTGTTGTCAGGGATCTTGAAGTAAGTGTCTTTTTTGTCATAAGCAGGATGGTCTCAGGGGCTGTTTGGTGCCACCACCTCACAGACTGGATGACCTAGCGAATGACACCCTGAGTCCAGAAGACCAAGGGCAACTCCAGATTCCTGAGTCTTTCCAGGCTGTCCCAGGTGGACTGTCTAATCAGACAGGTTCTGTACATGCGTCTGATGTGGAGGGAAATCCTCCTTTTAGGAGGGAGAATGTCAGAAGACATGGCAAGTCTGGCACTGTTCTAATTAAAAGTCTAGGCTCTGGAGGCAGACTGGGTGTGTCTGTGTGAATTTGGTCAAGATACTTAATCTCTCTTTTCCTTAGTTTTCTTATCTGTAAAAGGAATTAATCATAGATTATTTCATAAGATTTTGGCGGGGATTGAGGTAATGCTTGCAAAACAAAGCACAGCACTTGGCACATAGTAAACACTCATAACATGTTCCAAGTTCACCTAGAACATCTTTCTGAATGTTGAAAAAGCCTTTGCCAAATTACGTACAAGGATGCTCTCATAGCATTGTTTATAATGGTTAAAACAAATTGGAAATAACCAACATATCCAATAATGGAGGATTGAAGTCTGGAAAATTTCATTAACAATTTAGGTTAATTTAGAAGAGCAGAGTACGAAGCTGTACAAACAGTAGGATCACAATTTTTATGCAAATATACAACATCTATCCATCAAAAAAGACTGGATGTAAATGCACCAAAATGTTAACTGTGGCTGATACTTTTTTTTCTATTATTAGCAGATGTTACTTTTATTTTGCTGTTTTCAGAAATAGAATGTTTAATTATCTGGGGAGATATGGTCACTGTATATAACCTATATAATTTATGTTTTTACTATTTTAGAGTAAGGAATCTCCTTAGTCTAAGCCTCTGCAAAGCCCTGCTGCTTTATATTCAGCATCTAGACATGCTTTTTTATAATCAGCAAAAAGGAGATGTGTAAAACTATGTGCTTTATCAGTAGTGTCTTGCAGGCTGTGTTACTCCATGACTCTTAGGAGGTGGCCCTGGGCAGGCCTCAGTCTTGCTGGCTCCTGGCCTCTGAGCTCTCTCCACTCTCTTTCTTGGCACCTGCTGAGTCACCTTCTGCCCAGGGCAGACCTTGTCCCCTCCTCTGCATAAAAAAGAAAGGTTATTCATTCACTTTTAAATCAACAGATCTGAATTTGAATTCTAGCCTTGACACTTGAGAGTCTCACGTCCTTGAGCATGGGGAGAGTAGGAAGCAGAGTATGTATGTATGGGGTGTGCCAGGAGGCACTTCACATAAAAGTTAAACTAGGGACCAAACAGCTGTGTAGGGTGGGACTGTCTTCTCACTCCACGTCCTATGCTCTTCTCTCTGCATCTAGCAGTTGGCTTGTTGTGAATCTTTTTTTTTTTTTTTTTTTTGCCTACAATGTGGGAATAATAATGAGGGGATTAAGCGAGGTAACCTGTTTGGGAGTCCATGGAACATGATATATGCCTAGTTCAGAAGGGTGTGATGGCAATCTTGGATGAAGAAACTGAAAGGGGTTGACTTGGAACCAGGACAGAACTTCAGCAACCTGATTCCTAGGTTGGTATTCTCTTTACCACCATGGGCACACACACTCTCGGACATATACTGTTATTATTTCCATGAAAGAAAGAATTTAAAAGTAAAAGCAGTGTCCTCTTTTTTTTTTTTTTTCTTAAGTAGTACGTGTTCAAGTCAAAAGGAATTTTTGACCCAGATAAAGCTTTTTTTTCCCACTTAGTCTCCCCTATTTTGTGTTCCGAGTCGTATCATAAAAGATATTTTTAAGTGAAAGAATTGACTGATGCTGATGGATTTACAAGTGAAACCATATGTCCGATTAGGCCTCATGAGCTAAGATTTGAACTCCTTGTGATGTTCTTTTAGTCTTCGTCTTGTTTGGCTTATTTATTCACATAAGCAGAATGGTCAGGGGCTGGGTGTGTTCTAGGATTTGCCAAGCCCTCAGACTATCTGCTGCGTGCTCAAGGAGACTAAAGGCCAGTGATGTACTTCCTGCAGCATCAAGGTAGGTGACCTGCACTTTTTCTGGACCCTGCTTCAGGCTACAATTAGCCAGTTTCATTTTCTCATTCTCAGACTAGGAGACATTTGACAAATTATGTTTTGCAAATGGTTATTTTGAGTAGCTGAGATGCCGTATTTGATATGGCCCATGATTGTGATGTTTGTATTATGAGCGATATCACTTGCCTTGTTTTTTATTATAATCCTTTTTTCCTGCCCAATTCAAGATGGCTGAAGGAGTGCTTCCGGCCCCTGCAGCGACTAAGTGCTGCAATATGCTTTCTGTCTGCTCCCCTGACCTCAGGAACACAAAGTAGGCTTCTAAAGATTCCACTGTTTGCTTCAAGCCTCACGCTGGGTCCCTGCTGTTGACCACATTTTGAATGTTTTTCTAATGATTTTTCAACTACTTCCTTGGAAAAAATGTTCATTTCTGGAATCATCTGTTGGTAATTAGGGTAACCAGCTACTTGTCTTGTATTATAAGGTCTGGATGAAGATTTCGTGGGTATTGGTGTTCCAAGTCACCTTTGTATTGTAGCAGAGTATTGGTTCATTGCGAGAGTTTGGGAATCACTTAGATTCTATAATCTGGAGGCTCTCGGTCAATACATAGTAAAGTTGTTGATAATGATGATAATTGGAATTTGTAGTGATTCATAGTTACAAAGCAACTTGTGAATATTCATTTATCCAACAGAAATTCTGTTTATCCAACAGAATTCTGGTTATACAACAGAATTTCCTATTAAATTAAATTGCTCAAATTCTGTTTATCTAACAGAATTTTCTAAGGTCTACTATATGCTAGGTACTCAGGATTTAAATATTAGTAGAACATGGTCCTACTCTCACAAAGTACATAAGGAAGTAAGATACAGTAATTTATTTGGTCCTCACAATAATCCTGTGAGATTGGATTTATTTTTTCAGGTATGATTATTTAGGCCGGGAGAAGTTATGTCGGTATTGTCACATTCGAAGGGGGCCATGCAGATCCTCAAATCTAGGCTTCTTTGCTCCAAACTCTTGCTCTTGCCCATGAGCCTAGGCTCTGGACTCAGACGTCTGCATTCTCATTCTGAGCTCCACCACTAATTAGCTGTGACACTTTGCAAATTACTTAGCCTCTTTTAGCTTCAGTCTCTTCACCTGTAAAATGGGGGAAATAATCTTCTTGCCTCCAGTGTTATTGGAGGGTCGTAAGATAAGCACGTGAAGCACTTAGCACAGTGCCTCGTGCTTAGTAAGTCTCAACAGATACTACCTGTGATGGGAATAACAAGAATCATCATGATTACAGCTACAGTAGGAAGCTTGCCTGCTAGACATTCTTATAAGCTCCCGGAGAAAAATGTCATGTTTGCAGAAGGGCAGTAGGACCAAGAAATTTATGTCAGTTTCCATTTTTTTTGCTAGTGATTATGACTATGTGTGTATATATATATATATAATCATTTATTCGATAATGAAATACTTATTAAGCATATATTATGTGCCAGGCATGGACCTAGGTGCTGGAAGTTTACCTTGCAGGAGCTGTTTAACCATCTCTTGAGAGGTGGTTATTTTCAATATCTGCATTTTACATGCAAAAGAAATGAGACTCAGAGAGCTGTATACCTACAGTTATATATAACATCTCTTTCTCTCCCTCTCTCTCTCTGTCTCTCTCTCTTACTCTCTCTCTCTATATATATATATACACACATACACACACACACACACATATACACACACACACAAACACACACATATAATTCGCCTGCAGTCACCTGGCTAGTAAGTGGCAGAGTCAGAATGCTAATTCAGGCCCTCTGCCACCAAGTCCAGTGCTGCTTCTATTACTGTCTAGAGCAAGAGAGCTCTTTCATTCTAGAATCTGCTTTCCTTTCTTTGATGAAGGGATGGAAGTAACCATAGAACACCATACATGTTATGTAAATCTAAAGTTTTAGGTTGCTATAATTAGAATTTATTCAGAGAGGTCCAAACAAAATTTTTTTAATTTAAAAGGATAGCAGACTAGATAAGAGGTGATATGGCAGATGCCCCTCTTTCCAAATAGATTCACTCTACAGACAGGTGGATATTTATCCTTAAAATCACCAAAGAGGGCTTCCCTGGTGGCGCAGTGGTTGAGAGTCCGCCTGCCGATGCAGGGGACACAGGTTCGTGCCCCGGTCTGGGAAGATCCCACATGCCGCGGAGCGGCTGGGCCCGTGAGCCATGGCTGCTGAGCCTGCGCGTCCGGAGCCTGTGCTCCGCAACGGGAGAGGCCACAACAGTGAGAGGCCCGCGTACCGCAAAAAAAAAAAAAAAAAAAAATCACCAAAGATATTCCATAACCATTTTTTCCCCTCACAACCAGTTTCACTGTCTAATAACAAACATGCACAGAAATCCCTTCTTTTTGTACACTGTAAATATCTAACATAAACTTGAGCAGTCACAGGCTAAAGTGAGGCTTTTACATGGCACTCAACATGTGTTAAACTGAATTAAATTCTTTCTCATTCTAGAAGCAGTGGAATTAAATATCAGCTGATCCACCCTCTTCTCATAAGATTGTCATTTATATATAATACTTAAAGCGGGCTATTTAATCCAGATTAGTTCTCTCTTTTGGTAAATAAATTCTAAATCCCATGCTTTTTCCTTTTGGCAGTTATTATTATTATTATTTTACCATTTTAAATTTATCTTTGAGATTTAGCACCAGTCACACACCTAAGGTGCTTAATTTCAGCCCAAGGATATCAGATGGAATTGCTCCCTGTCTGGACCTGTGATTTCTCCCTCACAGCTTGAGGCAGCAGAGTCCTGGAAGCCACTCCTGAAAGTGTAGGCTTGTCTAATACACTTGAAGGTGGAAGCTTGAGAGTCAATAGATGAATTGCAGGGTGAACCTTAAACACCTCGAAGAACCGAAACTTGCTAAAAGATCACCTGGAGCACAGGCCTGCTTCATAATTCATTCATTCATATTTATATTTCTCTACCTGGCCTTTTCTACAGTGCACCCTAGAAACCTGTAACCAATCTGCCCACTCACCATATAGTGGCACTGAGTTCCAGATAAATGTGGTGGGATCATCGCTAAGCTCCTGTGGTTGTTTTGAATCTTAATCCTGAATTCTAACCTTCAAAACCAGATGAATTTAAGTAGCATATTTTTCCTATTACCTATTTCACTGATCAGTATCTCTAATCATCCAGGTACAAGGCAGACCCTCTGTAGAACATCAGAGTCTTCCCCCACCACTTGGCCACACATACCCTAACATATCTGAATCCCACTTAGACTCAAGCTCTGATCTTGGCTACATGGACCCAATTGGACAATAAACTATTTATAACTATTTTTAGGGAAAACCACTTAACTGTAATATCAGTGATCTAAAACCATTTACATGTGGATAAAATGGTACCCCTTTGGGGGCAGAAAAATGGAAGAAACAAAACCATTTCTGGTATAGTGGAGAAAGGACAGCCTCTTCAATAAGTGCTGGGAAAACTGGACAGGTACCTGTAAAAGTATGCGATTAGATCACTCCCTAACACCATACACAAAAATAAGCTCAAAATGGATTAAAGACCTAAATGTAAGGCCAGAAACTATCAAACTCTTAGAGGAAAACATAGGCAGAACACTCTGTGACATAAATCACAGCAAGATCCTTTCTGACCCACCTCCTAGAGAAATGGAAATAAAAACAAAAGTAAACAAATGGGACCTAATGAAACTTCAAAGCTCTTGCACAACAAAGGAAACCATAAACAAGACCAAAAGACAACCCTCAGAATGGGAGAAAATATTTGCAAATGAAGCAACTGACAAAGGATTAATCTCCAAAATATACAAGTAGCTCATGCAGCTCAGTATCAAAAAAACAAACAACCCAATCCAAAAATGGGCAGAAGACCTAAATAGACATTTCTCTAAAGAAGATATACAGATTGCCAACAAACACATGAAAGAATGCTCAACATCGTTAATCATTAGAGAAATGCAAATCAAAACTACAATGAGATATCATCTCACACCAGTCAGAATGGCCATCATCAAAAAATCTAGAAACAATAAATGCTGGAGAGGGTGTGGAGAAAAGGGAACACTCTTGCACTGCTGGTGGGAATGTGAATTGGTACAGCCACTATGGAGAACAGTATGGAGGTTCCTTTAAAAACTACAAATATAACTACCATATGACCCAGCAATCCCACTACTGGGCATATACCCTGAGAAAACCATAATTCAAAAAGAGTCATGTACCAAAATGTTCATTGCAGCTCTATTTACAATAGCCCGGAGATGGAAACAACCTAAGTGTCCGTCATCGGATGAATGGATAAAGAAGATGTGGCACATATATACAATGGAATATTACTCAGCCATAAAAAGAAACGAAATTGAACTATTTGTAATGAGGTGGATAGAACTAGAGTCTGTCCTACAGAGTGAAGTAAGTCAGAAAGAGAAAGACAAATACCGTATGCTAACACACATATATATGGAATTTAAGGGAAAAAAATGTCATGAAGAACCTAGGGGTAAGACAGGAATAAAGACACAGACCTACTAGAGAATGGACTTGAGGATATGGGGAGGGGGAAGGGTAAGCTGTGACAAAGCGAGAGAGAGGCATGGACATATATACACTACCCTACGTAAGGTAGATAGCTAGTGGGAAGCAGCCGCATAGCACAGGGAGATCAGCTCGGTGGTTTGTGACCGCCTGGAGGGGTGGGATAGGGAGGGTGGGAGGGAGGGAGACGCAAGAGGGAAGAGATATGGGAACATATGTATATGTAAAACTGATTCACTTTGTTATAAAGCAGAAACTAACACACCATTGTAAAGCAATTATACTCCAATATAGATTAAAGAAAAGAAAAAATAAGTGATTTTCCCATTTATGTAAATCAATAAATACTGCAGAAAATCTAAAAAAAAAAAAGATAGCAATACTCCCCAAATTAATTCCACACAATCCTTATCAAAATCTCAGCTACCTTTTTTACAGAAACTAACAAGCTCATCCCTACATTCATATGGAAATACAAAAGACTCATAATACCCAAAAAATCTTATAAAAGTATAACAAATTTGAAGGACTCATACTTCTCAATTTCAAATTTACAGTACTTGCCACAAAGCTACAGTAATGAAGACTGTGTGATACTGGCATAATGATAAACAGATCAATGGAATTGAATGGAATAGAAAGCCTAGAAATAAACCTAAACAATTATGATTAGTTGATTTTGACAAGGGTACCGAATATTCATGGGGGAAAGAATAGACTTTTCAACAAATGGTGCTGGGACAACTGGATATCCACATTCAAAAGAATGAAGTCAGACAAAGAAAGAGAAATATCATATGATATCGCTTATATGTGGAATCTAAAAAGATACAAATGAACTCATTTACAAAACAGAAAGACTCACAGACTTATGAATGAACTTATGGTTCCCGGGGGGCGGGGAAGGGATAGTTAGGGAGCTTAGGATTGACATGTACACACTACTATATTTAAAATGGATAACCAACAAGGACTTACTGTACAGCACAGGGAACTCTGCTCAATGTTATGTGGCAGCCTGGATGGGAGAAGAGTTTGGGGGAGAATGGATATATGTATATGTATGGTTGAGTTGCTTTGCTGTGCACCTGAAACTACCACAATATTGTTAATTGGCTATACTCCAATATAAAATAAAAAGTTAAAAATAAAGTTACTGAGGCTTAAAAAAATAATGAGGTTGGACCCCTATTTCATACTACATACAAAAATTTACTCAAAATGAATCAAAGACCTAAATGGAAGAGCTAAACTATCAAACTCTTAGAAGAAAACGTGGGACTAAATCTTCATGACCATGGATTAAGAAATGGCTTCCTAGATATGACACCAGAAGCACAAGCAACTAAAAAAAAAAAAAAGATAAACTGGGCTTCATCAAAATTAAAATATTTTACATCAAACGACACTATCAAAAAGGGAAAAGATAAACCACAAGATGGGAGAAAATGTTTACAAATTATATATCTGAAAAGGATCTAGTTTCCAGAATACAGAAAGAACTCTTACACCTTAACAGTAAAAGACAATCCAATTAATAAATGAGCAAAGAATTTGAATAGACATTTCTCCAAAGAACATATACAAATGACCAATAAGCACATGAAAAGATGCTAAATATCTTTAGTCATTATAGAGATGTAAATCAAAATCACAAAATACAACTTCATAATCACTAGATGGTTGTAATAAAGGCACAATAACAAGTGTTGCTGAGGATGTGGAGAAATTAGAATATTCATACTTTGCTGGTGGGAGTATGAAATGGTGCGGCCACTTTAGAAAATAATTTGGCAGTTCATCAAAAAGTTAAACATAGAGTTACCATATGACCCTGCAATTCCACCCCTAGGCATGTATACCCAAGAAAACTGAAAATGTATGTTCACACAAAAACCTGTACATGAATGTTCATAACAGCATTACTTGTAATAGCCAAAAAGTAGAAACAACACGAATGTCCATCAACTGATGAAAGGTTAAGCAAAATGTGATCTACAGTGGAATATTATTCAGTCATAAAAAAGAATGAAGTACTGATACATTCTACAACATACATCAACCTTGAAAGAAGCCAGTCGTGAGAGGTCACAGACCGTATAATTCCATTTATAGGAAATGTCCAGAACAGGCAAATCCATAGTGACAGAAAGTAAATTAGTGGTTGCTTAAAGAGAGGAGGGGAAGTGGGGAGTAACTGCCAATGGTTATGGGGTTTATTTGGGGGATAATGAAAATGTCCTGGAATTAGTGATGATGGTTGCACAACCTTCTGAATATATTAAAAACCACTTAATTGTACACCTTAAAAGGGTGAATTTCATGATATGTGGATTAAACCTCAATTTTTTAAAAATCTGAATCTAGGGAGTAACAAGTTGTATCAAATGGACTATATATTCTGGGGTGCACTCTGCTGTGTTACATGCGCACAGTGAGGGTAAAGTTGAAGAAGACAGGGAGAGGTCTATCACTTAAAAAATGAACAAAATCAATATTTTTTTTTCTTCAGGCAGAAAAACTATTATGCACCCATGACAAGGAGGTTAGTGACTATTTCCAGAACTGATGTAGACTTTGAAAAATGAAGTGCCTAGTGCTTAGATATGTCATTGGTGGTTTTAAGACCAAAAATGCAAGGCGTGTAAACTCCTAGATCACACTTTTCTATTAAACAAACAAAAGTCAGGGCATAGTTATGTTTAATTTTAAATCTGCACCCCTCCCTAATCAGGCTCTCTAGCCAGAGGGGCTGTGACATTTTCCCCTGTCCTAGTTAGCATGGTCTTTTGAGATGAGAGAAAAAAGCATATCACCAAAACAAGAGTTTAAGAAAGACTTTGTATTTGAAAATACTCTACTTTTATTTAAAAAACAACTGAATAGTTTTGCACTTTTACCACAGAGAAAATATATACCATTTCAGGATAGCAGTTACCTCCAGAGAGGAAGGGAAGGAGAAGTAATGAGGAGAGAGGAGAGATGGATGGGGGAGGCCTCTATCTTTAACATTATGTTTTTATAAAGATATAGAGAAAGCTAAAGTATTTATATTTGTTGAATTTTAGTGATAGACATATAGGCATCTATTATTTTAATTTCTGAACTCAATATTTCAAAATTTAAAAACTATTTTTAAGTTATTTGATATTAAAAACATGATATATTTGTCACTGCAATAATATTTTCTCAGCCTGAACACATTTTATGCTTTATTTTATTAAAAAAAATTTTTTTCTGGTTGTAGTTAATAATAGCTAAGTACTGCTATCAGCTGGCAGAAAGTTCTTAAAAATACATCTGGTCAGTCATGAAACATTTATTCAGGACCTACCATGGCACCATGTGCCAAGTGCTATAAAATTTGCTCACGAGACAAAGATAATAAGACACAGTCTCTGTCCTCATAAAGCTCTCATCCTAGTGGATGATTCAGACAGATGAATGCACAATCCCAATACAATTTAGTAAGTGCTAAGAGAGATATATGCACAGTAGGTATGGACTCAGAGAAGGGAGTAAAAAAGCAAAATCAGTCGTATATACTCCCTCTTCTCCCTAATGAGTTAATAAACACCAGATACATCAACCCTGTGTGGGGAGAGGGTGTGGGGAGACAACAAAAATATTTATTTTATCTAGCATAATGACACAACCCACTGAATGTGGGCCACAACTATAATTTTCCCCCCTGTAATTTTTTAAAGCTTTAATTTTATATGTTTATTTTAATCAAATGCATTTAGCCAGCTATGAATTTCTGCATACTTATACTAAGGAAACTTTTGTGGCTAACATTTTTTACTACATGGAAGTCATCGTGCATGGATTATTTCATTAAATCTTCATAATGTCTCTTGGAGATAGGTGCTGTCTGTATCCCCATTTTACAGATGAGAAGACTAAGCCTCAGAGTAACTAGAAAAAGTCTCCGAGTTTGCTCCAGTTAAACGGAGCCCTTAACCATCTGTCCATGCTACATCAATGTCACTTATATAAGGGAAAAATTAAAGATCCACAGAACCCTCTATTAGCACAGAGAATATTTTTATCATGATGCTTGGAATTCCATCCAATTTTCAAAATGAAAAAAGCCCTTGTAATTATTTGCCTTCTTATATGTTAGTAACAGAGTGCTTGTATATTTAATCTTTAGCTCTGTAAAGTGTGCAAAGGGAAACCAACCTAAAAGCATTCATTTTCTGTGATCAACAACCGGATTAGGTTCTGGTCAATTAAAATGGTCTCCCCAGGCTTCTCAACAGGATGGTGGTTGATGTTAAGAAAGAGTCCTTATTGAGACCTACAGACTGCTTTATTAAAAAAAACAAACAAACAAGGATATCATTCCTCAGTGGAGTTTGGACTAGGGGGACACGGTGCCATTGGCAACCAGCAGGGTGTTAGAAACAAACAAAAAGAAAAGCCATGTATTGTTTAATAGAGATCTGCCACTGAAGAGACTCTTATCAGAACCTCTTTGTTCCCAAGGCTGGGAGGATTTGCCACAGACTCACCAAACAACAAGAACACAAGCACATCGTACAGAAGAAAAACACATCAGAAACTACCCAGGAGCCCACGAGGTCAGGGATATAGCCACCTCGGAGTGGGAGTGCAGAGGCTGATTTTCCAAACAGCTCTCCAACTTTGGGAGATGCCAGACTCCTGGGACAACAGGGGCTGAAGCTTCAGGGCTGCCAAGAGACACAGAACTGTTGACATTTAGATGAAACTTGAAAGAAAGGGCCAAGCTGCTGTATTTTTATTGTTTTAGTTCAGGTCTGGGCTAAGTGGGCTCCTGTGTTTCTCAGTGACCCAGCCACCTTCGGACTACACACCCATGAGAATCCTTCCTATCCTATCAAGTGTGAGAACAAATTTGGTTAATTCTTCTCCAGAGAGATCTTGGCAATCACACAGCAGGTTGTGCCTCTCACACAAAGGCATTTCCTTGTATTTCAGTGACCTTTGCTTTTACCCTTCACTTCCTACCTCTGCATGCCTCCCTCAGACACTGTGCTACATATGTCGTTGCTCTGTGAACTCCCAAGACTTCTTCCATTCTCTAATAAAGAATTCTTTGACTGAGGCTTAGGTCACAATAATGACAGTGATGGTCCTCAAAGAGGCCAGGCCAAGGCTGAGGGGGCATCCAACTCCCTGATAATTCCCTTCATTGGAGATAATGCATAAAGCAGGAATTCTATCTGGGTGGTCCGGATTTGAAACTTACTTAGCTTCCATCTTTTCCCTTTTTTAAGAACACAGATTAAACAAAAGGCTAAATTTTGCTAGAGTTTCAGAAAGCAACACTAAAATGGCAAACTACCTAAACAAAGTGACTTATTTATTCACAGGGACAACTATGGAACCATAAAAAGCATAAAAGCACTCTGTATGAAAATGCAGATAGCATTGTGAGTTAAGAATTCAACTAAATATTTAGTTTATATTCTCCATTTAAAATTCTGAAACCTACCAGGGATAACTAAGATCAGAATCTGATGGTTCTTAGTTTGTCTCATAAGGACACAATTCAGAAAATGATACTTTGTATGTACAATAATCTCAGAGAAAATATGGCCCCCAAGTTTGCAGTTTCTTAGAGAGCTCTTCTGTAATGGCTTAGAATTCCATGTGGTTGTGATATTTCCAGAATGAAGGACTAAGTCAATCCTGATGAAACTTTGAAAGATGCCACCAAGTCTAAATGTTTCAAAGCCAACACTTGAACTGCTAAATCATTCCCTCTGTTTTAAAGGAGTGATTATTTGATTGGCAATGGGGGTGGAGAGAAATCCTTCACCAGTAATGCATATGGGCACATCATCTTCATGATTACATATGAAAGAGGATGGGATCTGGGGAAAACCTCCTGATTCATTCAGACACACAAATCATCCAGAGGAGGGGGTTACCCCATTTTCTCTTGAACTCTAGTAGGAAATTTCCCATGCCATAATTGTATTTGTTATAGTGCGCTGATCAAAGTCCATAAATTCCTCCATCTATCCTCATTCAGGGAAACCATATGGCATTACTAGGAGAGTCACATGTAAGGCTGGTTTGTTATATACATGATTAAATACCCATGCTGGAAAGGAACACTGGGGAGAGCAAAAGCATTTAAAAGAAGAGACTAAAAGCATGAACTCTAAGAGACACGTGGATATATATTCTACTCCCGTAAGATCTAAAGTAGTAGGTCTATACAGAAAACATACTGCAGTATGATCATTAAAAGAAAAGAGGAGGGATTCCTGAAAACAACAGGTAGTACTTCTCAGCAGCTGTCTACATAGAGCCATTTAGGTCTTCATCAAAAATTCTAGAAGGCAGATATGGTTATTCTGAAATTTATTGTATCAGACAGTCTTATGATCTTGTGCTCTGTTTGGTAGCAAGGAAAATACCATTTAGTAAAAAACAAGGAGGTAGCATTTTTTTCCCCTATCAGATTGGTGAATATGAGAAAGTTTGATAATTCCCAGAATCTGTGTAGATACAAGGAAATAGATACTATTGGAGTAAGTAAGATTTTGGAAATACTATTTAACCATATTCATCAAATTTTTTAATTTGCATAAACAATGGCCCCACAATTACATGGTTAGGTACAAGATACAAAAATGTATACACACCTATGAGTATCTATTGTAGCAATTTTTATTCTAGCAAAACATGGAAGACGTCTGAATATCTGATAGTAGAGGAACGACTAAATGAATTAGAATAATCCATTCAATAGAAGAACATGCCGCCAGTAGGAAGGAATAAGGTAAATCTACCTATTTCTGTGTCCAAAACTTTTTAACTCATAAAATAGGAGTCTACTTGTGAAAAGAGAGAAAGAAAGAAAGAAAAGAAGAAAAGGAAAGAAAAATTTTAAAGCATAAGGCACATCGATAAATGCTTGTTTATAACAAATAATAGAAATAACATAGAAAACTTTTTTAATTTCCATAAGAAATTTTTAGTAAAATGCCCCCAAGAAGTGGGAATTTGAAGAGAAAATGATTTTTACTTTTCATTTTATACCCTTCTGTTTGATTATTTTTCTTTTAAATAAGCATATAAATTTTAAAAGCTAACTTGTAAAACATCATCCATAGCCCAAAGTTTCTCTTTTTCCTAAGAAACCTTTATTGAAGTACAATTTATATACAATAACATTCACTGACTTTAGGCGAACAATTCAATGAGTTATGACGAATTGTATACAGTCACGTAACCACCATAATAATGATGATATAGAATATCTCCATCACCCCTAAAATTTGCTCCTATCACTCTGCTACCAATCCCACAACCCTATCCCTGGGTCCCAGAAACCACTGATTTGCTTTCTTTCACTAGTTTTGTTTTTTCTAGAATTTCACATACTGTAATCATATAAATTTTGCTTCTGACTTTTTTCAATTAGCATAATACTTTTAAGATTCATCAATATTGTTATATGTATCAGTAGCTTAATCCTTGTTACTGCTGAGTAATATTCCATTGTGTGGATATACCATCGTTAACCCACTCACCAACTAATAGCCATTTGGGTTCATTCCAACTGTCAGCTATTATAAATAAAGCTGCTGCTTTGAGTATTCAAATATAATTTTTCTATAGACATATGTTTTCATTTTTCCTCGGTAAGTACCTAGGAGTGGAATTATTGTGAAACATCTTAAGTTTCACTGATTTTTCTGTATATTCTTTCATTTATTTCAGTTCTAATCTTTATTATTTCCTTCCTGTGCTTACTTTGTGTTTCATTTTCTCTTATTTTCCTAGTTTCTTAAGGTAGAAACTTAAATCATGGATTTGAGAACTTTCTGTGTATCTAACAGAAATTAATGCTTTAAATTTTTATCTAAACACTGCTTTCACTGCACATATTTTGATAATTGTGTTTTCATTTTTATTCAGTTCAAAATAATTTCTAATTTTCTTTGTAATTTCTTTCTTTGGCCCATTTTTTAAAATGGATTTGTTTCATTTTCAACTATTTGAAGATTCCTCAAATAGATATCTACCTGTTATTGATTTCTCATTTAAAATCATTGTGATTAGAGAACATACTGTGTATAATTTCAAATGTTTTAATTTTATTGAGATTTGGTTTATGGCTCAGAATATGATCTACCTTGGTGAATATTCCATGTGCACATGAAAGGAATATTTTTTTTTAACATCTTTTTTGGGGTATATTTGCTTTACAATGGTGTGTTAGTTTCTGCTTTATAACAAAGTGAATCAGTTATACATATACATATGTTCCCATATCTCTTCCCTCTTGCGTCTCCCTCCCTCCCACCCTCCCTATCCCACCCCTCCAGGTGGTCACAAAGCACTGAGTTGATCTCCCTGTGCTATGCGGCTGCTTCCCACTAGCTATCTACCTTATGTTTGTTAGTGTATATATGTCCATGCCTCTCTCTCGCTTTGTCACAGCTTACCCTTCAAAAGGAATATTTATTCTGCTGTTGTTGAGTGAATGGTTCTATAAATGTCAGCTAGGTCAATTTGGCTGATAGTGTTGGTCAGTTTCCTTTTCCTCAATGAGTTTTCTGTCTACTTATTCCATCAACAAAGAGGACTGTTAAAATCTCCAGCTATATTTGTAGGTTTATCTAGCTCTCTTTTCATTTCTATCAGATTCATTTCATATATTTTGAAGCTCTTTTGTTATGTACATTAACATTTAGGTTTGTTAGGTCCTCATAATGAATTTACCACTTATCATTATAAAATGTCCCTCTTTATCCCGGGTATATTCCTTATTCTGAAATTTACTTCAATATTAATATGGCAACTCCAAATTCCTTTTGATGAGTGTTTGCATAGAATATCTTCTTACATTCTTTGACTTTTATGCTATCTATCTTTACATTCAAAGTGGGTTTCTTATAAAGGATAAATAGTGAGTCTTACTTTTTTTTAATGTGACAATCTTTGACTTTTAATTGGAGTATTTAGACATACCCTGTACAATATGGTAGCCACTGACCACATGTGGATATTGAGCACTTGAAATATGGCTATCATAAAATGAGATATGCTTCAAGTGTAAAATACAACAAGTTTTTGAAGACTTAGTCTTACATGAAATCAAAATAGAAAATATCTCAATATTTATCTAATTACATATTGAAATATTTTATATATTTTGGGTTAAATGAAGTAAATTATTAAAACTATTTTCATACATTTTATTCATCACATGAGTATTAGAAAAATTTTAATTATGTATGTGGCTCACACTGTGTTTCTATTTTAAAAATCTAGTTTGGACAATTTACACTTAATATCATTGTCAATGTGGTTGGGTTTAAATCTACTATACTAATTATTTTAAGACTTCAGAGTTTTAGAGAAGTTTTAGGTTAACAGAAAAATTGAGGGGAAGTTGCAGAGATTTCCTATATATCCCCTACTTCCATACATGCATGCATAGCCTCCTCCATTATCACCATCACTCATCAAAGTAGAGTAGTACATTTGTTACAATTGATAAGCCTATATTGATAAATCATAATCACTCAAAGCACTTAATTTACTTAGGGTTCACTCTTGGTGTCATAAGAGTGGGTTTGGACAAAAATGTGTTTGGACATTCTATGGGTTTGGACAAATATATAATGACACATATCCATCATTATGGTATCATACAGAGTATTTTTACTGTCCCAAGAATCCTTTGTGCTCTTGCTATTCATTCCTCCTCACTCTTACCCCTGGCAACTACTGAACTTTTTACTGCCTCTATAAGTTTTGTCTTTTCCAGACTCTCGTAGTTGGAATAATACAGTATATAGTCTTTTCAGATTGGCTTCTTTCACTTAGCAATATGCATTTAACGTTCCTCCATGTCTTTTCATGGCTTGATAGCTCATTTCTTTTTAGAGCTGAATAGTATTCTATGGTCTGGATGCACCACAGTTTATTTATCCACTCACCTACTGAAGGACATCTTGGTTGTTTCCAAGTGTTGGCAATTATAAATAAAGCTGCTGTGAATAACATGTGCAGGGTTTTGTGTGGACATATGTTTTCAGCTTCTCTGGGTAAATGCCAAGGAGTAATTTCTGGATTGTGTGGTAAGAGATTTGACTGTTGTCACTTGTTTGATCACAAGGAAGGAAAGGGAGGGTAGATATTGGTAGATAAAGTGATTGATTATTACTTTAAATATTTTTCTGCCATCCCCTTTTAGGGAGTCCAATAACATGTACGTTAAATGGTTTGATATTGTCTCACATTATGTCCCACACGTGACTAATGCTTTGTTCACTTTTTCTTAGTCATTTTTCTTTCTGTGTTTCAATTTGGATAGAATCTATTGTTATGTCTTTGAGTTCACCACTAGCCTTTTCTTTTGCAGTGTCTAATGTGGTGTTAATTACTTCCATTGTACTTTTTATTTCAGACTTGTATTTTTCAACTCTAGAAGATTCACTTTTGTCTTTTCTATATCTTCTGTTTCCTCTGATCATTGTGTTCATGTTGTCCTTTATCTTTCTCAATATATAAGAATATATTTATAACTGCTGTTTTACCACCTTTATCTGCTAAGTCTACCTTCTGGGTCATTTTTGAGTTTGTTTTTACTTTAGTGATGATCTTATGGGTTATATTTTCCTGTTTCTTTTTTCTTTTTTAATAGGTCTTTATTGGAGTATAATTGCTTCACAATACTGTGTTAGTTTCTGTTGCACAACAAAGTGAATCAGCCATATGCATACACATGTCCCCATATCCCCTCCTTCTTGAGCCTCCCTCCCACCCTCCCTATCACACCCCTCTAGGCCATTGCAAAGCACCGAGCTGATCTCCCTGTGCTATGCTGCTGCTTCCCACCAGCCAACTATTTTACATCCGGTAGTGTATATATGTTGATGCTACTCTCACTTTGCCCCAGCTTCCCCTGCCCACCCCATGTCCTCAAGTCCATTCTCTATTTCTACCTCTTTATTCCTGCCCTGCAACTACGTTCATCAGCGCTATTTTTTTTTCCTGTTTCTTTGAATGTCTGATAATCTTTTTGTTTGTATGACAGACTTAGCAAATATTATATTTTTAGCTGCTGGATTTTTTGTATTCTTTTAATATTATGAAGCTTTTCTGGGACACAGTTTTGTTGCTTGAAATCAGTTTGATTCTGTCAAGGTTTGCTTTTAAAATGTGTTAGGGTACGTCCAGAGCAGCTTTTAGTCTACAGCTAACTTGGTCCTTTTTAAGGATTCTACCTAATGCCCCATGTATTAGAATATCTCTCTACTCTGGCTGGTGGAAACCTGAACTATTTCCAATCTGTCTAAGCTCCAGAGATTATTCTACCTACTCCTTTGCAAAGGCTCTTTTCCCAGCCTGAAGAGTTTCTTCATAGGCGTGTTCATAAAAGTATTCAGTCAAAGGCTTGAAGGAACCCCTCTGTACATCTCTCTAAATTCTTTTTCACTTGGTAGTTCCCTTTTTCTGGCATTTTTCTCTGCAAATTCTAGCCATGTTGGCCTCCCGAACTGCAAATTCTGTCTTTTTAATTTAGAAAATTATCTAAGATCTCTTTGGATTCCCTTCTCTGGGTTGCAGCCTGGAATCTCTCCCAAGCAGTAAACTGTGGAAATCATAGAGTTCTCTTCATTGTTCCCTTTCTCTCAGTGATCACTCTCCGCAGCTGCCTTTGACCATGTCTAAAAACCACTGCTTCATATATTTTCTCTGGTTTTCTAGTTGTTTAAGGTGGAATGTATATTCAGCCCTTTATTATGGCCTACACAAGGATTTATAATTTGTAAATAATAGGAATACAAAATACAGATAACACCAAAACTATCTGAATAAGCTTTACTTTTTATGAGACCTCAAAATCTTAGATTGCCTTCTGGTCATATTTCTAAGAATCAGTTATCATATATTATAGTTCTGCAGAATGGTATTGAATATACATAACATGCTGGGAGAGAATATTACATCTTTTCTCCACCCCCTCTCTCACTATCATCCTGGGTGAAGCCAATATCTAGAGACAATTGCTGCAACTCTCTATTTTCACAACACTTTAAAGTGTTGATTATTTTCTCAGTGCCTGTCAGATCCATCTTCTGAGCTTCTCTGCTTCTTTCTGTCTCTTGTTTAGACTTAACCAACAGGAGGCCCTGGCAGGAGATCTAAGAGTAGAAGGAGACAGTGATCCCATCCTCACACATCCTTTTCTAACCAAAGTTTTGCCAATAGCTGCATTCATCTAGTTATGGCCAGAGCTCCTAGGCACAGTACCTCTCGCATGGCTACAACACCAGCCAGGGTTCAATAACACCACTCCCTCTCCTTGGTTTTTTAAGCCTAGGGATGAAAATGGCATGGCTTTCTGTCTGTACTCATTCCTGAATGTATCACCATCCCTTGTTGGGTTTTTTTGTTTCTTTGTTTTACCTGCTCACACCTCTGTAAACAGTCTTTTTATTAAACTCTCTCTGGTTAATCCTTACATGGGTTATTCGTTTCCTGCTGGGGCTTCCGCACCCTCAGGCCACACTGTTAATGCTTCCCCTTTGAAATCACAAACTCAATATCCCAATCTTTGACCACAACTTCCTATCCTTTCAGTTCTCTATTTCCTGCGCCTGATCCCTCCCTCTCCTGCTTCCCCATCTTTCAGCCTTTTTCTGGATTTATTTTCTTCCCGATCCAGCCTAGATTCAATAGTTCTTCATTTCACTCTTATGTTCCCCTTTTATAATAGTTGTCTCCATTTCAAGAGTTCTAACTCCTCAGCTTGGTGTTCAAGTTTTTTAAATACTCTGGGTCTTTACCTACAAAATGAAGAGTTGGATAACATAATCTCTAAGTAGGATAATCATTGCCCCCAAGCAGGTTGCTTTCAAGGATGAAAAGGGGAACTATTCATTATTGCACCAGGACACAGGACAGTCCCAGTGAAACTGGGCATGTGACCATCTATCTCTATAGCCTCTTCCAGCTCTAGAATATATGATTATAGTACACACATTAAAACCAGAAAATAGATCTCTGTTTTTTCTGGAGTCATGAGGTTGCAGCTTACTATATGTTCTGCTTAGTGAATACAACAAAACATTTGGAAAAAATAAAGATAAGAATAAGAAATCAAAGGCACAGAGGTAAGGGTTGTGAAGTGTGAAGACAGTGCAAGAAGATCCACAAACACATGTTTCCTTCCAAATCTCAGGCTTATCAGATAGTTGCCCTCAAGGAAAGGCCCTGCTTTTTCTAATAAACAGGTGGAAGTGAGCCCACAGAATATTCTACCCATTTGGGTATAAATCTAATGCCCTCTTGCCTACTTGTCTCTTCTCTTCCATTTTCAGTTTTCTGTTTCAAACCACACAGAAGCTGATGGTCTGCCCTGTGTGCTGCCTACTATCCCACAACAAAAAGGCTCTTCCAACTGAATAGCTGTGGTCGCCATGGTAGCTGGGGGTCATAAACTCCTGAGCTGTGGGTCTTGGCACAATTCCATGCATTATCTGCATCCTGGTGCAAATCAGTCCCTTTATCTAATTAGTAGGCTTACAAATAGCCACCTGCCTCAGAGCTTAACCATTAAAGACGCAATATTGCTGAATAGCTTGAGACAAGGGGTGAGGATAACAGAAAACTGAAAGCTGATCTTAGCGAGGTCCTTCTCTCCTGGCTACAGACACCTGCAAGCCCTGGCCCACCCACATAGCAGAAGTTCAAAAAGAGGCCGAGAACAAATCGCTTCTGTCTTCTTTTCACTGCTCACCTTGAGTGTCTCTTGATCCACTAGCCTCCCAGAAACTGGGCCTGCTGACTTCTGCCTGTAGGACATGCTTGATCATTCCTGCTCAGGGGCCCAGCTCTTCCCTTCCTCAGAGCTTCCTACCCGAAGCAGCCAACCCTGTCTCTATTTCTAGAATTTGACCAACTGCCCTGGCCTGCTGTAGTCCACATCCTGGTCTGGATACTTCAGAACTATCTCCTGATTCACCTGAAAGACTCTATCCTTTCTAACTTGCTTACATGCTAAAACTTCCTTGTGCTAATGAAACATACTCCAGATACATATTATCCGGATGTTTGTCAAGTTCATCTTTTTTTCTTCCAGTAAAAACAAAATTATTTTTATTCAACATTTACTATGTAGAAGCAAATATCTTCCTACATTCATTCTATTAATAATAATAAATCTAGACTGTTAAAAAGTTGAAACCAATGCATTCTGAAGGTATATAATGCAGTGAATCTGACTGTTGCATCCTGGGCTGAATTTCAGAAATGATACCAAGTGCTTGGGATGGATGGTGCTAAAGAGATGGCAGCGGACTCCAGCTACGACTTTACGGTTGATGCTGTGGTGCCACATTTGTGTGTTTCTATCTATTACAAAAGCAAAAGAGGATTCTAATCAGCATATCCACCATGAGCTTCTGGAATTAAAACAGACTGAAAACTCACCCAATAGTCTCTTTTATTCTGGGGAATATTTATTCCAGATGTGCAGAGCAAGTACATGCCTCACTATAATTTTATTGTCATGTAATGATTTCAAAATTTCCTGCTTTTTATTATTGTGTTATGTGTTTATGAGAATATATATCCAATAGAAACCTATTAAGCTAGGAAATGATTATCTTTACTATGCTGGTAATGGTCGGTCAAATATGAAAACTATGGCAAAGAACTTAAAGTAGAAAATCTTTACTAAGTCTTTTCATTTATTCTTTTGTTGGTGCAAGCTATGATTTCTTTTGTTTTAGTATCAGATTAGTCACTCCAGTTTGAAATGATACCAAGCAACAAGGTTTCTCATACTTCCTGAGACATGCTATTCCAGAGGCTAGCAGATCTGACTGATACAGCCTTCTTGATATTCAGATACAGTCTCTTTCCTTGAAGTTTCCATTGTTCCTACTTATTAATTTATATTTCTAAATAAAAAATATCTTTAGGGTCTCTGAAAAGAAGTAAGTGTTTTGAATCTGTGCAAGCAAAAATGAAGCCAGGCCAACATTCTCTCCCTGCCCACTGTGAACCCCCCGCCCCCAGGCAATTCCAGGAACAACCAGATTAAATATTTATGCCCCAACCAAAGCCTAAAGGCCATTATTTAGGTTTCTTCTGAGAAAGGAGAAACTACAAACTTAAAAACAATAGCTATCTTTGTAAAAATTTTTCACTTTTCTTCTCCAACCCTCTTAAGTAAGAGTTGCCAAGCAATCACCACTGTATTCAACACAGATTAAAATATTCCTCTGTGCAGTTATCTTTTTGGCCACTTCTAATCATTCTTACCTGGTGTTCAACAGTAATCTTATTAAACAACAGCATTCAGTACTTACGGAGGTGTTGTCTTCCTGGTACATAAATGCCTGCTCAATGTCTGATTTCTCTCCAGACTTTAAACTCCATGAGGGCAGGGACAGTTCATTCCTTAATCACAATTCCAACCCTGTGAAAAGATGTTTATAACAAGAGGTGTGCCATGATGCTTTTATTGTTTAGGAACTGTGGAGAAGAGTAAGTTAAAATTCTATGCCTTTTGAGAATTACAAAGAGCATTAATAGTCTTAGTAACTTCTTAATAATATAAACCAATTTACCATCAATTGATGAGCAAAAGCAGTGTCTGGGTTTCAAGAAAAAAAAAAATGGAAAAGGTATGTTTGCTGAACCTATGACTCCAAAAATTAAAGAAAAAAAATTCCCAAACAACCATTGTGTTGAAAGGATACCCCATTTGACACCTGTTGAGTTACTCAGAGGGAGCTCTGTAAACCTAAATTGCATCTTTCAGAAACACCTGAGATAATCTGTAATTTCTCACATGGTCTTTGAGATCTAACTTTTGACTTAAAGATAAACTTCCCAACTTGACAAATTTATAATTATAATTAATAAATATAAAATCTTTTTTTTCTCCAGACTGTCTTGTCCTCCTCTACGAATCCCACAGAGGACAAAGTAGAGAGGGCGGGAATGCAAAGGAGGTCTGTGGTTTGGAACTGGCCCAAGTCAAACTGAATTTTTCTGAATATACATTGAACTGTCAGCAAAGAACACCACGACCCAGAACTTGAACAAAGGGAAAACCCCACAGCCCTCTGAAGTCACTAGTTCCATGAGGTGTTTTCCAGGGATTATTCACGTGTTTAAAATGTGTCCATCCAACCGCCAACAAAACCTCCTCATGAACATACCACTGGAATGATTTCCCTTTCTCTATTCCAGGTGAAATGTGCATTCCTCTGAGCAACTCACCTTTGAGAGCACTTGCTGGACCTATAGATTCTCATATCCACTCTGAGACTTGCGGTATAGGGTCCTGCCCTCATCTTAAAAGGTCTCAGGAAACTGATATCTGAGATCCGGGACTGCAGGACGGTCAGAACCTGAAGGTAAGCAAAGGACCTCAATTCTTCCCGAAGCATCACCTGACAGAGACAGCCTAGCTAACATTGTAGGGTTCCTGACAGAGGTGTACGGAGAGCGGAGAAGGGAAGATGGAGACAAAGACAGCTAGCTTACTGCTCAAGACTGGCCCATCTCCCCTCATTCTGGGATGACTAATTGAGAAAACAAAAGGTAAGTGAGAATCATCTTCCCTCATGTGTTTATTAAGCTCTTAAAGAGGAATTCTCTGCTGACTATGTTGATTCATTTCTTTATACCTTAGGGATATAAACTTAAGATGGCATTAGTGGCACAGAAAATAAAGAATAGACCGAAGCATAGAGTTAAACAACTTTAATCATCAGAATTCTAGTGTCTGCTTAACTAGTTGTGTGAATATGAGCAACTTAACTTCTCTAGGAACAATTTCCCCATCTTCTAAATGAGAAAGATGAGGCCAAAATTTTCTACGATTACTTCTAGCTTTACCTAGGTAATGAATTTTTATGAATGCTGCATGTAAGCCAAGTAGAAAACATATGCAGTAAGATATAGTTGATAATAGTATTAAAAAAGGAATCAGGAAGGATGTGTGTCAGTGAGAATTTGCTGCTCTTTTCCAGTCATCTTGGAGAAAGTTATGAAAAATATAGAATGTTTTAGTGTGTAAGAATGTCTGCCGAACTAAAGGGTACAAGATTTCTAGACGTGAGTTGTAGCCAAGGAGATAAAACTTAAGGATGCAGTAGAAGTATTAAGGAAATTTTTCCTAGAAAGGAGCAAATATAAATAGCAGGGGTGGGGGAAATAGACGATAGTAAACTCATAAGAATCAGAGAGCTAAAGAGCTTTGAAATAGGATGTGAGGACTCAGGCATATTTGAGAAGATATGTCATGGTCAAAATGAAGGACAGAAAAGATGACTCAAGCCCATCATAATGGATTTATAGAGAAGGCTGATGGTGGTGGCCATGAACCCAATGAGGCTGAGGAGGGTAGTAATAACAGCTACCATTTATTGAGCACTTACTAAGTATTAGAACGCTTTGCTAGGAAATGTATAAATACCTTGTCTAATTTCTAGAACTCTCTCTAAAGGATATTGTGATATTCATCCCATAGATAAACGAAGACTCAGGAAACGTGACTTCTCCAAGGGCTAACCCAGGTCTCTCTGTGCTATTTTCAATACACCATTACTGTTTGCCCATGAATAGGAAAGCTCCTCATCCAGGGCTTTGGGCAATCAAGAATTATTAAGAAAAAAGTTAGTCAGAGATAACCATCGATAGATCAGATGGAATTATTTCTCCTTGAGCAAAGGGACTGTGTCTTCCTTACCTACTTGTTCCCTGCACTTAGCTCAGGGTCTGGCACAGAGATGTGCCTCCCAGATGCCCCTTCAAGGAAAGACTTGCTGCCCAGCTGCTGAGAGTGGGGTCAGCCTCCAGCTGTTAGCTCCATCAAGGTTGGCCTCAGCTGTAGATAAATAATTGCCTCACCTGAAATCATGCCTTTTCCGGAAGACTGCATCCAGTAACTGAGCAAGAAGGGGAGAGTGGTGTTGGAGGATAAAGGCCTGAAGCAGATTTGAGACAACTCTAATGGGCAGTCTGACGTCAGAGCTCCCCGCTCAATGAGTTGAGATCTTGTCAGTTCTACTTTGCAATTTGACTTCTCTTGGCCCAGTTCTGCTTCTGTCCCCTTCTTTTCACAGGTGTTGATGCCTAATAAATATCTTGGACTCCAGATGCTTCCAGAGAACACAACCTGCAACACACCCATTATGTGTCTAATAAATATTTGAGAAATGAATGGATGGATAAAGTGGTATGAGTTAAGGAGCATTTTTAGAGATTCCTATCCCCTCAAAAATGTTCCCAGTAGCTGGTGACTGAGATTCTACAATCAGAGGTTTATTCCTTTTTCTTAGTGCTTCTGCTCTTATAAATACTCATGAGGTAAATAGCATGTTAAACTTATTGGACACATATATCCTAGTGTAAAGAAAGTCCTGAAAGCACATTCTGATAGGAGGAGAGAGAGAAAAAGCATGAGAGCACTGATCAAAGAGCACTAAGGACTTGTCTTCTGCAGCTCAATCATTCAGAAGTCGAGCAAAGTGAAACCAACACAGAAGAACAAGGGAAGCACGGAGGTCATTTAAAAGGGAACATCATTTCCTTATTTATGCTACCTTGGTGCTGCTTGCACGTGAATTTCCACTCTCAGATTTTTTTCAACCCTGTGGTGATAGAAAGATTCCATCATACCAGCAAAAAAAGAAACTCAAGCTTTCCAGTGGGCCTTTTTATTAATTATCACTATCATAATAACCATCATCATTATATCATCATCATTGCTATAATAAGCAAACATTATATACTCATTTTAAGTGACCATAGTGCCCTAGTCACTGAAGTCATTCTCCAGGCTTTCTTCTCCTTTGTATATCATTATTTCGAATATTTCTTTAAGACAAAATGAAAATGGCATGTCTACTTTCATATACAATGATTTGCAAACTCAACCTCTCCTTGGTCAACTGAAGGAAAATATCTTCAACAATTGAATAGCTAAATAACATTGTTACCTCAAGATACTTTCAATCTTTTCTTATAAATACCTTGATGTATAGAAGATTTTCACTTCTCCCTTAATGTCTCGCCTCTAAGTAAGGCCTTAAAATCTGAAATAGTTTTTCAAAATGCAGTGCATTTATTTCTGTTCAGAAAATGTTATAGGTTTTACCTTAGTTTGTTTCATCCAAAGCAGTTTTTTTTTTAATATATGTAAATACAAAGTAATTGGAATTGGAAGAAGGAAAAATCACTCTAAGGACTTTGTGCACCCCCATAACTGCTTTATTCTCCCTGTGGAACAGTGGCTGATGACGCTTTTGTCATGTTACTCATCCTTAAAATCCTGTCCAGCTCTCTGAATGCATCCCCTACTACAGCCACATTATCGCCCCCTGCCGTTCCCTATCCACTCAATATTCCTTTCTGCCAATGGACAGTTTTGCTCCTCCTCCTGATACCAGGTTTTGAAAGAAGAAAAAAAAATTATTTATTTCTTAACTCTGCATTCTCATTTAAAATCTCTCCCTTCTTCCCCTTGTTCTCACCCACTTACCACCTCTCCAGGTCACCTCTGACCCCTACACCTCCCCAGCCATTTCATCGTTAACTTTGCCTGAGTCAGAGGAATGATTCATGGAATCATAAAACTCAGGGTGGAAAAGAACCTTAAAGGTCAGCTAATTTAACCACCCAACTAAGTGGAAAAACCAGCTTTTATTTTCATTCTTTCTTCCCTGACTTCCCAAACTCAATTGCAAGCATCAGAACAATGTCTCTAGTTGTTATGGAACTTCCCGCTTTGGATATCCTTTTAAACAAGGTAGGTTCCCCTCTCTCTGAGATAGCTTAGGTAGAGTCCTGTCAGTGGTAGACAATGGATTACAGATGAGAAACCAACAATCCTCTGAATATAAAGTTGGTTACTCTCTCAAAAACTGTTTAAAGATGAGCATGTTTATTTCACTTGCTCCATTTATTCTATGGGCCAACTAAATATTGTCCCCAGAAAACATAGACAATTCAACAAAAGAAATATACAAATGGCCCATAAAAATATTAAAATATAATCAACCTAAGTCATGGTAAGATAAATAAATGTCAATTTAAATTACAGTGCGATTATATTTCTCATCTATCATATGGCAAAAATTTTAAACAGGCACTCTCATACATTGCTAATGGGTGTGTACAAAACCTTTATGGACAGGGATTTGCAATATCTAACAAAATTACATGTGTGTCTACCTTTTGACCCAGCAATACCACTTCTAGGAATTTACCCTGAAAATACACCTCCAAAACTATAAAAATATATCTGTACAATATGACTCAGATTATTCATTGCAGTATTGTTTATAATTGTTAAATATTGGAAACAGCCTTAAATGCCCATTTACAAGAGAGCACTTGTATAAACAATGATGCATCTACACAATGCAGTACTAGGCAACTGTAAGAAAGAACGAGTAAGATCTCTATGGAACCAATATGGAGTGCTCTCCAGGATATATTGTTAAATGAAAAAAGAGAAGCATATTTACAGTGTTATTTTTGTGTAAGAGAGAAGAGAAATTTAGAAAATACACATACAACTACTCATCTGCACATAAAGAAACACAGGACAAAACAGAAACTGATGATATTGGTGAAAATAATAAAAGGAATAGTAGGAAATTACACCACTCTTTATATAATCCTGACTTGTGGAATCATGGGAATGCTTCTTCATATACTCAAGAAAACAAGGATGGGCAGAAGCTAAAATGGAATACAAACAGAAACAAACAAATGAACCAGTTGGGAGACAGGGGAGAAAACTAACTCAGGTAACTTGTAAGTGGAATAGTTGGACTACATATCTTCAGGCTAAAAACAAAAAGTGTTAACAATTATTGAAGTGCAGTCAGCAAGGGTTTCTTTCTATCACTGACATAAAGGTATGAAACTATTTTCTGTATATTCTAGGATTAAGCACATAAGTAAATATACAGTGGTCAGTGGGAGCCCGATTCCTCACTGACAAAGTTACAAATGTGGAAAGAAGGAAGGTCTAAATGATTCCTGTGGCTTTTCCCAGCTCTGTCTACTCAGAAGACCTAGAAGCAGTGACACCTATTCTCCATTCCCAAAACAAAACAAGTCTGGGGCACGGAAAGGACAACTGAGTCTAGAAAATCTTTTTGTGGCAGAAAATAAGGATGTGCTTCAAAGAATTGTGGAGGCATACCAAAAGGACAAAGAAGCCAGATCGAAGAACTTCCCACTAGTCAAAATCTGGAAATTTGAGCATCGAAATAACACTAACAGGAAGTTATTATAACCCATTGAATGAAATAAGAATCCATGAGTCCATAGTCCTATTCATAGATACATACATATGAAGAGAAAGTTCTTCCTTACAGTACAAAACCAACTAATGAATATAGAAGAAATGATGGACTTGGAAAGTCACCGTTAACAACCATCATTGAAGTAATTGATTCAGGCAAGAATCATTAATGGGTACTAAACTAGTATGTATGAATTTGATGAGTAACAGAGTATTTACATAGCCTTAAAGTTTCTCCCATAAGATATTTATTAACTACAATGAAAAAAGCAGTAACTTTTCAGTGGAGAAATCTGGCAGACACCTCCTTAACCAAATGATTAAACATTATCAGTAATGGTGCATGTCACTACCACATGCCTCCTGGTATGATACCCTAAGAAAGACACAGCATCACTCCTGTGGAATTCCTGCTGAAAATGCCTACCCCGAATCTAACCCTGAGGAAACATCAGACAAATTCAAATTGAGGAACGTGAGGAACAAAATATAATTGGCCACACACTTTAAAATGTCAGTGTCATAAAACACAAAGCAAGACGGAAGAATTGTTCTAGGTTAAAGGAGACTAAACTGAATGCAATGTGAGATTCAGCAGGGGGGTTTGTTGTTTGTTTTGCTGCTGTTTTGCTTTTGTGTAGTTGTTTTCTATAATGGTAATTACATGGACAATTTGAAAAATCTGACCGTATATTCAATAATAGTTATGTATCAATGTTAACTTCCTGATTTTGATGATTACACTTAATTATGTAAAAGAATGTCCTTGATTTCAGGATATACACTTGAAATAATTAGGGGTAAGTGGCATCATGTCTGCAAGTTTCAGTTTTTATCTTTTTGAGGCTCTAGGTGAAAGGTATAAGAGAATCCTTTGAAATTGTCTTGCAGCTTTTCTGTAAGTATGAAATTATGTCAAAATAAAAACACATAAGAAAAAAAACTATTATCCTCTTGTGGTCGATCCCTCCATTAGTTACTGTGCATTTATCACATGCTCTCTACTTCATTTTGTGTTTCATTCTATGGGGTCCTCTACCCACACATCGTGGTAACAAAATTGAAAGTTTGGGTGGAGTGGGCAGCCTTCTGATTCTCCTGTCAGATGTAAAAAGCAGACATATTCCCATTTTTGTTTAACATGTACCAAATCCATCCTTCACACACAGTAGTAGTTTTTATAGGTACATATGCTGCTCTCATTATGTCATCTATGAAAGGTGGCTGCAAGAATATGATGTGAGACATTTGGGCCAATTCCAATCCTTTTCTATAAATCTATTCTAAAGCAGGAACTCTTAGACACCTATATAGTCAGTCTAAAGACGACTAAGGGAGACTAAAATAGGAACATTTGTACTTTTTTAAAAGTATCTATATACTTGAAGAAAAGCTTGTCTGCACTATATTTAAGTCGTTGTGCAAAATGTGTATGACTCATTCATTCATTCGCTCAGAAGGCCTTGATGGAAAAACTAGTACTCGTCAAGTTTTGTGGATAAGTTCTACAGATTTTAAAGCTAAAGGAAATATTCCTCTTCTGGAACAATATTTTCAGGAAGGAACAATGTGGTAAGTGCTGTAATTGAATTATATACTAAGTATTATGGAAACACAAAGGAGAGCATGATTAACCTCACGACAGTTGACATTAAATCACAGAACAAGAGTCAAAAAAGCAATAAAAGACACCTAAGCTACCTGCCTTTTCCAGGCCAATATCCTAAATCTTGTCTGTGGTATTCCTGACCCCTGAACATCGAAAGGGGTGAGGTATCATCCCTACACCTTGGAAATGACTCAGAGGCAGGGGCAGGGAAGAGGTGAGGCACTGAGGTGGAGAGAGTTGACCAGAGCAGAACATCTCTTAGCCTTCTACTTCCACCCATGCAGAGTGCCTCCACTTCATAGCTTTAAGGTATACACTTGCCACAAAATAATATTTCACTTGATAAAAGGATATTGGTGCTAAAAAACTTGAACTGAACATGAATTTTAGCATATGATTTCTCATATTGATAGGAGTGTGTGTGTGTGTATTTCCAGCTAGAATGTAATTCTCTCAATACCTGGCATCTAGGTACACAAAAAAGTTGTTCACAGAGGTTGTGCTAACAATAGTTGGTTTATGTAAAATGATAAATACTGCTGCATTGTTCATAAGAGTGAAACACTGATAACTACAACTTAAACATCCAGCAAATGGTCAGATAAATGCTACACTGAGCCATACTTTGAAGGGATTTTTTTATGGAGGTTGATTAATATGTGCTCATCAAGAAAATTGTTCCAAATATGTTGTCAAGTGTACATACAATTTTATTAGCATTAAAATGCTAATGAAGTATGAATCTCGATTTACAAATTCAAATATGCAAGAAAGGTAACTTTTTTTTTTTTTTTTTTTTTTTTGCGGTACGCAGGCCTCTCTCTCACTGTTGTGGCTTCTCCCGTTGTGGAGCACAGGCTCCGTACCAGTAGGCTCAGTGGCCATGGCTCATGGGCCCAGCCGCTCCGCGGCATGTGGGATCTTCCCGGACCGGGGCACGAACCCGTGTGGACTCTCAATCACTGCGCCACCAGGGAAGCCCGAAAGGTAACTTTTTTAAAACGATGGACTTATTTTCTGTTTTAACCTTATTTTTATGTGGTAATAGAAATTAATTCCTGATATTGCAGTTGTGTTCCAGGAAGGCTTATTTAGGGTCAACATATGCGTGAAGAGACATCTTGTCCTTGATTTTGTCCTCTATCAAGGATCCTAGGATCCATTCTCACCCTGTCCTGTCACCCATCTTAGGATCACTCCAGTCATTTCTACATCCTCCCCTTCCTGAGTCTGGCTCTCCCAGCTACTTCCATGCCCTTCCCTAGAGTCATTCCATTCACGCTACACTGTAGGAAATTCTGAGAGACTGTCTAAAGTCCAATGGGTCTAGACACACCACAGTGGCATTTCGTGGGGCCTTGACACCACCCCTGCCTGAGGGTCTACCAGGACAGCAGGCACAACCTCTCTACCTTCAGATTCACTAAACCTGCTTGCATCCTATCTCTCCACCACCAAGTTCACTTGAGTTGGGGAGTCAGGGCAGAGGACCTTCTTTCCCAGGAACCCATAAAAAAGGATGCCACATACGGTTGTATGGTTTGAACACTGCACAAAGGTACTTGCTTAAGTATGAGTAGGGATGAAATCTAGAAAGTCAAGACCCTTGGCATGACGCCAAGGCCACTGGAAGAAGGAAGGGCTTTTGTCTTTGTATGAAAGTGCTGTCAGCCACCTAAGCCACCGCCCTTGGGAAGGATCTGCTCAACAAGGCACTTTACTGTAATTCATTCACCAAAATGTGGCCTTTTTCTAATTTTCAGAATGAAGCTGCATAAGAAGCTAGAGGTCCTTTCTTCCTCTCTAAATCTCTCTCTTCTCCCAAGAATTGATAGCTTTTTTATCTAGTCTGGAAAGCTCTAAGGCTTCTTCTGACTTACCATATGTTCTTCCAAATCTCTTTTTATTCCCTAAGTCTTTTTCTATTCCCACAAGGGCTCAAAATGTTGCAACCCAAAAGTTGTTGACTTCCTTTTTAAACGCATTCAGTTGGGTCATCTTTTCCCTGAGGCAGTGAATGCAGAATGTGCTAATTTATGGAATGGGTGAAAGGCCAGGACCACCAGGAAATACAGGGGGAAAAAAACCCTCAGTTAATATTTCAAAATGTCATCCTACCACTGTGTGGGCATAGACCACTTCTGGAAGGCTACACTTGTCTAAACTGTTTGCAGTAATTCTCCTCAGGAGTGAAATTTGGGGATGAGATCTCTATTTTTTGCTATATAAATTTCTGCATTTGAATTGTTTTTATAAGGAGCTTGTGTGACTTTTGCAAATTTTCTTGAAATACAAACATTTTTAAAACTGGAAAAAAATGTTCCAGTGTGCTTTTAGTGATGGTATCCAGAATGATACCTTGTTTGTTCTCCCTTCTCCTGAGTGCTTTGTGCTACACCTGCCTCTCTATGGTCGAGTTAAACTATTTTTAAATTCTTGATCACTGTATAAATGATGACATTAGTGTGAGTTATGGAAATGACAGTATTAACTGATGGAAACATGATGGAAACTGATGGAAATGTGGATTAAAATGTACATAATTGGCATAATTTAATATGATTTACCTTCCAGGTGGGGCCACAAAGGGTCCCATAACTGGAATTCCAATTTCTCACTTCCTTTTGCAGATGAGGAAGGGCCAAAACTTAACAGATAACAAGAGTAAATCCAAAAGGGTGGCCCAAAGGAACAGAGCTGAGAGAGCTGGGACAAAGCTCCTGTCCATATTCCAGGCCAGTGTCTGTTCTGTCACAAAACACGCTTTCTCAGTTTGGGCTACTTCTCTTCTTTAGTGAATATAGAGAGAATGGTGAGCAGAAGTGGATTTAAGTGAATGAAGTTTAAACTTCAAGTGCCTAATTTGCATGGGCCCTTTCTAAGGTCCTGAGAGGGCCACAGCATTGTGTTCACATGCACACCTGATTTTGTAAAATGTGCAAAGTAAACTATTTTTTAACAGCAATTGGTTCAGGCCACTGTCTCTTTCCACTCCAGCATTTCCTCCTACTAGGTGACATTGGGTGGCCATGTGACTTTGGAGGACATGATTAAGGGGTGGTTGATTCAGCTGGGGATACATATAGTTTCAGTACATTGTCATATATGTATATGGTTCACAGATACTCCCATGAAAGTCATCACCAGCTATCCCCGTGCAAGTATAGAGTATAGATTCTAAGAATCTCCTTACAGCCCATTGTGTCAACTCTCCTGGCCTCCTGACACAAAGGTGCAGGGCCAGACAGTGATTCCTTCATAGCTCAGCTCTGACGGCATGTGATGGTGGAGAGATGATGTTGAAATGTATGGAACCAGAAGCTAATCCATAGAAAATTCTTTCAAATATCAAATGTGTAAAATTTTAACAGAGGATTTGGTTCTCATCAAGATCTTATCAAAACAGATGTTTTCTCTTGTCAGGAATATATTTTAAAAAGCAGTGCATACAATTATAAAAGGTCCATATTTCTCACAGTTTATGCTAATTGTGTGAGACAGAATTTATCAGAATTTCTCGATTTGAAGGGAACAAACCTTTAACTATATTAAAAATAGAAAGCAGGTCTATCACAGTTCAACAATATGATAAAAAGTTTTCCCAATTTGACAACAGTTGTAAAAATTTACATTACTAACAACGATGGTGCTAAAATTTTTAAACTAATAATTTTTAAAAATATTCAGGGGCTTCCCTGGTGGCGCAGTGGTTGAGAGTCCGCCTGCCGATGCAGGGGACACGGCTTCGTGCCCCGGTCCGGGAAGATCCCACATGCCGCGGAGCGGCCAGGCCCGTGAGCCATGGCCGCGGGGCTTGCGCGTCCGGAGCCTGTGCTCCGCAACGGGAGAGGCCACAACAGTGACAGGCCCGCGTACCGAAAAAAAAAAAAAAAAAAAAAAAATTCAATCAAGACTAAAATATCTTTCTTGTCTCTCTACAGAACATAAAATTGATATTTAGTAAAGAAGCAAAGAGTATACAGCCAAAACAGTATTTTTTAAAAAGTAGTATAGAGGTGTGGCATACAGTTAATTTAAAAATTGCTCTTTTCAGATTTTTTTTGTACTTGTGACTTTATGAACTTTCATATATTATAATTTGTGTGTGTTTTTTGTACCTAATTCTGTATTCTTTTTTTGAAAACGGCCCCTCAAATTATTATATGCTTCAGGAAGCCATCGAATCCAGATTCACCCTGACAGGGAACATAGTTTTCTTTTGATGCTTGCCTCTAGAAGTTTTGTTAATCCCTGCCTTTTCCTGATTTCCCATCCCACTTCCCCCTACTTCTTTTTTCTTTTCTTTTTTACTTATTTTTGGCTGTGTTGGGTCTTTGTTGCTGCGCACAGGCTTTCTCTAGTTGCGGTGAGTGGGGGCTACTCTTTGTTGGGGTGCGTGGGCTTCTCATTGCGGAGGCTTCTCTTGTTGCAGAGCGCGGGCTCTAGGCTCCTGGGCTTCAGTAGTTGTGGCGCGCGGGCTTCAGTAGTTGCAGCGCGCAGGCTCAGTAGTTGTGACACGGGCTTAGTTGCTCCGCGGCATGTGGAATCTTCCTGGACCAGGGATTGAACCCGTGTTCCCTGCATTGGCAAGCGGATTCCCAACCACTGTGCCACCATGCCCTACTTCTTCGATCCCTCATCCTTGAAGGTAACACACACAGAAGGCTTTCCAAGATACCTAGCCAAAATTAATGGTTCTTGTTTACAGTTTTCACAGCAGCCAATATTTGCCTCTGACATCACACTTATCAGAATCTTCCCTGGATTAATTTATACATCATATATATATTGAGGACCAGTTATATGCAGGGTTCTGTGCTGAGTCTCAGTACTTCCTTTGGTCCCAGCCTTGCCCAGGATCCTGAATTTTAGAAGGCCCTCCAGCCACACCCCTCCAAATGGGTTGGAGGTCTGTGGGCCCGGTGGGGCATGCTCATCCAGAGCCCTGGTCTCCTTTCCTAAATCACGTACCTGGGACTCCAGAATTACTTGCTTAAATCCACACTGAATCTGCTTCTGCACGGGCCTCTTACCCTGGTCCTTCCTCCAGAGAGCTGATTTGCCATTGGTATGCTCACTCCTAGGGCCAAAAAGAAGCTGTTATTGCAGTAGAGGAGAAGGTACAGAGCTTGGATATAAAGGGGGAGATCCTATGCTGCAATGGGAAAAGAAAGGAACAAGCTAGTAGTTTCATTTCTATCATGCCCCAGACCCTACAAATGTCAGTTATGGGCCTGCTAAGACTGTAGTTGGAATGTCTATGTCTTGTTTTTCATCCCAGAGGTTCCTAAACTTCCTCTGCCTCTATAATCTTTTAGTATCTTTGTAATTTTTTCATGGCATAACTAGGGCAAAAGAAATGCCTATCAGTTCCACTTATTAAATCCAAGCTACTTAATAGTAGTAATTCACATGATATCTTACAGATGTCACATTGTTTCCCTCAAAAATGTAAAGTATCCTGCAGCTACCCTATGAATTTTCCAGAGACCTGGAACACCTCAATGCACAGTTTTAGAATTGTCTATCCACTAGAGTATGAGCTTCTTTGGAAAAGATATTGAGTCTCATTCATCATCACAAATTATATTTTCCAAAAATGACCACATTCGAGTCCTACAGGCTTTTCTAGAAACTTACCACTCTCTCAAGGAGATACGAAGTCTAATTCCCTTCCCCTTGAATTTGAAGGGACTATTGACACACCTGTAATCAATGAAATGTGGCAGCAATGGCACTGCATGACTTTCAAGGCCAGGTCATAAAAGGTGTTACAGTGTCTACCTTGTTACCTTAACCTCTTGCTCTGAGCTGTCATGTAAGCAACCCAACTGCCTCGATGCCTCCATGCTGTAAGGAAGCCCAAATTATCCCACTCAGAGAGACCACAATGACAGGCCCTGAAGCTGCTTGAAGGAAAATAGAGTCCTCAGCTCCTCTAGCTCCCTCCTCTTCTAACTCCAACCACTACCTGAGTGCAACCATATAAGGCACCCAATGCTGTAACCACCCATCTAAGCCCTTCCTGAATTCCTGCACACAGAATCTATGATCATAATAAAGTGACTGCTGTTATTTTAAGCCATCAGTTTTGGAGTGATTTTTTTAGACAACAATGGTAACTGGAAACATTTTTTTTCTTATTGCCTTGACAGCATAGTATATTGAATATTTTGAAAGGTTAATAAATGTTCATCAAATTGAATGGAAAAATGGAAAATCTCAAAGTAGCAGTGATTAATCTAAAGTTACGCATGTACATGTTGAAAATATGGAAACTTAGGTTATATGTATTCTGATTTCGTAGCAAACCTAGGATACTAGGGTTTGACCTTCTTAGAGTTTTAATAAATCCCTTAAATGAGTCAATTACCTTGCCTTTTCATGGTAAGGTACATGTCCTCACAACAAAGGGCAGGAAAATAATTCTAAATACTCACTAGCAAGCTCACTATATCATGAGGTCACCGTAGGGGTCGTGTACGCTGAATTATCAATTCCAGTTAATTGAGGATTTTAATTAGTCAATTCAGATTAAGCAAGGTACTACTATAATTGGTGGATTCCAAAGGCAGCCATCTGTTCCCTTTGTGAGTATTAATATTATGTCCTATAGCGTCTATCAAGGAAAAGAATTTGTCAAGTAGAAATTCTCTTAACATTAGCAAAAGGTGAATGCTTAGGAAATAAAAGGGAAGAGCTGGGGAGAAAACAGACTAAAGACAGGAAAAAAGAAAAAGCCCAGGAAGAAAGGAAAGACTCCAATTATTTGCTATGTTAAAAGAATCAAACTGAATTTAACTTAGACATCTGTTTATGCCTGTTTTTTTTTTCCATTGGAGTGGAGGGAGGTAATTAAAATGCCATGTAGCTGCTTGCCTTGTATGCATTTCTAAGCATAATTCAAACTCTTATGAATCTGCCCTCTCAAAGAAATAGCTGATTATAGAAACAGAACAAAACCTCTTTGATCCCTCTTGTGATACAACTAGGTCATGAGAAGTAGAATTCCAGATATATTTTGTTTTAAATGATTCTTCACGAAAAATCTGACTTGGGGAGGTTTTTGAAATGAACAATGACGGAAACCAAGGCAGAATATAAAGCAAAAGACTTGGTGACATTAAAAAACACCAACTCTGCAAAGGTTACCTAAATGGACTTATTGTTGACATGACTTTCTTTTTTTTCCAACCTCCTTCATAATAGGGTTTTTTTTCTAAATGAACAATGCCTAAAAGATGCAATGATAAATTTCAGGTGCGTGTAACAGTAGACGAATTGTGCCATGCAAAACGCCATAACATCTTGGGTACCGGTGGAAGAAAACAAAGGACAATATTTATGAGTTTCTCATAAACTTCAACCTGTTTTTCTAGTGGTTTTTTAATCTAAAATACATAAATGTATCTTTGTCTTCTAGGCAGAGGAAAATTATTGTGCTTTTGGAATTAATTGTGCCTCTCTCTAAAAGCAAAAAGTTAACATATTTTGCGGAGAACCTAGTATTTTTTAACACTTACTCGTAAAATAATATAATTAAGATAAGGCTGTATATCATTTAAGGTGGTTGTTTTTTGTTTCTTGTTTCCCCTTACAAAGAACAGACAACCTCTTACAAACTAGTTTAAAAACCAAAAGAGACTCGCATAACAGTAAAGTTCAGAGTTAGGACTGGCCTCAGGTGTAGCTCAATCAAGAACATGGCTCTGTTTTCCTACAATTTTCCTGGTTTTGCCCTCCTTCATAATGTCATCTTCAGGCTTCCCTCATGATTCCAAAACAAGTCTCCCAGGAAGGTGGGTTTCATATGCTCTTACTCACATCTCCCAACCTGCTTGAGATTGAATTTTCAGTGCAATCAACTGATTGGTCTACACCAATGCAGGTCCCACTCCTGAACTGAAGGCAGTTCAATCCCACACAACTAACAGCTGCTACACAAGAGGAGGGGTGGCTCTTCGAGGAAAATCTGAGTACTGCAAGGAAGGAGGGAAAAGGTGTATAGGATACCAGAAGATAACTGATGTTCACTACAGGTAGTTCGTGCAAACCGTCACAGCAGCGCTTATGTTTTTGGGCAAGTATAACTATGGGAAAGTATAAGATTTTCATTAGAAAAAATAATCCTTCTGTTCTAAATTATGTTTTTAACAAATGCAGAAATAATGAGTTTATCAGAAACAAATCGAAGAGTCAAATTAGCAAGAATTTCAACTATGGAAAATGGTTTATGTAATTCTGATTCATCTAGCAAATATTAACTGAGTACTTACATATACCAGGTGCTGTGCTAGGTTGATACTTTTATTAGTCTATTAAGTATCATTATGATACAAATAAATAGGTAATATAATTGCTGGTAGCCTAAGATGCATTATTAAAGTTTAAATAAATAACATATATGATTTCTCTTAGGCTTTTAGAAATAGGCCCCCCCCCCCGCCAAAAAAATATATTCATGACTACCATTGTGTATCATGAGTGATACGAGGGCCCCAGATTAGGAGCAATGACCAAAATAAAACAGAACAAAAAGTGTAGACACTAATATATATGCATAACTCATATAAATCCTATACACTGTTCGTATTAACTTTAAAGCTCAATCCTCCACTAGCACGAAGATACACTCTGATGAGAGGCTTCCAAATTTCTTATTTACCATTTACTTCCCTATAGGAGTCAGACCGAGCCACCTGGACTCAATCTGAGCTCAATCTGGGGTGGTTTCTTCATCCTATGACACGGAGCCTCTCAACCCCAGACCTCAGGGTGCCACTGGGTATGCAGTACAAGAATTAACCTTAAGAATTAATATCATTAGTGTTTAGGTAGCTCATAGCACTCACAAATTTCTCTCTAACAAAGAATAGTCTGAATTTTATATATTAGTCAAAAAGCTAGCAGAAGCGTACCCAGGATGAGCCAAGCATGCAGCTGACTTCGCATTAGCAATGAATGCATGCTGAGCACTCACTTTCCACTCCCCAAATTTCCGTCCTGCACCCACACAGCCAACCTGTGTTCAGACGATCATTTTTACTAAACACTTCACCTCCCACAAAGCAATAGTGTGGATGATTTATATAATTAATGTTTGTAAGGGACTGCTAGAGCCTGGTCTGAAAGACGCCTTTGAAGAGGAAAAGATTGTTGATGCTATGATGTCCTGGATTTCTTATCCTTATCAAGACTGCTTCTATGAGGAAAAGCTACAGAAATGATAGATGGGACCATTTTTATTCAGCACAGTTACAGGTGGCAAAACACTGCTGTAGGACTTAGGCAAGAATATGTCCCTAGGTGACATCAACTGTATAAACATGTATCCTGTCAATCACTAAGAATGTAGGTACGATAATTTATAGACCAGGGGTAATGTTAATTCCATCCTGCTTACAGTGTGCTCTGTACTGGAAAAGTTCAAGGTGCTTTGCAAGCACCATAATTTAGTGAAGCATGAAATGAAAGCTACACATAGGAAAGGTGAGGTATTTTGAAAAATTAAGACATTGTCTTTATTCAGCTATTAACCAAGAAGGACTGACATTCAGTACTACAAATGCTTTCCCCCATACAGACTACTTTTGTTGTTATTTAGGGAAGGAGGGTAAAGGAAATTGATCTCCACTGAGGGTATACAATGGACTACACATTGCTAGGAGGTTTCACATTATTTATCTTGTTTGAACTTTAAAACATCTCAGTGAGGTATATTTTATAGTTGAAGAAACTAAGGCTTAGAGGAAACATTAATCTGGCTGAGATAACATAGGCTACCATGTGACAGAGCCAGGAACTTAAGCCAATTTTGCATGATTCCAAAGCCATTGCTCTTTCCATTACACGTACAGCTGTGGACTAATAAACACCATCAATCTAATAGTTTCTTTCTTTTAGGAGCTTGTCCTTACCTTTGCAAAGAACCGAAGAAGCATATATTTTTCAAATAAATTATTCTTGAAATACCCGTGAAGGCGTCTCATACCATGCAAGCCCTCATTTCTCTTTTCCATCCCTGAATTATGGACCAGAATATACAGTTTAGTATTTGATTACTTACAGGAAGCGTCTATTTTAAAATAGTACCTGATTTATACCTACCCACTGCCAATCAGACACATAAACCACCTCCAACACTTCTACCATCACTGGGGTCAATAAAGTCATGACCATGGTAGGAATTCCTAAAGGAAAGAAAATTATTGAGTTCATCAGTGAAAACACAGAAAGTATCTGACAAAACAGGAATGCCTTAATATACTGTGGATGGGCAGGCAGACTGAAGAAGCTCTCAACTCAGAAGTAATTTACCCTCCTGTAGACTGAAATTTTAAAAGATAGTTTGTTATGCTATTGGAATTTTTAAAACATAGCAAATCCTTTAAACTCATTTAAAGGATAAAATACCCCTTTCCTAAAATACACATTCCACCAAGGGGCATCTAACTTTCACAATTTAGGGATAATTCAGATGGTTTTCCCAATACTTCTGTGAGATCAATTGCACCGAGGAACTGTCCATTTTTATTAGGAGAATGAAGATGGAAGTAGTTAATTTTGAAGCATGGGGCAGCTTGAGGGAAGTTCAAGGATCAAGGTACAGTGCTAGGCTTGGGCCAGTATGAAGGCATTCAGTACTAGTAACCTGGAGAGATAGGATTAATAGAATAAAAGGTACATAGAAAGGGATATGAGAGGATGTTAAGAAGACATTAGAGGATTTGGGAGAGGTATCTGACAAAATTATTCTGAAGTTCTTCCAGAAGTGTAAATACAAAGGACACGACTAACAGCTGAATGGATATACAAAGTGTGGTATTACCTACAATGGAATATTATTCAGCCATAAAAAGGAATTAGGTTCTGATACATGCTACAATATGGATGAATCTTAAAAATATACTAAGTGAAATAAGCCAGGCGTAAAAGGACAAATATTGTATGATTCCACTTATATAAAATATCTAGAATAGGCAAACTTACTGAGAGAGAAAGTAGATTAGAGGTTACCAGGGGCTGGGGGAGGAGGTTTATAGGAAGTTATTGCTTAATGGGCACAAAGTTTCTGTTCGAGGTGATAAAAAGTTTTAGAAAAAGAGTGGCAATGGTTGCACAATACTGTGTATATAATTAATGCCACTGAATTGTACACTTAAAAATTGTTCAAATGGAAGATTTCATGTTATACATGTTATGCCACAATAAAAGAAACAGTAAAAAAAAAAAAAAGAAGGGACAAGTCAAGAAAAAAATTAAAGAACAAAGCAAGAGGAATGAAATTAGTCCTTGCCTTGCTATTTATTAAAATGCATTATTTTAAAATTATGATCATTAAAACAGTGAGATCCTGGCACAGAAACAAAGAAACAAATAAATGGTACCAAGTAGAAAGTCTATAAACCGACCTGATTATACACATGTATTTGGTATGGAATAAAGGAGGAATTTAAGTCAGTGAGAGGAAAGTAATGTATGAGCATCAACTAATGAGCCACTTGAAGAGGAATGCCTCCTGAGGGCAGGAATTCTGCCTGCCTTACACAGCAATTATTCCCCAAGCAAAGTCATACCTGGTACATTGTAGGCATGCAGTTAAGGTTTGTTGAATGAATTAAAACTCATCCCTATATAATAAAATACACCAAAATAAATTCTAGATTGAATAAAATTTTGTTTAACTGGGAAAAAACATCAAATACTGATAAACATGAAAAAGTAAAAACCTCTGTACATATACATCAAAAGGTACATAAATAAGATTTAAAAGAAAATGAGAAGCTGAAATAATTATATATGTATATTTGTAATATATGAGACCAACATTGTGCCTTTATTTATAATTAGCACTTTTAACTCAATAATAAAAGGACAACTACCTCAAGAGAATAATAAAGTGTACCAACAGTCATAAAAAACTACAAATAACCAATAAGACTATGAAAAGCATCTTATATCATTAATAATCAAAAAAACTAAAATTAAAATGATAGATACTATTTCACCCATCAGGTTGACAACTATCAAACTATCTAGTGTTAGCGATGATACAAGAAATGAGTTTTCTCACACATTGCTGGAAGGGATATAAATTGGTCGAACTGTTATGAAAGATAATTTGGCAGGAAATACCAAAAGTGGTCACCTGATTCTATTTCTAATAATTTAGATTAAAAATAATTTAAAACGCATACACATTTTTAACCTACAAGTTTGTTTATTTCAGCATTGTTCATAATAGAAAAAAGATTATAAACATTTCAATGTCCAACGATAAGGAATCATTAAGTGAATTTATGGTACATCCATACCAAAGAATACTACACTATCAGGAAAAAAAATGTTATAGGCTATTTAACGAAATGAGGGAAATGTTCATTTTATATATATTTAGGTTTAAAAGCAGGTTATTAAATATTATTAGGCAAAATGATCCCATGTTTTGTGGAAAGGAAAAAATACAAAAACTGAAAGAATAATGATCAAAGTACTAATGGTGATTATCTGTGATTGCCAGGTTAAATGGCAATTTAAATGTTATTATTACTAACATGATCTACTAATTGTTCTTCAATGAACATGTATTGCTACTATAATATAAAAGCAATAAAAGATGGCTTTAATTTTCATAAAGAAATAAAATAACAAGGAAGTTTGTCCTCTGTTCTCAGGACCCATGATTAATCAGCTATAATATCTGTCTCTTTCCCTGTGTGAAGCACATTTCTAAGAGCACTTGACACTATTTTATTTGATCCTTACCCTTTTATTAGGTATCATTAACCCCATGAATGAGGTCCTGGGTTTAGAAAAAGGAGTGTGTTCAAGGCCATGAAACTAGTGGCAGAGCTAGGAATGCCCCCCTGGTGTCTGATGCTAAAGCTTATGTTCTTAACCACAAACTTTCCTGGCTCTGTTATGGAGTAGTTAGGCTTTTGGAGGGTAGACAAAAAACTAACCACCAGGTATCACAATTTCTGAGAAAATGTTTTGGCATTCCAAACAACACACTCAGAAATGGTCATTGGGAAACAAATTTTTCTTAAAGTGTGTCACTTCTACCGACTTGCACAGTCTGTGTCTGTGTCACATAAATTCTTCTCAGAGGCAAAGTCCAGTACTGGGTAAGAGCACTACGTCAGAATTAGATTCCCTGGGTCAAACCTGACTCTAGCTATCCCTTAAGACCCATAAAACCTTCTGCAGTTATTTAACATCCCTGGGTCTGACTCCTCATCAGTACGATAAAGATAATGAAACATCCAGTTATAAGATAAATAAGAACTAGGGATGTAACGTACAACATGAGAGATATAATTAACACTACTGTAGATTATCCATGAAAGTTGTTGAGAGTAGTTCCTAACAGTTTTCATCACAAGGAAAAAGTTTGTTTCCTGTTTCTTTAATTTTGTATCTATATGAGATAATGGATGTTCACTAAACTTATTGTGGCAAAAATTTCATGATGCATATAAGTTGAATCATTATGCTGTACACTTTAAACTTATACAGTGCTGTATGTCAATTACATCTCTATAAAACTGGAAGAAAAAAATAAATAAATCTAAATTCACATACATGCACTCATACATACAATGATTGTCCTACCTCAAGGGGTTCTGGTGAGGATTAAATAAACTAATCCACATAGCGCTTTGATAGCTTAGTGTCTGACACATAGCAAACACTTGATAAATGGCAGTTACTCAAATCATTAATGTATTCTCTGGATAGTAAACTCTCCAAGGGCAAAAATCACTTGTTACATTGCTTTTGAATTTCTTAATGAGCACACTAGATGTTTGTTCAGTGGATTGAAGCTGAATGTGAAGTATTATCCGAAGGGAAGTCTCTGCACTGCAAGCTCTCCGCTCTGATTCAACTTCATTGAGAGCCCTACCTTGCTAACCTTTGTTCACTAATAGGAGCCTTGTTTTATTCTCAACTGCAATGCAGTGACTAAAAGAAAATCACAATTTTAAGGCTGTCTTGCATTTCGTTATTAAACATTATTGCCGTTTACTGATTGCATATCCAATATTTAAATGCAAGTTACTTTCATTTCAGCAAGGCCTTTCAGGGAAAGATGTAATTTTACTAGTCTAAAAATTGTTAAATAACACCTGAATTGTAACATCCTTGAATGTTTATTTATGGCACCCTGTAGAAAAGTAACTAACCTATTTCTCTCTTTCAGCAAGAAAGTAGCAAGAAGGAATCAGGACTCAGTCTGCCACTGAAAGTATTCAATCTGGATAAATCTGAGATGGCTAGCAATGTTCATGTCCCATGTATTACTTTGAAGTCAATGAAGATGAAAACCTCACTTTAGAAAGTTCTCTGAATGCTTGAGAGTATAACTGTGCTGATTTTAATTATGACATGACATATTATAAAACAAATCTATAAATACTGATGTGCAAGTCCTAGCATAATTCTGTGAATACCCCACAAAACAGGTAGTGAACATGTTCTTTCATCTAAATTGGGTCATATTAAAGAAAACCCAAAGAACCCAATTAAAAGCAGCGAGTTTTCCCAGGACTCAGTTAACAGTCTTACCTGACAATGCTCTTCTGGTGGCTTAATGACTTGCACTGAGCAACAAAGATGAAGAATTCCATTTATAAAGACAAATTGTCCTGGAATTTTTCTTCTATTATAATGTTTTCAATTCATATTAGTGACAACTAAAACAAGGAAGAAACTTGACTGGATCAATCTAATGAATTATAGCTCTAAACATGTCACTTCTCTTAAACACCTCCAGTGACTCTCAAATGACTTCAAGACATGCAGGTTGGCATGCAAGCTCCACCATGACTTGGCTACAGCTTAATTCATTTCCCAAGACAACTCTTTCCCTTCCACCCACCTTTCCTCCATATCCTTCACTGCAGCAGAGGATCATCCATCTTCCCCTAAGAACCACCTGCACTCTTCAGGTGTCTTTGCAAATGCTGGTCCTTCTCCAGGAGAGTGTATTTGTGAGTGTAGTTATTTGGGACATCCTTCAAGGCTCTGCTCACTTTTTCCCTTAATCCTATGATTGCACCAAAGGAGAGGTAAGGGGTTAGAAAACTCCCCTTCTCATAATGCTTAAGAGGAATACAAAGACATCTCAATAAACATAATATCTAAATAAGAATAGTGTGATTGTCGTATAAACAGAAATTGAAGACAAAAGTCTTTGGGCCACTCCCACCCTTCCAACAGGGTTGCCACCTCTAATCTTATATAAAAATTTTGGCGCTGCCTCTGATTCGATCTCCCTTTAAAAATGAATCTTCTTTCTCTTTGTGCCCATAGCATGCAGTTTTACTTTGGCCTTGACTACATCCCATCTCGGTAACAGTTGTTTGCGTTTAGACTGCCGTGTTATTTCCCCTGCTATTTCCTGAGAGCAGGAATTGAGGCTTACTCACCAGGTATCACTCACACTGCTTAACTGAGACAGAGCATTACTCAAAGTAGGTGTTCAATACTTAGTGGCCTGGAAATGAGAACAGACAAATTGAGAGGCACAGACTGAAAAAATCAAGCCATGATTAATGACTTAGCCTTATTAATTTCAAGTACACACACTAATAGTTCTGTCAGTGATTTCTGTCTATAATCTCTTTGGCTTTATTTTCAGATCATTTCCTCCCTCAGTTCTGTTTATTTAGTCCCCACTCTGATGTTCCTAATGTATTAGTTCCCAAACTACATTTTTGAATAAGAACAAAGAGTTTCGTTGTTAAAATTAAAGTATGGACATCCTTTTCCCAATTCACACACACACACAAAAATAAATTTATGGTTAGTATGTTTTCATCTTAAATTTTGTTCAAACCTTTGTTATTTCAACTAGAAGCTATGCACGCAAGTATATAGTTAGTTAATTTAACAATATTTCATGCGTTCATGTACAGAGAACATGATTTTTCAGTTGTTCACCTGAATACCAGAGAGAATCACTCTCCCAACCCTTTAACATAACATTGCACCAAGAGGTTCAACTATTAGTCTGCTTTTCTAAGGATCTACATTTTTTAAATTGCATAAGGAAACTAATTTTAAGTGTAGATGATAGAATAAAGATAACATATTTCAGTATCTAAAATAATATAAACTGGAATACAGTCAATGTAATTTTTAAAAGTGGAGAAAATACACACAAAAATTTACAATTTGTAAATTTCATGTTACAAATGGTGGTTTAATTACAAAATGCAGCATTTTCCTCTGTGATGTGAGTTACTGGTCAGTGCCAGATATTACGATAGCCTTTTATAAACTAACGATCAAGTCATGTCAATTAAAAAACCTTTAATTATTTTGTGCCTTTTATATCTGTCTATATACAGATACTTTTATCTATCCGTTTGTATATAGGGAAACAGATACATATATACCCACATACACCGTTTTATTGGTTTTTTGTTTTATATCCATAACTTGGTCTTCTATTTTCAGACTCTGTTAATGCCTCTGTTGAGACTGTTTTTCTAGCAAAATCGTGATAGCCAGCCTTGGCAAGTGCTGCAGTGCTGTGAGTTTAGATTCATGATTCAATAATGCCCTAGGAGTCTCAGATTAAAAGTGCTATGGAAACGTACTTTCCATGTACCTTTCTTACATATTCAAGGCAGAGTACACAGCTTCTCCATGCTGCAGCTGAGCATGGCTGCTGTCTACTAAGCACCATGACATTTTGTTTCCAAACAGACTGCACTGCCCTGATGAATACTGCAGTTCATCACAGAACTGTTTTCTTTATTCACTTCCTAGAAATGGAATGAGCTATTACTTAAGACCCAAAATCTATCTCTAAAAAATTTTAGTCATATGTTCCCAATACATTATGACATTATTAAATTATTTTGAAGTCTAAAGCCAGAAAGAAAAAAAAAAAACAACTTCTGTGCTGTCCCTTCAAACAATAGATGCCAAACTTGCTATTTTTCTGTTTCTTGTAACATACTACTTCAATAGGTTTACAAAGCATGAAGGTCCAAAAATAGCCTTCAATTTTTCTACAATAAATCTAAAATTAGCAACTTCTTATTTCCAGTCTATGAGGGGTTTTTTTCCCCATAAAGTCTCTATCAATTTAAAAATAAGCAGATAAGGGCATAAATCTATCTATCTATCTAGTAAAAGTATCCTAATAAAAGTGTGAAAAAAAAATACATGGTCATTTGCATTCTACTGGGAAATTCTTTTAGTCTTAAACTTTTCCATAGCACTTGATATTTCAGAAACCTGTAGAGTCTCTTTCACTTTCATCAAGTAATACCAACCAACAAGATCCATGAATCTTTGATTTAACTTTTTCTAAAACTGAAAGAAATTTTCCTATGGAGAATCCACATTTTTGTAACTATGTGAGGCACTGGTCCTATTAATGTCAGTTTATTAATCGTGAGAGCATAGAAAATGACTTATTCAGCTATTAGGAGATAAACTATTGTCTTCATTTATACATAATACGAATGTTCATGCAATAATTAATGTAGATACTTGGGGAAGAATTTTAGACAAAGAAAATAATTGTTTTAAACAAAATTTTAAATCTGTGAAAAAGGCAATCATGTAGCTCGTTTAGAATTCAGCAGCTGGATAAACTTTTTCTTTTTTGACAAATAATGTGCTTCCTCTTTTCCGATTACAAGAATTAGAAAACTCACTCTGTTTCTTCTGACTTGGCTGCCAGGAAGCTCAGGAGTGACCTAAGGGCCCATTCACAGCAAATGGTTTCCTGCTCATGTTTAAGTATATTCTTTTCAATTTTTTTCATGATTATTTTTACTTCACGGTTGTTTATTTCCATTTTATTATTCTGATGTATCTAAATTCTGTATATATGGAAAGAAGCAAGGAGTTCATTAATTTTGACAAGAAATTCATTCACAAACCATTTATTGTGTATCCATTATGTGTCAGGCACTATTCTATTCTAGAGGATGGGGATGAAGTTAGTTAAAAGATGATTTCCATGAGAGGAGCAAATATTTCTTATTGTATTCCTGAGAGGAGAAAAAAAATCTCTCAATCAAACCAGCTTCAAGAAAATGAAAATTTTAAAGAATTTCCTTAATAGAAAAGCCTGCCAACATCAGTTTAACACTCACAAAGAGGAAGTTAACATAGTGAGTTTAGTTATCTTTTGACTGTTGCTTACAGGGGTATGGAAAACTGGTTACTTAATTATACAACCCTCTTCTCCAGTGTCCTGCAGTAAAACCAGCCTTCCTCCTTGGGCATGTGCTAGGTACTAATAACATCACTCATGAAATAAAAGCTTTTAAATAAATTGCCCCTTAATAACAGAGATCAATTTAAACATTCTAATCTCCAAGAAAGGGGCCTTTGGGTCTTAGACTTCCTACCTTGAAGCTTCTGATGTAAAAAATAAGTAGCACCTATTGGGGCAAGCCAAGAAAAAACGATGCACTTTTTGTGGGTAACCAGGCAAGGATAATTGTTAACTGGTAAAGCAGTTCCCTTTTATGGATGACTTCAAGGTTGGTGGGCCTAAATTTCCCCTTGCTTTCAGCTTTGTTTTGCTTTACTAGCTTGCAAATGTGTGTCGCACGGTGACCCTAGGTTGGCCTGCCTGCTGCCAGACTGATGTTGAGAAAGGTATTGAAATTTACAAGGATCTTGCCTTTGGCCTCCACTCTCAGGGTGCAGCATTCTCACACACTTTAAAGTGTTGCCAGCTCACAGTAGCCTTGTAGTCAGGGAAGCCAGCCCAGCAAGGCTGCCCACAGATGCACGTGCATGTCACCTGCCCCAGCAATTGCAAATAGACTAGCACATCTTGGGGCGACCTGCTCGTCTTCCATTTGCAAGAGAAAGCTGTGTAAATAATTATATTTCAGAAAGGGCAAAATATTGGACTTCTCAATATGAACTATGTGCACTTAGCCTTTTCAGACTAACATAAAGGTCTTTAAATAACAGAGCTGCCTGTATTTCACTGTGAAGCTCAGTTAAAACATTTTTTTAAAGTGGTGTCTTGTCTTAGTGACTTTCTAACGAACCCAAACACTGGAGTGGCTGACACTTTTTACAGTAACTGTAAGCAGTACCTCAAAGGATTCAGAGAAGTAACAAAGTGTGACCACTGATCTTGAAAAATCAGAGTGCTCTAATGAGGAAAAAAGCAGACCTAGAATTAAAAAAAAAAAAAAATCCTGCTTTCCCTCCAAAAATGCTGCAAGGAGCATTTTAAAATGCAGCAAAGTAATCACTTCATTAATTTATGCAACACAACTCAAATTTTGTGGGACAAGCTATAACAGGGTCAAAATGGCCAGATGTATAAAATACAGGTGCAAAAACTGTAACTTTATATTAAGACATCTCACGTCAGTAAGTGAGTTAAATCACAGAAGGACAAAACAAGGAGGAAAGGACCAATTTCGGGAAGACAGCTGAGTCTTTCCTCCTCCATTTCGTTTAGATCTGTCTTTCTGGGCTTTCTTTCCTAATGGCATTTCGTTTGTAGGGAAGTTCTTCGTATCTTTCGGTCTAATTATCTCATTGTACAAATCTTTGAAAATGAACGAACTGTGGTTTGCTCTGCGCGCGGACATCTTTTCTTCTGCCCGAGTTCTTCCTAAGCCTTCAACCAAGTTTCACTGAAAAGGATGTCGCTGAGGGGCGATGAAGCTTGAAATCCCGCGGTTTTCTCATTCTCTTTTCTTTCTCTCTGCAGACGCCACCCCTACACCTCGCTCTCGCACTCCAGAGAATCCACCACCGTTTTTAATAATGCTGGGGCGTTTTAAAGAGTTTCCTCCGTTTCTCCCTCTGACCCGAGAAGCACTTTCAGTGTTAGACAAGGCGCCTGACCAGGGCATAGGCAAATGGGATATTACAGGGGAATAAAAGACCTAATTGAAATATCTCGTGCTGCCTAATTGCGATCAAGTATCTTGCAGATAAGTTAGCATGTTATTACTTTGGTCGTGTTCAAAACGCCGAGGTCTTTTGCCTTACGCATTCTTGTTTATTTAACAGACGTATAGAGCGCTTACCACGTACCAGGCACTGTTATAAACGTTTTTAAAATATGACCCTCTTTGCTTAAGAAGTATTTTTAAGCGACAGTAAATCCGCGTGTGCATTTCGAACGTCCCTGCCACATTTTTCTTTATAGCATGGTACAGTGGTTAAGTCTTCAGAGAACAAGTATGGAAAAACTTTAACCAGCTGCAACTTTTTTTCAAGCAAGTCATTTCCCTCTTCGCAATTCTTATAATTAAATACAGTAGGATAGTGAGAAAGAACTCTTAAATTTTTTTTCAGTGATGATCTCAGGTTTTGTCCCCGGCGTTTTGAAGCGCCCGCTAATTTGATCGCGTGGCCAAGGTTAATTGCATCTGTAGACATTCGCTTTCAGAAAAATGCGCACCCTTCGCTAAAAGTCGTGAAGGCTGAGTTCGCCCCAGGCTGGAGGCGGCGTGTCCCCGCGTGGCCTGCGCGGACTGGCCGCGGGCGCATCCGCCGGGGAGGTGGGACGGGCGACCCGCGCAGATCTGGCTCTTCCCTAGCCGGGCTGTGAGGACCGAGAGCCGAGTGACGTCGGGGGAGGTCAGAGCCGAAGGGAGGCGAGCCCGCTCGGCTCCCCGCAGCGCGCTCAGGCAGCCGGCGCTGCAGCGAAGCAAAGGCCCGGAGACCCGCGCGGAGGGGAGGCCCACAGCCGAGCTGGGGGGTCACCGCCCCCCGCGGCCTCGAGCTGACCGGGTGCATCCCCACCAGGCCCCGCCCGGCTCCCGACGACTGTGTGTTTTGCCCGGTGTTAAGTTTCAGAAGTCAGGATGGAACGTTTCGGGTTTCTGTTCACACGGTTATTGCAGGCGCCGCGGTGGGGACCGCACAAAAGAGACGAGGGCGTGTGGGGAAGGGGTTTTGTGGTTTAACGAGGGCTTAACCCACGGACTGCAGGTCCTTCCCGCTCTCCCCCTGCCCTGCCCCGGCCCGGGCCCGGTCTTTTCAAGTCTCATCCCTTCCTCTTCTCCTCCCCGCCCCGCGCCGGTCTTGTGTGAGGAGAGAATGGAGTGTCAGAGGGGTACGCCCTAAGCAGATCCCCAGAAAAATAAGACTCCGTCGCGGCGTAGGGCTGTGGTGACTGATTGACGCCTCTGTCTCAGAGGCTTTTCTGCCCTAAGCACCGAGCTGTCCCGGCGCAACGAGTGGAGTCTCGAGCTCAACCCCGACCAACCCGGCGCCCGCCTCCCGGTACCGCGGCGCCCCGGCGGGCCCACCGCCTCCCGCTGCCCTCGCATAGACACAACTGCGTAGCGGGTTCAAACAACTACCTCAGAGCATGGATGGAAAGAGCAGCTTGAAAACATGTTTTACAAGCACATCTAGAGTTTTATACAACCCACGCTGTCCAATGCACTAAAGACTGGACACGCATTCGTCTTTTAGAAAACAAATTAATTTCCAAGCGCGATTTTTTTTCACGTCCTGGATTCTACTTAACTCTACCGCTGCGATTACCCAAACCAGGGAGTGTGAATTGCAATTATCTGGATAATCCAAGCCCGAAAAACTCGAACTTGAAAAACTACTAAAATTGTGTCCTGAAATACCCGCATCATTGCTCTAGTCCTTCCTGCCACCAGAGTAGACACAACTCCAGCCCACGGTCTACTCAACGGGATCTATTATCCACAGCCTCAGTGGCCAAATGGAAAGAACTGATTAGGTGCAATTAGAAAATCGTTTGGTGGCCGGTCTCTCAGACCCTCCGACCGCCAGCTGTCAAGTACCTGGTCGGGGAAACTTGCGTCCTTATCTGTTCACAGCCCAGAGGCCGCGGAAGTAGCCTTGGGAGTTGCCAAAGAGAAAAGCAACTTTGATTTAGGGTTTTCGAAAACCCCAGAGGGCAAATGTGACCGCCAGGGTCAGTCAGTCAGAAGTTTTGGTCCAGACAAGGGACAGCCGAGTGGGGCGGTTCGGTTAAGCCACGGCGCCTCCCGACGTCACACACGCTCGCTCACACTCAGCCACGCGCTTGGGGTTATTCTTTAAACACAGGGCTGAAACTTCACCGACAGACTGCTGGGTGCGGAGGAGCGCCAAAACCCGAGGTCCAGAGCCCGCCCCTCGCCAGCCCGCCCCCGCCCCCGCCCCCGCCGCGCCCGCGCCTGTGCCCACGTCCGCGCGCTTCCCTATCTAGAGTTAGCGACTTCGCGCTCTTACTCGCCGCCGCCTCTCCCCACCCGCGCTCTGCTCCCGGGCCCCAGATGCGCGTCCGCGTTCCCACGCCTCAGCCGGAGCTCCGCGGCAGGCTTTGGCGAGAGCGGCCCCGCCCCTCCGCTCCGGCCAATCCCGGGCCACGCTGACTCCCGACGAGGCGGTGCCCGGCGGAGCTGCGGGGGCCTGCGCGCTGGAGGCGGGCGAGGGGGCCCCGCCCGCGCGGGGAGGCGTGGCCGGCGCCGGCTCTTGCGGCCGAGCTGGGCTGCAGCGTGGGAAAGAGCCGCGAGGAGCCGACTGCGCCGCCGGCCGAGCCGCGCCTGCCCGGGCCCAGGGAGGGCGGGAGGGAGGAGGCAGGCAGGGAGGGCGCTGCGTCCCGGTTGGTGTCCGAGGCTCCGGCCCGGCTGCACCCCGCGCGGTGTTCGCCGTGATGAAGCGCCCTTGCGAGGAGACGACCTCTGAGAGCGACATGGACGAGACCATCGACGTGGGGAGCGAGAACAATTACTCGGGGTGAGCGCGGGCTCGGCGGGAGCTGTCCGGAGCCCGAGGCATCGGGGAGCTTTGTGTACGAGCGGCTACTTGGAAATCCCGAGGTTCCTCTCCGCCGCGTTCTAACCGAGCGGGGAAAGTTTTGCCCGAAAAACTTTCAGGGGTGGGCGCTCACGGAGCGCGTGTTCGGGTGGGGCGAGGCATGTGGGTTTGCACCCTAGGGGTGGGGCGGCTGAAAGTGTGCAGAGGTTGGAGAAGGAGGGTCCCCGGCTGTCAGCGCTGGGCGTGCGGAGTGGCACGCCCGGGAGACGGGCGACGCCTCCGCCACCGAAACTGCATTTGGGAGCACTTTCAAAATGGGCCAGGCGAAGAGAGAAAAAAATGATTTTTTTTTATTTTTGAAGAGACTAAAAGATGACTTGCTTTTTGGAGCCATGAAAGCAATTAGCGATGTCAAGGCTAAGTAGGCTGAGATTTCCAAGTTGATCGTATGTGACTTGGCTGACGGGAGTGTGAGTGACAGATGAAGGATCGTTTCAGGCATCATCTCTTTGCTTGTTCCTGAGTCTGGAGAAGATCGAGATCGTGATCACGGAAGCCAGACCTCCACTTTCCAGTGACAGTGGGAGGTTATGGAGGCGTTTTAGTGCCAAGGCGGGTCAAATGATAATTGCTTCTAATTGGCATCCCCAGAAGCACCTTAATTATTTATCTGCAGCTGTCACTTAAAGAGTAAAATTCTACGTTTGGAAAACTGCTTTTCTTTCAATATTATTATTCTAATATGTACAAACCTTAGACTGGAATCATTAAAAGCAAAGATATTCGCTTGAAACGTTGTTTGCAAAGTATCTTCTAATTATTAAAGTGTTGTGTCATCTTAAAAAATGAGATCCGAAAAACAAAGATGTCATGTGAAAGGTGAAACCAGTTGAGAAGGGGATGGGAATGAGGGGAACAGTTAATTCAGAAATAAGATCCAGAAGTGAGAAGGTGAGGTAATAAGAACCTGGTGTGTGCAATATTTCTATAATGAAAGAGAACAAATAACAGGAACCTGGAGAATTTGAGAACATGAGGAAGCAGAGTATCTATGAATTATGAAGAGAAACAGATACAAACTAGAAAGGATCATAAAAATTATGTGACAATATAGTGATTTGACTGAACTTTTGATATAAAATATTTTTTCATTAGCAAACTCAAGATGGATTACAACTCTGAGAGGTTTAAGCTTAGATTGAAGGCTGAGAGATACTCACCTAGAGTTTTATTTTCAAAGTAAAACATTTACCTAGTAGTTGATCTAATTTTAATTTTTCTATTAGTGGCATATTTAATTTTGGGTCATTCTTTTGGAAGATTAATATAGAAAACATTGAATTTGTCATTCTTGTATGACTACTTGGAGTTTTGAAATAGTAAGCTAACTTCTGTTTATTTTAAAGATTGCATCTAGGGACAACAGTTTGACATGTGATGGCTGTATATCTGTTTGATAGTAATTATTTTAAAATAGCTTTGCTTTGTTCAGTGGGTCTTACCAGAGGGAGGAGGAGGGATGCTATTAGAGATTAATTGACTTTTAAGAAACATTTATGAGTGGAACTAGGAAGTACTAATATCTAACTTCTCACCCTGACTGCCCATAATTATTTCATTGGGAGGCTCAGTAAAAGTTTAGGGACGTTTTTGCCAGTGGATTTGACATCTGGATTAGTCATTAAAATTAAAAGAAAAAAAGGCATGATTCCTATCTGAAAAGAGATATAAGGGCTGAAAGCAAAGTCTGTAAAGAGCAAGAATTAAGAATAAAATAATGCTGATCTGAACTGTGCTATCACTCTGAATATTTAATGGGTGCCATCAAGCACCCAGAAGAAAACAATTGTTATGTTAATGCAGCACCTGACAAACTCTTCTTATTTCATAGACAAAGTACTAGCTCTGTGATTAGATCGAATTCTCCAACAACGACATCTCAGATTATGGCAAGAAAGAAAAGGAGAGGGGTATGTGATTTTTTTTTTTGTCTTTTTATTTCATGTAATCCAGCCTAATGTGTAGCAGTTGTATTTTTCCATTACGAGTAATTTTATCATTTGTGTATTCATGAACTTTTGTTGTTGTTTTGCTTTTTGGGGATAGATAATAGAGAAAAGGCGTCGAGATCGGATAAATAACAGTTTATCTGAGCTGAGACGACTGGTGCCAACCGCTTTTGAAAAACAAGTAAGCTGCCCCCCCATCCTGACCACCCCACCAGTGAGCTCAAAAAAGCTGATTCTCTCATCTGGCAACGTGGGTTCTTCTTAAAGCTCATTAAAATAATGGTGTATGTGCCGTGATCTGGCACAGAGCAGCTATTTCAATAAAATGCTTTGTTGTGGCAAAACTATTAAAAACATAATCCATCATGAAGTTGAAAAACATTTCCATTCTCTAGCTTATTTTCCCTTAAGGGTAACATGTTCACGCTCTCTCTGTTCTTTCTGTGAATACCAGTAGTGGTTTTGTTTAAAACTGAGCTATATGTAGTATTCTTCTTCAGAAAAGATATCTGTGTGAAATTTCATTTTTGTCTCAAACTATTCTTTAAAAAGTAAGCTTTTTATTTTAAAAAATAATTAAAGCCGAGGAAGTAACACCTCTAGCTCTACTTCCTAAATAATAATACTAACAAAATTTATTTACCAAACCACTTGGTTTCATTTTTAATCCCTGGCTTAATAGAATGATGTTTGTTTCGAGGCATCTTTGTGGAAGTTGGTAAAAAATCAAACTAGCCATAAATTCCCCTTTTCAGAATTAAAGTATTCCTTTACCAAAAAAAAAAAAAAGAAGGAAAAAAGATTTGCACACTTAGTAAAGTAGGAAGCCGAATTTCATTTTTGAAGAGTTGTGTTTTTCCTTCTGCCGCCATGGCTGATAGATTTCAAAGAGCATCTTTCAAAGAGTATGGCATCATACCTTTGTTGAAAATAACTTTCAATTAAATTCAAATAGGGTATAAGACAGCTGTTGTTTGTTTATTCCATTTTGTTGTTTACTTCATGAACCACAAACATTATAAAGCAAGCCCTACAAAGCCCTTGGAAATTATCCAGAAACTGCAGTTTTGTTATTAGTCACTTTCACTGAAACTACTGTACATATTCATGGAAAAACTGAACATTGATAGAAGTACAAGTTGTCAAATGCTGTTGACTATACATTTTTAAGAGAAAAAAGGCACCACTCTATATGCTGAAACTGTCTTTAATGAGCTAAATGTAATGGGCAAATTGTAGTTTTGATTATTAGCTTTTCCCATGACAATACGTTGAAAATGAAAATATCAGTAATCAGTGACGTTTTTACTTTCAGTGCTGAAATGTCTACAATTATGAGAAACAGTTTGGTGATTTTTTTGGCGGGGGGTTGGGGGGGTTGGAGTTTGTTAGATTTTTTTTCTTAAATGTCGACTTAAACCTTAAAAGCAAACCTCAGTAGTTTGGCAGTTAGTTACCATAAACACAGGCTTTCCCATTTGCTGAGCTTGGCGACCAACCCTAGAGAGCTGGCCCTGTCACAATATAATTAGAAGAGTGTTCTTTCAAGCAGTTTAAGTCACTCTGGCACTCTCACCATGTACTGGGTGCTGACAATTTTCACAAAACAAGTAAAGCATAGGAACCTGAAATAAACTGCAGTTTCCTTTTCAAGAAAACATACTGATTTAATTATTTAGCTCTTCCAAGAAATTAGAAGCCACCCACAGCCCTCTGAGACAGTTTGAAGTGGCACATTTGTATTTCAGTTGGTTTCCAGAGGTTGCCTTGTTTTAAAGTGGGGGAGGGGCATAAAAATATAATGACAATTTTATTAAGAACTATTTTAAAGGATTCAAATATCCTTAAGCATTTCTGATGCTTATTAAAGTTAGATTATGCTTTCTTGTTTATGATCTTGGAATTTACAGTGACACCTGCTGGTAATTATTGGGAAAAAAAAAAACCTTGAAAGTCTTCCCTTCGCACTTTTGGTTCTATACTTACAGTGGTGTCGTATGAATTACCTTAAAAGCATAATAGAATTTTCTATTTTTGAAAAATATGCTTTTTAACAATAATTTGCTGAGATCCTATCTGCTTTTCCTCCAGAGTTGGATTCAACTGATCTAGACTTCAGGATTATATAAGACTATTGTATATCCCCTGATAAAATATATTATTAACCAGTTTGTTGCAGTTTGAGATTTTTGCAGTTGTAGTAGTTTGAGTAGAGTTATCTTAGTGTAATTATTTTTGTGTTTAAAAATTATTATGCCTTTTAGTCTTTAAAAGTTAAAATGGCAAATATCTGTCATTAGGTGTGATGCAATTAGTGTTTTCATGTAAAGTTCAGGAAGAATTCATATTTTTCTGTGAAAAAGTTAAACTTAGAATTTTCTAGTGAGAGGGAAAATGAAAAATTCAGGGTAAGTTGTTCCAAATTCATTTCCATAGGACTTATAAGATTTTATTATTTGTTTATTCAGGGATCTGCAAAGTTAGAAAAAGCTGAAATACTGCAAATGACAGTCGATCATTTAAAGATGCTCCAGGCAACTGGGGGTAAAGGTAAGTAGGTGACTTCATCTCCCCCTCGCCCCACCGCCCCTTCTACCTTTCTCTTTTCATTTTTTCTCCCTAAGATTGTAAGGAAGTCATAGTTGAACAGTTCTTTAACGAGCTGCGATAGGAGGTCCCAGATTAAAGCCGTGGAAATCAATGCTAATGGCAGGATTGAACTCGTGGGAAAGAACTTCTGGAACAAAAGAAGCACTTGACCCTGGGCTTGTGTTTGCTTTTATAATACTGTGGGAGTAAAGCTTCATTCACAGCAGCCTGGTCAGAGGTTTGTTTGGGACTTTCAGAAGTGCATGCTGGAATTTGTACAGAAAGACAAAACAAACACACAAACATCCAAACATAAACAGGAGGTTAGACACAATCTTTTTCTCTTCTTTCCCTCTCCCCAGTCCCCTGTTAAATCAGGGATAGGACTCACTATAATGCAGCTATTCCAAAGGAAGTGAATTTTCATAGTTGTTCTCAGAGTTTGGTTGATCTTGGATTTAGACCACACAGAGCATTTGAAATGCAGGTAGTGAATCTCTGTCCTAGAAACCACTGATGGAGCAGTCATTCCTGTGAAGAGCAAACAGGAGCAGGTGCCCTGGGCCCAGTGCTGTGGAGAGATGTCTTCTGTACTGGATAGTGATTTAGGGAAGAATAGTCCAGTTCCTGACCCTCAGTTCATGCTATGAATGGACTTGAGATCCTAAACGATGTAGTATTCACTCAGATTTCATTATCCCACTTCTCACACATCACTCAGACTTGATTTTGCCCTTTTGTATCTTTTTCACCCTTCAAACAGGCCTTTGGTATTCATCTTAGCCAAGGGTGCTGTTCCATATATTTGATAACTGGGTAAGGAGAGGGTACCACAGGGGCTACGTGCTGCAGCTACACCCTGAACGCTTATCTCTGCTCAGCATTAACCTTTTATTATGTAGTATCAGAGTTTGCCCTAGATCAGGACAGGGGCAGGGCACTGGAGGGAAATAGCTGTTTATCAATTGGTACAGAAGTATTTCAGTGTTTAACTCCAGCTGAGGACCTGTGGAGCATCAGCCCTGACCTTCACCATCTTTTACCTGTGTCAGGTGGGGGGGTCGGTGATCATTGTAAAGGGACGCCCTCACACACGATGTGACTTACCCTCTGTTGTACCTTCTCAAGGAACCGTCCGTCCTGCCTGAATAACCATCCTGAATGGGTATGGAATTGTGATTTCTACTCTTTAAAATGTAACCCTCAGCATAGGCTGCAAATATTCTTACGTAATAAGGAAGAGAACTGGATAAAATTCTAGAAGCCTGTGATCCAGCCCAGCTTGGCCACTGACCCACCTTTAAGCCGAGACAGAGGTGCTGGGCTGCACAAGGAGGCCTGTACTAACACTCTGAGCCCTCAAGGCCCCCCACCGCCCCAGGATTCTGTCTCTACACCTGCTCCCTCAGGATGCTAGGGGACTGATCGGGTTAGTGATCGTGCAGGGAAAGTTGTTTGATTGCTTTACTTCCCTTGGCATTGTTAGCCACAAGGCTAAGAATTTTTATCAGCGTTTCAAATATTTGGCATGGGCTATACTTCTAAAGAGTAATATTGTTCTTATGCCTTATTATAAACACTAAGTTCCATCGTGGTTGCTATTCTTGGCTACCTGAACAGTCCTAAAATTCATCCCAAAATAGTTTGCGAACAGACATTTCCGAGCAAGCTCCATACAAGTCGCCTGACTGCCAGCTCATTAGAGAGGTCACCTCACAGGAGAACGTGTGGGCCTTGAAGAAGTGGGGCTGGCAGTGTGGGCTCGAATTGTTAAAGACTCACAGCTGCTATGGGGGCCTCAAAATGTACTGGTGAAGGACAGACACTGCATTTGGGTTGCCTGGTTTCAAATCCTGGCTTGTTTTTCTTTTTTTTGGTCTGTGACCCTAGATAAAGGACTGACCTTTTCTGAACCCCAGTTTCTTCATTTGTAGAATGACAGTGCTAGTGTTCACTTCACAAGGTTGTTGTGAGCTTATTCACTTAAAGCCCAGAGAGCAGTGATGGAAGTGGTGTGGACCCCTGTGCTATGATTATTGGCCCAAGATGCGGTCGCAGGAAACAGTTGCTCATCGTCATTTCCCTCTGCATTCAGCAGCAGTATAGGAATTACATAATTTATATTCCTTAAGATGCAACAGAGAACTCACCCATATACAACCCCATACAGCTGGCAAATCACAAATTTCAATTACTTCATGCCGACTCATGAAGATACTTGGAAGCTCCTGGGGTACAATTCTGTTGGTCCATTCTTTAATCTGTCTTGGTATTGCAGGAGTTTCTAGAGAGGATTTAGTAGAGTAACCTAAATTTCTAGATCCCTCTGGGTTTCTGGACTCTTGTCTACTCTGATGATTATCTCCCTTCTCTCATGAAGTCAGAAGTCTGCAAAGCCTTGCAGAGAACCCTGAGGACTCTTATGTGAAGTCTCTTTGGAGGCGTCTTCTTCAGGAAGAACTTTACATCCTAATGCCAGGGGCTTTATTGCTAACCATGCTGAAGTCCTGGGATGATGACTCTTTTTGTTGCTATCTTCCACATTTCATGATGTTCTCTTATGTCAGCTTTGTGCTGTTGTTGTTACTGTCTTAATAGTGTATATTTTTTCCTCAAATTTCTTTTTGGGACTTCCAAATTTCTGTTGAAATTCTAGCTCTTGGACTTTGAATACTGTGACTACCATTTTCCAAAGTGCTAATCTAATTGTTAATAGATGATAAACAAAACAGGTAATACTTTGATCTACAAAAACATAAAAAAGGGAATGTAGTAAATGCCTTAGATGAAAATAACCTTGTTTGAATGTGATATTTCTCATTTATGTATATACACATCCCCTAAGTGAGTAGACTAAATTTTAATTTGAAAATTGTTTAAAAAAAAAGTTGCAAATGAGAAAAAAAGTCTAAAAAGGATACGTTTATACATATTAGAGGTCACTTATTCAAAGTGGTGACATTTCCCCAAATGTCTGATTATTATCAGTACCCTAAATTGGCACCGATACTAATCAGATGTTACTATTTTCTATTCTAATGTATTCTTTGGATAAAAAGGGATTCTCATAAATGTGACCAGCTCTAGCCATTTTAATGGTAGTAACCTTAGGTGTAAGGGTATTTGCATACACACTGACACAATTAATGGACATTTTTTTCTTGGACGGATGCCAGAAAAAAGTAAGCTAACCAATGAAAGAAATATATATTTGGACTTCAGGAAAACTAGGAGTTATAGTAATGTTATATTACCTGATAGAAAAATAAGATCTTCAACTTAGTAACCAAATTTTTAAAAATCATTTTGCTTCTTTAACTTTTTTCCATACAAAGTAATGATGTTTTCATTTTGTTGATAAAAAACACTGAGTCAAGAAGCATTTATGAATTTATTGAGCAGTTCTGGCACATTTCTAAAAAGTCCTCAAACTGCTCATATGCATTTCACATCTCAGTTATAAATGCCAAGAGAGTGAGGATGTTTCAGATAAACCCTTTAATCTCCAATTCATGTGACAGAGACAGAGAGACTGGTACTCTGTTATACCGTGGAAAAGTTTACTAGAAAATTTCACTATCCCACAATACAAAAGAAGAGACACCATTTTTTTTTTTTCTCGAAGTGTTTGAAACACAGATGTTCTTAATTCTTTTCCCCACTGTGCTATTTGGTTGCAGGAACAACTGCAGTACATAGCATTGCCAGAGTTGTCACACATGTGAATTGCAAAGCACACTTTCTTAACTTCTGCAAAAATTACAACCATAAATAGCTGGCAACGTTCTCAGAAAGGATCGTCGTTCTTCTTAAATCTCTGAAGGACAGGGTGGAACGTAGGTGGTGGCTACTCTTCATAATTGTATCGTTCTTTCTCTCACTGTCTCTCCTGGCCCCCACTTTGCTCAAACCTCCTTTCAGGCTACTTTGACGCCCATGCTCTTGCCATGGACTTCATGAGCATTGGATTCCGAGAGTGCTTAACCGAAGTGGCAAGGTACCTGAGCTCTGTGGAAGGCCTGGACTCCTCCGATCCACTGCGGGTGCGCCTGGTCTCTCATCTCAGCACGTGTGCCTCACAGCGAGAGGCGGCGGCAATGACCTCCTCTCTGGCCCACCACCATCACCCCCTGCATCCTCACCACTGGGCGGCGGCCTTCCACCACCTTCCGGCAGCCCTGCTCCAACCCAGCGGACTCCACGCCTCAGAGCCCACGCCTTGCCGCCTCTCCACCACTTCAGAAGTGCCTCCTGCCCACGGCTCCACCCTCCTCACGGCCACGTTTGCCCACGCAGACTCTGCCCTTCGGATGCCATCAACAGGCAGTGTCGCCCCCTGTGTGCCACCTCTCTCCACTTCTCTCTTGTCCCTCTCAGCCACTGTCCACGCGGCCGCTGCAGCAGCCACAGCAGCTGCGCACAGCTTCCCTCTGTCCTTCGCTGGGGCGTTCCCCATGCTTCCCCCAAACGCAGCTGCAGCAGTGGCAGCTGCCACAGCCATCAGCCCTCCCTTGTCAGTATCAGCCACGTCCAGCCCTCAGCAGACAAGCAGTGGAGCAAACAGTAAACCTTACCGACCCTGGGGGACAGAAGTGGGAGCTTTTTAAGTTTTCACTGAACTTCTTGCAGTAGTAACTGAATGTCCTTCATTTCAGAGTCAGCTTAAAACCTCTGCACCCTGAAAGTAGCCATACAGATGTCTGCGGATCCACAAAGGAACAATAAAGCTATTTGAGACACAAACCTCAGAAGTGGAAATGTGGTATTATCTTTTTTCTCTGTTTCGGTTTAAGGCAGTTTGGTAACTGACATCAGCAACTTTTGAAAATGTCGCACTTGTTTTCATTTAGAAGTCTCCTGGAAAATATACGGACTGAACCATCCAGCAGTGCATCACGATGTCTGAATTGGGGAAGAAAAATGCCCTGACTGAATTTTCTTGAAAGTAAATGGAAAAAAAAAAATTCATGTTTCATAAGTGCCTGAGCTAGTAAAGTTTTCTTTTGAACATACAACGTTGCACAAGTAAAGAAGAGCGTAGAGGTTAGGTTAAGAAAGGAGAAGGGACAGAAGTCTTGCATTAGGCTGCAGACATTTTAGTACAAATACCAGAAAAGAGCACTCTGTTGAAATCAACAGGTTTTTATTGGCCAAAAGGATTGCTGAAAGTAATTTTCAAGTTGAGAAACCTAGTTTTATCTTAGTTTGCTTTTTTTGTACAAACTTGCCAAGTTGTGACATTTAACAATGTATTAGTATAAGCAATTATTACGTCAGTGCTCAGATTAACAAGGATTTCTGCCCTGCCTGCAAACCCCCAGGCACTTTTTTTTTTATGGCTCAAAATATGGTGCTTCTTTATATAAAACATGCATTTATAGAGTGCACCTTGAAGCAGTTGCCTACTGTGTGCCCACCAGAGGCTATCTGACTCATGCCAACTTGAAAACTCTCCAGTTTGTAAAAGTTTAATTTATTCAGTTTCATTTGGACTATTTTTACATATTTATCCTCTTCATTTCATCCCAATAACGTGTAAAATCTATTCTTGTCACCTTTTGGGGAGAAGTTGCATTTCTGGAAGTGATGAGGCAGGGAGAGAACAACGGGAAGAGAAAAGCCACGATTTTTAAATGTCCTTTGTCAAGCTTGTGATTGTATTTGATCCCAAATCAAGATGAATGTATGCAATGGGATGTACATAAATTATTTTTGTCCATGCCTAGACTAGTGCTACATAATGGTGTTTTGGTTTTGTTGTTTTTATTTTGTTTAATGACAAAATAATCTCTTAATACTTTGAAATTGAGCACGTGAGAATTTATGTTTGAGACAAAGACACAGCATGTATTATTATGCACTTCATTTCTCTGCTGTGTGGAGAAAGCAATAAACATTATGAGAATGTTAAACATTATGCAAAATTATACTTTTAAATATTTGTTTTAAAATTACTGTACCTAGTCTTTTTTGTATTACTTTGTAACCTTTTTCTATGCAAAAGTCTACACATCACTAATTAAATGAAGTCCTTTTTTGACCATTTTTATGTGGATGAGTTGCTTTGCAGAATGGAAAGTTGACGTGAATTTCAAGCAAGGCCTTGTTTCACTAACAAATTAAGCCATGGCTTTTCTTTTTCTCTTTCAAAGTCATTTGATATAATTCACAGCCTTGAAAATAGCATGTATTTGAGCTTGTAAACCAATTAAGCATAGGTATGACATCATTTGGAGGCAGGAAGTGATCAGTTTCCTCTGCCTTTTATTCTTAACCATTCTTCTTGGAAAAGTGCAAAAACCAGAAGGTCAAATAACAGTATACCGAACAAAGGGTAATAAGCTAGAATGTGTCATACATTTTGGAACTCAGAAATATTTATAGAGTATTTTTAAAACCACATGCATGCATGATAGGTGTGTGTATGTGTGTGTATATATATGCCTCCTGATGATAAATTCTCTGTACCTACCTCAAGATTTCTTTTGATGCTGTAGAAATTAGGCAGGTATCCCTCCTTCTTCAGTGAAGCCTAAAATAGACTATTTCAGAGTTTCTGAAGCTGTTGGGCCAAACATATGAGAAGAATTTTTAAAAAAATGTTTCTATTATGCTTATCAATTATGGTTAAAGGAAAGAGTGGGAGCCTCTTATTTTAGTTTTGAAAAATCAAGCATATAGTTTATCTAATTTTTTTCTGTAAGTAGGTGAAAAAATGAGCAAAAACAGATCACCTTTGTTCCCCTTGTCTGTAAGCTCTGTGACTATTATATTGTCAGTGCTGATAGAATTAAGTAACAAATAAGAAAATGGATTTACTGGTATTTGGAGTTTGCTTTTTAATCGTGATTTGTGGATAGCAGGCATAGAAATAATTTTGATTTAGGATCTAATAGTTGATTCTGTGCCTGTTGTAATGTCAGCATTCAAATAATTTCTTTTTTTGGAATGTAAACTATTTTAGTGATCGGGATTTTTTTTTTTTGGATTAAATATTTTAAGATAAATCCCCTTCTTCCTTCTTGTTTTTATCCTCTTCCTTTATTTTTCTTATATTTTTTTCTTCCCAGTTACATATGGGTTATTATTTTTCAAATCATTTGATTAAAATATCTGCCAGCCAACATGCTACATAATTGCTAAGGGTTGTCAGTGTTCCTAAAGATAATCATTGTCAGTAATTTCAGTTGTTTGAAGTTCACTGGTTCTTGATCAGTGTTTCATATCTTCAGTTTTTAACATCATATTTCACTCTATTAAATTTACCATTGAGTTTTCCATCTCTGACCCAATGTTTTGTGAAAGTGGTGTTTCACCTTTAGTTGTGGTAATTTTCATGTTCACTACCAAAACAGAAAAAAGAAAAATTTTGTTTATAGTTCAAGGGAAAAGAACTTTTTTTTTTTTTTTTTTTTTGGGAAAAGAACTTTTAGGGTTTGATTTTTGGTGGGTTTTGTTTGTGTAAAAGTTAGTCCCAAAATTAACTCAAACGATTTTTGGTGGGGGGGATAAAAAACAAAAAAAAAAAAAGGAAAAGGAGGACTTTTTTAGAAATTTGGTTTTCCCCAAATGATGAAAGCTATATGTATGTCTAATTAGAACCCAGTTTTATATTTCACATCATTGAACCAGAAAGTATTTATTGAATAACTACTGTGTGCCTAGCAGTGTGCTGTCTACATCAGCTTTCTAATGTTATGGGATCCCACAGCCTGACTGATGGGTATGACTACGACCTTAGCTATTCATAGGGACCCTCAAAAGAAGCAGGTGCCCTGAAAATGAGGAAACGGGTTCCTAGGAACTAGCCAGGGAAGCTTTTTCTCTCCTTGGGATCTTTGGCAATTACAAATATGATATTTCCTATCATATTTGGAGAAATCTGAGGGACTTATTTTTTTATATAAATTTATTTTTAATTTTGGCTGTTGGGTCTTCATTGCTGCACGCAGGCTTTCTCTAGTTGTGGTGAGTGGGGATTACTCTTCGATGCAGTGCTCGGGCTTCTCATCGTAGTGGCTTCTCTTGGTGTGGAACACGGGCTGTAGGCGTGCGGGCTTCAGTAGTTGTGGCACGTGGGCTCAGTAGTTGTGGCTCACGGGCTCTAGAGTGCAGGCTTAGTAGTTGTGGCGCACGGGCTTAGTTACTCTGCAGCATGTGGGATCTTCCTGGACCAGGGCTCGAACCCATGTCCCCTGCATTGGCAGGCGGATTCTTAACCACTGCACCACCAGGGAAGTCCCTGAGGGACTTTTAAAGTAATGTTCAAACATAAAATAGTTCAAATATTAACTAGAGTGATGGTTGTATGATCCACGTGTATCATCAGTCTTAAAGACGCCTTTTAAATTATCTTCCTTATTATATATTCAACTTGTGCCTTTGCCAGTAATTAAGTTAACACAAAGTAAGAGTAATCACCTCAGGTAACATCATCACAAAGCAAGATAATTTTAGAATTTCATAATTTCATAGGTCTAAGACTCCATCAATTACAAGATACACTATTAGTTTAAGGTCAGATTTTAAAGAAAAGTACCACCACAAAATAACTTTACACATCCCAATTTCCAAAGTGTAAAACTTTTTTTCAAAATTGTATCTTGGATTTGAGGCACTACTATAATATTATATTCGAATGTGATTTTTAAAATCCATGGCTAGAAATGTACATAGATTAAATGTGGGTGATTTAGCTTACTTTAAAAATACCAGCATAGGGTCTTAGTCAAATCAAAGAATCTGGGTTGACTTTGTAATGGCTTAATGATCTAAAGATAGATATATATTTTTTAAGCTTTTCATGTTTTTATTGCCCAATGGGACTATTCCTAGTTCTGCATTTTACTGAAGAATGGAGTTTGACTTCCCCTTGTAATTCTTTTAAGATCTAAGCAACTGAGGCTGTGAGCATTTCAGCAACTGTAACAAAGCATTACAGCAAATATGACATCATAAACTGTGACTATAGCTCATATTCTTTGGAAGGAAGGATAAGTCTTTGAACTTGGATGAGACATCTTTAAAAGAAGAAAAGTCCCTTGGCTTCCATAGACAAACTTGTTTGAGGGGCCAGAGGCAGATGAGAAATGGTTCCTTAGGTCCCAGTTGGCACTTTCTCCCTCACTTCTAACTTTAGAAGAACAGACATGAATGGGGTTGGCTGGTTAGGGAATCAGGTCCTCTTTTAGAACTGACAGAACCAACACACACTGTTTAAGTCACAGGTCTTAAAACGGATATAAGATGTAATACTAACTGTTAATGTTGTTTGGTTCTCTGTGCTAAGCTCCTTGCTAAGTGCTTGCAATCTGTTACCTCACTTAAGCCTGGTTAACTATCCTATAGAGTGATAGTCTTATTACCTTTACATATTAGGAACTAGAGAATAAGAGGTTGATTGTCCAAGGTTATACCTAGCAGTTTGAGCTGTGACTCAGCCCAGGCCTGTCTGATTCTGAAGCCCATACCTTTGACCTCTAGGCTGTGGCTTCTGGCAGTACTTTTGGACTCACTCATTCAGACTAACCAAGAATCTCAACCTGCCTGAGATCACTTTGAGCTAAATACGAGTAAATTAGCATAAAAATCTCCACCATCTCTCCCTTTTAATATATGAAAGGATAAAAAAACTCCACTTTCTTCTGTAATGCAACGTAAAAGGAAATTATTTTGGCAGTTCCCTAGTTTTAACTTTCACCTGTCAAGCAGTTGAGAGTTAATAAAGTTTTAAATTACTTATCTTAATCAGTGAAGTTATCCTCTGTTAAATCTACCAGAAATATTCTATAATCTCAGTCAAAGTGGTTGACAAAAGTGAGGCAAAATAGTGACATATTAAGACTAGATAGCTGAGTAAATTGAGTTTGAAAAAAAAATCCTGTCTTCCATTAGATATAAAAGATAAGAGTTTTTTTGAGGGAAAAATGCTGGATTATTCTGAATGTGTATACATTCCAGGTCCATCATGTCATAAAACAACATTCTTCATTTGGCCTATGAAGACCTGCTCAGTAATCCATTCACTTTAACAAGTCTTGTTATCAGGAAGGGGTTTTTAACTAACCTAAACTCTTCGGCCTGCAGTTAAGCATGCTTTCTATAGCAGTTAACAGTTTATATGTGTATAATTTTGCAAAAATCTTATATCCAGAGACATTTTTATATGCCTCTAAATTCTTAGTCTCCTGAGAACTGAATATTCTGTTTCCTTGACCTCTGCTGTCATTCTGTTAGTCTGTGGGAATGAAGAGATTTATGCATATGAAATGGAATATGCATGTAATAGAATGCCTTATAACCTTATTTTTTAAGGGGTAGAAAGTGGCAAGTTAACTCTAAAGTTTCGTGCATTAAGCTTGCGTTGTAATAGTTATGTTTTCATTGCTGTGAAAACAGTCAAATTTTCTCCTGTGGAAGAAAAACTACTTTGCAAAGAATGGCTATTATTCATAATGTTTCACTTGTATAAGTAGGGTGATAAATTTTATATTGCTCATAAACTCCTGAAACAACATCTGGAGCATCTTGAGTTAACCCCTTATTTCCTGATTATAAGCTATTGAACTGAATATTATTTATCATACTATAAAACTATAAAACTCTGCCTGCTTCCTAGGCCTTCCATTGCTTTTTTTTTTTTTTAGCCTTTTTCCTTAATTGCAGAGAACCCAAAGACTGTGCTTTTTGTTTGTTTTTTTTGTTTGTTTTTTTTTTCCCACCAAAACAACACGACCAGAGCTTCGTGTAGCTCTGTTTGTGTAAATTTTCTCCTGGGCCAGCAATGGCTGGCCTCTTCCCATATCCTAGCCAGTCTGTCCCAGCACAGCTGCTTTAAATAGGCTTCCCTTGGGGCCTGGCAAGATGATGGAGACGTGTTCACAGTCAGGAGGGCAAAACACAGAGGCACACAGGCCATATTTTATTGTCATCATAACACACTTCTCAGTCACAGTCACCAGCCACTTCCTAAACAGGAACTAAGCCAGTCACTTTTTTGTCTCACAAGCAGCCACTGTTAAATTTATTTTGTTATTTTGACATATTTCTGACAGCAGAAAGATAAGCATAGCATAGTACAAATGGTTGAGTGCTGTAACATCAAAACTCACAGACAGCCTGGTGACATCAGATGAGGGTACAGTCAAGCTCAGGGGGCAAGCATTGCCTATGGTGACAAACATCCTTTACTGCTACAATAAAGAGGCTTGATGGGCCATTATGTCCCCTTTCAAAATTCAGAAAGCCCCCCCCAAAATATCCATGAGTCAACAACTGCTGAGTCATTCAGCAGGCTTAAGACATATGTTTTACACCAAGAGAACAGACTTAAACACTAAGTACCACCTGACCATGACTATCATGGGAACAGGTCTCAGCAATAAACCCATGAATTATCTGGCCCATGCTGACTACTCTCACAACACAGTCTACCCCTTTGATGTGACTGTCAAACCCCAAGCGTGCCCAACAGCAGGAGCCACAGACAAAACAACACAGGAGCAATAACTCAATGTAAGTGCCTTTAGTCGCTTCTCAAGACACCGAGGTCCAGCAGGCAACTTACTTGCTTTGGGTATCAGGAGCTTGAGACAGAAGGAGAAACAAAGTTCACCACTGTTTATTTTCAGGATATGACAACTGAGAGAATTGTAAAAGTTATTTAATTGTTCTTTTTAAATGTATAGATTAGAAGTTTAATTCTGTAGGCATATCCCCTATTGATACAGTAAAGACATATTAGCAAGGAGGTGTTTTGCTAAATGGTAGTGCCGTTTCGTAGCCCTATCTAGGACACTGCATGTTTAACTTAGTTAAATCACATCTATTAAGCAGTTTTGTTTAAGATGTGGCAGCGTATTAAAAATTTTGGTACTTATTCAAATCACTTATAAATAACTTGAAATCCATATTTATAATTCTAGTTAATGTCTCTCTATTCTACTCAATATTTTTAAGCCATTTTTAAAATCTCAACTCTTCAGTGGGTATAGTAAATAGTATAATGACTAAAAGGACAAGTTCTGAAATCAGACAGATCTGGATACATCTTGAGATGTATTAATTGTGTGCCTCTGGACAAATTTCTGTATCTGTGTAAGCTTTGTTTTTCTCATCAGTAAAATAGGATTTAAAAAGCAACATCTATCTCACAAGGATTTTTGGAGGATTAAATGAGATAATGTTCATAAGACTTGCACATGGTATACTATCAACAAACGGTAGTGTAGCTTATTCAAATTTAGTTCGTTTAAAATGTCTTAAGGGACTTCCCTGGCAGTCCAGTGGTTAAGACTCCATGCTTCCACTGTAGGGGGTGCAGTTTAGACCCCTGGTGGGGGAACTAAGATCCCATGTGCCACGTGGTGTGGCCAAAAAGTTAAAAAAAAAAAAAAAAGTCTTAAGATCCTAAATAAGTCTCATTCAGTCCTATTCACACAACTTTACTCAAATACATGCCCAGGTAGTCCCCCAATACCCATTCTCTTTAAATTAATAGCATGTACATATTTCTTTTTGAATATATTTAGAGATTCACAGAATTTCAGAGTTGGAAGAACATAACCTAGACCAAGTGCTTCATTTAGCAGGTGAAAAAAGCAGAAGCTCAGTGAAGTTCGATGATCTTTCCCCACAGTCGTCTCCTAACCCAAGTCTCCTAATTGCCAATACGTGGTTCTTTCTGAGACAGTATGACCATAAACGAAACACTTTCTTTCATACCTTTTATATTTTAGGTGCCAAAGGTTTTTATTTTGTTGTGGATGAGCTAAATAGATCTATTTATTTGTTAAGAGAGCACACTTTATGTTTTCTGTCTTCAAAAAGCTATGGCTTTTCATTTGATGCAAAATAAATACAATGAAGTCATGTTTCTTTAAAAGAAAAATCTTAACTCTAATAAATGCAGCCGAGATTGAAATTATATTACTGTTTCTAAATGATGTCCTTCACTATCAAAAAGCTAATCACACATAGGCGGACAGAGTCGTGCCACTGTCTAGCACTTAAGGCAGAATCTGTCATAAACCCTGATGAAGCTATTGACTCACCAGTGACTGGGCAGGGACTTTGAGCTGCTCCCACCCTCCTTTCTGTGCCTCCCTAATACTCTTAGAATGAAGACAAAATCCTTAACCTCAAGCCACAAGACCATGCAAGATCTGTCCCCTGCCCACTTCTTAGACCTCTCCTCACCTATCTCTGCTACCTCTGAATTGCTACCCAGCCATCCCCCTTTATTCCAGCCCTTTTTCTCCTTGCTCTCTCCTGCTACAAGGCCTTGCACATGTTCCTTTTGCTCACAATGTTCTTTTCTCTCCTTCTTACCTAGGTAACACATCTGATTTTTCACATCTTGAGAGATGGATCACTCCTCTAACATCGCCAACTGGTTCAAAACCATATTGTGGAATCTTGTAAACCACATACTTCTCTTTCACAGAATTTGTCAGTTGCAGTTTAAGTTTGTGATTATATGATTAATCTGTCTCCACCGCTACACTGAAAGCAAATGATAGTGACAATGTTTCTGTTCATCATTGTTTCCAGGGCCTCTTTGCCCTGTGTCTGGTACAGAAGAGAAGTTAAAAAAATATGTGTGGATGTTAGTTAAGTGACTGAATACATGAATGCATGACTGACTGAATGAGGAATGAATGAATAAATGTCATACGCTAGACCTGCATACTTGTTGTATTGAGTTTATCTGAATTGCTTCCCCCCAAATTTAATCTGATAGCACAGTACATATGCAAGTAAAATCAAGCATATGAAACGAGAAGAAAGAAGCCAGAAGAAAAAAAATCCTCTGTTGCTCCTTATGAATACAGTAAACTCTAGATTTTGACTATATCCAACATTTCCAAGGTAAGTAAGGGTTACTTGGATTAAACGTGTCTGAATGAGACACATGAGACTAGGACGCCACCTTGTGGTTTATTTTCACATTTATCGTTTTCAACCTGCCTGGAACTTTCCTACTTCAGAAAAAAACGCCATTAAAAACTACAGCAATATTGATAAAGGAGGCAAGAATATACAATGGAGAAAAGACAGCCTCTTCAATAAGTGGTGCTGGGAAAACTGGACACCTACATGTAAAAGAGTGAAATTAGAACACTCCCTAACACCATACACAAAAATAAACTCCAAATGGATTAAGACCTAAATGTAAAGCAAGACACTGTAAAACTCTTAGAGGAAAACATAGGCAGAACACTCTATGACATCAATCACAACAAGATCCTTTTTGACCCACCTCCTAGAGAAATGGAAATAAAAACAAAAATAAACAAATGGGACTTAAGCTTAAAAGCTTTTTGCACAGCAAAGGAAACCATAAACAAGACCAAAAGACAACCCTCAGAATGGGAGAAAATATTTGCAAAAGAAGCAACTGACAAAGGATTAATCTCCAAAATATACAAGCAGCTCATGCAGCTCTATATCAAAAAAAACCACAAACAACCCAATCCAAAAATGGGCAGAAGACCTAAATAGACATTTCTCCAAAGAAGATATACAGATTGCCAACACATGAAAGGATGCTCAACATCACTAATCATTAGAGAAATACAAATCAGAACTACAATGAGGTATCACCTCACACCAGTTAGAATGGGCATCATCAGAAAATCTGCAAACAATAAATGCTGGACAGGGTGTGGAGAAAAGGGAACCCTCTTGCACTGTTGGTGGGAATGTAAATTGATATGCCACTATGGAGAACAGTATGGAGGTTCCTTAAAAAACTAAAAACAGAACTACCATATGACCCAGCAATCCCACTACTGGGCATATACCCTGAGAAAACCATAATTCAAAAAGAGTCATGTACCACAATGTTCATTGCGGCTCTATTTACAATAGCCAGGACATGGAAACACCCTAAGTGTCCACTGACAGATGAATGGATAAAGAAGATGTGGCACATATATGCAATGGCATATTACTCAGCCATAAAAATAAACGAATTTGAGTTATTGTAGTAAGGTGGATGGACCTAGAGTCTGTCATACAGAGTGCAGTAAGTCAGAAAGAGAAAAACAGGGCTTCCCTGGTGGCGCAGTGGTTGAGAGTCCGCCTGCCGATGCAGGGGACACGGGTTCGTGCCCCGGCCTGGGAAGATCCCACATGCCGCGGAGCGGCTGGGCCCGTGAGCCATGGCCGCTGAGCCTGCGCGTCCGGAGCCTGTGCTCCGCAACGGGAGAGGCCACAACAGTGAGAGGCCCGAAAAACAAATACCGTATGCTAACACATATATATGGAATCTAAAAAAAAAAAATGGTTCTGAAGAACCTAGGGGCAGGACCGGAATAAAGACACAGACGTAGAGAATGGACTTGAGGGCACCGGGAGGGGGAAGGGTAAGCTGGGACAAAGTGAGAGAGTGGCATGGACATATATACACTACCAAACGTAAAATAGATACTAGTGGGAAGCAGCCGCATAGCACAGGGAGATCAGCTCAGTGCTTTGTGACCACCTAGAGGGGTGGGATAGGGAGGGTGGGAGGGAGACGCAAGAGGGAGGAGATATGGGGACATATGTATGCATATGGCTGATTCACTTTGTTATAAAGCAGAAACTAACACACTATTGTAAAGCAATTATACTCCAATAAAGATGTTTAAAAAAAAAAACCTACAGCAATAGAGGGGAGTGGAATTTTTGCTCATCTAAATATTGCTTGCATGTCATTATCCCAAAGACTTTATTCAAACATTATCATTCATTCCTTTTTGTTTTTTATTTTAATGAAATATTGAATTGGTAGAGAAAAATGATATATGTGTTATAAATAATCAAAGGAGACAACACCTGTGTGCTCACCACCCAGCTTAGCACTACCAGTACTTTGAAAGAGCTCTGTGTGCTTTTCATTGAATCCTTTCTCCATATCTCTATTAACCAGGCACACCCACTATGTTGCTTTATTTATAGTTTACCATCCATGTACATATCAATAAGTAATAGTTTTCATTTAGCATTTTAAAACTGCATATGAAATGAGATCATTCTGTATTTGATTTGCTTTTTAAATTAAGTAGTATTTTTCTGGGACTCATCATGTTGATAAGAGGAGCTGTGATCCATTTGTTTTCACCACTCTGTAGTATTTCATTTTACGACTATACCACAATATAATTTAGCTCTTCTACTCTTTTTTTGCGGTACACGGGCCTCTCACTGTTGTGGCCTCTCCCGTTGTGGAGCACAGGCTCCGGACGCGCAGGCTCAGCGGCCATGGCTCACGGGCCTAGCCACTCTGCGGCATGTGGGATCTTCCCGGACCGGGCCACGAACCCGTTTCCCCTGCATCGGCAGGCGGACTTTCAACCACTTTGCCACCGGGGAAGCCCAGCTCTTCTACTCTTGATGGACATTTAGGTTGCTTCCAGTTTGGGTCTATTATGATGGTACTACTGTGAACATTCTTGTATATGTCTTCTGGAGCTTACGCGCAGGATTTCTCCCAGGGGATTGAATTGCTGGGCATGAGAACCTCCAACTTTACTAGATAATAACAAATTATTTTTCAAAGTTATTTTATCACACCAATTTACACTCCCACCTTTAGCGTATACAAGTTTCAGTCTATATCCTTACCAGCACTTGATATTGTTAGATTTTTCCATTTTTGCTAATTTATGGGTATAATCAGACTCTCTTGTTTTAATGTGCATTTCTTGGTTACACAAGAAGTCAGCCCTCTTTTCAAAGGTTTATTGGTGACCATGTTTCTTCTGAAAAGTGCCAGTTTCAATTTTTTGCCTCATTCTTTCTTTTATCCACTCGAGTCATTTGATTTGCTACTATGTGCCAAGTACTGTCATTGTCTAGAGGATACAAAGATGAATATGATGTAGACCCTGTCCTCATGAAGCTCCTGGCTTACTATCATTATTGCTTTCAGGGATCATACTAATAATCAAGACCAAAAAACAACAACAATTTTGAGCACCAATTATATGATTATCACTTTGTAAGACAGAAGTACATTTTATGAACTCAAACTTCAAGGAATTTACAAAACCATAGCTTACACAAAACAATAGGAAATTATTAAAAGTACCGTATATTATGTTACATATATTATAAAAATTCAGAGGATGTAATAAGCAGAAAAAATTAATTGATCAAGTGTGTCCATGGTTTAAATTTAAATTTCTTTTCTTTTATGTAACTAATGTAAAAACATTTTTTTCTATAGCCTACTCATTAAATGAGGAAAATGGAAAAAAAGAACCATTTTTATTTAAGTCAATAAGATAATAGTGATCAACATGGAGATGTGGCAAAGATTAGTTTTAATTAAATAAAAATTATGCTGAAGAAAGAAACACTTTCACAAATCAACATGCTTATCCAATAAATGCAAGTATGTTGTGTTTGCTGTTAAACTTATTTCTTTTTTTTTTTTTTAAGAGTACTTTTTTTTCTTGTAATTTATTTAATTTATTTATTTTTGGCTGCGTTGGGTCTTTGTTGCTGCATGCGGGCTTTCTCTGGTTGCCGTGAGCGGGGCCTACTCTTCGTCGCGGTGTGTGGGCTTCTCATTGCAGTGGCTTCTCTTGTTGCAGAGCACGGTCTCCAGGCACGCAGACTTAAGTAGTTGTGGCTCGCGGGCTCCAGAGCACAGGCTCAGTAGCTATGGCGCACGGGCTTAGTTGCTCCACAGCATGTGGGATCTTCCTGGACCAGGGCTCGAACCCGTGTCCCCTATGTTGGCAGGCGGATTCTTAACCACTGCGCCACCAGGTAAGCCCCTAAACTTATTTCTTAATTGAAAGTTTTCCCCAACTTTCTGGGGAATTTGGTAACCTCCAATAAGCAGCTGCTAGGATTGACTCTCAACAAAATTGTAATGCATAGAGTTCAATTATTCATTTGAAATAGAACCTGAGATATCATACAATTCCTTTTTCCTTCTATGGAACACTCCCCATGAACCACCCTATTTGTAAAGACTGCTCTAAAGAACACTCCATAGTGCCACCAGAAAATTTGTTGTAGCTGGGGAGTCTTAAAGAATACAGGATTTAGGCTGGGCAAATCCAGGCGGGAATCCTGGTTCCCCAACATATTTGTATGACATACTTGTATAACTTATAAATAAGTTATAAACTTTCTAAGTTTCCTAAACTACAAAGCAAGGATAATTGTAAGAATTGATTCTAATATTGTGGATTCAGCATTCAAAACCATAACTTACACAAAACAATATGCAAATTATTAAAAGTACTATATATTATATTATGTATATTATAGAAATTCATAGAAATAATTTAGAAATTCATCTAAAAGAAGACAATAAGAGGTAGACATTATTCAGGATGACTCAGTTTAATTCTTTTTCTGCTTTCTGCTCTCAGCAGAAATATAGCAGTGTGATTCATAAAAAATAGTATTATGAGGGGTTAGCTTTCAAGTGAAGTCCTAGCAATCTACTTCTTGGTTTAATTGATTATTTAATTCATTGATTTAGCACCAACCATATGTCAAGCACTGTACTAGATGCTGTTGAAAGTCCTTCCTTTCCTTCCTACCTTAGTTACTCTCAGACATCCTTTATAATTCTAGTATTTGTCAGCCCAATCAAGGTCCACTGTAGTAGCCCAGCCCTGGGTGAATGATGATTATTTATTTAAATAAAGTAATTTGACAGGTCCAGAAATATATTTTTGGTATACAGCAAATAACCCCTGCTATATTTTCTGCAGGTTAAATAATTTCTGTTCCTTTACCCTTAAGGAGCCTCTTCATATGTGGAGTATTTCTGCAGACAGTCCTTCAGCATTTCCCCACTCATTGAAAACACAGAAATGGAGCACGATATTCTGGCTCTATGAAGCAGTAATTTCATACTATGTGTAGGCTATGTGATATATTTCTGTGTCTAAATGACAATGTCATGTAGAAAAACTGACTAAAAATAAGAGTAGAGGGAATTCCCTGGCTGTCCAGTGGTTAGGACTCAGGGCTTTCACTGTGGTGGCTGGGGTTCAATCCCTGGTCAGGGAACTAATATCCCCCAAGCTGTGCAGTGTGGCAAAAAAAAAAAAAAAAAAAAAATTACATTAAAAAAGTAATAAATAAATAAATAGTGGTATATATACACAAAAAACAGTAGAATAGATAAAACACAAAATGATTCTAACCATAACAAAATAAAACTCCATTAAAAAATAAATCAAACAAGAGAAATATGCTACTGCTATTAATGACTACCCTGCAATCTCCAGACTCTTTCTTCTTTGACTTCCTTGACCTTGACTTATCCTCACTCTGCTCCTTCAGACTTTCCTCCTTTGTCCTCTTCTAGCCAGTCAGGCTTGCAAACCTCCACTCTTCATTTTGCTGTACTCAATCTCTTGGCATGCATTTCCATTCTTGAGGGTTCAATTCTCAATTCAAAGATGAATCTCCTCAGAATCTATCATCATTAGTCAAAAATGTCAACCCATGTATAGGACAGCTTCACTTGGATGCCCTCTCTTTAGTCCAAACCTAAATGCAACTTGACTTCCTGCTGTGCCTCGTTCTGAATCAACACCCTTTCCAAATTAATAGGCCATAATCAAAACCTTAATCATTTTCCCCTTTGATTCCTACTCAACTGTGATAAACAGTCTTACTGCCCTTTCTTACCTGTGCCTACAACAGTGACTGGCATGGAGTAAGAATTAAGAAGTGTTTGCTAAATCAGTGAATGAATGAATGAATGAGTGACAATAACTCTGTGAAGCATGCATGGGAGCTAGTAGCATCTCCATTGTACAGAAAAAGCTCCAGAGGCTCAGAGAAGCTGAGTCACTTTCCCAAGGTAACTCAGCTGATATTGGCGGACAGGATTATTTCACAGTCTCTGGCTCCTGAACAAGAGTGTTTTCTTTGCTTTCCTAAGACCTCTTTTTCTTCTCCATATTTGCTCTTCTGCAATATCTAGTTATTGATAGGTTTGCTGTCTCTTTCTCACACTAGTCCAGACCCTCACCACGTAGAGTCATGTTTAAAGCTATGGTCTCCTAGACAGAGTTGCTTACGGTGGTCTGGCTTCCACTGGTCTATTCTGAACCCAACAGCCGTGTCTCAACACCCGTCTTTACTTAACTCTCCTTCATCTTCTCCTTGACCTTTTTACAATATCCTATTCTCTTCACTGCTACTTCCTTCTTGAATTTCTCTGATCTGGTTATAAACTCTCTTACTGCACCTTTGCTGTTTTCTTTATAGTTATTCTACTTCTTCCCATTCTCCTATAATATATTCTCACCTTGGTTTATTACTTGGTCTTCTGTCCTTTTTCTAGATTCTCTTTTTGAGAGAGCTCATATCTTCTCAAACTTCTAAGCTAATAGCTCCAAAATCCCTACCTTCCTAAGTTCCATCCAGTATTTCCAACCACCATTTACCTGTGCTGCCACAGCTGGGATCCAACTGAACTTACCTTCTGTCCCAACTCTGTTTCCCCACCTCAACCTCCCTACCACTTTTCATGCCACTCCAACTTTACTAACCACATAGAACACAACTCATATTGTCATTACTGATTCTTCCCTATTATTCTTAAGCTTTTCTATCCTATCAAATACCAAGGCTTCTTGCATTCCCTTTGTAACTCCATAGATTGTCTTAGAGTCCTCCATAATCTGGCTGCACTAACCTGTCTTACCCGGACGTGCACTGTTCCCTAGCACAGGTGCCCTTCTATAGCCAGCCTGGTACAGCCACACTGGATGCCCAGGCCTTGGTCATCCTGGATCCCCTAAGATTAAATGCCCATTCCCACTTTCTCAGGCTTTCCAGATCCTGCTAGCCTCTAGGTTATTTTGAGAACCAGTTTTCCAGTTCTATTTTCATTCTCATATCCACTTCTTTCTCCCTTCCCTCATTACATATTTCAATTATTTGAAGTACTTACCACATAGCAAAGAGTCGAGGAAAGGTGCCTTTGTTTTTGTTAATGGCGATAATAATAAGAAATATATTTCTGTCTTAATTCCTCAATGAAAGACTCCTTAAACACTTCTGCTTTTTCCTACCCCCTGGACCATTAATAAATACTCTTCCTTTTCCTCTTCCAAACCAGGCTCAGCACAGCTAAAAGGAAAGCAAGACAAAGCCACAGGAGCTGTAATTAAGCTCTTGGTTTATTTCTGTGCTATTGTGAAATTTCAGGCTTAAAATGAAATGGTCAAAAAAAAACCCCCAGTAGCTTAAAAGTTAGCAAAGGTTAGAATGATTTTGAAATTTCAGGATTTAAAAAAAATGTAATGTCTATATAGCACCATTTTATCTTCTTTTTGACTCCAACATTTCCATATTCTCTTTTGGGGAATTCCCAGAGTCCTTCTTTGCCCTGAATGTAAGAATTCCAAATGATACTTAACTACTTTTGAAAGACCTATATGATTAACCTACAGGGAATCGACACACTGGATGCAAGAAATTTGCCATATTTGCGTGAAGGTCTTTGAGAAAAGTTAAAATACAACAGGTAAAATAATTACTACAGTGTGTTAGTAACAGAAAATATAAAGCAGCTACTTGATAATTAACCAACAACATATCTCAGAAAAGATCTTAGATTCATAAAGAAGAACCGGGTAAGAACAGCTCCAACATACGCAATCTACAAAGCACAAAATCTGAATATATGAAACTTGACTCTCAGCGTGATGCAAAATAGGTATAATCCCTCCTAAAATGATTTTCCTCCTCTTATTAGTCAAACGAAGCTTCAGATTAACAAAGGCTCAATAAATTAATGCTTGTATACACATCCAAACTATTTCCAAAGCTGGAAAACGCAAATTTATAAGTGACGTAGTTGTATTTAGAGTACTTTAGAATCAGGGATCATTTTGTTGCTTATTTGATTGCAAATATCTGTAAAAAGGTATGGCGTATTTTAAATCTTAGGTTCAATAATATTCAAAGCTAACTCAATTTGTATAATAGAAAAAATTCGGTAACAACCATCATAACTCATTTGCAAGCAAGAAAAAAGCTTCTTCCCTGACCGGGAATCGAACCCGGGCCGCGGCGGTGAGAGCGCCGAATCCTAACCACTAGACCACCAGGGAACTTGCTAACCTTTCTCTCTCAGTGTATTTGTTTCTTTAGAAATCGCCACGTAAACCTGGCCAATAAAAAAAGAGATTGTTGCCTCTAAGCCCTGCCCACTTCGTTCCTGTTTTGGGTTTCTGTAGGTTTGCAATGTTTCAAGATAAAAAGTTGGGGAAAAAAGAAATAGATATTTCTAGGAAATAAAAAATAAAATAAATAAAATTTAAAATAGCATAGACAATTTCTAGGAGGATACGGGAGGAACTGTTGAATTTCTTCACTTGACTAAACCCGGCAAATGCTCTGCGCTCTCAGGCGATCTCCGCGGCGGCTCCTAAGGGGAAAGGCTGGATCCTCCAAATCGAATCCTCTTCCGACTGCCATGCTGGAAAAGACGTCCTGGGATTTCATCCTAATTATGTAACATGGAAATATCTATATCTAGACAATGTTAAAGTACTGTCCAGAACCTTGCAATTTGCTTTATCATTTTCTCAATCATCTAGCTGCTCTTTCTAAATCTAACCTCTTTTTCTCTCTGTGTATGTCTTTGTCTTTCCCTCTCACGCAGATGTTAAATCCCACTAAACATTTTACTAAATCTAACGGTAAGATTGCCACGGGCGGAGAGTGTTTCCCGGTGTAGAGCTTGGCACAGAGCAGATGCTCTGTAAGCGTGGGTGATGAAGGGCCTTGTGGCCTTTAGGACGCGACTACTTAATTTACTTATTTGAGAGTCAGATTAACGAAACTGGGAGGGCTGTGGGTAATTCGCTTAGTGAAGAACCAGGGCATCTGCACCCGGATCGGAGTAAAACGCGTTTTAAACACGTAAACAGCGTTAAAACGCGCTGTTTCCATTATCCTCCTGTTTTTCAAGCTGTTATTATCTGGGCAAGTGCTTCCTTTCTCCGCATTATGTATGAGAAACGGCCAGGAAATGATGCAATTACCAAAGGAATCAAGAAACCTTCCAGCCCAGCCTCAGTTCGGAAGCCCTCATGAAATACGAGCAGAAGACAATAGGATGTAACTCAGCTTTGAAAGCGTCAACCGTTACAGTTGGACAAATGTAACCCTAGAGACCCCGCTCCGCTGCAAAATGGAAGGAGGCTTAAGTAAAACAGATATAAATTTGTAATGAACTTGCGCACAACCTCCGGCGCCATTGTGAATTACAGCCTTCGTCCATCACCTAGAATTTAGGTGAGCCTGAGCTAGAATATTTTTTCTTGTTTTCAGCAACTCAGAAATGGAGTTTAGATTACTGATAAAACTTATCTAAAATTATTTAATAATATGCAAACAGGAAGATTAAAATGACTTATTAAGACTAATAAGTAAAGATGGAAACATCACCAGAAGAAATTTCTAAACAACTACTATATTTTAGATGGGACCCACACCCCTTTCCTATATCAAGGAATTTTTAGGAAATCGAGTGCAGTAGGTGGAGCTTTCACTTCTCAACTGGGGGTTTTCAGAGCTTAGCATGAAAGAGCATCTGGTTTTGAATTAAAAGATAAAGCAGATATTACTTTTAGAATAATTTAAATTTGTTTTAATAGGTTTAGTCACAGTCTTGTACAAAAGGTACGAAAGGGTACAGCGAGAACCATCATTCCTCTTTTATCATTCTTCATTTCTTCTTCCCAGAGTTGACCAGTGTTAACAGTTTCTTCTGTATCCTCCTAGAAATTGTCTATGCTATTTTAAATTTTATTTATTTTATTTTTTATTTCCTAGAAATATCTATTTCTTTTTTCCCCAACTTTTTATCTTGAAACATTCCAAACCTACAGAAAACTACAAGTATAGGACATTGAACACACATATACCCTTCATCTAGACCTGTGCTAATTTAGTAGTACCAGCATCCACCGTGTGACTTTTGTGCACTGAAATGTGGTTAGTAAGAGTTTAGGTGTTCTATAAGTGTTGCATGCATACTGGATTTTTTTTTTTTTTTTTTTTTTGGTACGCAGGCCTCTCACTGCTGTGGCCTCTCCAGTTGCAGAGCACAGGCTCCGGACGCGCAGGCTCAGCGGCCATGGCTCACGGGCCCAGCCGCTCCGCGGCATGTGGGATCTTCCCGGACCGGGGCACGAACCCGCGTCCCCTGCATCGGCAGGCGGACTCTCAACCACTGTGCCTGCCACCAGGGAAGCCCGCATACTGGATTTTTAAGCCTTAGTATGGAGGAGGAGGAGGAGGAAAAAAAAAAAAAAAAAAGTAAAATATCTCATTAATAATTTTTACATTGAGCACATTTTAAATGCTAATTGAATATGAGTTAAAATATTAAAATTAATTTCACTTTCTTCTTTGTTTTTAACCTAGCTACTAGAATATTTAAAATTATTGATATATATATATATGGCTTGCATTATATTTCTATTTTATAGTACTAATCTAGATTCACCAGTTGTCAATATTTTGCCATATTTGCTTTCTCTTGATCTTTTTTCTGAACCATTTGAGGTTAGTTGCAGACACCATGATACTTTACTTCGAAAAACTATACCATATATTTCCTAAGAACAAGCAATACAATTATCACACTTAGGAAATTTAAATTTAATACAATATTATTTATGATACAGTTCATAGTCAAATTTTTCAATTGTCCTAACACCTTTTATACTTTTTCATTTTTATCCAGGATCCATTCAAGGATTATACACTGCATTTAATTGCCAAGTTTCTGTAGTCTCCTTCCTTTAATCTGAAACAAGTCCCCAATTTTTTTTTTTATAGCATTGAATAGTGGAAGACATTTGCTTCAGAAAGTCCCTCAATTTAGACAAATATTTCTCTTGTCAGGAAAACTACCTTAAGTGATATGTCCTTCTCAGTGCATTATATCATAATTCAAATAATGCTGATGTATTGTGTTATCTCTAATGGTAAATGTGGTAGGCAGAATAATGGCTCCCACAGAGATGTACCTGTCCTAATCTCCAGAATATATGAATATTACTTCACGTGGCAGTAGGAATTTTGCAGATGTGTTTAAATTAAGGATTTTGAGAGAGAGAGATTAGCCTGGATTATCTGGGTGGGCCGGAAATCATCACAGGGGTCCTTTTCAGTCAAGGAGGGAGACTGGAGAGTTGGAGTCCCAGTGATGTGATCCCAGGAAGACTCTACCAGCATTTAACTGGCTTTGAAGATGGAGGAAGGGGACCATGAGCTAAGGAATGCAAGGGGCCTCTAGAAACTGAAAAAGGCAAGGAAAATGTTCTCCCTCAGCGCCTCCAGAAAGAAAGCAGCTCTGCCAACACCTAGATTCTGACCCATGTCAGAATTCTGGACTACAGAACCGTAAGATAATAAATTTGTGCTGTTGTAAGCCATTAAGTTTGTGGTGAATTTTTTACAGCACCAATAGGAAACAAACACAGTAAGTCTGATCATTTGGTGAAGGTGTCTGCCATATTTCTCCATTGTAAAGTTACCCTTTACACTTGTAATTAACAAATAACAACAACAACAACAAAAAGCAAATATCACCATGGAAGTAATACTTTGAAAATGTATGAATTTTCTGTTCCCCCGCAAAATTTCACCCAGTGGTTTTAGCATCCACCGATGATGCTTGCCTGAATCAATTACTACTATGTTGACTACAAAACGGTGTAATTTTATTATTCACCTGTAAAGAACTTTCCTTTCTGTACTCCCTCTTTTTATTCTTTATTTAATTTTAAAATATCAGTTTGGACTCATTCTTTTTTTATTTTTGTGGTTTTAGTCAATGTGTTATAATCTACTGCTGTCATTATTAATACTTAAATTGCTCCAAATATGGCCAGAAGGAGTCCCTGTAAGCTGGCTCCTGTATTCTTTTGACATGTCCCTATAAATTTTTGAGCAATTACTTTCTAGCATAAGGTGGTGCAGGCACACCCTCTACTTTGTAAACTGATTTATGGAGAATTAACATCTTTATGCATGTATCTTTTCTCTTTTAATTTCCTTGTTTAAAATTTTACATGACCAGGGGCATACTCTACATACTCTTCTGTGACCTTTTTTTAAATTAATTTCTTTTGAAGCATGTCCATTCTTTACATAAAGAGTTTTTTCATTATTTTTGATAACTGCATGGTATTCCATTGTATAGATATTTTATTAAAGTAGTTTTATATCATTGGTCATTTAGATTATTTTCAATTTTTTGCTCTTAACAAAGTACTACAACAAATAACCTTGGTGCCACATAATAGGCATTTAGTTTTTATTAATTGACCCACAAATGACTTACCTTATGGACTGCCAATTTCTGACTTGAAAATGTTATATATTGGAAGAAAAATCATGGCATCCAATTCAAATTCAGTTCTCGTTATAATTTATGGGCAATGTAATTTTTCAACTTGATTTCAACCTGACTCAGCTATTCTTCTTCTGTTCATTAATTTGCTCATTTGCTGAACAAATATTTATTGACTGTCTATTATATGCAAGTCACTATGTTAGGCACAGGATGCCTGATCTTGAAGTTTAGTCTGGTGGGGTTCAAGTAAACAAGCAATTACAGTCAGTAGAGTAGTGGATAGTAAAAGAAATGTTTGACTATACTTCAATTTAATAAGTTCATTTAATACATTAAAAACATGTTATTTATCGCACATACTTTGCTGATAGGAATGTAAAATCGTACAGCCACTCTGGAAAATACTTTGGCAGTTTCTTATAAAACTAATTATGCACCCATCAATTGTACCCTTAGGCATTTATACCAGAAAAATGAAAATTTATGTTCACATAAAATCTGCACATGAATGTTTATAGTAGCTTTATTCATAATAGCCTAAACTGGAAACAACGGAAACATCCTTCAGTGGGTGAATGGGTAAACTGTGGTACACACATACCATGGAATATTTCTCAAAAAAAAGAACAAACTATTGATACATATAACAACTTGGATAGATCCCAAGGGAATTATGCTGAATTAAAAAAAAAAAGCCAATCCAAAAGGTTATACACTGTATGATTCCATTTATCTAGAATTTTTGAAATGATAGAGATGAGAACATATTAGTGATTGACAGGAATTAGATGGGGTGGGGAGGAGGATGGAGGTGACTGTAAAAGGGTAGGTGTGGTACCTTTGTAGGAGTGATACAGCAGTCCTGTAGCTCGGGGGTCCCCAACCCCCCCGTTAGGAACCGGGCCGCACAGCAGGAGGTGAGCTGCAGACAGTGGCGCTTCATCTGCTGCTCCCCATGGTCCCCCATCGCTCACATTACCACTGAACCATCTCTTCCCCCACTCCCACCCGGTCCGTGGAAAAATTGTCTTCCATGAAACCGGTCCCTGGTGCCAAAAAGTTTGAAGGCCGCCGCTGTAGCTTATCGTGGTGGTGGTAGAAGAATCTATACCGATGATAAAATTGCATAGAAATCACACACACACAGGCAAGAACATGTGTAAAACTAGTGAAATCTCAATGAGCTCTAAAGATCATACCAATGTCATTTTCTGGTTTTGATATTTACTGTAGTTATGCAAGATGTTATCTTTGGGAGATAACTGGGGGAAAACCTGGGACTTCCCTGTACATTTTTTGCAACTTTCTGTGAATCTCTATTTCCTTTGAAAAACTCCCTTTTCAGCTTATTGCACTGTAATTTTCTTTCACTCAAATAAGTCCAGTAAACAATCACCACTTAACATCACTTTGAGTTTAGGGATTCATTTCAACATTTTAAATTATATCTTAGCACAGTATCTTAGCACTAGATTATTTAAATAAGTTTTTCAGAAATTATTTTAAAAAAAAAGAATTCTCAAGCTATTAAATAGACTATTTTTAGCAGAAATAAGGCAGCAGAAACTGTCCAAGGGTAGATGCTTTTTAATTAACTGTGAATAAAAGAAAGGGACAAATTTGGGGGGGGGGCTTATTCTAAATAAGCAGCCATACGTTCTACCTACTAACAGGCGCCCAGACAGCGATCCATTCCTACATATGTCAGTATTTCTTTCTCAATACACTCTGGCAGGCTCTTTCTCTTTTCAAATGACAAGGAGATTTCTACCTCCTCTTTAGACGAGATTTCTACCTCCTCTTTAAACAAGATTTCTACCTCTTCTTCATAACAAGCCGAGAGAAGCACTGAACCTAGGCCTATCCACAAAAGGACCTATTTACATTCTTCTCAAAACTCAAGATGGTATCTAAGATGTTCTGGACCAATGACCCCAGCTGTGAAAATGAGCTACTGCCTTCAACACTATTAAATAGTGAACTCTATTCTGCCTCCTTAGGTGCAAGATGGCTCCCCCACAGACCTCCAAGATGTCATCAGTGTTTCCCTCCCATGGAACTCCTGTGTCTCAACTAGCCTACGTCAGGTGTGTGCAAGGAGGTGTGTTTCTCTTTGTGCTAGGAAAAGCAGGATGGGTTTAACCACTAGAGAATGAACTTTCTTGGTGCTGGTAGATTAAACTCACCAACCAGTACAAAAATCTCCTCTTCAACATCTTTACCAAGAAAACTCCCAAAGAAGTTTCAATTCTTTCTGTAGTTGTGAGCTCATTACTTACCAGGGAGCTTTCATTTTGACAAGGTGTTGCAGCAGTATTTGCCAGTGTTTCTGGAACTCCAGTTTCATGAGAGGTTACGAGTGCTGTGGTCAGAAGCAGACATACATACTTCATTACAAAACTATTCTTGGATAGATATGTAAGAAAAATACAGAACACATTTGCAATAATCGTTGCTGTTGTTTGGTGATGTTCCCAAAGATGTGGAACTCATACCCACCTCCTCCAGGAAGTCCCTTGGGTGAACACCTGATGCCTGAACTCAGGGATCCAGTTGTCTCCCACTATCCAATTCCTGCCCTGAGGAGCAAAAAAAAGGAGGGCAAGTGACCCTCTTTTCTTCCTTTAAGAGCTGAAGGCCTTTCTGCTTCTCTCTGTCTACCCCCAAAGTCTCATCATACAGGGTTCTTTACCCCAGAAAAAGTGAGATGACAATTCTGCCTAAATTCCCCTAAAATGGCCTCTACCCTTCAACAGAGGTAGAAAGATCAGTTTTCATTTTTAATAGAGGCCCTCATATCCATAAAATCAGTGTAGCATTACAATTTTTCATCAACTCAGCATTTACCAAGCACTTTCTATTAGCTAAGTACAGTGAGGGGTGCTAAGGATACAATTTTTTAAAAAGAAAACCTTTATTATAATAATGTATATTGCTATAAAAATACCTAACTTTTCTTGAAGGTCACGTTCTAGACTTTAGCCTAAGCGTCATTCACAGATTATCTCATTTAATCCCTATATCCACCCTGAAATTTGGTACTATTATCATCCCCCTTTTACAGATACAGAGGTTAAGTAATTTACCCAAGGTCAGCATGTGATGGAGCCACAGTCTGAAGCCAGAGCCCGAACTCTTAGAGATTACCCTGTTCTTAAGAAGTACACATTCTAATGAGGTTTGATCTGTAGTGTACTAAGATTTCCCCAATAACTTTATATACTATATCTTATTCTCCCAATTAAAATTTCACCTTGTAGTTAGAGCAGTGCTATCCAGAAGAATTTCTGGCAATAACGGAAATGCTCTATTCCATGCTGTCCAATGAGTAGTCTCTAGCCACGTGTGGCTCTTTAGCACTTGAAATGTGGCTAGTGAAATGAAAAACTACATTTTAAATTTAATTTAGTTTCAATTTAAATGGCCACATGTGGCTAGTGGGTACTGTATTGGACAGCACAGATCTAGAGGATGAGGAAATGGTTTTAGTTCTTTGGATTTTTCTATAAAGACAAGGCTTAGGCAAATCAATAAATGCTGAGTTAATGAAAAAGAATAAATGAACAATCATTAAGGGGGAATTTTCTTCCTCTTTAAACTGTAGAGCAGAAATCTTTATTCTACCGTGACTTTCATTGTAATAAAATGTTATAATAAGCATATGATACAGCCTGCAGTCCTAGAGCAGTTCATGAAGACAGTAAAGAGGATCCTTAAATTATAAGCAATGTTTTTCAAAGGCTGACAAAACATTTATAATTGATGGTTACTAATTTTAAAACACATAGTTATATCTTTGCCTAATAAAAAAAGATCACTTCTTAATTTTTTTCTTGACAAAATCTGGGGTCCATAGAGAGAAAAACAAAAGGGAACGCTTGGTGGTGAAAGGATGGAAACAGTCAAGAATTGCAACTCGGGCTTCCCTGGTGGCTCAGTGGTTGAAAGGCCGCCTGCCGATGCAGGGGACACGGGTTCGTGCCCCTGTCCGGGAAGATCCCACATGCCGCGGAGCGGCTGGGCCCGTGAGCCATGGCCGCTGAGCCTGTGCGTCCGGAGCCTGTGCTCCGCAACGGGAGACGCCACAACAGTGAGAGGCCCGCGTACCGCAAAAAAAAAAAAAAAAAAAAAACAATCGCAACTCAGTGGACATTTCATGCAGAAACTACAGACTAAAGCAGACTCTTTACAAATGTGAGACTCAGCGACTGCCAAATTCTCGTTAAGTGACTTTGTTTTGTCACTTATTCATCACAAATATACATATAGATTCCTATAGTCAATTCGTTCTGAATATGGGGCTAGATATGATGAATAATAATGGGTACTTTTGAAAATAAACTGGGGCTCTAGATCAAATCAGAGTCTCTGGAAGTAACCAAGTCATGTGCCCTGTGTTTCCTGATCCATACACAATGCAGCTCCTACCCTGCTCCCCACTGGATGTCCACTTTACTTAAAAGAACTCATCTCAGAAAGTCTTAGCAATTTTATCACAGTTTGTACTGCTATTGAACATGTCTCTTCTTTGCCTGTTTTTAAAAAATTCATCTTAGATTTCAAAATCATTAAAGAAGTGTGAGAGCAGCTCACTTTCTCTGATGATCCCAAACCATGTTCTTCTGATTCAATGAAATCAGCTCTTTATACCTTAGAAGCCTAATTTTCCCTTGGAAATCATTTGCAAATAACATAATGAATGCCTAAAGAGAAAAGAGTAAAATACCCAGTTCTTCACATTCAAACCAAAAAGATGTAAACCTGAGGTCCAATTTTATACATGCTCAGTATATCATGGGCGATTATTCCATATTTTGCAAGATAATATAGCATGACCACTTGCAACTGAAATCCCAAAGCCATCACTGTTAAATGCTTCGCTCAGTCTTCCACGAGAGGCTGTTACAGCTTAAGCAGCATCAACAAGCCAGAGGAGGCCGCTATCTAGTGTGCCAGTGTGTCTGGCCTCTGACACACCAATGTTATCGCACCGGCTGCAGGCTCCACCATGAAGTTTTTTTCTGTGCGGACGGGTAAACCTCACGGCCAAATCCTCCTAGTCATCTTGCAGTGCTGGTCATGGGACCGTAGAAGGAACAGCTCCCAGATGGGGATGGGAAGCTCACAGGCACTGCCCCGCAGCTGATGCAAATCTTCCCAACCCAGGCTCTCTCGGGTCTTTGCCAAGAGTCGTCCTGGAGGGCTCAATTGCTACGTCCCTATTGCTGTAATGGCAGCATCCGGGATGCTGTGCCTAGGATGGGAGCGGGAGAGGGGAAGAGATGGTGGGCCCCTTTGAGAAACACAACGCCGTTAAGGACAGAAGGATGAATTTATTGTGACCGGTGGTCCCCGAACTGGAAGGAAACTCAAGGCTTTAAAGCTCAGGGAGACACTCTTTAACTCCAGCTCTGCTCTCAGGGCCGTATTCCCACGAACAGTGGTGGCCACAGCGAGCCAGCTGTAGGAGATGCAGCCCGGGGAGAGGTAAGAAGACCCTCCGAGGCTTAGCCGCCGGGCGTCCGACCGCCGGAGTCGCAACGAGCTCGCTCCCGGGAGGCGTCACAAAGGGCTGAGGCCTGCGGAGGCCTAGCGCGCACCTCTCCGGGGCGGAGCCGCCGGGCTCGGGCTGGGGCTGCGCCGGGTCAGCGGAGGCTGCAGCCGCCAGGGGGTGGCGCGGCGGCCCAGACCGCCAGCTAGGAGGTCGCCGGAGCAGGGAGGATGCCCCAGATGCAGCCCGAACGGCCGAGCGGAGCCGCCGAGCTCCCCGGACCCCGCCGCAGCGGAGGGGCGCAGAGCGTGGCGCGGGCCGGGCGGAGCTAGAGGTGGGCGTCTGCACCGCGTCGCGCCACCCGCTGCTCCCCGCCTCCGGCCAGGCCCGGCAGCCTGTCGTGGCCGATGTCCTGACCGCGGGTGCATCTGCAGGGTTGGCTAGGCACCGCGCCTGGGGAAAGGCCTGAGGAGTCCCCGCAGCGGCCACGTCCAGTAGCACCGGACGCCGGTCCCCGGGGGCGCGCGCTTGGGCGCTCCTCCCTCCTGCCCCAGCACCGCGTCACCGCAAGGTCCTCCCCCGACCCCTCCTCCCACCCACCCTGGAGGATGCGCTCCCAGGCGCCGAGCGGCAGAGGCCACCGCTCTCAGAAATGCGTGCACCGGCTCCCTTTTTCCCGGACCCGAAGAGCCGGCGCCCCCGCCCTGTAGGTAAGTAGGTGAGGCGGGGACTAGCCCTAGCAGCCGCCCGCTGCTGATGCTGCCGCTGGGTAGGGGCGGGGGGCCGGGGCCAGGACCCGCCAAACTTGCCTCCCTCTGGAGCTCGGTGCAGCGCTCGGAGGCGTCCTAATGGCGCTGGGCGCAGCCCCCTGTTAACCTGACAACCTCTTCTTGAGCTCGGGAGGCCCAGCTGTGGCGAAGGAGAGCTTGACCCTTCCCCGCCCATACCCTGGGCCCCGTGGGGTGCGCGCTTCGGGCAGGGACGGGGAGGATGTGTTGCTGTGTGGATTATTGGGGGGTGAAGGGAGAAATACCGTTGAATTTTCAGCAGCTCAGGTGGAAATATGTCACCGTATTTTTTCGGCTTGATGAACAGATGCGTTCTTCCTGTTCTCTCTTAATATGTAGCCACGCACAGCGTTATTTCAGCGGCATGGAGAAGTCGCTGTGGATTTTTGTGTATTTCAGAGTTGGCAGGCTGATATATAAAATTGATGTCTCCAACCCTTAGAGTCAACATTTTAGGGCCAGTTAGAGAAGGCTCCTCTAGGAGTCAAATATTCAAGAGATAGATGAGGCTGAGGAATTCTTGTGCTGCCTACTTGGGAGCCTTCGGCTTTCGTGAAGAGCGTGGCAAGTTTGATACAGGTGTAGGGAGTTGAGAATCTGCTGGAAGGATGGACGGAGTCGGCCAGCAGAGGCAGCCTTGGGCGCAGCCTAGCTTCCAACTAGATGTTAATAAGGTCTGTATTTCTGAGAAACTGGTTATAAATTCTTTCTTCTCTCCCAAGTGTAAAGTTCATACATCAGAGCTTTTGGCAAGATTATCTCTTCACAGGCTATCATTTTTAAATTTCGTATTAAGCAATAGGTTTAGAGTCTTGGAAAGTGGATCATTGTAAGCGCCAATTTTATTAACGTATTAAGGTTTAGAGCTTTGGAAGATGAACCGGTGTAAGCTCCAGGAGGACAGTGTCTTCGTCTTGTTCAGTCCTGTAATCCCCTAGTCTGATGAATAGTGGGCGCTCATTAGTTATTTGTTGAATGAACTGTGTTTCAAGCTTCATCTAAAGACAATTTAGGATTAAAATGTGTTTTCCTGTGGCCGTTGAAGTTTAACTGGATTTTAAAAATTACTTCTTTGTATAAATAGTCAAATTCGGTTATCCCAGCATTTAAGTTGAATCTTGACATTTTTAGGACCATATGTTATCCTTCTTTAATGTGTTATTAAATAAGGTAATTCTCCCCAACTCTTAATATAAGTTAATTTCATTTCTAAGCTTGCAATTTTTTTCTAATTGGTAATCAAACTTATTTTAATTAAACTCTAAAACACAAAAAGTACAATTCATGTTTAAAGGAAATTCTAGGTTACTCCAGAGGTAACAATGATTTGGTTAATAAGTGACATATTAACTCATTTTAGAGTTGAGTTGTTGTGGTTGACCTAATTATAATGTATTTATTACAGGTAAAAGTGGAAATAAAGCATTTAGAAGTGTCTGTGATTCCTAAATGATTCAAAATACATGGTATAGATACACATTTTCAACTGCATGGTTTTCCTCAGTATATAAACATATCAGTTTTCAAGTTTGACACCCAGGGTGGTTGTGACATTGCAGGTTTGGAAGGTTTGGTGCCTCTCTGCTTTTAAATCTTATGTTATCTTTAAATAATCAAGGATAACTGCATCACATTTCATTTGCTTTATTTTTGCACTGTGATACAATATTTCCTGTTTTGTTTTTATTTTCCTGTTACGTAAGTTTTCTGAGTCAGTATTAACCTTTTTTCAATCACTTGTTTAACAGAATTATCTGGGAGTGGTCCAGTCACTGATTTTCTTTCTTTCTCTTTTGTCATTTTAATACCTCTTCACCGTCCTTACTACATATTACCCAAAAGACTTATTTTCACAAAACTATGGTAAGCCCTAGTTTATAACTATTGCTTCTCCAGCCTACTTGGGCTCTTCCTAGATGGTGAGGAAATAACACTTTTATGTAAAAGGTAGTGAGATTGGGGGAACCAGCAGTGGGAGGGAGCTTATGAAAAATATGTTATGATTTATTCAAACAGAGCAAAAATTCTCCCATGAAATAAAGATAATTACATTTTACACATCTTCTATTTGTAGTCAAGGATATTGAGCAGTTAATTTATATTGTTCCTCCTTGCTCACTTTAAACTTCTCAAAAGAGCCCTCCCCTGTGGTTACAGTAAACTCTCTTTACTTTGTTGCAGATAATAGACACTTATTTGTTCATTTGACAAAGAGAAGCTGAGCGCTTGACTGTGCTGGCACTCTTGACCTTGAAATCAGTTCCTAATGTCAGAATGGAAGAGGCATTTTTCTGTGTGTGTCCTGCATCCAAATGCGTAGCGCCCTTGCAATTGAATGACTCACTACCTGGGTCCTGACAAGTGAGCCCCCCCGGTACCCTGACTCCACATGCACCACTGGAATGAAATCCTAAGACCTAGATTTACTCTATCTTACTTTTCTATATCTTTCCTAAGGTTTTATTACCAAACCCCTATCCCTTCCTCGCTAAATGTCCCTTACTGTCCCTTTTTTATCCCACCGGTTTTTATCCCAGCCCATGATTTTTGTTGTTGTTGTTTACATCTAGTAAGATCCACTCAATTCACATATGTTAGAACCAAAATTGTTATGGTTGCAGAAAAAGTATAGAAAAGAAAATTGGTATAACCTTGAATTTCAAATATAGGGAACTAGTGGATGAAGAATAATTGTTGTATACTAATCTCCCTTTAAAAATGGTAATGAATGCCAGAGACAATGAATTGTCTGCTCATAAATTTGACCAGAAGCTTAATTGAAAGAAATGTTTGTAGAGAGTTGGCTGAACAAAGGCCATGATGTCCACCCATGCCCCTCCAATTCTAGGTGTTACACCAGGAGTCTAGCCAGATCTTCAGAAACTGTATACTTTGGTTACCTTGTTTTGCATCCTTTGTACCCCTCCCCCCAAATTGTGCTCTATTAATAAAGACAGTCACAAGAAACCTACTGTTATTTTACTTAAGAGATGTGGTTATTAAGATAATAGTTCCTTCTACAGCTCCTGCTTGAAGACTCTTGCAAGAAATTCCATTCAACTCTAAATGCCAAAGAAAAGCTTTACTTCCCCTAAACAATTATGGAGTGTTCATTTTTCATCATGCAAAAATAGAATTAGATAGTTGATTATATTTCCCTTTCTGATTTGGCAACTAGGAAACACAGAGTCAGATTTACAACTTAATTTTAATAACCCTGTAAAAACCTATGGCGTATTATTGATGTTCTGACTTTCCCTTTGGTTTTGAATTTCTGTTCTACCTTGTTTTTTTTTTTTCTTCTGATTTTTTTAACCTAAGTATATTTTCCCATTTTATTGAATTTATTAAGCTGACTCACATCTTTTGTAGAACAAGGAAAAATATAAAACATAAAACCAATAAATGGAAACGTGCAGAATTGATCTATGGATACAGTATGTTTTGATTAACAAGTTTAATAGGTTCCATTAAATGTGCTTTGAACAAGTATTGCAAGTTTAGTATATTTACGCTTGTATAGCCAAATGGAAAACAATGTTACATAGTTTTGCAAAACTAAGATCCACTTATTGTTTTTAACTATTAAATTTATGTCTACTATTGACTAATTTAAAATTGGTAAAACCATTCAGTTTAAGTCAGTTCTGGATTGACCAGGAGATTCATTCTATTTAATTAAAAAAAAAAAAGTCATTTTTAGCCAAAGGCCTAAATTAGTTTAACACTCACCACACTGTACCGCACATTTGACCTCTTTCACATCAGTAATTTATTTGATTCATCTTTGTTTTAATAAATCATAGAGATTCTTCCTTGAGTCTCTTTTATTCACCATAAAATTTAAAAGATTGAGCTCCCTGAGTTAATTGATCAGAGTTTCTTCATTCTGGTATTTTGACAACTACCTGTTAAGTTGGTTGAATTTAACCACGTAAATAGTTATTCGCATCTGTGTGGTGTCAACTTCATTTTCATGCATTTATCACCCTGGTCCACAGAGAGACTGGCCCTTCTCAAGGGATAGTCATTGGTGCAGTCCAGGAGCTTTTGAGGTAAAAATAATCTGAATTCAAAAGTGCAACTTGAGACATTGAGGAGGGGATTTGGAGAGAGATGTGGGCAAATTTTTACATAGAGGCATATCATTCCGGTAACCTCCAAGTCTTTTTTTAAAAAGTTTTATTTTTGTAGTAGGCAATACCTTCATGTGATTCAAAAGGTACATATGGGTAAACATTGAAAGGATTCCCTCTCGTCCTCGTTACTAGTTACCTGCTTCCACTGTCCACTGGCAACCAGAGTTATCAGTTAATTGAGAATCCTCCAGTGACATTTTGTGCACATACAAGCAAATGTGAACATTCAGCCTGCCCCTTTGATTTCATCATCATTTCTCTAATTGCCTTCTCTCCATTCCCACTGTTCTTGTTTGGTTCCTCAGATGCTTTGGACTGTTGCCTGCACTTTACTTTCCCCTACATTTCAGCCAGTCTTCCTTCTAAACTTCCCTTTTCAACCTTCTAAAGGATTCCCATCCTGCGCAGGAAGGAGTCCACCATGAATCTTACTTAGCCTGGTCTCCTGGCCCCTGAGGAATTCATCTCTTGTCCCCTGCCCCTCCCTGTCATGCATGTGGCTCACAGTTATTCTTAACTTACCTCCCCATCCCCAATCACGGACCCTTTAAAAAAATCTGATGAAAGTTCATGGTCTCATCACACACGAAACACACCATTTTGCCTACATGTCCTTGTTTATGGACCCCAAGTTCAGAATCTCTATGTTGGTAACACAAAACTGTCACTTCCTGCACATGCGCTGCATATGATTTTTCTTCTCCACGCTGTTTCCTCTGCATGGAACACTCGGTCCTCCTACTTTCATTAGCAAGCCACACTCAGTTCTGGTGTCATCTCTAGGGGCCATTCTTTTTTTTTTTTATTTTTTATTTTTTTTTAAACATCTTTATTGGGGTATAATTGCTTTACAGTGGTGTGTTAGTTTCTGCTTTATAACAAAGTGAATCAGTTATACATATACATATGTTCCCATATGTCTTCCCTCTTGCGTCTCCCTCCTTCCCGCTCTCCCTATCCCACCCCTCCAGGCTGTCACAAAGCACCGAGCTAATATCCCTGTGCCTTGCGGCTGCTTCCCCCTAGCTATCTACCTTACTACGTTTGTTAGTGTGTATATGTCCATGACTCTCTCTCGCCCTGTCAAAGCTCACCCTTCCCCCTCCCCATATCCTCAAGTCCGTTCTCCAGTAGGTCTGCGTCTTTATTCCTGTCTTACCCTCTAGGGGCCATTCTTGGTTGAGATTCTAGAAACTCATGGAGCCTTCCACATGTAATGTAGTATCCCAAGTAGGCTTCCATACTGGCAACAGGCATTTCTCATAAATAGCAAAATTGCCTTTCTAGTAAAAATTAATTATGATTTTGGATAACATGCTATGATTGGTCAAAAAAAAAAAAAAGCCCAAGGTTGAAGCTTTTATTTAACTATTCATCCCTCCTCTACTCCGCTCCCCCCCATCCTCCGTAGAATATGTCTGTATCATTTTCTTTAGCATCCCTGCCTTACTTTACTAATTCTCTCCAAACATTGTGTTAGCACTCATTAAAAAAAAAAAGTTCATATTTATTATGGCCCTCACCTAAGAGAGTGTTTTTTGCCTCTGCCTCTGGGTTTGCTTCTGTAGTTCGTACATAAAGGAGTGAAACCCTCCGAGTGTGGTGTTACTCTTAAAAATCGAAAGTATTAACCACCAACCCTGATGGATGACATGAACCATCTGGAGATAGCGGCCCATCCTACGAAGTGACTCCTAAGTATGTGAATATAGTATTTTTCTTTCCAAGCCAAGCAATCGGAGGGCGTCCTCTGTGCTTGATTTTTTTTTTTTTTTTTTGCGGTACGCGGGCCTCTCACTGTTGTGGCCTCTCCCGTTGCGGAGCACAGGCTCCGGACGCGCAGGCCCAGCGGCCATGGCTCACGGGCCCAGCCGCTCCGCGGCATGTGGGATCTTCCCGGACCGGGTACGAACCCGTTTCCCCTGCATCGGCAGGCGGACTCTCAACCACTGCGCCACCAGGGAAGCCCTGTGCTTGATTTTATTGCAAAGTGCCTGACATGAGGTAAACTGCTGTTGACTGATTAACAGAGGATTTAGCCAGTAAGAATTTAATAACATTTGTTGAGCCCTGTTCCTGTGGAATCCTCTGACTAGTGGATGATTCTGATCACTAACCAAACTAGCCATGTAGAATAGGCAAAATCTGTAAGACTGCTCCATAGGTGTGAGATCCCTTGAAATCTTTCATTTTCCTTCTGTAATTGTGACCTCACTAAGCAAACATCAGATTTACTAATTTGTTTCCCCAGACATGTTGATGTGAGGAATTGAGTGTGTCTTGAGTAGCAGTAATGACTATTCCAGCCGTCCAATAGGTACAGCCCCTGCTGTATGCTGTAAAGCACAATTTTAGGATATTAATCTGTTGGGAGGGCTTGCTCAATCCTTCTGGTCCCAGGTATTTACAGCTGAGCCCTCAGCCCTAGGTGCTGGTGATTCCCCCTAGGTATATTACTTGCCGGGCTCTAGGCTCCCACTGAAACAGCTAGTTAGCAACCCTCTGATATCTTCTAAAATGATTTCAATTTAACACACTTTAACTCTAAAAAGCATTCTAGGAAGGAATCCTTTTAGTCCATTTGGGCTGCTAGAACAAAATTCCATAGACTGGGTGGCTTATAAGCAGCAGAAATTTACTGCTCACATTTCTGGAGGCTGGAAGTCCAAGATCAGGGTGCCAGCATGGTCAGGTTCTAGTGAGAACCCTCTTTCTGGGTGTAGACCATGGACTTCTTATTGTGTCCTCATCTAGTAGGAGGGGCTAGGGATCTCTCTGGGCCTCCTTTATGAGGGTACTAATCCCATGAGGGCGCTAATCCCATGAGGGTAGATCCCTCATGATCTAATCACCTCCTGAAGGTCCTACCTCATACCATCACCTAGAGCATTAGGTTTTCAAAGTATGAATTTGGGGTGGGGATGGGGGACACAAACAATCTATACGGCAGGAATAGAAAATTCACAAAACAGGACTACAAACGGCCAAAACATGAAAAAATATTCAACTTCATTGCATGAAAGAAATGCAGACTATAATTAGATTGTAAAAGTCTGTAACAATTCTGGCAAGTTGAAGTTGGGTCATTTTCCCTTTTCACAGATGGTAAGAGGTTATATGGGGGTATTATGCCTTTGATGGAGAGCAGTTCAACTCATAGAATCCCTTGGCACCCGTGATTCTGTTCTGAGCACATCCTAAAAAAATCAGAGATGAGGCTTAATTTCAGTGGGGAGCACATTGTCTCTGGAAGGCAGGTGGTATGGTAGATGGGTTAAGAGCAGGGATGCTGGAGCCTGTTGCCTGGCTTGAAGTCCTTTTCCACCGTTTGTCAGCTAGGTGAACTTAGGCAAGTTAATTTCTCCTTGATTTTCTCATCTGTGAAATGAAGATAATAATAGTATCCACCTCTCACATTGTATTGAGAATTAGATAAGTTAATATATGTAAAGCACTTGGAATTCTGTCACAGAGTAAGCAACTATATAAGTATTAGCTATTAGCAAGGTTGATATTGTAAAAATTGGAGACAAATCCAACAATGGAGTCTTTTTTGATAGTATACCAAACTGTATGTACAAAAAACCCTAATTTGATTTTAAAATGCAGCTTCATGGAAGAAAAGACAGGAAAGTGATAAAATATTGAGACTTTTGTCTCCATTGCTGGGATCATAGGCAATTTCTATTTTCACATTTTATTTGTTATCCATATATATTACAATGATAATTGTTAGAAATAATTAAAATTAATATATCATAGGATTCTTATATTCTTGACTTTTCTTCATCAGATGCATATTCATTTTGACATATTTTACTCTCTCTTCCTCTTTTCAAAGCTTCTAATATTTCACTTCCTCCACATCTTCACCCACATGCCATCTGCTTGGTATTTTCTTGCATTTAGCTTGCTTGCTTGTTTTATGTATAGATCAGCCCCAAGACTAGTTCCTCAAGAATAAGTAGAGTAAGTGAAATGATTTATGAGATTTTCACGGTGGTAGCTTTCTCTTGGAAATTTAAGCCAGAGAATGCTGCTTAGGTGATAATGGTGCTGTATCCTGTCCACATTGCAGGCACTCAGCCGTATCTCCCACTCATCACCTGCATAAACTCAGCACTTTAGTAGGGTCAGAAGGGTCCTCAGTACCCCTCACGCACATGGGGTAATTCCTGCCTTCAGGCTTTTGGCTGCCCGCTCTATCTGAATTTCCTTACACATTTCTTCCTTTTGAAGCCAATATTCTGCACCAGGTTGATACTTAATTCCATCAACGCTTTCCAAGACATCTGCTCTACCCCTAATTTCAGTTTATTTTGGCACTTCACTATTTGTACTGAAAATTTTTTTTTACATCTTTATTGGAGTATAATTGCTTTACCATGGTGTGTTAGTTTCTGCTTTATAACAAAGTGAATCAGCTATACATATACATATATCCCCATATCTCCTCCCTCTTGCGTCTCCCTCCTACCCTCCCTATCCCACCTCTCTAGGTGGACACAAAGCACCGAGCTGATCTCCCTGTGCTATGTAGCTGATTCCCACTAGCTATCTATTTTACATTTGGTAGTGTATATATGTCCATGCCACTCTCTCACTTCGTCCCAGCTTACCCTTCCCCCTCCCCGTGTCCTCAAGTCCATTCTCTACGTCTGCATCTTTATTCCTGTCCTGCCCCTAGGTTATTCAGAACCACTTTTTTTTTTATTTAGATTCCATATATATGTGTTAGCATACGGTATTTGTTTTTCGCTTTCTGACTTACTTCACTCTGTATGACAGTCTCTAAGTCCATCCACCTCACTACAAATACTCAATTTTGTCTCTTTTTATGGCTGAGTAATATTCCATTGTATATATGTGCCACATCTTCTTTATCCATTCATCTGTCAGTGGACACTTAGGTTGCTTCCGTGTCCTGGTTATTGTAAATAGAGCTACAATGAACATTGTGCCCCACGACTCTTTGAATTATGGTTTTCTCAGGGTATATGCCTGGTAGTGGGATTGCTGAAGTCGTTCTATTTTTAGTTTTTTTAAGGAACCTCCATACTGTTCTCCACAGTGGCTGTATCAATTTACATTCCCACCAACAGTGCAAGAGGGTTCCCTTTTCTCCACACCCTCTCCAGCATTTATTGTTAGTAGTTTTTTTGATGATGGCCATTCTGACCAGTGTGAGGTGATACCTCATTGTGGTTTTGATTTGCATTTCTATAATGATTAGTGATGTTGAGCATCCTTTCATGTGTTTGTTGGCAATCTGTATATCTTCTTTGGAGAAATGTCTATTTAGGTCTTCTGCCCATTTTTAGATTGGGTTGTTTGTTTTTTTGATATTGAGCTGCATGAGCTGCTGGTATATTTTGGAGATTAATCCTTTGTCAGTTACTTCGTTTGCAAATATTTTCTCCCATTCTGAGGGTTGTCTTTTCATCTTGTTTATAGTTTCCTTTGCTGTGCAAAAGCTTTTAAGTTTCATTAGGTCTCATTTGTTTATTTTTGTTTTTATTTCCATTTCTCTAGGAGGTGGGTCAAAAAGGATCTTCCTGTGATTTATGTCATAGAGTGTTCTGCCTATAGAGTTTTATAGGGTCTTGCCTTAAATTTAGATCTTTAATCCATTTTGAGTTTATTTTTGTGTATGGTGTTAGGAAGTGTTCTTATTTCATTCTTTTATATGTAGCTGTCCAGTTTTCTCAGCACCACTTATTGAAGAGGGTGTCTTTTCTCCATTGTATATTCTTGCCTCCTTTATCAAAGATAAGGTGACCATTATGTATGTGGGTTTATCTCTGGGCTTTCTATCCTATTCCATTGATCTATATTTCTGTTTTTGTGCCAGTACCATACTGTCTTGATTAATGTAGCTTTGTAGCATAGTCCGAAGTCTGGGAGCCTGATTCCTCCAGCTCCATTTTTCTTTCTCAGGATTGCTTTGGCTATTCGGGGGCTTTTGTGTTTCCATACAAATTGTGAAATGTTTTGTTCTAGTTCTGTGAAAAATGCCAGTGGTAGTTTGATAGGGGTTGCATTGAATCTGTAGTTTGCTTTGGGTAGTATAGTCATTTTCACAATATTGATTCTTCCAATCCAAGAACATGGTATATGTCTCCATCTGTTTGTATCATCTTTAATTTCTTTCATCAGTGTCTTATAGTTTTCTGCATACAGGTCTTTTGTCTCCTTAGGTAGGTTTATTCCTAGGTATTTTATTCTTTTTGTTGCAGTGGTAAATGGGAGTGTTTCCTTAATTTCTCTTTCAGATTTTTCATCATTAGTGTATAAGAATGCAAGAGATTTCTTGCATTAATTTTTTATCCTGCTACTTTACCAAATTCATTGATTAGCTCTAGTCATTTTCTGGTAGCATCTTGCACTGCAAATTAAATATAGGCTTGCTTTATGACTTAGTTTTTCTTACCGTTAGCTGGTAGGGGTTGTGTTTTGTACTACTCTGTGCCTTCAGGTTTCTAGCACATGGTTGTCCACATGCATGCACATGGAACACAAGAAGACTGCATGTTGTTGTGTTGATAACATTCTTAGGAGATGGTTTATGAGTTTTCTGTTCCATCTTCCTCTTTGCCCATCTTTCTCATTCTTTTATTTTCAAGATCAGAATGTTGTATCATTTGGTTCTCTCAGTCTTACAGATATTTGCCTGAAATTTTGATGATAGATTTTCATTCCTAAAGTCTAAAAACTAAAGGACTGAATTGCAAAGAACCTCACAGTTACCAAATGCATTTACAATTAGGGTCCAGTAATATACAGACTAATCCTAGTTGCAAGGATAACTATCATCAACGGTAAAGTATTGCTTGTTTGATCAAGAGAGTTTCAGGAGTTTGCCAGAGAATGTGTTTAAAGTTTGTAAATATTTTAGATTCTCATAGGTCTTGTGTTTCCTAGAAAGGACCAAATCCTAGGAAATATTTTCATGTATCTGCTCTCATAGCTTGGACCAGTGGTTCTCCAGCGGGGTTCATGTGCCCCTTGAGGGTATGGGAAGAAATTGTTAGAATGTCTGTATCATCTTTTCATGACTTCTATTTTGTTATATGTTTTATAATGTATGTATTAGTGCAGAAGACATATTTTATGTGAAAAATATACGTATTAGGATTTTATGCTCGGATGCTTTTATTGACGTGGAATATAACTTTAGAAAATGGAGACCACTAATATAAATAAAAGGTTAAGACCTTATTGTTCTATAACCGAAGTCAGGTTCTGTTATGTGTTTAGCCATAACAAATAAAAAGTCAACTTATTAAACATAAATCCTATGTCTAACCTGAACTAGAAGTTGTAATGTATGTCACTGTGTGTGCGTGCATGCGTGCACAGGCACACTTGCTTATACATGTAGAACATGAGACACTCCTTTTGAGAGCATACAGTCTGATTGAAAGGAATATGGGCATGAGGAGCCATTAATTAGAAAATGGTACGAGACAGCATAAGTGTGTGTGAGAAATGTAGCAGTATGAGTTTGTTAGATTAAAATTGCTAAAGTGTGGTAAGAGTGGCATGCCACAATGGTGATGCTACATTCTCAGAAGATTTCAAAACTCATTTTATGTTAAGAATTTTCCCTGATAATCAGGTCAGTTCTTAGTCCATCTACTCAATAAACTGTGCTTGAATTGTCTCCTGGGTACAGATGTTAACTATGTGAGCTTTCTGCTCTAATATTCAAAATGATATTTACCGATGCTCTCAATCATATGCCCACATTTCCTTTAAATTATATGAGAAAGTGGCAGAATAGACATAATGGGGAAGTAACAATATTTTTGAGGTAGTATCCTTTTGGAACAGTGATAGTATATAAGATTTAAGATAAGTGAATATTTCCTAGAGCTGCTCTGACAATTACCAAAAACTGGGTAGCCTAAAACAATAGGAATTCATTGTCTATAATTCTGGAGGGTGGAGTCTAAAATCAAGGTGTCGACAGGGCCACGATGTCTCTGAAACCTGTAAAATAATCCTTTCTTGCTTTTGGCTTCTTGTGATTTGCTGGCTGTCCTTGGCATTCCTTGGCTTGTAGCTGCCTAACTCTAATCTGTGCTTCTGTCTTCACGTGGAGTTCTTCCTGTGTGTCTTGATCTTCACATGGCCATCTTCTTATAAGGACACCAGTCATGTTGGATTAGAGGCCCACCATACTCCAGTATGACCTCCTTTTAACTGATTACATCTGCAGTGACCCTGTTTCCAAGTAAGGTCACATCCTGGGTTACAGTGGATACAACTTCAGCCTTTTTTTGGGGGGGTGTGTGTGACACAGTTCAACCATAACAATAAATAATATCAAAGTCTGTAGGTGAATGTACCAAGATGTACATAAGTCACGCTTGGTGTCAAGTGATGCCTCCTTGTAGCTAAACTTCCATAGCCATGCACATTGGTTGTGAGGTAAATGACAACTGGAAGGAAGGGATGCTTTCTTGGCTGTTTTTGTTAATTGGCTGCTTCTGTCTCTGGGCTTTGGTATTCCAGGCCTCGGTAGAATTATGCCTATAGATGGTAACATGTACTATGTGGCTTTGATCTTCCTGGTAAAAATCCACAAAGTAATTTGTGGATTAGGATATTTCTAAAGGTGTGTTGGGTTTTTTATTGTAATAATACTGCATAACAGCCTCCAAATCTTCGTGGCTTGGAACCACAAATATTTATTTCACATTCATGAATCTGCAGGTTGACTGTGGTTTGGGTACTGTTGGCTGGGTCCAGCAGGGCTGGGCTGGACTCCAAAGCTGAGGTAGGAGTTCAGGTCTGTTCCACACATCTTCATTCTGGGACCCGTTCTGAAGAAGGAAAAGCCACTACCTGAGGCATACTTTTCTGGTGGAGAACAGAAACTTGCCAGGCCTCTTAGAGCCTTAAGTTGAAGTGGGTACACTGTTAGTCCTCAGTCTGTTGGTTAAAACAACCACATGGCCAACTGGGTAAAGAAGAATACTCTGTGTACTAGTGCAGAGCACCACGAAGTGGCATAGCAGACGGTTTGCATGTGTAATTCTCTTACAAGGCGGGAGTGCTTAATTGAGTACAACAATCCAGTCTGGCCAAATGGCCAAAGAGCCCATTTTCTTTTGAATTCTGCAAGAACTTTTATATCAAACAACTTAATAAACCTTTAAAAGAAAACATACTTAAACCATAGAGTTGATTTCTTAACCCAGTCTCTTGGAAAATTAGAATTGAATATCATACGCATAATTTTTTTCAAAGAAGAGGTCACACTACTTCCTGATGCTGGTTTAATTTTGTGTTGAGCAGATTCCCTGCCCCGTAGCACTTTTCACTATGCTTCTTCCTGAACCCACGTTTGCATATTTCCCACATCTTGTGCCGTACCAACCAAAGCACTACATGCGCCTCTCCATTTTTGCCTTACACATCTGAGGGTAGGGTAGAATTCCAGTCCTCTTGAGCATGCTCTGATAGAGAACATTTTCATTAACGATAAAACTCTTTCTGGTTTACAGATATGACTGTTCATTGGGTAGCACTGTTGAACTATAACCAGAATGGTTGTTTTTGGTGTTGTCCCACTTCAAACACCTTCCCTAAGAACACTGGCCCATGTGACCTGACCCTTTTCTTTCCATTGGTACTTCTCTTTGCATAACAAATTTTATTTGGCATTACTTTCTGTCATATCCTTTTTTTCTGATTGTTTAATTTTTGTAGATTTTATTTCCTTGTCAAAAATCGAAGTTTTCTCAGAGTGTATTAGAGTGTATTGAGTCCTCTTTATATGCATAGGTTTTAGATAAATTGTGCAGTGATAGGCATAAAACAGGTTCTTAGTAAGCTTACTGATTGAAGAGATTGCTTGTCAGTATGTGACAAGGCACTATTTTGGAGTAAGTGTAAATTGTTTATTGCCACCTGTATATTCCATGTAAATAAATATGCTGAAAGCATATTAAAAAGGGTGATAATTCAATTATTTTGCATTTTTACACATATTGGGTGTATGCCAGTGTATTTTGAAAATAGCATTCAATTGCCGGTACCATCCACATGAGAACAAAGAAGCATGTGACTTTTCCTCAGTGAAATGGCAACTTACCTGGTAAAGTGAACTTCATGTCTCTTCACAGTCTCAAAAGACACTCTAATTCTTGGAAACTAGTGTTTGCAGCCCATATACTGTATGTTCTTTGGAAAGGTATTCCATTTATTACATCTTTCATCCATCAAATTTTATTGGTTTTGTTTGCATCAATTAACCCAGATCCATCAAATAGATACCTCCCATCAAATAATAATAATAATAATAATTAGTAGTAACCACTGGCCACACTTATTTCTGTCCTAAAGTTGAAGGAGTTGGGGCATGATGCAAGACCAGAACCCCTGCAGCAGTGATGGCATTTGCTGTGAGCAAAGGCAGCTGGTGTAGTGATTCACATTGGTGCCTACTCTCTGGAAGGCCTTGGGGAATAGGCTTGAGTTCTATACTAGTAGAGACTCCAGAAGACTGTGGAACTTTTTTCTTTTTTTTTTTAATTCCTTTTGGGCCAGGGCTAGAAGATATGTGCAAAAAGAGTCAAATAGGCCAGAGATCCTAGGATTTTAGCAGTGGGTCTATCGAATAATATTAAAATGAATTCCAGAAGTAATTGAAGACAAACTTTTCTTCCCATGTCACCTGTTTGTTTATTGATACTGTTTGGAGCCTACCACCTTTAGACTCACCTTAGAGATGATCTGAAGTGATCTTACAGTACTGGAGCAATAGTAGGGGGTGTCCCTAGAAACTACCTCTGTGGCGATGCAGGCATCAGATTTTTTTCAACTCTTGTGAGGGTAGGGACAATCATATGCATAGAGCAGACAACCAATAAATAGTGATTGATGGTGAGAAAGAGGAAGTTTCCTCTTATGGTTGAGACGTGAGGTCAGCAGAGCAGACTCTGTTCTGTTTTCATTGCCTCCAATAACTTTTTATATGACTTCCTGCATATTTTTCCTGTTTGTCTTTGTGTACAGGTAGAAAACTGTACAAGACTGAATTCATATATCCTTATAAGTATTAATGAGAGAATGCATGCAGTATATTAAAAACCTCCGGTAGAAGTTTATAGAATCATAATTTTTAGTTCTAAAAAGGACCTTCAGTTTTAGCCCCTAAAAAAAAGGGGGGGACTTTTGTAACTTAAAATCAATAAACAACATTTTTTAAAAAGATCAAAATTCCATTTTTAAATTCTGATTCTTTGTATTTACTAATTTCGTTTTCAGCGGGGAAATAATTGGATTGGCAGAAGATTACTTTTCAAAACAACAGAAACAAACAAAAAATTGCCAACAGCTAAGGGAAATATTTCTGGCATATTCACAGTTTTATTATTACTTCTGTCCTTAAAACTTAAGAGGTAATTCACTTAATTTAGTGAATTAAGGGAATGTGCTTTCCAGTTAGCTCTTTAAAAGTCTCATTCAGTGCAATAAATGTTTATTAAATGCTTGAACATATTCAGTGCAGTGCATTTATTAATGAATAGCGGTGACTAACCTGAATACAGTTCAGGATCGATGTCCTAAAAGACAATTGACCAGAAAACCGGTGTTCACCCTCTTGTTCTTTTAATGGTGGGTAAATCTGGAAAGAACCAGGCAATTGACGTGAAAATTCTGTGTGGTAATATTGCCTCGCGTTAGAGGCCATAATGAGTGGCTCTGACTTTGGCATTAGATAAAGCTGATCATTCTGGCTCTAACTTTTATGGCTGTTTGACCTTGAATAAATGTTTCAACCTTTCTAAATTTCAGATTCTTTATCTAAAAAGGATTGAGAATATGAACTCTCATATAGTCATAAAGATTAAACAGTGTGTGTAGTAGCATTGAACAAAAAAATCTGGTGCATATGGTTAATGTTCAGTAAACAGTCTTAACTGTTGCTGCTTGCTGTCATCTCTACATTCACCCGGGCTGCCTGGCTTGAGTTAGTTCATGATCTAATGTTTCTGTTTAGGGGCAAATTTGAATCTGCCTCTCCAGGTGCTGATGAAGGTAGGTGTAATTTTCATGAACACAGGAACATTTGGGCTTGTTGAAATCTCAATGGAGAGAATTCTTTGTTCCATGGGGTGCTAGACTCGATAGATACCTCTTGGACACATCTCATCTCTATACCAGGCCTTTTACAGATAAGGAAACTGGGGTCTAGAGAAATTGAGTAACTTGCCCAAGGCTACATACCTTGGAGATGGTAGAATCTGGATTCCAACTGGGCTTGTCCTGCTTTAAGGGCACTGTGCTGCCTTAATAATAAGAGTCCGAGGGGTTAGTCAGGTAAAGCACAGAGAATCTTGAAAACAGAGAACGACTCAGATGTGTGGAGTTTGTAAGATCTCAGCTTTGAAGGAATTTTTGAAATTAAAAAATTTTAATTAAAAATGTTAGTTTATCCATGGAACTTGACTTTCCTCTGTAACAGTGGTTTTCAGAGTGTAGCATTCCCCACTGGGGTGCAGTTTGGTTGGCATGGTTCCTGGGGAGGGGCACTAGCATTTAGTTGGGGGAAGCAGAGGTGCCAAGTGCCCTGCAATGAGCAGGACAGTCCTAGACAACAAATAATTGTCCTTATATTTCAAATTTCATGTCATCTGTAGGACCTACATGAATATTTATTGGGACATTCTAAAGAAAAGAAAGAGATTGGTTCTAAATTACTATGTATAGAAATTCTGGTTATTATTTATAGCACTAGTTTTTATTCTAATGTTCTGTGTACTCCCACCTACCCATTACCCACCCCCTCCCAACCTCTCACCTCTGCTCTTTCATCTTCCTGTACTTCTCATATGTAGTGAAATTATTTCTGATCTTATTTCACCTACAGCTAAACTTGTCCTAAATAAGTTGGTGTAACCATCTGAGTGTTTTGTTGTGTCTTCTAATGAAATTGTGCCTGAGAATTTACTTTATTATTATAAATTATTAACTTATAACTTACCTGTTGTAAGCTACTTTTCTTTTGGCATTATATTGATTTTTGAAACCTCAGAATTTACATACTGAACTACCTGTTATCAATTATTTTCCTTTGGGGCATTACATCGACTTCATAAAATTCAGTGTGTTAAATGGGTTATATTATCTATCAACTTCATCTCAGCATTATAAAGGGCATGTTATAAAATACTTATATACAGTTGACCATTGAAAAATGTGGGGGGTTGGATCACCAATCCTCCATGTAGGTAAAAAAAATGTGTATAACTCACAGTGGGCCCTCTGTATATGCAGTTCCTCTATGTCTGAGGATCCTGTAGGACTGTACTATAGTTACTGAAAAAATAGGAGTATAGGTGGACCTACGAGGCCCAAACCCTTGTTGTTCAAGGGGCAACTGTATTTATTTAGGTGAGGGGTGTTGATTTTTTGATAAGGTTGAGAACTTCCAGTCTACAGCGACCCCACAGAATGGTTGTCCAACTTGTGCTCAGTCATCTTTGGCGATAGGAAGCTGCTGTCTCTGGAGACAGCTCTTTGCATCAAGCCTTTATGTTGAGCCAAGACGCCTCTCCCTTAATATCCGGTGCCTAGTCCTAGGCACACCCTTGAAGTTCTATTGGTACAAGGCTAAATCCTCTGCCAGATAAGATCCTTGAGGTATTTGGAAATAGCTGCCCTTTCCTCCCAACTCTTCCCATGCTAACCCTGACCAGCCCCTTTGACTACTATTCTTAAAGTTTAATTTTGTGTTAGTTAATCATTCTGTTTGTTCCAGTTTCCTTATATTTCTCCTATATGGTAGTGGGAGACCCAGAGCTAAGTGCAGTAATCTTGATATATTCGAATCCTCAAAAAGCGTGGGACAGACCACCATAGTCTTTTTTATTCTGGGTTGATTGCATTAGTGGTTTTGTTTTGTTTTGTTGTTTTTGCCAAGGTGGGGCGGGAGGGGTTGGGAAGCAGTGGCATCGCACCACTGGGTGTGTGGATCTTACTGTCACCTCAAACTGCAGGTCATAGTCACTTGTGCTAATGTTGGGTTCTCCCTTTCTCTCGTTCCTTAGCACCTCTCCCAGATGTAGAACCCCAAATTAATCTACAGACAGCTGATGTCTGTCTGAATTGAAATGCTGTTATCCAGGATGTTATTTATCCCTCCAAAAGTCCAATGAGGCCCCTGTTTTTGTTTTTTTAATTAATTTATTTATTTTTGGCTGTGTTGGGTCTTGTTTCTGTGCAAGGGCTTTCTCCAGTTGTGGCGGGCAGGGGCCACTCTTCATCGCGGTGCGCGGGCCTCTCACTGTCGCGGTCCCTCCCGTTGCAGAGCACAGGCTCCAGACGTGCAGGCTCAGTAGTTGTGGCTCACGGGCCCAGTTGCTCCGCGGCATGTGGGATCCTCCCAGACCAGGGCTCGAACCCGTGTCCCCTGCATTGGCAGGCAGATTCTCAACCACTGCGCCACCAGGGAAGCCCCGAGGCCCCTGTTTTCATTCATGTCAGTGGTGAATTTACTGGTGAGGACAAGCCTTAAGGACGAGCACTGCATTAAGCTGTTAACATCTTCCCTCCAGGTTGAAGTTGGAGGTCAGCTCCCAGCTCCGGGTTGAGGCCAGTCAGTTGGTCAGCACGTACCTCTTGGTACAGTGGTTCAGTGCTTTCTGTAATGAGTCTAATCATAGAAGCATCCATCCATGTCTAGGCCACATTTCTCAATCTTATTCATAAGCAGATCAAGAGAAACTTATCCAGTGCCTTTTTAGTACAGTTACACAGTGGTTACCTAATTTCCTTGATGCACTGGAACAGTAACTATGTCCAAGAGGGAAATTAGGTCAGTATAATTTGGCTAGGCCACCATTCTCTGAACTTCCTCCCCTCTACCAGCCCTATACGAGAGCCACACCAGACCACGCAGGCCTCCCTGTGTACTATGTATTCCCTCCCGATGGCTCGTACCATCCTCATTCTGCCTAGTGAGACCAACCTCTTCTGCATTCAGGATCAAACTCCCGTTGCTCCCTCATAGTCCAGCTCTGGCATCATCTGTGGAGCTTCCCTGACCCTCCTTCCCTTCCTGGGAGAGTAGTTCCTTCCACTCTGTGCTGTGTGGTTCCTTGTACCCACCAATATTGGACCACTCGTCTTACCAGCTGGTGGGTGTCCGTTGCCTGTTCCACCTGAGCTTCCTGGCCTGTGAGTGCTGTCTTCATCTTTGTATCTCCAGCAGAGTACTTGGTCCATGGTAGATGCTTCAAAAAGGAACCTGCTTGTTTGTTGTTGTTCTGCTGAATGGTTGGTTTTCTGTGAACATTCTGGATCTCAGGGTTCACCGCCTCCTCTTCTGAGCCCTTGCCAAGCTGCCTTTAATGATCACGTCTAAAGTTTTGCTACAGATCTATGTGATGTTCTCCAGTGTGTAATTTGCACACTCCCTTCTCTATTTTGTTGAAAATTAAAAAGTATTTGCCTCTTGTCAGGCTTTTGGCATTTTCCACATATTCAACAACTCCTGACCGTGCCAGAGATGTTTTAGAAATCTCATTTGCACGTTCTCTTCCTAGAGAGAACTTATGAAGTGATCTGTCTAGCCCAGAGTTGATTCTTCATTTAGAGTATCTAGGAGATTTGATGAAACCTCTGTACTCATCTTAGGTAAAAGAGCACTGAAACCCACATTTGTTTAATTCTTTTCAGGTCGAATTTCATTTCCCTAGGCAAAGAATAATGGAGTAAGAGTTGATGAGGTCTCCAGTCATTTTGCCATCCATTGCCTTTGTCCCATTCAAGTGATAGACCACTGGCCTGTCCTTTATCATCACCTTGATTCAGGCATAACTTTTTAGTTCTTTGTTGCCATTAAGTTCTGTTTTCTGTTGCTTTGCTTCTGTGACACACATTTGTTTATCTGGGAGCGTTATCTCCTAGATGCTCCCCCTACATGTTTGTGGCGGACTTTTGTTCTATTTCTGTGTCTTTCTTCCCAGGTTTCTTGTTAAAAAGAGTATTCAAACTTCTGACCTTGGTTAACACTGATATTTGAATACCCTTTACGTGTTTAGATGACAGTATGGCTTTGAGAAAGACTGAACACCTGTCATATTTCAGTATAAGTCTAAGTATTTTCTAGGAGGAAATGTCTGCATAGAACGGTACATTTTGGTCTGTTCCTTATGTGGACAAATTTAGTGTGACCAAGCCTTAAAGCATGTTGTTGTCATTATTTCATTTGTATAATAGGAAACCTGTTGTTGGGAAAACAGTTGATGGACATCATGGGTGCTCGGGTGTTTTTCTAGTCCTCGCTGGTTATACCTGAATGAACAAGGAGCTGCAGTGTAGATGTGAAGCCAAAAAGCCACACTGGGCTGTGGGTCCACACTGGTTTGATGTAGTTAGGGAGTCTGGTAGCTCTGTCCTTAAATCCCTTCTAAGTGGTGTCATGGGGAGCATCAGACATTTGCTGGTGACACAGAAAATACTTTGTCTTCAACACAGCTCTTATGAGGTAAGGATTTTGTATGTGCCGGTTTCTTTTGGTTTTTTGTTTTTTTGAATAATGAACTGAATGTAGGTTTAAATTGACCATTCTGATTTAAGATTACAAAATAATATTTAAATAGAAGCTACATCTTGTGTTCCCTCATACACCATAAATGCAGGAGACTCTTGTAATTATGTAATACACCGTAAATGTAATACACCGTAAATGTAAAAATGTAACACACTGTAAATGCAGGAGACTCTTGTAATTCAGTGTTTGGACGAGTCTAGCGTTTATTGATGTGAGGAGAAAGTCAGCATTAAATGAAAAAAGGGCTTTTAAGAAGCCCATTATAACCACTTATAATGGAAAATGTAGTTCCCATTAGAGACTGATTTAAAGGAGCTCTGGCTCTTCACTGAAGCGTGAAAGCTGCTGGGTGATGCGCTGTGCAAATCATTTTTATAGCATCCTTTGCTGATCTCTTTCTGGTTAATCCGTTGGTGTGCCTAGACCTGAAAGAACTGCATCTGTCTTGTTTAAGAAATGTATAAATTCCCAGAAATTTAAAAGAAACCAAAGATTTGGGTATTTTTTTATTTATCAAAGAGAAAATGGAAAAAGAGCTCTGCCAGTTCTAAACAGACACAGCAGCACCAGATGTCAGTTCTCGGATCATTTAATCTTTTCCTCTTGTACTTATTTTTGTCAATATTTTTCCACTGGAACCACATATTAGTTTCTGGCTCAGCTTGCAATATAAAAATTTTCCAGTTAGATTGTTATGACTTCATTTTTATTCATGAGGGGAAATCTAATAAACAGAGATCATCACATATGGTGGCATGCAGGAGAGGAACTTTAAAATAAACCACCTGGCCCAGGGCAGGGCAGAAAGCCAGGGTTCTAATTCTATCTGGAGTTCCAGAGAGGCTGGCTTGAACCTACATTCTCCATTTCCAAATAATTGTTAATTTGGGAGGAATCCTTGGATTGATATCAGTTTGTCATATAATTGATCTTATCCCCAGGACTGGATTAATTCCTTGCTTAGCTTTTATGTGGCTTTTCTGCCTAGTTCTGTGTTAGGTATTTAGGGAAGTATAAGGAAAGTATGAAACATGATGGTTTTTGCCTTGGAGGAGCTTTGGTTTGTTTGGGGCTGAGGAGGGTAAGTGAAGTGGCATTGTCACACAGCGTACGATTAAGTGCCTCACAGTAAGTGATAAGTGACACGTGAAGTACGCTTACACGGCCAAGAGAGAAGGGCACACGAGTGGTCGGGGGAGCAGAATTGGGCCCTTGTGCTGGATCTGGTCAGAAGGAGTGTAGCAAGGTTACCTCAGGCTTGGGAAAAGAGTAAGGATTAAGGTATAGAGTTCGGGAGGAGCCCAGTGGGTTCAGGCCACATGTGAAATGGAGGTTAGGAGAGTTGGACACTTGGCCACTGTCTTTTCTTTGTTACCACAGTTCTTGAATGAGTACTTCCCTCATTCATTGAGTCATGGCTTTCATCCCCACTACTCCACTGAGGCAGTCCTATTGGAGGTCTCAGTGACCCCCGTCCTACTCATGGCCAGGTACATTTGTCCTAACCTGTAGAGTCTACGCCGAGGCGTTGGAGGCTGCTGATTCCAGACCACGCTTTCTAACTCATCTCCAAATGCTTTCTGGCTCCAAAGGTTATCGAAAGACATTGAAATGTACACCAAACTGGATTTAAATCTCTGCTCCACCAAGGCTGGTAATGTTGAACTAGGGAAATTGGTACCTCTCAGCCTCAGTTTAATGGAAGTAAGGATACCTAACTCATATTGTGGGTGTAAGGATTAAAAGAGAGAACATGGGGATAATACGTTGAAATAGTGACTTAACAGAAGGTAGGCATCGTGGTTGGTTTTCTTTCTCTGCCCGGTAGCTACTCTGCCCATCTTGCCCTTTTCATGCACATACTTATGCTCAGGTATTCCCTCTTTCTGGAATGCTGTCTCTTTTTCCTCTTTACTTATTGAAATCCTCACCACCCTAGAAGGTTTACTTTGTCACCTCAATCAAAATTGAACTTTGTGTCTTCTGGTTTCTTAGTGTCATTGTTCGGACAGCTCCAGGTTACTAACTCCACATTTTGTTGTGGAGTTAGTTTAACCAATTGTATCCCATTGACCTGACATGCATCTTAATTTCCCTACTGGTTGGTAAATCCCTTGAGGGCACCACCATGTCAAAGCCATGGAGATAAAGCAGTAAGAGTTGAAACTGTGTCATCCATTGTTTCCATACAGGACCCTGTGCATAGTTGTCATGCCTGCAGGGTGTTATCGTACTGTTTTTGTTTTTTTTCCCCTTAACTACAGCCATATGTTGATAATTTCTAAATCTTTTTCTCTAGCCCTCGCTGCACTCCTGTGCTTTACGTGAAATCAAACATCTGGTGAATGTTTCCAGTTGACTATCCCATGAGCACTCAAAGGCAGCATGTCCAAAACTGATCTTTCATCTGTTTCTGCCCCCTTCCTCCAAATGCATGCCACTTCCTGTAGATTGTATCATATCTGTAGTTTCACAGTCTACCCAGTCCCTGAAGCAGAAACTTGGAAAGCATTTATCATTCCTTTCTGTCCCATGTTGTCTACATGGAATGAGTCACCAAATCTGAACTCATTTGCCTCCTAAATATTTTCTGAACTTGTGCCCCCTCCTTCTGTGTCAAATACTGCTGGCCGAAGTGTGGGCCCTCCTCTCTCTACTAGTTTTACTGTAATATCTTTCTACTGCGTCCGTTTTCCCCGTTCTCGATCCTCTCAAGTCCATCCTCTGTGATCTGTATGTGTTACACTCCCTCCTCCCCTTCGGTGATGTCTGCCGGGCGTGGTGCCCTTGGGCCAGCATGATCACTTAGTGACACAGGTGCCGACAAAGGTGCAGGGAAGGGGGTGGTAGCACATAACGCATAGCTAGGATCAAGTTCAAACTCTTCAGCATGACATGAAAGGTCTTCATGACCTTAATCTTGCCTGTGTCTTCATCCTCATCTCCCACTGTTGCCCTGCTTCACATTTGATCCTGGAGCAACAGAGAAATATTGTGTCTCCCTGCTTTTGTTCAAGCTGGACTTGCTTCCTGTACCGTTTAACCAGGAACCCATACTCATCCTTGAGATCTTGGTGTATGTGGGGATTGCGGTGGGGTGGGCCCTGCATAAGGCTAAGTGTTCTTCCTCTAGGCCCTGTGCCTTCTTCATAGTGATTTGTATCCCATTGACCTGAAATCCTAAGTGTCTCCCTTGCAAGACAATAAATTTCATTAGGCCAAATATCATGTTTTATTTATCTTTGGTCTCTGATACTTATCACAGTACCTTCCCTGTAATATATGTTGTGAATTAAATTGTTTACGGAGTTGAGATGGATTAATAAATAATTTTGATTAATGAAAATTCTTTGCTTTTACTTTGAGACTCATTCAGGGTGAGAAGACAGATTTTAGGAAAGGTTAATGCTGTGCAGACAGTTTAGATTAGTGAACCAGGCAGTAAGTAGATATTGGGAAATTTTGAGCAGGGGCATGGCATGATGAAAGTGATATTTAAGGAAGATCGATCTGGAGACAACCTCTTATTACAGGTTTAAATTAGGTTGCTTCTGGGAAACTTAGGTGAGGGTTGCAGGGGTGGGAAGGAAGGAGTGGCAGAGAGAAGCATATAAAGCCATTCTGAAGAATAGCTTCCTGAGGCTTTGTACTTTCATTTCCACATTTGCTTAAGTGGGACGTACTCGCTGGCATGTTTCCGAAGTAAAATAGAGCACTGATTTGTTTTTAAAGAAAGAACATTCTTGTAAAACACCTAAGTGATCCATTTTTCCTCATTATGTATGAGACATATTTGTCATTAACGGCTTCAAAGGAGTGATTATAAATTCAGAAATTAAAAAAAAATTAGCTTCTGCATAGCTAGCCTAAAGCCTTCTAAAGTCAGTGGTTTTTGTTTTAGCACGTTTTGAAATAATTGTTAATTATGAGGAAAATACTTCAGTTTATTTTTCCAGCCACTTTTTATTTTATAGTTTAACTCTTCCATTCTAACTGTAGTTTCCTGCCCCCCTCCCCTTCCCACGGGGGCATTTGTATTTCATATATGACTCATGTGACTATGCTTACTGGTTAAAGTTTAGCTTCCATTTGTTGGGGCCATGTAGCTCCACCCTGCTTCATTCTTCATATTGCCGTTATAAACTTCTTAATTTACAGTCACTTTGTTATTTTTTTTCAGGGTGATGACCCATTGATTAAAAAGGAATTTTGCAAATATTTTGCACTTTTGATTGCATATTATGGATACCAAGGAAGAGAAGAAGGAACGGAAACAAAGTTATTTTGCTCGGTAAGCATTCATTTTGCAAATTTATATCAGAACTTAAAAAATGTTTGAGGGGACTTTATTCTTAAAGTATTACTTGGCATTTTGTGATTTGTGACTGTTCGTAAACAGAGCAGGTAACCAGTAGAAGTTAAATGCACTTTGTTTCATCCTTTTTCTTATTTACACTAGAGAAGTAACATTTGATTGGTTCTTCTCTTTCTGTCCTTGACAGTTCTCTCAGGCCAGTACTGCTCAGGGAATCTAACATTCTATATGCATTGCACTGCAGATTGCTCAGAATCCTGTGTTTAACAACCTACATTGAATTTTAAATCCTAAGTACTTAGTTCCTGCTGCTCTGTAGCTTAATTAGTTGAGTTATAACTAAAACTCTATGACATATTTAAAGCTTATTACTTTGTGGGGTGTCTATTACTAAAAAGTATTTTTGTAGGTAAATGGAATGGATGAAATTGTATCATTGCAGTACCTGTCATTTTTAAAGCTTGAACTCGTCCAACATATGTACATGTGTTAGTATCTGAATAGGAGTAATCTACTATATTATTGGTTACTATTTACAGATTTAAACATCTGTATGGCAGCCACTCACTAATCATAATAACATGAATGGTTCATTAAAACATTTATAAATCATTTTGATGGCTGGAATGTTTTCAAACTCAGTGCGAGAACATAGGCTTAAAATGATCATTATGGTCTCCTAAATTGAAATACTTCTTAAGAACTAATTCAGTCTCACCACATCCCCAGCCCCAATATTCTTGTTAAAGATGCACTTCCCGTTTTCCAAATGTAAGTCTTGGAAACTGAAAAACAAAGTTTTTCTTTGATGTTTTTATTCAGAAATTAAGCTAGGTTTTAGATTGTTAAGGAACTACTATGTGCCAAGTACTTTACTTATTATTTCATTTATCTTCACAATAAACTTGTGAAATAGGTTTTCTCCCTGTTTTATTAATGAGATAACTCAGAAAGTAAGTATTTTGTCCGTTTCATGTAGTGTAAGAGTCAGTATTCAAATATAGGGTTGTATCCAAAGGACATGTTTCACTTAGTAATAGTAAACCATGAATAAGAATTTTTGGAAAACAAGAGTTATACTATTAATTTTAGTGAATTATTTTTTCCTATTAGGACCCCAGAGAGTAGCAAGATTGTTTGGGGAGGGAAGAAATCAGGCATCTAATGGGTGAACCATTGAAAGATAGGACACTTAGAATAAACAAGAACTAAATGTTTATTCTGAGATAATTGTAGATTCACATGTAGTTCTAAGAAATAATACAGAGATATCTTATACCTTTCATCTAGTTTCCCACCTTACATAACTATTGTATAATAAATATCACAAGGAAATTGACATTGATACAGTCCATTAACCTTATTCAGATTTCACCAGGGTTTACAAGCACTGAAGCACTCATTTGTGTATGGGTGTGTGTGTGTGTGTGTGTGTGTGTATTTAGTTCTGTTCAGTTTTATTACGTGTAGATTTGTGTGGCCACCATCACAATCAAGATACAGAACAATTCCATCAAAAATATCCCATGTGCTACCCTTTTGTAGCCATATTCACCTTCTTCCTTCTGCCCATCCACTCCTGACAACCACTAATCTGTTTTCCATCTCTATAATTTGTCATTTCAAAAATATTATATGAATGGAATCATACAGTATCTAATGTTTTGAGATTTTTTTTCACTTCGTTCAATTCCCTTGATATCTTAGTCTATTCAGACTGCTGTAACAAAATACCACAGACTGAGTGGCTTACAAACAACAGAAATTATTTCTCGCAGTTCTAGAGGCTGGAAGTCCAAGACCAGGGAGCCATCATGGTCAGGCTTTATGTCTGGTGAGAGCCCCCTTCCTGGTTCATCAAAGGCCACCTTCTCACTGTAACTTCACGTGGTGAAAGCGGCAAGGAGCTTTCTCAGGCCTCTTTTATAAGTGCACTAATTCCATTCATGAGAGTTCTGCCCCTCATAACCTAATCACCTCCCAAAGACATCAATCTCCTAATACCGTCACATTGGGCATTAGGTTTCAGCATATGAATTTTGGGGGTACACAAACATTCAGATCATAGCACTTGAGATCTGCCCAAGATGTTGTATGTATCAACAGTTTGTTCCTTTTTATTGCTGAGTAGTATTCCATGTTATGGACGTATCACAATTTTTTAACCCTTCACCCATTGAAGGACATTTGGGTTGTTTCTACTTTGGGACTGTTACAAATAAAGCTAGGATCATTTGTGTAAAGATTTTTTTGTGAGTGTCAGTTTTAATTTATCTGGGATAAAGGCTCAATGGAATGGCTGAGTCGAATGATAAGTACATGTTTAATTTTATAAGGAACTGCTGGACTCTTTTCCAGAGTGGCTATACCGTTTTCTACTCCTTCCCATCTGCAATGTATAAATGATCCAGTTTCTTGGCACCCTCATCAGCATTCGGTATTGTCACTCTTTTTTATTTTAACCATACTGAGAGGTGTATGGTGATATCTCATTGTAGTTTTAATTTGCATTGCTTTAATGACTAATGAGGTTCAACATCTTTTCATGTGCTTATTAGCCATCTGTCCATCTTCTTCAGCACAATGTCTTTTCATGTGTTTTGTCTGTGTTCTAACTGGATTGTTTTCTTACTGTTCAGTGTTGCGAGTTCTTTATATGTTCTAGATACTAGTCCTTTGATATGTGGTTTGCCAGTATTTTCTTTCAGTGTGTAGCTTTTCTTTTCAACTTGCTAAAACAGTCTTTTGCAAAGCAAAAGTTTTAAATTTTAATTTTAATGATTCAATTTATTAGTTTTTCATTTTATGCATTGTGCTTTTGGCATCAAGTCTAACGACTCTTTGCCTAGTCCTAGGTCCTGAAGATTTTCTTTCATTTTTTCTAAATATTTTATAGTATTATGTTTCATACTTAAGTTGGTGATCCATCTTGAGTTAATTTTTATATAAGATGTGAATTTAGGTCAAGATTCTCTCTCTTTTTTTTTTGGCCTAGGGATGCCTCTATATAGTGATTTCAAAGGCTGTAGTGCCTTCTCAGTTTGCTTCCAAACTGATTCTAACAGTAAAGGTGACTGTGGTTCACGAACAACCTGCTCATGGCTAACCATGTCTTGCTCCTAAGATGTAGAGTGAGGGGAGCCCCTTAAACTGAGAATGCAAGATGAAACTTCTGGAAGAACAGCATACTTTTTTCAACTCAGAAATACAAAATTTAATTGTCATGCTTGCCTTGACCTCTTGTGGAAAGTATTCTAGCAGTGAAAAAGAAAAACATATCCAAAAATGGAGAGTGATCCTAGGAGCATAGGGATAGCAGGACAAGGCCAATAGTCAGTGGTACCATTAAAATAGTAAATCACCGTGACTAGTTACTAGGAAATGAGAGAGAGAGAGAAAAGATAAACCTGCAGTTTAGCTACTGTAATGCAGTTGCAGCCCCAAATGGTCAAGCTATTAAAAGCAAAAAGCAAACAAACAAACAAACACTCCAAAAACTTTATTATCAGAAAAGAGGCAGCCAAAGTTATAAATCTTTTCAACTACCTCTGACTAAACTGTGGAATTCCATAAAGTGGAATCACCAGCTGGACCTGCCTGAAAGCTGGTTTCTGACAACCTAGGGCAGTTTGCTCTGGAGTGTGTGTATACGGGCCCTCCAAGCAAGATCTCTAGGGAGGAATATAGAGTCAGGCCAAGGGTGCAGCCATACCACCTTACGCAAATCTCTGCTGGTGTGCAGAGGAGAGCAAAAGGAAGATTTGCCCTGATTTCTGCCTGCTACCACAATATGTATCAGAAATCCTAAAAATTGCTTTTAACCCCCCCATCCCTTTACCCTTCTGATTATTTAAATAGTCTCTGTTTTCTTCGTGCACTATTTCACCCTGGGGTTTCATAAACATTGTATGATTGTATGTAGTAAATAATCCTTTACCTACCCCCTTTGTTGATGGTTCTCTCTCTCTCTCTCTCTGACGTTAACATCAAAGCAAAGTTTAAAAGGCCCCATTTTAATAATTTTGGATTGAAATTAGTGATTCGAGGATCACCCAATACTTTCTTTCTTATAATTTATCTTGAAATATACCTGTGTAGATCTACATGGACATGTGAGTCAGCATCACTACTAGATAAATCTATTCTGGATAAGCCCTACGGAGTTTTCAGGATCTCCTGGCTCTGCCCCACCTGGTTTTCACCATCTTCAGTGTTTTGTACCAGTTGTTTATTACAGATCAAATGATTCATGAGACACTTTTCCATGCTTTTGCAAATAATTTGTATATACAAAATTAGTATATTATATATGTGTGTATTAATTCCTTGATACTTGACAGGTCTTGAAACCAAATGAAAAACTGAATTATTGGGCTTCCCTGGTGGCGCAGTGGTTGAGAGTCCGCCTGCCAATGCAGGGGACACGGGTTCGTGCCCCGGCCCGGGAAGATCCCACATGCCGCGGAGCGGCTGGGCCCGTGAGCCATGGCCGCTGAGCCTGCGCGTCCGGAGCCTGTGCTCCGCAACGGGAGAGGCCCGCGTACCGCAAAAAAAAAAAAAAAGAAAAAGAAAAACTGAATTATTAAAGCAAATTGTACTTTCTGTACTATCCTCTGGAGTGATCGTTATTCATTATGGCCCCTGCTCCCTCTTTCTTCCCTTGTAGTTAGAATGCAGGTATTTTTTTTTTCAGAAGTGCTACAAGGGCTCCCTTCTTCCACACTCATTTTGACATTATTTGGCTTCTGCAGAATTTAGTACCCTTTTCGTGATTTTTGTGTAGGTCCCTTTGTGCTCTTTATATATATGTTTCATCCCCAAATATGATTTGACTGCTTTGGAAATTTAGACTCAAGGGGTTTGAATAACTTCACTGAGATTACACAGCAGGTGGGTGAGGCAGCATTTGTGCCCAACCCTGTCCTTCTCCATCCAGAGCTTATGCTCTGAATGCTGCCCAGGGCCACGTGGCAGCTCAGTGGCAGGATGGCGCCCATAGAACACAGGTTACCTGACCTCGTGCTGCTCACATCGTGGGTTGAGTAGATTTCTGTGGGCAGTCCTGGCAGCTTAACATTGATTTATACCACTGTAAATTAATGTGCAGAAATGCATCCTGGATTCCAAAGATCTAAGTTATAAGTGACCTTTTCTAAAAACAACTTGTTTATAACTTGAAGACATCCCATAACCCATGTCTTATATACTTTATCCATCCGTAATATGGTTAATGTCAGACTGTTAACCAACCAAGGCAATAGGAAACATGCAGTCTGTATACCCCACCTGTGTAAGTCAGTGGTTTGCATTACAGTGATCCACTTTACACCCTAGGATTGCATCTTGTCTAAAAAGAGTAGCTGCCCATAATAGAAATGAATGCAGAGATAACATCTGGACAGAAAATCTCAGCTTGCCCTCTTGGTCAAGTCCAGAGTCTAAGATCCAGCGGAAGGCGTCACCTGGATGTGCCTGGCCGGTTGATCTGCAGCAGTGCTGAGGACAACAGGGAGTGCTCCCAGCTCCAGCCCCATGGAGGCAGTCTTTGAACCTTAGGGGAAGAGCCGTCTCTTTGTGGTACAGCTGGGCTAAGAATGCATATACCACGTGGGAGGAGTGGTGTGGTGTGAACTCTTGCCCTTCCTTTAATAAACAGTCTCTAATTGTTTTTTCCTGCTAGCCAAGGACCATTAGAGAAGAAACTTAGTATGTCCCAGATTTGAGGAAAAACCCTATTACTACCAGTTGTTGGATTCAGACATTGTCATATTGCAGAGTTTAATTGAGTTGGTATATGAAAAGCAAATAGACCCGTTTTAAGTGCTTGGTACATGTTAACTCTATACCTTCTTAATATTTGGTTAATGTCCTCTCAGTTTTACTACGCCTACTGATTCTCAAGTTAATAATAATAACACTTGTGGTGCTCTATAAAGTACTTGCATGTGCACTCCCTCACGTCAACCTCACCATGACCCTATGAGTGATAGAATTGCAGGTGATGAATCTGTAGTTCGGAAGGTTAGATAACTTGCCTCCAGTCACTTAGCCTTTAAATGGAGGGTCTGGCCCCTGAACCCCAGTCTGCTTTGTCTGTATCTCTGATTATTTTTCTTCATTCTATGTTGTATCAGTTTAAACAGCATTAAACATTAATTTTTACTTTGTCTGAGAGGGGGATTAGAACATATTCATAGCATCATAAGTAGGGGAAGTTGTATATGGATTTGGAAGTAAATGTTCTAGTTAACTTTATTGGAAACCATATCTGATTTCAGCTTCTAAGAACCACTCTAGAGGGCTGTTGGCGCTGTTAGGGACACATGCCTGTAGTGATCCATAGTCCTATCCAAGGACAGTCTCGTGTGTGACCTTCTGGGCTCCTATTTGCTGTTTATGTGTTTACAGTCATTCTCCCCCGAGATGGGCCATCTGGAGGGAAGGGACTCAGCAGTAGTTCAGTGTTCTTTCCTTGTGCCTTGTTAAGTACTGGTTGACATATAACAAGTGTTAAGTTTTTTTTTTGTGTGTGTGGTACGCGGGCCTTTCACTGCTGTGGCCTCTCCCGCTGCGGAGCACAGGCTCCGGACGCGCAGGTTCAGCGGCCATGGCTCACGGGCCCAGCCGCTCCGCGGCATGTGGAATCCTATCGGACCGGGGCGCGAACCCGCGTCCCCTGCATAGACAGGCGGACTCTCAACCACTGTGCCACCAGGGAAGCCCGTTAAGTATTTTTTGACCAACTGACAGATTGAGAATATTTAAAACAGCTTCTTTAATGTAGGATATAAATGGTTTGTGAGTCTTAATTTTTGTCACTATAAATTTTTCAGTATCCAGGAATTTTATTAATCTTAAAAAAATTGAGAATATTTTAAAACCATTTCCTGTGAAAAAGCTGTGTGTGCCTTATTTGAAAATATTACTAATTACCAAGTAAATGCTTGCCTGAGCTGTAATGCCTTTTAAGGCTTATGTTTCCTATTTTCTTGATTTGAATTCAGATCAAGTGGCTCTTAAGGGAATATTTACATATTGCTTGTCATTCATTACTGGGAAAAACAGCCATGGCCAAGTTTGACCTGCTAATGCTTTCAGGAAATCATTAACTTTTTTTTTTACAGATTAAAAAAAAAATGCATATAAACATTTAGCCATTAACAGTTAGACTCATGCTTTTGGCTTCATTTTTAAAGAACAGGCAGAGTTACTTGATTTAATTCCATGGAGAATACTGCTTTTCAAGCTGTAGGTTACCAACCCTTTGGGGCGTCATGAAATCAATTTAGTGGATAGGAACCAGCATTGTTTTAATGGAATGGAATAGGATAGATCAATCTGGACTGAGCTAGACTGAATAGAAAATATCAGCATCTGTTGTATGTAGTCAGAATAAATAATATTTCATGAAAATTTTCTTTTAAATATTTATAAGGATGTTTATATTGAATCACAATTAAAAATTTATTTTTATTTTGGGCCATATTGAACAGTGACTCATTGATTTAGAGGATTCTTTGGTGCTTAGTATACTGGCAGTGAGGTTATTTTTCCTCACTGAAAAACAAATTTCCTTGATCTAACACACATCGACCAACTGCTCAAAGAAAGCCGTACATAAGGCACTTGTTATATAAATATGCTTTCCCACAGTGCAGTGTAATGGGTCTAACTAATTTTAAGGATAAATGACAAGCATGTCTCTGTTTAACCTGAAATTCCCTTGCTGATCTGGACTGTCCCAGATCCTAGAGCGAGACCCAAGGAAACTGTAATTCAACAAAACCACCAGATGGAATTAAGCTTAGACAACTTCCGCTTTGGGGCCTCCTGAAGGTTTCTTCTCTGTAGGACTACTTACTATCTGTGGAGCTGTATAGTTTTCTTTTCTCTTAAATGAGAATAATAATAGTACCTACCTTTTAAGATTGTTGAGAATTAAATTAAGATTGTACTGAATTAAAATGTATGAAGTCTTTGTAATAAGCACTATTGAAAAATAAGCACTAATGAATTTTAATGTAAAAGCATGTTGCCTAAGTAAGGAGTATAGGAATAAATGAGAAATTGAGAAAAAGCAAGAATAAATATATAGGCATAAATTTGGTGTACATTTCAGGGAGTTTATCTATCCCTTGAAACTTGTCCATGCTCTCGTCATGGCCTTCAGTGAAAGACCGAAGACATGACTCCAAGACACAGAAAGACCAAAGCATGTGAAAAGTACATGGTTTAAGCCACCTCCCTCCTTTTTTTTTTTTTTCCTCCTTCTTAAATGTTGTTGCTGACAGTCAAGAAAGACTTCAGCTGAGCTCACTCCTGAGTTTGGATTTAAATTTGACACGACTGGCTCAAGATACTCTTGTCACATGCATTTGAAACCGTTCATTGTTGCTGGTACAACAACTTTTCAGCAAGAGAAAATTGAGTTCTGAACCAGAAAATGCTTTGTGCTCACAGCTCTGAAAGTTCATCGCTCATGCTTGTAGTCCAGCATGTCGGTGATTTTAGTAGAAATTTTCCTGTCTTCCCCGCCCCCCACAAATTCATATCTGAAAATTCCTACAGTCTTCACCCCCTCTAACTCATAAGTCAAATGCTGATTGCATTTCCTCCCTCACATCCTCCCACATTAGTCTTCCTGAGGTGCACTTCAGATATGTCACTTCTGCATCCCTAGTTCTTCCCTTGAATTTGAGGTTCTGCCCAATACGGCTCGTTCCTACCTTTCTGTCTTTATCTCCTACTTCGATTTTCTATACATGTCTTACTCTTTGCCCCCTCAGAACTTTGCTTTCATCATACAAAGAACTGCCCTTCTCCATCCTCTTTTTATTTACAGTGATGTCAAACCCATCACTCTGGCACACCCATCTTTAATTATGACATTGTCTCCTTGAGGCCTTTCCTGTTTCATTTAATCCTTCACCACCTCCCACACACATAACTAGATGTACCCTCCCTTGCCACTTGAGCCAAGGCATTACTAGGCTTCCTTATCCCTTCTCTTGAGGCCCTTAGCATAGTCTATCTTTGGATACACCCAGTAGCACTCTCATCTTCTCTGCCTTATTTGCTTGTGTTATTTATTGTCAGTTCTTTTTCGTTTTTATATTCCTCATAGGGTCTAGCTTCATGCCCTGCACCTAACAGTCATTCACTCTGAATGATAACCAACATGTACTATGTAACAGGGATTGATTTGTGTACTTGTCTAATCCCATAATTACCCTGTTATCATCCTAATTACAGACAAAGATGCTAAGCTGTATCGTAGATGTAATTTGCCCAAGGTCACATAATTATGAAGTAGCAGATCTAGGACTCAACCCTGGTATGCCTGACCTCACAGACCACAATCTTAATTACCATGTCATATTCTTCATTAAACTATGTTGAATTGAATTTCGTAGAACCTTATCAGTTACCCATAAATAGGACTCACTGATCTAAATGATACAATAATTAAATGTGTTTAAGTACTAAACTGATATTTTCTGATTTTCGGTGTAGAGGAATTATTAGGAACTTTGGAACAAGTTAAGGAATCTCTGCTCTTTCAAGGAAACTTTGTAAGTCCCTACATACCAGTGAAAAAGTCAGCAATCTCCTGACCTTCCTCTATAGTTTGGGGGTATATCAAGGATTCCCCTGTTATTTCTTCTCTAAGTCAGAGTTGGAGGCCCTAACAGGTGAAAATCTTCCAGCTTGGTCACTTCTGTTGTAAAGACGATTACCTGGTGCTTGTGCCACAGGGCATGTGTTCATGCATTTTTACTTCCCTCTTCCTTCATTTACTATTTTAAATAAAGTTTGCATAACCAAAATGGTTAATGTCCCATTTTTTTTTCTGTACTCATTTTGTGGTATATTATGCCAGTGAACATGCTGCAGGCTTGCCTACTTGTTTTAGCTTTTTGCTTCTCACACGTAAATGAAAACAGTATTGAAAATGATAGGGGGCCAGGTTTAAAGAGACTGGGCAAGACGTAGGGTGGCCTATGGTTTGCAAATGTGATTCGGCACCAAATAAAACAGACAGATGAGTCAGCACCACAGAGCATGAATCTGAGGGTCCTAGGGATGAGAAGGGAAAATGTTAGTTGGATTGGGGGGCCTGGATCTCTTCCCAAAGCAAGACGTGATCTAGCATCTGCTGAGGCAGAAGGTGCTGGAGAGCAAGGAGGGCTTTTTTTTTTTTAAAGAAGATGTTGGGGGTAGGAGTTTTTATTAATTAATTAATTTATTTTTGCTGTGTTGGGTCTTCGTTGCTGTGCGAGGGCTTTCTCTAGTTGTGGCAAGTGGGGGCCACTCTTCATCGCGGTACACGGGCCCCTCACTGTCTCGGCCTCTCTTGTTGTGGAGCACAGGCTCCGGACGCGCAGGCTCAGCAGTTGCGGCTCACGGGCCCAGCCGCTCCGCGGCATGTGGGATCTTCCCGGACCAGGGCTCGAACCCGTGTCCCCCGCATTAGCAGGCAGATTCTCAACCACTGCGCCACCAGGGAAGCCCGAGGGCTTTTCTTAATGGTTCCATTACTAGAACCGTGCAACTGATTTCACTTGGAGAAGAATCAAAGGTGACTTTGAGGTGGATATATCGTGTACTGAAATGAGAAATGTAGCTTGGTGGTTTTGAGACAAGGTTTCTTTAGGTGTGGACAGAGAGTATGATGTACATATAGAAGAACCAGAAAACAAGGCTATGGAGTACATCACAATTTTAAAATGGTATTTATTAATGTACTTATGGAATACTTGACAAACTAGATGGCCAAAATATGATCCTGTGAACTTAGGAAATGGTTAGAGGCCAGTTATCCGTGCTTAAGATATTCTTTTCTATACTTAGAAAAAAAGCAACCATGAAACCTGATTATATTTCTAAATCACTCTGTAGCATTTAAAATACAGTTTGCACATACATGTTCAAGAACACATCTGTTGTACGAAGCAGAATAGATTCAAAATTGACTGATCCTGCTTTTTAGGTGGCATGATTTGAACCACATTACTGTAATGTGTGATTTGAGCTAGGTCATTAATCTTTCCATTAACTTTTCCTGTGTATGTGAAAATGTTACTGTTGATTATGACAGCCTTGGTGCTTGTTCTTCACAGTTTAGAGCTTGAAGAGATTTGGGTTTAGAAGTTGTGTAATATATAATTTAAAGCAGATGAATTTCGATATTTCAGATTAATTTTGTTAGCACAGCAGAAAGCTGAATGGTAATTTGGTTATTTCATTTTCAGAAGGTAACTGAAGCAGACGCTGGTGAGGTCATTGGGGACTGAGCCATCTCCATTTCAATGGCTCCATCATTTTTTTTAAGTGGGGGATAATTCCTTTTACTTTGCTAAATCAACTGCTTTCACTAGATACTGAGAGAAATTTGATTTTTTTTAACTGCAACTCTGAGCTTATGTAATCAGGATTTCAGGATATTTTTTCTTTTATGAGAGTAGATGTATTTTAAATGTAAAAATGAGTAATATGTCCACATTATATATATGAAAACATAATTTTTCTTTTATAAGAGTATATGGATTTTTTAAATAAAAGAAATGTTATAAACACATGTATTTATCTTTAAGTGAAATTTGCACTGTCTTAACAGGTCATTGAAAACTTAAAATTATAAAATTGATTGAGTTATAAACCTAATCTACATAATTTTTACCTTCCTGTTTATTTTTAATGCATAGGAAAATCTTTCTCTAATTTTGAATTTGGTTTTTATATTATTATCTGATACAAGTAGATACTTAAGACATCCCCTAGTTCTCTGATCTAATCAAAGGTAAGACTTTATTAGAGTCATTTGATGTTTATCATTGAATTTGAAGTATATTGTTGTGTTAGGAGGAGAACCTTATGCATTTCATATGTCTCAGACAGACCTTATGTGCCTGCACCTGTTGAGCCCAGAGGACAGAGTGCCAAGCACAACAAATTTGGGTCTTGTTCTTATGGAGATTACTTTTCACAAGGACATTAAAGAAACACGTAAATGCATATGTCAATAGAAATTGCAGTGTTTGCTCTGAGGGAAAATAACAGGATGTTATGAAAGAATTGCAAGGGAAGTATCCACATTAGACAAGAGTGATGTTCAAGAAAGAACTCTGGAGAAAAATGACATTTAAGCAGATCTTGGGTATGAGCATGAATTTCCCACATGATCTACGTATTTAGGAGAAGGACTGGGGAAAAAGGAAGGGAGCGACTATTCTAAGTAGGGGGAAACACTTAGACTTCACATCTTTAAGGTGGGAAAAAGCTTGGCAGGTTCTTGGATCTGCAAGAAGGTCAGTGTGGCTGGAAGAGTACATTTAGCGAGGATAGCTCAAGAAGGGTGGAGAGTAGTCTGGGGCAGGTCATTCAGGGCCTTGTTGGTGATGTTTGGGAATAAGGATTAAGCATGGATGGAGATGCCATGACATGAAATGGGAAAACTAGAAAAGTAACAATTTTGAGAGGGAATCTCAAGACTTTAAGTTTGGATGTGTTAAGTTTGAGATGTCTATGAGACATCCCAGTGGAACCATTGTATGTACAATTAATTGGATATGTGAATCTGGAGTGAAAACAGAATGGTCTGGGCTGAGATAGAAATTGAAGAGTTGTTGGCCCCAGCCATAGGAATGGATGAGATCATGTAGGGAGAGTGTAAAGTGAAAAGAGAACAGAAGGAATGGGGAACAGAATTGGGTAAACCCAACATATAGTGATCTAGTAGGATGAAATCCAACAGAAGTGGAATCACAGTAGTCAGGAGAACAGAGCAAGCATTTGAAGAAGGAGAGAATGATCAGAAGTTTTGAAAGGAGAGAGTGGTAAATTGAGATGTGGACTGAAAAGTATCCATTAAGTTTGGCCACTTGGAAGTCACTGATGATTTGAATAAAAGCAGTTTCAGTACCATGATGGGAGAAGCCAGTTTAATGTAAATGGGGAATAAGGGAGTGGAAGCAGAGCTTCTAGGCAGTTCTTCTCGGAACTTGTCTGGGAAGGGAAGCCAAAAATTAGGGCCATGGCAGGAGGGAGATGTGGAGGTCAAGGAAGAGTACGTTTTTGAAGATGGAGGAGGAAGAGAAGCTATTTGAGCATGTCTGTCAGGTAATGGATATGATCATTCAGACAGGGCGGTCCCTCAGAGAGGCTAACTTAATGACTGACCCTTGTGTAAAGTCATGAGAATATTAGCAAAGCAATAAAGCAGGAGATGAGCCACACCAGGTCACCTGTACCCTGTCCATCCGGGGTCTATAACAACTTTATTGTCTATATTGATGATACCACACTCTCCTTTGCTGATCGCTCACTGTGTGCCAGGAGCTTTACAGATATGACCTCGTTTAAATCTCAGGACAACCCCTGGGCTAGATGATGGTATTTTCCTCATTTTGACAGATGAGGAAACAGGCTCAGAGTGGTTTAGTGAATTCCCAAGTTATACAACTAACAAGTAATGGAGCCGGGAATTCTTCCTTCTTGTGTCCTACTCCAAAGCCTTCATGAACCACTACCCCCATAGCACCCTCCAAGTATAATATAAAAATAGAATAAATCTGTTCCATAATAGAAATGTTCAGTTGTAATATCTTCATTGAAAACTTTATAGAAATTTTCCCATAAAAGGTTTTTTAACAGTTACTTAAATAATTTATTAGAATGTGCCCTCTTTGGAGTATATATCCAGAGGTAGTTGGAGAATTCCTAAGTGTTTAAGTTTATAGAACTTTTGGGTATTAATTTAAGAAACAGATGTACCAGCTTGGAATTAGAGTACCTTGGTGGTATTAACTTTTTTTTTTTTTTAACCAATATGAATTTAAAAATAAACTAAAAGTGACTGAATTTTAAAATATTAATGTTTTAATACAATTATTCTGTTGTAGGTGAGCATCAATTGTTCATGTCTATTTTAAATGCAAAATGCTAATCTTAATGCTGTGGGCAATAACATCTGTATAGGAACTTGATGGACAGTAAGTTTGATGAGAAGGGCTGGTTGGGCCTGTTGAAGTATCCTCTTCTGTGTACAGAAAGCAAGGCACTAGCAAATCTTCCTGCTAGTAAGTAATAATGTGCAGTGCAGAGTCTGTATGACTTGGATAGCAGCTGGGAAATTTCTTTTCCTGCATTCAGAAATCTAATGTGTCTCCATGACTTTCTTTTAGTACACAGTTTCTTTTATAGGCACATCATATGAGAAACTTCAGCCCCTCTCTAAGAGTAGGTCTGGGATGTAGAAGTACCAGGTAATAGAGTAAGTAGGTAACTAGGAGGCTTGAAAGAAGTGACTGAGAGATCAGAAAGAAAAGACAGCATTTCCTTAAATAAGTGTCAAGTTTATATAAACTTGATATCTCCTTTTCTTCCACTCCTCATCTTACTACAGGCGCCACGTCTAAGTTCAGAAACATAAAATCTTTTAGTTGAAAGACAAAGGTCATCTGGGCTACCAAGCCATGGCCGGAAACTCTGCTGCATCTGACAAATAGGCCTTTTCCAGCCTGGATTTGAGTTTTTCCAACCAGAGGAATGTCGCAGGGACTCCCAAGGCTACTTGTTTCTTGCTTGAAAAGCTCTTGTTACTAGACAGTTGTTTTTTAATTTTTAGTTAAAATTTATTTCCTTTCAACTTATTCCTCTCATTCCCAGTTACTTAGGATCCACACAAAATAAATAAAATCCCTCTTTCGTATATTCTCATCGCATGTATTTGAAGATAACATCATATTCTCTCTGAACCTTTTCTTTTCCAGGCTGACTATCCTAAGTTTCTAAATCTCTTCACATAAAATAGTTTTCAGATTCTTCACCATCTTGGTATGGTCTTGAATAATGTATTTGTAGGAATATTACTTGTTATCCTTACTTTTGTTAATACAGCATCATATTTCCTTAGTTTGTTGACAGTCATACTCACACTGAGGGAAAAGAGTGTTTTTCCTTGAGAATTGTAATTTTAATTTTATCTTGTTTTCCATTCATTATTCAGTTACCAGGAAGTTTGAAGCCTGATTTTCAACATCAAACCTATTTGCTGTCCTTTCCAGCTTGGGCCAAATTACACAGCCTGAACAGCATGCCTTCTACGTCCTTATCCAAATAGTTGATAAAAATGCTGGATTGGAGAGCTTTATGCAGTCTGGCATATTCATTATTTAACTACTACCATTAGTAGTTAAATAATTATCTTTAAGTCTTTCTACTTGCTGTAAATCAATTTTCTCTAAGTTTGCTTAACCAAATTCTCTAGCTTGGCTATTTCCATCTTACTTTTAAGAAGGTAGCAACAGACATTTTCAAGAGCCTTAGTGAAATCTTGATATACTGCCTCCTGTGACTTGTCCATCAATATGCCAAATCTAGCAGCCCTATTAAAAAGATAATTATTTTAGTTTGTAGTCACTCATTTTAGCATACCAATGGTGGCTCCAAGCAGCCAATAATTCATCTTTAAGCAATCACAAATGATTTGTCTAATATCTGTCAGTTTATTTTTTGGGAGTTGGTATCAAGCTGCTTTTAGTGTGTCATTTCTAGAATCTGTGTTGTTTTTCTTTTTAACCAGGATTTTTTTTTTTCTTTTAATCTTTTCCCGTGATTCTTACTGGTAATGGTTCTACCACTCAAGGAGTTGCTTCTTACAGGGCTAGAGACTTCATCCCGGATTTCATTTTCTTCTTAGCCATGGATGCTCTGTGCTTTTTAGTTTTTCACCTAGTCTGTTTTTTTTCTTTCTTTTTTTTTTTTTTTGTGGTACACGGGCCTCTCACTGCTGTGGCCTCTCCCATTGTGGAGCGCAGGCTCAGCGGCCATGGCTCACGGGCCCAGCTGCTCCGCGGCATGTGGGATCTTCCTGGACCGGGGCACGAACCCGTGTCCCTTGCGTCGGCAGGCGGACTCTCAACCACTGCACCACCAGGGAAGCCCACCTAGTCTGTTTGATAGAGCTGCAAAATAGGATTGGACTAGATCTACTTTATCTCTCTTGTAAGTTAACTTCATCCTGGGTGCCATAGGCAGTGGGCCTATTGCTTCTCATCCCTTCATCCTCTCAACATCCATAGAATTTCCGTATTACTTTTTCCTTTGCATTGTTTACAAACTTCTATTCATTCAGATCTTCAGCTGTCCATTGTTGTTCTTAGAGGTTTGTGTCATTTGTTTTTTGCTTTTGTTTGAGTTTCATTATGTGCCTTTCTGCCATCCCTTATTCATGCCCGTTGAAAGCATGGGTTCATGAGGAAGCATTTGTTTCTGGAGATGCTTTCTGCTTTGCCTCTTCAACAGGCTCATCTGTGATGGAGTTGGCAGAATTGTTTTGAAAGAACGTATGCCTCTTGAGCCATTTCCCTTTTAGACTGTGGCCTTGAAGTCGTACTCATCTGTCCTTTCCCTCAGGAAACATTTGTAAGAATGCACGGTCTGGTGTAATAACAGGATGCTTATAAGGTAGTAACAATGGGATAAATACTGGAACCGGTGTGACTGCCAAGTGCTATGAGTGTGGGGCAAAAGAAGTGACTGTCCAAAGGAGCTTGGGCATCATCGTCAAAGAGGTGACATTGGGCTGTCTTCAGATACCATAAAGAGAGAATGAAGGAGGGAAGACTGGGTAGATGCATGGTCACGTGAAAGTGCATATGAGATTGCATGTGACTGGGACACTGAGAGAGATTTCCTTAGATCATTTGGGTGAGTTGTCTTGCACTATCTACTGTATACTAAGATATCTTCCTTTTAATTTACAGTCACAATCTTCAGCTGAAAGGTAAGAGGAAAACATCGTTGAAGACCCAAATCCACAAGATTCTTACCCAGAACTTCCAAGTCACTAGAGAATCATTTCAGTTTTTTTCCATTGTGGATCAATCCCTTGACCATGTGTCTGGACAAGTTCCTCTTGACTGATGGTTTTGATAATTGTTAGGAGGTTCTCTGCCACTTTGTCCTAACTAACACAACCTGGTCAAATTTTGGTTGCTTTCAAACCCCCCTCCCTTACAGGGAGCCCCCAGTACTTTACTCTTTCTCTTTTAACTATTATAGCAATCAATAAAACAAGCACTGAATTACTTTATTACTTGCTAGGTAAGAAATCACACACGAATTCATTGTTAATGCTAATGAAGGATTGAAGTTTGAATTCTGGAGAGGAAGAATGAGTCCATAAGCCCACAAGCAATTAGTTTTAACAAGTCCCATTTGTCATTGGTCAGTAAAGAGGCTTCATTTATGGCCCATGAAGGTCTAGGGTACCAAAGATGCTCAGAAGTTGAGTTTCTAATTTTTTTAATATTAATTTTTAAAATTTTATTGAAGCATAGTTCATTTACAATGTAATGTTAGTTTCTGCTGTACAGCAAAATGACTCAGTTATACATATATATATATATTCTTTTCATATCCTTCTCCATTATGGTTTATCACAAGGTATTGAATATACCCTGTGCTATACAGTAGGATCTTGTTGTTTTTCCATCCTGTATATACTGGTTTGCATCTGCTAATCCCAAACTCCCAATCTTTCCCGCTTCCACCCCCCTCCCCCTTGGCAACCACAAGTCTGTTCTCTATGTCTGTGAGTCTGTTCCTGTTTCATAGATATGTTTATTTGTATCATATTTTAGATTCCACATATAAGTGATATCATATGGTATTTGTCATTGTCTTTCCGACTTAGAAATTGAGTTTTTAAAATCAGCTTTGGCTGATGGGCTACTCAGAATTCACAACCAGGTATAATGAAACACAGCACCAAGTTTACCTCCTAGGGAAGTGCTGCTATGATTGGGAAGTTCTTTGGCAGGACTCATGAAGGACAGCTAGGATCTCAGAAGCTTCTGTTGTTTTCCACAGCCAGGTTGGTCCAGATCTCACACCAGTGTGATGTCATCATCCTGTGTCCCCAATGTGGCATGGTCTCTGAGCCTGCTCTCTCCCCTGCCACATGTTCTGCCCACCAAAATTCTGTTACTAGTTTCAGTTTCTCTCTGGAGCCACTGAATAACTTTCTTTCTTGCATCTTATCTAAATTATTTTCCAACTTCTGGACATTGTGTTTAATGAAACTAATTTTTTTCAAGATAAAATTTTGCTCCAATCTATGTGCCCATGGAGTAAAACTGTTGGTCCTAGAAATTTAGTGACTTATTAATTCGAGGTCATAAATTTTAAGTGATTCTCATAGTTTGACCTCATTGTGGAGAAAATGATAAATTAAGGAAGAAGCAGAAACCAGGAAAGGCAAATGTGCTCATAGTGAAATCACGCACAGACACATAAACTATTTAGTTGTCTAGGCAGACAACTAAAACGCTTAGAAGAAATAAGTGGGGCAGGCCTTTGGTGTCAGTCTGGGTGGAGGCAGGATGCTTTGCGGGCTTTAGCATCCTCCCTCATGCCACTGCCATCAGTGCTTCTCCATGCCACCCCAGAGAAACGTGTAGTCCTAATAAAAGATGCAGCTTTAACACAAGTCCCCATGTCTTCCTTAAGCTTTCTAAAACTCATTTCTGCCCCTTGCTTCTTCCTGTAGAGAAATTATAGAGCGGTCACTAGCATAAGCAGGGCCTCTTTCCCTCTGTTTCTTCCTTCCTTTTTGTTGGTTCTACAAAATTGTTTCCTCTGAGAAATAATAATGGCCCTTTAAAAAAAAAAAACTGTCATGTTAAGCTGTGAAGTTTTCATTGTTTTTTAAAAATCATAATGCATGCAAAAATATTTGGTAGGCAGATTATTGAGAAACGATAAAGAATCTTTAAAAATAAGGTGTAAAAAAAAAAAATAAAAAAAATAAAAATAAGGTGTACTTTGATACACAGTGGGAGAATATTCAAAGGAACTTGTGGGTGGCTTATTTTTGTTTTTAATAAACAAACCTGTTTGGCTTTAACCATGGAAAGCGAGCTGTCATGAAACACTTATCTGAAATCACTAGATACAACTAAAGTGACTTAAAAATATTGATATAAATAATACTTATTAAATACATGTGGACATAAAATAGTCCTCTGCAGCTGTAAGAAAATGTTAAGACATTTCAAAAAAACATAATGAAGATTTTTTATTTTCTGAATAATGAATCTCCATATGGTTTATATTTATTTACTTAGTTTTTTATTTTTATAGACATTTAGGGCTAAAAAAATACCTTAAAAACCACTTAAGCTAACTTCTTGGTAGAGATGAGTTACTGAGCCTTGAGAGGTTGTTATTTAACCAGGGTCAGCTAGTGGCTAGTTAGGGAATTTTCATTCATTCATTCACTCATTCCACAAATGTATATTTTGGTTCTGCTGTATAGCCTGGATACTGTGCAAAGCACTGAGCCTTCAGTGATGACTAAAACAGACACTGTCCCTTATCTCATGAAGTTTACATTCTAATGGGGGAGCCAGCTATTAAACAGCTAATTGAAATAATTACTCAATTACACTATTGCTAAGTGCTGCAAAGAGAAAGTATTGATAGATGGTAGCAGAGAGTCTATAGCTGGGAGACCTAACCAAGTCTGAGGATCAGGGAAGGCCTTCTTGAGGAAGTAATGTTTGACCTGATCTCTGAGGGGTGATAGGGATGAGGTAGCTAAAGGGTGATGGGATGCATTCTCGGTAGAGGGAGAGCTTGTATAAAGGTAGAAGGAAGGTAAAATCAGTAGGAAGTAGCAACAGTGGAGTGTGGAGATCGAAATGGAGCAGAATCCAGGGTCCAGGTTTCTATGTAAATAGCTTAATGAATAGTGGTATGTACTCCAGTAAGTACATAATGGTAAGTTTCACCTCAGGGAAACCAGGATTTGGGGAGGCAACTTTCAGGCTCAGTTTTGGTCATCTTGAGTTTGGTGTGCTGTGAAGAGTGCATAGAAAAGTGGAGTAGGTGATTGGATCCACAGGGAAGAAGCTCGGAGCATAATCCTGAACTGGAGGTGTAAAGTTGAGAGTCAGGAGTTTGGGAATAAAAATGGAAGCATGGGCAGTGAGTCTTCTGAGAAGACAGTGTGGGGAGACAAGTCCCAAACCTGCTCCGTCCCCCATCTTCCCCATCACAGTAAGCAAGGCTTCCCATTAGCTTAAGCCCAAAATCTAGGAGTCAGTTTTAACCTTCTTTCCCTCACTTTCCACACCTAATCCATTAGCAAGCCCTGTGGACTTTACCTCCAGAACATAACCTAAATCCGTCCACTTCATCTCCTAATTCCCATCACCTCTCTTCTGGATAGCTGCCATAGCCTTTAACTGAACTCCTCACTTCCATCCTTGCCCTTTACAACCCATTCTTCATGTAGGAGCCAGAGAAAAACTTTTTTTTTTTTTTTTGCGGTACGCGAGCCTCTCACTGTTGTGGCCTCTCCCGTTGCGGAGCACAGGCTCTGGACGCGCAGGCTCAGCGGCCATGGCTCACGGGCCCAGCCGCTCCGCAGCATGTGGGATCTTCCCGGACCGGGGCACGAACCCGTGTCCCCTGCATCGGCAGGCGGACTCTCAACCACTGTGCCACCAGGGAAGCCCCCGAGAAAAACTTTTAAAACACAAATCAGATCATATCATTCTCTGCACTAAATCTTCCAGTGGCTTTTCATAGCCCTTGAAATAAACTCTAAACTCCTTATTCTGGTAGAAGGCCTCTGTGTCCCAGCCTCTGCCAGTCTCTCTGATCTCATCAGTGTTCACCTGGGCACCACCTCCTTGTCGCCGGCGACCTTCCTCCTGAACACAAGCACAAGGGGGTTTGAGATGGAGAGACCCCTCCACACCAAGAGGCGGTGGTGTCAAGAAGGCCAGAAAACGTCTGGTCAGTAGTGTTGATTGCAGCTGAAGGGTCAGATGAGACCAGAATTAGAAATCGTCTCCTGGGGCCTCACAGCCCCCAGCCTCTGCTGGCTCCATCACTGCTGCACCCTGCGTGGAGCATTTCCTGACGCCAGCTGCTCTGTGACTGCAGTGTCGCTGGGATGAGTGTGTAATTCATCTGTGCCACCAAGCTTGGTATCCTAACTGGTCAAGGGCACTGCACACTGAAGCATTATTCTTGTTAGAACGAGAAATAGGGACTAGAGGAACAGAAGAGTAATTGAGAAAATACGGTTTTTACTAATTGCAGAGGCTCACCCTTTTTTATTTATTTTTTGTTTAAATTAATTTTTATTGGAGTATAGTTGATTTACAATGTTGTGTTAGTTTCTGCTGTACAGAAAAGTGAATCAGTTATACATATACATATATCCACTCTTTTTTTAGATTCTGTTCCCGTGTAGGTCATTACAGAGTACTGAGCAGAATTCCCTGTTCACCATTTTTTCATGATTTGAAACAGCAGTAAGTGGTAACAATAAGAAATTCAAACAGTATAAAAGAGTGTAGCACATGATTTTTAAAGTCCTCTGACCTTCTTTTTTCCCCCTCTCGTCTGCAATTTCTGTTCCTCAAAGGTAACCTGGGTAATAGAATCACGCCTATCCTTTCAGAAATATTCATGCATATATAATCATGTTTTCTCTTACTTGCTGTAGCTTCCTTTTTGAAAACTTAATGCTATATATAATATAGACATCTTTCCATGATGGCTCCATTTTTTTGCTATTACATTGTTGCATTGAATTGCATTTTATACATATCTTTGTGTTTTTGTGCAAATATTTCTGTAGAATAAACTCCTAGCAGTCATCAAAGCCTATGTACAGTTAAAATTTCAATAATTACTCCAAATTGCCCTCCAAAAATTTTGTCCCAGTTTGCACTCCCACAAGCAGTGTTTTTTTATTTTATTTATTTATTTTTTAACATCTTTATTGGAGTATAATTGCTTTACAATGGTGTGTTAGTTTCTGCTTTGTAACAAAGTGAGTCAGTTATACATATACATATGTCCCCATATCTCTTCCCTCTTGCATCTCCCTCCCACCCCTCTAGGTGGTCACAAAGCACCGAGCTGATCTCCCTGTGCTATGCGGCTACAAGCAGTGTTTTTCATAGGATGTTACCATTCTGCTGTAAAACACATGCTTTTAAAAGTTGCTACTTGGGGATGTCTTGGTCTGTTAAGTTTCTCCCTCCCCCTTCCTTCCTTCTCTTTTCCTGTCTTTTTTGTCTTTCCTCATTTTATGTCTTTCTTATTTTTCTTTCTTCTTTCTCTCCTTCCTTTCTTTTTCCCTTCCTCCTTTACCATCCATCCAGTCACCAGTGTTTTCTAAGAGGCTGTTCCACACTGGACAGTGTGCTGTGACAGCCCTAAGCAGCTAGTGTCACCCTGAGGAGAGGATAGAAGATTCCATGCCTGCCTGCCCAGGCCCAGACGAGATTCTGCAGGCACTGAACTGTGTTCGTTTGAGAGCAATGAGCATAGTAGGAGCATACGCGTATCTTGTGTGAAGAGAAATGGAAAAGACTGGAGGTATTTAGTCAGAAGAAGGAAAAAAACTTGGTGTGAGGGGTGAGTGTGCTCTCTGTCTCACATTTTGAAAGGCCTGCCACAAGGAGCAGAAATCTCAGTTCTCTGGTGCAAGCGGGAAGTCAAACCAATGGATAGAAACTTCAGAGGTGGAATATGGCGTTCAGTCTCACGCAGAACTTTATAAATGCCGTTGATTTACTTATAAGTCATCATTGTTTAGTGTTCCTTTTCATGCAAGTGGGAAAAAAAATCTCCAAGAATAGACAGGGCACTAAGTGGATTCATACACTACATCTCTCAGCTGTTTCCTCTCCATTCGCGGACCCCACAGGGAGCTGCCAGGGGTGGCTCTGAACCCTCATTATGTGGTGACAAGCAGACTGCCTCAGCTCCAGCCTCACACCTTCCTGGGTGGGAAATAGCTCATCTAGTTGTCCAGCTTAAAGTCTCCCTAAGTGAAAACTCCCATTTGGAAAAAAATAAAAATAAAAATAAGAAAACTCCGGTTTGGGAAGGGCAACCTGGGAAGGCGCGCACGGTGGCCAGTGGTGTGCTGTACTCGGCCAGAGGGCAGGTTCTGCTGCTCTGGCAGTGGATCAGTTCCCTGGGCAGCCCCAGTTCTGCTCAGAGCCACTTACTCTCATCCACTGTTTTGACAGCTTGGAGGAGGAGCCTTCTGGGAGCCGGACTTCTCTAGTAGCCATCTTCTGATGGCATAGATTTGGGGATTGAGGGATTCCTTTGGGAGTTGAGCAGTTACAAGTCCATTTTGTTTGACAAATCAGGGTTTTTTTTTTTCCTGGCAATACAATTCCATTAAAAAATTTAGCAGGCTTTCATTCTGTTTTCATTGGCCAAACACCGTGGCTGGAAACCAGAAACATAGCCTTGGCAGAGTCACGGTCTTTGGATGAAGATGGAATTTGGCTTGAGAATTTTGGTCTCTCAGCTGTGGGCTGGTACTCAGCCCATCTCCTTAGCCTTGAGAGTAGCACTACCCTCTGGGTCTGTGCTTCAGGGCAGTGAAAACCAGCGACCTGAGCTGGGGAGGCACTATTGATTTCCTTCTTAGGAGCCCTGGGCTGTATTTCTGCTGCATTTGTGCAATGGGGCCATCATCACGTGTGTATGACAGAGGGAATAACTGGAGGTAAGGGGCCTGAGGAAGATCAGCTTCTCACAAATCCTCATCTCAGAATAGTGAAGTCCCTCCCTGGTGGTCCAGTGGTTAACACTTTGCCTTCCAATGCAGGGGGTGCGGGTTCCATCCCAGGTCAGGGAGCTAAGATCCCACATGCCTCACGGCCAAAAAAACCAAAACATAAAACAGAAGCAATATTGTAACAAATTCAATAAAGACTTAAAAAAAAAATAGTGAAGTCCCCTACTTACCTTGTACTGACTTTAGTTTGGGGCAGATAATTTGGCTTTCCCACCTCTGCAAGACTCTAGGTCACCACACCTTAGCCGCAAACAAAGGTTTTCTCTTCGTGAAATTGTATTTTCATCTGGCTCTACTTTCAGCAGATCAGTTACAGCCCAAACTTGTCTCTTTTTGGAAGACATTACTGAAGGCTAAATAAGTAGACAGTTTACTCTAGAATCCTAAAAATTCTCTTAAGTCCCCTAATAATGCAGTCCTGATAGACACATGATCTAGTTTTAGCATACAGCATCCATTTTATTGTCACATGACAAAAATGGCGAACTTCCCAGCTGCTATCCAACCCCAGCTCAGACAGTCCACATTTTGGGGTCACTCACATGTAAATTTACACAATAGTCTGAACTCTCTTTTTGAGGGGTGGGTGGTGTCAAGTAACAGAAAACAGATCAAACCAGCTTAGGGGGAAAGGAGTTGGGGGATTTACTGGCACCCATAAGTTAAAAAGTCCTGAGATAGATTTTAGATTTGACATAAAGAATACCTTGATTTGGGGCCCAAATAATGTTGTCATGACTCAGTTTCTCTGTATATAAGTTCTTCCATTCTTTTGTCTTCCTTCCCAGGATTTACTTGATAAACACTGACAACACAGGATCTCCCCTGTGCAACAGTAGGCAAAGTGAGTGTGTTACCTGTAGTTCACGTGAGTCCTGAGGTTCACTCTGATTGGACCAGCTTCGATCATGTGCTGGTTCTGAGCAGCTGTGCAGGAGGAGCCTCAGTGCTTTGATTGGCCTGGGTTAAATACAGTTGACCCTTGACCAACACAGGAGTTATGGGTGCTAACCTTCCATATAGTCAAAAACCCACATATAATTTATAGTTGGCTCTCCATATCTGCAGTTCTGATGTGTCCATGGTTCTGCATCCACAAATTCAACCAACCTCAGATCATGTAGTACTGTAGTGTTACCTCTTGAAAACGATCCCCATGTAAGTGGACCTGTGCAGTTCAAACTTAATATTGTTCAAGGACCACCTGTGTTTTTCATCCCTGGAGCTGGGGTGGAACCCTACCCAGATATGGTATTAAAAGTGGGGGAAGGGTATATTTATTGAAAATTGGTCCTTGATGGCAAAACAAGGAGGAACAGATTGTAGGGAGGTCAACAAAAGTCTACTACAATTATCTATAGTGTATCAGATACTGAACTAGGCACTGGAGTTGAGTTTTAAAAAGAAGAATGATGTATGTTGTGTCTTGGTGAATTTCTAGGCACTGGAGTGTTTGGAAAGAGTCTGTAAATATAATTGTTAATCCCATCACTGGATAGATAATTCAGTGAGATGACTTTTAAGGAGCTTTCCTACCTGAAATTTTATGATTTGTGCTTCTTGGAAAACAAGATGGAAAAGATAAATTTTTTATTAGCTTAGGTAATTATTTTATCATTTTAAATTATTATTATTTTACCATTTTAGAATCTTTAATATTGTGACAGCTTTATGTAGAATTCTGAAAACTCAATTTAGTGCTTTAACATCACAAGTCCCCTAAAACAATATCTGAATATAGAGGAATTAATATATATTGATGAAGAACTCCTTATTTTTTTGTGTGTATAATAGATTTACTAAGGATATAATAGTTGATAAATGCTGAATTTTAGTTTTTGCCCGTGTTGCTGTGAAATTGTAATGTGTAATACATGGGTTAAATATTGAGCCTTGCTTTTTACTGATTGGGGCTTCTTTGTGCTAATCCATATAAACAGCAATGAAACTTTCCTTTGTTTGACTTTCATTTGAACTGCAACTAGTATATTCCCTGCAGAGCGTCTCAGTGATAGTTAAAAACATATTTATTTTCCCTCATCTTATGAAATATTGTTATCATTATATTTTGGTTTTGTTCAGAAGCTTCTTCAATCTCAGCCAGAATAAAGTCCAGCTGAGTTTTCTTATGGCCTAACACAGGAACATGGAAATCCACAGGAAATTTGGATGACTATTATTCCAATATTATAAAGGTGTAAAAGAGTTCCATAATGTGTACGGAAATTAAAAGGAATTTCTCAGATCAGAACAATGAAAACTACATAAACAAATGCAAATCTATATGAAATTACCTTGCCTTTTATCAACTACTATTAAAAAATCAAAAAGAAAATGTAATAAAATCAAAGTGAAAGTTTCTTGGTAAAGACTGCTCTTGTAGAAGGTGGTTTGATTACTCAGTTAATGGCATATAATGAATTTTGTTTCCGTGTGCCAAGTGACATATTAAGTATGAAGAAGAGTTAATGATGGAAAAGTCCAGTTCTCTTTATCTGGGGAAATGGGCAGGTGTTTGAGTGGTGAGGGAGTTGTTAGGTTTCAGGGTAGTTGTCCCCCTCAGAGCACCTTATATTCTTTAAATTAGTACATTGGTTTTGGGCAGAGTTTGATTTCTGTCATTGTAAGGGTATCAAGCAACTTCACTGTGGTATTAGTCCCTTTTAGTCTATGTGACATGCTGGGATTCAAGGATTTTAACGATTTGTGGAATTTGACATAGATAACTTATAATTAGCCTGCTTTATCATTGCAGCACTGAAGTTTGTTTATTTCTTATCTGTTCATTCATTCATTCATGTCCCATCTTATTCCATAGAGATTTGAGGCACCTTATAAAAACTACATTTATGTAACCCATATATATAAGCAGACTTGTTGTGGTCCAGTCCCAGCATTAAGTCATATTCAGAGAAATAAGTATGACAGTGAAGATAATTGAAAATAATTCAAATACTTACTTCACCTCTCAGAAAACATCCAAAAGGGGAGTAAATGCATTATATGTAATAGAACTTTTAAAAAATCCTTTTTGCCCATCTCTCTGAACTTTTACATGGCTGTCAGCTATCTCCCCAAACTTTCTCTGTCTTGAAACCTACACAAAGGGTCTCCTCAAATCCAGTCAGTCCTTACCTTTCTCCTTCTTTCCACCTTCATTTTTAGGTATTTTTCTTCTTTTTTTAAAAAAAATTAATTAATCTATTTGTTTTTATTTATTTATTTTTGGCTGCATTGGGTCTTCGTTGCTGCATGCGGGCTTTCTCTAGCTGCAGCGAGCGGGGGCCACTCTTCGTTGCAGTGCGTGGGCCTCTCATTGTGGTGATTTCTCTTGTTGCGGAGCACAGGCTCTAGGCGCACGGGCTTCAGTAGTTGTGGCACGCAGGCTCAGCAGTTGCGGCTTGCGGGCTCTAGAGCACAGGCTCAGTAGTTGTGGCGCACGGGTCTAGTTGCTCTGCGGCATGTGGGGTCCTCCTGGACCAGGGCTCGAACCCGTGTCCCCTGCATTGGCAGGCAGATTCCTAACCACTGCGCCACCAGGGAAGTCCCGGTATCTTTTCTTCTATTTCCTCTCTCATTGTATATTCTTCTCCACTTCTCTCCTCCTGCTAATTTATTTCTCACATTTGTGTCAATAAGCCCAGAACCAGGGAAAGGGGAAAAAGCTGAGAATCAAACCCAGAGTTTCCCTTAGGAGGTAGCACAAGGAATGAGGTTGCAATTATCCACATATTCATATATTTTCTCTGTGTTACCCTTATAAAAAAAATTGTAAAATACTAATTAAAAACTGAAAGTCCAGGCTAGGGAACATATAAATTGAGATGAAAAATAGAACACTAAATGGCCTGTTATTAGTTGTGTAGTTGACTCAGAATTACAGTTGACCATAGAACAACATGGGTTTTAACTGCTCAGTCCCTCAGTCCACTTATATGCAGATTTTTTTTTTTTTTCCAATAAATACAGTCAGCTTTCTGAATCTGCAGATTCTGCATCCCTGGATTCACCCAACTGTGGATCAAAAGCTTAATATAGGATCCGGGGTTGGTTGAAGCCATGGATGCGGAACTAGCCGATATGGAGGGCCGACTATGGGACTTGAACATCCATGAATTTTGGTATCTGGCTGCAGGTCCTAAACCAATCCCCCATGTATACCGAGGGATGACTACTTCATGGTTAGTGATATAAAGGGACTCCTTTCCATAGTTCTCCCTAATCGTGAGTGGAGCACACCAGTTCCCCAGGTGACAAAGCCCTTAATTCTGAAATTACATAGGATTCACATCCTAGATAAAAGGAACACTAAAAGTTTAGTGGTAGTGTCTTTAACATCCATAAGAGCAATTTACTGCAGTTACTATGAGTGAAAAGAGAGGATATGAAGCCAAAACGTGACTTAAAGACATTCTGCAGTAGGCCAACACAGTATAGTCCAAGACTGCAGCTTCCTGATGATCTGAATTGACCTAAGAATAAAACTTTATGTTGTCTGTAGCAAAAAATGCAAACAGTGACCTTAGGAACCAAAGTAGTGATGTAAATGAGTGGATGCTACGTGGTAGCTGTCAGCCTTGGGCGTGGAGGTGCTGCACGGATGGAAGAGACTGGTGACTGCACGGCACACGCCCTCTCAGAGGAGGGAGGCTGCTCTCGCTCTGCTCCATCCTGTTTTGCCATGTGGGGCTCTAGTCCAGTGCTATGTGTCTTCTAATTCTTCAAGGTCAGCCTGAAATCTGGATTTTAATGTAAAATGTCCCCATTTTAAATGCTCACCGTTAGGTCATTTGGATTTTTAGAAAGTGCTTGTGGGCCAAGCAGGACTTGCCAGCAGGTGTTCAATCATTCAACTCTCATCAGAGGAAGGGGGAGCCTGCATGTTTTTTACACAAGTCTTTATCAATCTCACCTCCATCTTCTCTGCTGTGCTCAAGGTTGGTTCTTTGGCAAAGTCTAGCATCTGGTATTCTTGGATTCTCCAATACCAGCTGGGTGTCCAACCATTCAATTCAATTCTCACACTAACAGCTCTGAGTAAGTGTCAGACTACACAGGTTTAAGGGCTCAGTTTCTCAAGACTGCCCTCACCCCAGATGCTCCTTGTAAGTTCCACATCCCGAGTCAACCCGTACATACAGCCAACTTGGCTATGAATTTGGTTCCCATGATCCCCTACTCATTCACTGGAATGACTCACAGGACTTAGGAAAACACTTTACTTACATTTACGAGTTTATTATAAAGGATATGACTCAGGAACAGCCCAATGGAAGAGAAGCATAGGGCAAAGTATGTGGGTGGGGAGAACAGAGCTTCCATGTGCTCTCTGGGTGTGCCACCCTCCTAGAGCATTGATTTGTTCACCAACCCTGGAAGTTCTCTGAACTCTGTCATTTAAGGGCTTTCACGGAGGTTTCACGGGGTAGGCACGGTTGATTGAATCATTGGCCATTGGTGATTGAAGTGAATCTCTAGCGCCTCCCCTCTGTCCCCTCTCTCAAGGTCTAGGGGTGGGGCTGAAAGTTCCAAGCTTCTAATCAAGCCTTGGTGTTTCTGGTGACCAACCCATATCTTGAAGCTATCCAGGCCCCCTCACTCCCTACCCCTCCTCCCCACACATACCAGAGTCATCTCATTAGTATACAGAGACATTCTCATCACTCAGGAGACACCAAATGTTCTGGGAACTCTGTGCCAGAAACCAAAGGAAGAAAAAGATCAAATATTATTTTTTATTAAACCACAGGTGTTTATTTTGGTTGGTTACAAGCAAACTAGTATACTTGAGAGACAACCACTGATGAGGTTTTTTGAAGACCCTGACCAAGACTGCTGTGTGGTTGGAAGATCATCACCCTAGAGATGGACCCTCAGATTCATGAAAGCAAGGCCAGAATTTTTCTTCCAAAATCTATGTTTGGTTCACCCTTATACACAAATGAATTACCCCAGAGTTCTACACTAATTTCAGTAGGGAAAAATTTCAAAGTAGGTATTACTAGTCTCCCATTCCCTGAATTTTATTTTTGAGCAATGTCACTTCCCAAGGACATGACCAGTATATATTAATTGGAAGAAATACATCTACATACTGGATGTAAGCCAACTAAATTATGGGCATCTGCCAAAATAATTCAAAAACTGTCATGCCTGATATAAGGTTATTCTTTCTGAAAGTACCTATAATGATAGGAGGAGTTATGATCCTGTGTCTAGTTTATGACATTGAAATAACATTATCATAAAAGGATATGTGTGTGTCTAACTTGTTTAAAAGCAGTTAAGGGCTCCCCTGGTGGCGCAGTGGTTGAGAGTCCGCCTGCCGATGCAGGGGACACGGGTTCGTGCCCCAGTCCGGGAAGATCCCACATGCCGCGGAGCGGCTGGGCCCGTGAGCCATGGCCGCTGAGCCTGCACGTCCGGAGCCTGTGCTCCTCAACGGGAGAGGCCACGACAGTGAGAGGCCTGCGTACCGCAAAAAAAAAAAAAAAGGCAGTTAAAAATTATTAGAATATATTTTAAAAGTTGGAAGGGTGAGAGAAGTTGAGTTAGAACATATTATAATATTATGCCGCTCATAACTGTTTTCTGTAAGTAAGCCATTTCTGCTGATCGTAAGTGTTGTGTTTCACTCACTGGGCCTTCAGGAAAATGTTAATTTGTATACTAAACTGATTTCTTTTCAGGATTGTCTTTTTTCAGCCTTATTTTTCTCCATGTTTCTATAGTTTAAGCAGTTAACAGGGACCTAGGTTAAAATCTGAGAACAAGATCCCTGGCATCTTCGTATTTCAGCTTGAAAATTTTCAGAGTAGTATTCTTTAATTGGTTGCTTGTTTTGCTTAAATGGCTTCAATAAATCAAAATTTTCTGTTTCTTCAGAAGAATTGTGTCCCTGAAATATGCTGCTGTTATGCTGAGATGTATATGTCATTGAAATATATATCCCAATGCTCTTTTCTGTAAATGTCACTGGGGAGTCTGAGCATATGATTCATTCTGAGTAAAAGATATTTTAAAAAATAGTTAACTGACTTAAAAAAAAAAAGATTTCTGGGCATGCTAAGGGGCTCTAGTAAAAGAAAAAAAAGTATTTGGAGGACTTCTTGGCTTTAGTCATAAAGAATGAATACCTGTTTTCAGTGAAGATTAAAGAAATCAGATATGAAAATGAGATGAACTCCTTAGAAATCCTGCCTGTTAAAAATTTTCCTTCCAATATCTCCACCTCCAAGAGGCTGTTTTGCAGTCACCCAACATAAAATGAGAGCTCGTGTTTGTGGTATTTTCATTACACCTTTAGATTTCAAGATGGTCCTGAGTAAACTTTTTGTTTTTTCTTGAGAAATATTTGGTTACTGCCGGTCACTGACAGGAGTGAACTTTTTCAAGTAACGTAGACAACACATTGCATAGATGCAGAAATGATTTAGACATGGGAAACTAAGACACTACAGTGATATGCTGCTCAGTTTACAATTATTTGTGACGCAAAAGCTAATTTAGCCAGTGTGGTAGACTGAATAATGACCCCCAAAGATATCCAGCTTCTAATCCTTAGACCTGGGAGTGTTACCTTCTCTGGCTAAAAGACCTTGAAGATAAGATTAGGTTAAGGCTCTTGAGATGGGGAGATTATTCTGGATTATCTGGGTTGGCTTCTGGATGCAATCTCAGTTTTCATATAAGAAGGAGGCAGAGGGAGATTTGACTGCAGAGAAGAATGTGTGATAGTGAAACGAGAAACTGTGCTGCTGGCTTTGAAGATGGGAGAAGGGGCCACAAGGGATACAACTCTAGCAGCTGGAGAAAGCAAGGAAAGAGTGTCTGCAGGTAGTGTGGCCCCGTGACTGAGTTTGGACTTCTGACCTTCAGAACTGTAAGAGAATATGTGTGTGTTGTTTTAAACTACCAAGTTTGTGGTAATTTGTGACAGCAGCCATAGGAAGCTAATACAGCTAGTTGATTTGATGATGTTAAGTTAAATAAACTACATACATAATACCATTATAAAGCAAAAGGGAATTTAAAAACTGCCAAATACGTAGTCATTTCTTATCACTTCTGTTTGCAGATTTTGGTTAATTTCTGTATTGCTGTGTTTATCAGCTTATTCTTGACTGAAAAGCAGTAAAATTCCTAATATTTAAATATTACATTATATTTACAGGACTTTGCCGATTACTCTTAGCAGAATGCAATTCTCTTATCTCCCAGAGCAAGTTCCCTTTTCTGGTTCCCTTTCTCAGTTTATGGCTGAGGTATATATTGCTGTGGTCCGTACGTACTATTGATTCCCATGTAACTTTTTCAGGTTGTGACTCAGCATCCTGATTTTTGGAAAAGGGAACCAGACTCCCACACGGGCACTCTATATATGCAACAAAAGCGTGTCTTGTTTCGTAAATACAAGGCAAACATTCTACACAGTAGGCATCCATTTTGTGGCAGTACCATTGTCATCCTGGTACTGGGGGGAGCGTGTAAGTTTCTCTGAAATGTCCCTTATGAAGCCACCCCCCCCCCAAGCCTTCTCTGAAAGTGTGACAATTTGTTTATGTCCACTCCTGGCACCTGCACTTTGATGACCCGAGTCCCCTCAGATCTGCTGATTCCACCCCTGTTATAATAGCACAAAGAAATCCTAGAAAAGGGAAAATTTTGTGGTGTGTCCCTGATTGGCATTCTGTTTAGCAGTCTTTATAGGAACGCAGTTGTTTCTTGAGGCCAAGGGAAATTCTGTTACCTGTGTTCATCTGGATGGCTGTATTGCTGGTTAGTGAACTCAAAACCAAAGGATTTCATTTTCTAACTGTGTTGGTTCTATGGAACCAGAGTTTTTCCATTTGAACTGATGAATTCTCCTGGGGGAGAGGGGGATTTCATGATCAAAATTAGACTAAATGAAAAAAATGAATGCACATTTCAAGGGGTGGCACTAGAATCAGGTACATCTACAGATTTTCCCAGGGATTACTCCTGAACTTTTTGGTTTTATTTGATCATAATTCCAAGAGAGAATTTTCATTAGGTGAGTGTTTTGTTTCGTTTTGTTTTTCAATGATTCCCCCCCACCCCGCCCCCGGCTTGAAGTTTGATTTTATTTGGCATTTATCCCAGTTGGGAATTTGCAGTGGAAACGGAAAACTGACCTTCCATTTGTGAAATCACAAAATGAAATGGAACACCAGAAGTGATGCTCTCCTAGAAATAATAAATAGCTTTGTGCTGGTGTCTAAATTCATAGCACAGTTAACTAAAGTTAATATTTATGTACAGTGAGAAGAATAATGTCTGGAATCTCTCAGACATCTTGTTTGTTGTGTTATACTCTTTTTATATGTTACCTCATTTTCTTGGATCTTGAGAGATCCCCAAGTAGTGACAACAACAGTGGCACAACCAAGTAGGAACATCTGGTTATTGAGCTCTTACTGGGAGCCAGGCACAGGCTGAGTTTAATAGTACAGGTAAGCTGTCCGTGTACTACTTAGTTTAATCATCAGAAAACCCCATCTGAGGCCCTTGTTTCCCTTTCACAGATAAGGAACCCGAGTTGAGATTTAGTAACTTGCCTGAAGATGCATACCTAATAAAGAATAATGAAGGTTCAAACACAGATGTTTCTGGCTCACAGGCCGAACTTATTCTGTGGCAACACCCATTCCCCTGAGTCTGGAAATGGCAAGAGTCTGGTTTAGGCAACCGGGAAAAAACAGCCAAGACTCTGAAGGTCAGAACAGTACAACGACAAGGTTGCAGTGGAACAGCCAAGATCAAGAACTAAGAGAAGGTCCCCTGAGGGCCACAGACCAGCTCCGCCTTGATAAAGAAGGGGATTGGGGTTGCAGTGTAGCAATTTACTGTGATAGCTGGATTCAGAAAAAAGAATATACCTCTGAATGAGATTCAGCAAAATGTTGTCATAGCTATAGACGCTTAGTGTTTTAAAATGTATTTGCCTTATAATTACAAAATTAATATATATGCTTTCTGTATAAAAAAATTCAACACCAAATTATGTAAGTGTCAAGTAAAAGTTACCCCTCTTCTCTCTTTCCCCATTGACCAACCATTTTCCCATACCTATATATCTAACCTATGTACATATATAGCTAAATGGAATGGTTGTTGGTCTTGGAGGGTTTTCTTTTCTTTTTTGTTTTATTTCACAAAAATAGGGTCATACTATAATACTGTTCTATAACTTTTTAAATGAAATAATATTACATCTACATCTTTTATGTTAATACTCTTATTTCCGTACAGAAGCAATTTTGAGGAGAAATATTTGTATTAAAGAAGACTGTATTGGGGGGTGGGTGAAATGGGCGATGGTGGTCAAAAGACACAAATATCTAGTTATAAAATAAGTTCTGGGGATATAATGTACAGCTTGGTGACTATAGTTAATAATACTGTATTGTATATTTGCAAGTTACTAAGAGAGTAGATCTTAAAAGTTCTTATCACAAGAAAAAAAAATTTGTGGCTGTGTGTGGTGATGGATGTTAACTAGACTTATTATGGTGGTCATTTCATAATATATACATATATTGAGTCATTATGTTGTACACCTGAAGCTAATATAATATCAATTATATTCCAATAAAAAATATGCAAGGCTATTACATGCAGTTTGGGAGGTCACAACTTGGACCTGACCTGCTTGAATACTTCCAGTGATGGGGAGTTCCCTTCTTGGTGAAACAGCCAGTTCCACTATTGGATTGCTCTGTTAGAAAGTTATATTGAACTAATGTTTATTTTTTTGTGACTTCCTCTTGCTCATTAATATGTTCTCTGGAGTTCCACAGACCAAATCTCATCCCCTCTTTTTTTTTTTTTTTGCGGTACACGGGCCTCTCACTGCTGTGGCCTCTCCCATTGCGGAGCACAGGCTCCGGACGCGCAGGCTCAGTGGCCATGGCTCACGAGCCCAGCCGCTCCGAGGCATGCGGGATCCTCCCTGACCGGGGCGCGAACCTGCGTCCCCTGCATCGGCAGGCGGACTCTCAACCACTGCGCCACCAGGGAAGCCCTCATCCCCTTTTTACCTGTAACTGGATGAAATGAGACACCAAGGGGTATGCTTAAGAAAATTAAAAAATGAAAAAACTTAAAAAAAAACGGTAAAAGAAAAAGAAGATTATATTGCCTCCGTGGCTGCTCACTTTTGACATTTTCTACTTTTCTTCATGGAGATATTAGCTCCAAATTGTAGAGCAGAGCTTCTTTGTCTTTTTTTTTTTTTTTAAACATCCTTTGTATATGAAGGGTGTTCTTTCTTAACCTCTGGATTTTCCCAGGCCTGGAAGCTCTGCAGTGGAAGATATAATCAGATGCGAGGGAGCACAGGAAAGTGCTCCCTTAGGAAGGTTTAGTTTGGATTTAAAAGGTTTTTTTTTTTAACCTCAAAAATAGCTTTAGCACATTTCCTAAGCTCAGCCAACTTAGAGGCAGACAGGACCTTGAAAATCATGTCAGCCTCTTGCTTTTGTTTACCTTAGAAGTCCTGGAGAGTTTATCTTATTTCCAAAGAAGGTCACAACTGATTGTCAGACAGCCAAGCCCAGAACCTCTTTCCTTCCTGTGAGCATGTTCTCCATTGAAGCCTACCAGGTTGCCAAACCATTCTCCCTCAAATATTTCAGAGAATTTCCAAAGTCCAGTGGATTTTATTTTAAAGTCAAGGTATATATATGCCATAACACCTTTAGGAGAGATCCTGGAGGCCCTGTGGCCATTGTGAATTCCTGTTCCATAACTTAACCAAGCCCTGTGACCTTGCAAAGTGGCCCTAATTTTTCTCAGCCTTCCATTTCTTATCTGTAAGATAAGATTGCCTACCTCCTTGGCCTTTTGTGAGGATAGGATAATATTTATAAAGTACATAACACAGTGCCTGGTTCATTAGTCAACTCAATAGTAGTTGCTGTTAGAAGAAAGCTCTTTCAAACTTTTCGTAATAATCTTTTTTAAAAAGTAAAGCTCAATTTTAAAAATGTGACAATATATGTGTTAAATTATTGTAGGAAGGAGACTTCAAAGACTAAATACTTAAAAAAATTTTGGGGGGGGACTAGATGTTGTACATGGTTTAAGATCCAAAATATATAAAAGAGAAGCAGAAAGTAATTTTTCTTACTCTCTCTTTCCCCACAGCTACTACCTTTCTTTAGCTGGAAACTCACTTTACAAATTTTTTGTTATACCCTTGTAGACGTATTCTATGCACATACTCAATAAGCTTTAAATATGAAACGATTTCTGTCTTCAGTCTTTCCTCTAGTCTCTTGCTAATAGGGCTCTCTGTTGAGTCAGCTCTAGGTCAGCACTGTCCAGTACTGTCTGATGACAGAAGTGTTCTATACATGTGTTGTTCAATACAGTACCCACTAGCACATGCATCTATTGAGTTCTTAAAATATGACTCTTGTAACTGAAGAACTGAATTTAAAATTTTTATTTAATTTTTATTACATTTAATAACCACAGGTGGCTAGTTAGTGGCTACCATATTAGACAGTGCTGTGCTAGATATTTATGTCTATGGCACTTTTTATAGAAACACATGGACCTCAAATTATGGAATTAAGGAAAGAGTCATGGAGAGCCACTAAGTTAATGTTAATGAAAGAAGTCTATAGTTTAATATATTTTTAATTATATGTGGCTAATATATTTTCTTTTTAAGTATCTAGATAAGGAGATGAGAGTTTATTTTTGAGAACATGTTGCTAATCAAAGAAAGCTGTGAAATGGCATGTTTGTAGGAGAGCAGATCTCAAACAAATCAGAACGTAACCTCATTTATCTATTTATTTTTTCAAGAAGTATTTATTGAATAGCTAATGTGTACCATGCACAGGCCCTGGGACTATGGCATTAACAGAACCTAAACAAATCCCTGCCCTCATGAAGCTTTCACTCTAGTGCTAATGAAAACCTCCTCTCTGCATTTGGTGCCTTTTTGTGTTACATTCCACTGGCGGTCAGCAAGCAACAGGGAAGACCTCTGCAGAGACAAAGAAAGGAACTTGCTCCAGGCCCTTGGCTTTGATGGCCGCCAGTGCTCTAAACTTATTTCCTTTAGTAAAGGAAAAAGCTTCATAGGAAAACAGTTTTCATTGAGCTACTAAAAAATGCTTTCTTTAGCAGTATCACGTTATTTATTTCTGTAGTCTGCTATCTCTGGATTAGGATACGAGTAGGGGAAAAAGTGAGGTGTGCATGTGTCTTACAAGGGGAAAAAGTGAGGTGTGCATGTGTCTTACAAGTGCACACAATTTTAATGTAAAAAGAGCCAAGAGATTCCAAAATAGTATTCCTTTTTTTAAAATTGGAGTATTGTTAATTTACAATGTTGTGTTTCAAGTGTACAACAGATTCAGTTATACGTACATACATACTTATATATTCTTTTCCAGATTTTTTCCATTATAGGTTATTACAAGATATTGAGTATAGTTCCCTGTACAATACAGTAGGTCCTTGTTTATCTTATATAGTCCTTTAATATCCTTTATGGAAAGGCACGTATAAGAAGCTCAGAATCATGATGGTGAGCCACACTGCCTCATTCTTCTGCTCTTGGGGAAGGTCTGACTAGTGTAATTGCCCCTACCTTTACATTTTCTCCCCCAAACAGTGATTGCCTCTTAGTGTTAGCATTTCATTTGATTTAAGTGTTATTTTTATTTTTCTGCATTTTCAAAATTTCCTAGTATGAACACATATTATTTTCATAATAAAACAAAGAACAATAAATTATGTTGTAAAAAAATAGTTCAGTCAGAGAGATGATGAAAGCCTGAAATCATTCCATGGGATCAGAGACCAAGAAAAAGAGGTGTATTTGAGAGGGAGAGATTTAGGAAATAGAATTGACAGGGCTTGGTTACAGTAGTGAGAGGAGATTGTGTAATAAACACTTGTTTTATGAAACTGTGATCTATTTTTTAAAAAGACAAATGAGCATCACAAAACGTTTTTTGTTTTTTAGTTTTTTGGTTTTTTGGGGGTTTTTTTGGATTCACAGCAATCAAATGTTAAATATGTCTCACCATTTTCAATCACTCATCTGTTTAAGATGACTTGCCAGGTAATTTTTTTTTAATTAATTAATTTTGGTTGCATTGGGTCTTTGTTGCTCTGTGCGGGCTTTCTCTAGTTGCGGCGAGCGGGGGCTACTCTTCGTTGTGATGCGCAGGCTTCTCACTGCGGTGGCTTCTCTTGTTGTGGAGCACGGGCTCTAGGTGTGCGGGCTTCAGTAGTTGTGGCACGTGGACTCAGTAGTTGTGGCTTGCAGACTCTAGAGCGCAGGCTCAGTAGTTGTGGCGCACGGGCTTTGTTGCTCCGCAGCATGTGGGATCTTCCCGTACCAGGGCTCGAACCCATGTCCCCTGCATTGGCAGGTGGGTTCTTAACCACTGTGCCACCAGGGAAGCCCCAGGTAATTTTTTTAGTCCACCATATAAATGTGTACATTTGGGGCCATTAAAAAAGGTTTGGTGAAATAAAGGGAGTTTATTTTCTTATGTAACTTTTTGTTTCCAGTTATCTTAATTTAGTAATAAAATCCTTTTGTGAGAATGTCTTAGAATGATACTGATTCGAAGAACAAAAGGGAAGGCTTGGGCTTCCCTGGTGGCGCAGTGGTTGAGAGTCCGCCTGCCGATGCAGGGGACACGGGTTCGTGCCCCGGTCTGGGAGGATACCACATGACACGGAGCGGCTGGGCCCGTGAGCCATGGCCGCTGAGCCTGCTCGTACGGAGCCTGTGCTCCGCAATGGGAGAAGCCGCGACGGTGAGAGGCCCGCGTACCTCAAAAAAAAAAAAAAAAAAAGGGAAGGCTTTAAAGATAAAAGCCCTAAAAAGGAATGTTTGAAGAGCATTAACTATACCACATTTATCAGATTGGCAGTTTTCCCCCCTTAGAAAAGTATTAACAATGTATTTCCATGCTTTGGGGAAGGATTTTACAGTGGGCTTCCAGAACTCACATCTGATTTCCAGTTACAAGATCAGAATGTTCCCCTCATATTGATAACCTCCAGAGAAACAAATTCTCATGAGTTCTCTAGTCAAAACAAAAGATGTAGCTGATTGTAAAATTACTGAAGTGTTAAATTGTACTCTGTCTTCTGTTAAACAAGTTTGGTGTTGCTATTATCTAGCTTTTTTTTTTCTCCTTTCTGAAATAACAACTATGTTTGGCTATATGGGTTGACAATAATGGTCTGTGTGGAAAGGGGGGGAAATGAGTGAAACAATGTATCCCATTTTGTTATTTCCGCGTGTGAAAATCAGCCTCTAATGAGATGTCTCCGATAGTGCTGCTGTTCATCAAAACATGTGCCCTAGATCTGAGTGAATTTAATTATAGTGGGAACAGTGAAATAAGGACATTTAAATTAACTTACAGTAGAAAAATTCAGGAGATTAAGAAGCGGCAACATATCTCAGTCTGCATAGAACTAATTTTTGAAGTCTCTTTTCTCTCCTCCCTGGAAGGAATCATTTTGGGAAGTGGGCAGTAACGTTCACCTCAAGCATGTTTTTGTTAAATCAGTATATCAGAACAAGATCAGCATGTCCTTCTGGATACAGAGATCAGCTCTTTGCATAGACCTCCCTAAGCAAAGAGCTGATCTCTGTGTGATATCCAGGTTACTGCATATTAATTTCAGCCTCATACAGAAATCTGGATCGAGAGAGAAATTGTTTTATTAGGAGCATTATCTGACACACCTTTGCAAAGAGCCACCTACTCTTTTACCAGAAAAAAACAGTTTAAAATCTGAGGATAGAAAATAAAAACATGCTTCCTAGATATAATTCCTTTTTATGAATTTCCAATTTTGTTTAGTTTGTGTTCTTATTTGTTTTTTTAACAAGTAAACCTGAAGAGAGAGCTAAGCTAAGAGATGGGCAATATATTCATTTATGACTTTTTTCCAGCTCTCCTTTCTCCTAGGCCATATACTCATTTATTAGCTAATGAAAATATAAGAACTTAGCTGCTCAGTGAATAACAGCTTAGTTGAAGTGTTTTGTTAGAACATGGTATGGTACCTTTATCTCAAAAGCTGAGTTTTTGAACTATAACATGAACTTTTTGAACTAAGCATGAGCTGTACCATGCTTAGTTCTCGTGTTCTATATAGTTTTATGATTGCATTTGGGTATATTCTCCTGTTTCTGTTGGTTTGTATTTTACTGTTGATACATATTTTTTCAATTGATCCTAATAAAAGACCCCATTAGATAGCTAAGCCTCAGTGAGGGACCTCTTTAGACTGTTAATTTTTCCAACATTACAGAGCAAATCAGCATAAAATCAAACCTTAGTCCCTGTTTGATCCTACAGTTATCTCCTTTTTCTCCCAAAACATTTCATCCATTGCCCAGCATCAAATTGTATAGATGCTCAAGAGAGCAAAGGAAATAGACATGTGTGTGAGAAAGCCAACTGTGCCTAGATAGAAGGGGGGAAAATGGTCCTAATTTTAAAAATGTTTATATATGACCAGACTGCCACATATAGCAGAGGCCAAGGCCCTTATTCTTTACATTCTGGGGTGGTAAAAACATTCTTACGAAGGACTAGTGAGTACAGAGTGACACGCCAGTTAACCAGAGTGATACATCAACTGGAAAATATTTTGAGTTACTGGATTTCAGTGAATTATTATAAACTTCTGTTATACGTCTTTGACTTAGGAATGAAGACTTGAAAACATCAAATATGTTAACTAATGTATCAGTCAGCTATTAGTAATCATAACGACTATATGTTTCATTGTGGCATTTTCTATCTCAGGAAATGCAGCTCTTTCTTCACTACTACTATCATGTGTAAAGGAAAGGAATTACTCAGACCTGAACCAGTTCATACCTTGCCAAACCTTTCTACTCAGTGTGTGAGCCAATTATAAAGGATTTGTTTTTATAAATGTGCTTGCCCATCAGTCCAAAGTTACCCTTGAAACCAGAAACACTTTTAAAAAAAATGTAACACACTAAACATGGCATTGTAGTAGGGTAGCTGCATATCTTGATTAAAAATACCCAACATTTTATAGCCTGTAGAAGAATCTAGTATTTCCTCAGGTCTAAAGCATTTCCCAGTGATTTTTTTTGAGACATAAGTATGGAGGATATAAAATTGAGGAAAGGCCACAGATCTCCACATAAGAATTTTTAAGTGATTAAAAAAGAAAAAATAATAACAGGAAAGTGTAATTAACAGTAATATAAAGACTTTTCAATATCAGTTAATTAGTTTCTCAAAGACCAGTAGCATGAAATTAATATGATTTCTCTTAGCAAATTATTTCTCCAATGTTTTTCCTTTTTTTTTTTTTTCTCATCCCTAGATTGAAAAAGAAAAAGCAAGCCAAACAAAATGCAGAGACAGCCTCAGCTATGGCTACAAGGACTCATTCTGGAAAAGAAGATGCTAGTACAGTCATTTTAGAACAAGACATGTGCAACATTGCTGTGGAAGAGGATTATATTACTGATGAGAAAAAAAAGAGAAAAAGTAATCAGTTAAAGGAGATCAGGCGTACAGAACTAAAGAGATATTATAGTATTGGTGAGTATTGGTGGCAACTTTGCAGTATTTTCATTTAAAAAATCTGTAATAGTTTTAAAAAAATAATTTGTAACTGGTCATAATATATAATAATAATAGTAACAGTTTATTGAGCAGCTACTATGTGTGTGTGTGTATATATATAATATAATGTGTAAAGGGAATGACAATTATATAATAATTTATATTTATATAAATATATATAAATATTTTGTAAAGATATATATATATATAAAATATATATATAATCTTGTTTAAAGGGAATGACAACTGAATAATGTTGGTGTGTCTTGTTTAATTTTATGTTCCCAACATCTAACACAGTGTCTAGCACATTGTGTCTGCTCATAAATATTTATTAAATGAATGGTCACTTTTCTTGTATGAGAAATATTTTTCTTAGTATTTATAGACATGTCCATAAAAATGTTGATAGAAATGCCTGCACTGTTTCCTAGGCAATAGGAGATGGAGGAGAAATGGCCTAGCATCCATTGGTTAAACAAAAAAAGACCACGATGATGATGACTTGAGAGTTGTAGCTGAGGGGAATCTTAAAATGAGTCCACAATATCATGTAGTTTCTGAGGATAGTCATTGCATCTAAAGCTGCATTAGCACAGGTCGCTTGTCTAGCACGATGGAGGTGATGATCCTGCTTTACTTTACCATCCATCTCATACCTACTGCTCCTATCACATGCAGGCCTGGAGTATGTTCAAAAGAGAATGCAAAGGGACTTCCCTGGTGGTGCAGTGGTTAAGAATCCGCCTGCCAGTGCAGGGAACGTGGGTTCAAACCCTGGTGCAGGAGGATCCCACATGCCGCGGAGCAACTAAGCCCATGCACCACAACTACTGAGCCTGTGCTCTAGAGCCCACAAGCCACAACTACTGAGCCCACAAGCCACAACTACTGAAGCCTGTGTACCTAGAGCGCATGCTCCACAAGAGAAGCCATCATAATGAGAAGGTTGCGCACCACAACGAAGAATAGCCCCCACTCGCAGCAATGAAGACCCAACGCAGCCAAAAAAAAAAAAAAAAGAGTGCAAAGAAAGGGAACCAGGAGATGAAACTTGATGTGGCACATGGGTTACAGTGTACTTGAGATTGCTAGGCTCAGAGACAGAAGACTGAGGTCTCTGAGAACAAACTGCAGTCCAGTATATGAAACCTGGGCTGGTGGCAGGCACTTGGTCCACAGGGTCCCAAACTTGGTCCCAGTTGATGCCAAAGTTACCGGGGGACAGATCTCGTCTCTGTGTTAATATAACTCTCTACTAGTGCTCATCAAAGATAAAGGTGGGCTGCCATTGGGATGGTTATAAATGAGGTTTTGCTGACATTGCTCCAACAGAGGCAGATGAGGTATCTGCAGTGGAAAGCCTGTGGTTTGTAGTATTCCAGTGGGTTCCCGTGATTATGTCATATATTACATAGCTTCATGGATGCTTTTAATCTGAAGCCATTCAGCATTTTAAAAAGCTGTAACTGTCAGCCTATAGAAAGAGACTTCTGTGTGATTACTAAACTTCCTCTTAAAATTTTAAGTGTTGAGTATTATCCCTAAAAGGGAAAGAGGAGTAAGGAAAATTGCATTTCACATCTTTTACAGTGTATACATTTGAATGACATTTGAAAATGTGTGGTTTTTACAGTTGTACAGTTTAAAATACTGTCTTTTCTCATGCTACTTTAAATGCTGCTGCTTAAGAAGTATTTTTAAATGGAGACATTTTGCTCTGTAGGGTTTCCCTGAAGGAGGTTGATAGAGTCCTCTCCATTGAGATTTCTTTTTTCATGATGCTGCCCTAACTGCAGATGCTGCTTTGGGATAGCTTTTTAACGTGCTGCGCTCTGTTGCATGTGTAACACTTTGAATGTGAAACAATACCCTTCACTCTGCTCTTTACCTAACTAACTCTTCCTAGACGTCACCAAATCCCCTCAGTCATCTTTTCTTCCAGGAAGCCCTCCCTGTCCCTAGACAGGTTAGACTTCCCTTCTGCATTGTCATCGTGGATTTATTTATCTGCTCTCCTGTTTACAGGTTGGACCCTGTATTATTAGCTTTGTGTAGTATCTGCATTACAGGTGCTCTTTAAATGTGCATTGAGTGGGTGACATGTACATAGATGAATGAATACTGTGATTCGTTTGAGTTTCATGAAAATTCTGGAAGGATATAGGCAACATTACAGTAGTTGAGTCAGAATTATCCTGTGATTTTATTTGGTGACAGTTAAGTAAAGAGATGCCATTGTAGCTTTTCATTTTCTCTCAAGAATGGCAATGATAACAACGGTTTGGAGGTTTGAGGCATTTTCTTAGGAGAATCCAGTGCTTATAGAAAACTACTAGGTGGGTCATTGAGTCCCAGGGTTGCTTGTCCCTTTTCGCATTTGACTCTAGCTGACAGACAGCTGTGTTGGCAGGTTTGCTTGATCTCATAGGGCTGACGTGGCATATTTCCTAGATTCCCATCCCAGAATGTTGTCCCATACCACTAGGTGGAGTATTAGACCTCAAGTCAAAAGTAATTCTAGTCCAAGTTCTTTTGGTGGCTCTAGTCTGGGGAGGAGAGATGCTAAAATGGGAGGATCTTGTCAGCCACATTAAGGATTTGGACTTTATCCTGTATCAGTGGGAAGCCGCTGGGGGAACTCCATTAACTGTCTGTTTTAAGAGGATAAATCTAAGGACAATCGATGGAAGTGAGCCTGAAGGCAGGTTGGAGACTGGGGCAGAAGAGAAACAGCACCCTAAGGAGAGATTTTGCTCATAGAAACAGCAGTATTTGGTGACCAGTGTAGTGTGTGAGGGAGAAAAAGAACAGCGTCAAGAACTGACAAACTGGAAAACTCAAGAAGAAAGAAGGAAAATAATGAATTTGTGTTTGGAGGTAGTTTAGAGGTACCAGATGGATTTGTCTAGAGGGACCTGGATTTTAGTTAGGTGAAAGGCCTGGAAATTGCTACTTAAAGGTGTGAGGTAAATATGTGTAAAAGAAGTAATCCAGGGAACGCACAGAAAGTCAAAACAAAAAGTTAATGGAGGGACTTGCCTGGTGGCGCAGTGGTAAAGAATCCGCCTGCCAATGCAGGGGACATGGGTTCGAGCCCTGGTCCAGGAAGATCCCACATGCCTCGGAGCAACTAAGCCCGTGCGCCACAACTACTGAGCCTGCACTCTAGAGCCCACGAGACACAATTACTGAGCCTGCGAGCCACAAGTACTGAAGCCCGCACACCTAGAGCCCGTGCTCCACAACAAGAGAAGCCTCTGCAATGAGAAGCCCATGCACCGCAAAGAGGAGTAGCCCCCGCTCGCCACAGCTAGAGAAAGCCCGCGTGCAGGAACAAAGACCCAACACAGCCAAAAATAAATAAATAAATAAATAAAAAGTTAATGGATGATAAATGATAACTTATAGAAAAACAGACTGGAAGGATCTACAACAATATGTTGATTATTGTTTCCTCTGGGTGCAGAAATTGCAAAGGAGTGTTCTCTTTATGTTCTTGCACATTACACAGTTTAAATTTATTTTTAATATTAATCAGAAAATTATAGAGAACTGAATAATGTAATAGAGCAAACCCAAGGGCTTTAGAAAAAGAACATTAGACAAAAGTAAAGTTCTATCATCAATATAAAAGAAAGTGATTACTTTCTGTAGGTATCTATTTCCACTTCTGTAACATTACCTACCTGATTTCAGGAAGCATATTTAGACAAAATAATGTTTTTTACTTATTAAATTAGATTTATCTGTGCCTCATGTAAGCCTTGGGTAGTAATTCATTACTCTCTCCTACCACTTCGGGGAACACTACAGCTAAGATACTGATAAAAGATGTTATGGAAAGACTGAGTCACTAGAATCGCCTTGTAACAAAATGGTGCCAATTCCAAAAGTGCTTTGTTTTTGAGAGGGGAAGTAGGAGAAAGGAAGTGGATTAATTACATCGAGGCAGATGGCATCAGATAAATCTAGATCTAGCACCTATTGTAGCACGGGGCACACGGTAAGCATCCATGCAAAAGCTTCTAACATAAGTGAACTCAACCCTTCTATGCTTGCACTTGTATTACTGATATATAGGGCTCCTTATTCACTTATTCTATTTATTTATATAAACCCTTAAGGAATTGTTTGATAACAATATATTTTTATAATTTTCTATTTTAACAATGTTAATATATTTTTCAAAATTAGCTATTAAGTTATAGTTAAGTTTGACACAAGTAGTAGGAATGTTTACATATGTTTCAAAAGATGTTTGGTCCATATTACAATATCAGAATATATTAAGTTGCATGAATTATATCTCAAAATTCTCTTACATTAAAGGAATACATTATTCCTTAATCTGAGAATAGTACACATCTTTGCTTCTATGGAAGTGGAGATAGGAATGGGAATTTTACAAATGTGGATAATGTCTCAGTGGGAAATTCTTTAACTGAAACACAGATATATAGATGTAAGACCTGAAAGAGATAGAGAAATTTTATAAATACAGGAGACAAGCCTAAATTGGAATTAAATATATCACTATGTTTTTGTAGTGTTTTAATATAAAAGGTTAATACTAAGAATCCTGGGTAGGAAAGTAGTTATTGTAAGAGAATTGGGAGGTTGTTTTAACAAACAGAAAGCACTTAGGTAAGAGTTTGGTCAGTTTTGTGGTTATTGCAATAAAGATTTATTTAGAGAAAACCTCTGCAGTGTAAAGAATGAATTTAGCTTTTCAATAATAAATCTGCAGTGTCTAAATCATTTCACATCATAGTTTTCCCTCCTGAGTTCAAAAGGAACTTAACAAGAGTAAAATAAATGAAATTCTCCACTTTTCCTTTGTTAAACATTTTTGGGGTTTGCTACAGGATGAAAGTAACCAACTATTGAATTACTTCTCATGATGGCAACCCTGACAGATTACTTTTCCTTAGGGTATTTTTTTTTTTTTTTTTTTGGTACGTGGGTCTCTCACTGTTGTGGCCTCTGCCGTTGTGGAGCGCAGGCTCCGGACGCGCAGGCTCAGCGGCCATGGCTCACGGTACCAACCGCTCCGCGGCATGTGGGATCCTCCCGGACCGGGGCACGAACCCGTGTCCCCTGGACCGGCAGGCGGACTCCTAACCACTGCGCCACCAGGGAAGCCCTTAGGGTATTTTTTAACCACATGTGTGAAGATTTCCTATCTGTTGCTTATCTTTGTTTCACTTAGCAAGTTCAGGAAGCCAAAGATGTGCTATTCTGATAAACTAATTCCTAAACATAAAAGTAGGTCAAACTACAAACATACAATAGCATGACTCTTCTGTTCAAAAGTAATGATCATTCTAGTGCTTTAGAGCTCAAATCAAAGGCTTAAAATGGACTCTGGGGCTTCCCTGGTGGCGCAGTGGTTGAGGGTCCGCCTGCCGATGCAGTGGATGCGGGTTCGTGCCCCGGTCCGGGAGGATCCCTCATGCCGTGGAGCGGCCGGGTCCGTGAGCCATGGCCGCTGAGCCTGCGCGTCCGGAGCCTGTGCTCCGCAACGGGAGAGGCCGCAACAGTGAGAGGCCCGCGTACCGCAAAAAACAAAAACAAAAACAAAAACAAACAAACAAACAAAAAAATTGACTTTGATGTGGAAAGAGGATATTAAGAACCTTATTCATATATTTTTTTAATCAAGCAGTGTATAAAGACTTCAGGGACTTGGGTATAAAATAAATCGAAATTATTAGGATGGAAATAATTAGGCTTGTGCTTCTTGGGGCCATCAAGGAAGTCAGACTAATGTTTAAAGTGAAGTCATACCATGAAAGCCTAGGTGGTGAACAGGTCCAATCTGACAAGTGCCCCCAGAATGCAAAGGATCATCACAGAAAGAATGCAAGCGTTAAGAGAGAAGATGACAGATGTGGGAGGCGTAAGTGAAGGACCTAGGAATCAAAGGTGTTCTTGGTGAGGAGGTCAGAACAATGGGAATAGAAGCAGTAATCAGACATAGTGTAAGATAAGAAGAACGCTTTCATGAGCTGAAACTCGTACCTGACTTCTAAAATCAGAACAGCTCATCATATTTAAGCAAAATTAAGGGGAAAACTCTGCACTTAAATGTGGCAAATGTTTACAGGTTATGGATAAATGGTAAAAACAAACAAAAAAACAAACAGGCAAAAAGAAAAAAAACCACAAAACAAAATGTTCCCTACAAAGGAGCAGAGAAGAGAGGCACAGACTTCTCCACAGCAGCGAACACCAGGGGAATTAAATCTCCTTCAGAATTGTGAAGTAAAAGTTGTTTTTCAGACTCAAAGACAACAGGACAGCCTCAGACATACTAAGGTTTTAGGAAACATACCTTTTGTATCATACCTTTCTTAAAATAAAGTTACTGAGAGGGAGTGATGTTTTTTTCTGAGACACATGTCAAAATGTCCTCAAGAATGAAAAAGTCATTTATTTATTTATTTATTTATTATTTTTGGCTGTATTGGGTCTTCTTGCTGCGTGCGGCCTTTCTCTAGTTGTGGTGAGCAGGGGCTACTCTTCGTTGCGGTGCAAGGGCTTCTCATTGCAGTGGCTTCTCTTGTGGATTGCGGCTCTAGGTGTGTGGGCTTCAGTAGTTGCAGCATGCGGGCTCAGTAGTTGCGACCTGTGGGCCCTAGAGTGCGCGGACTTCAGTAGTTGTGGCACACAGGCTTAGTTGCTCCAAGGCATGTAGGATCTTCCCGGGCCAGGGATGGAACCCATGTCCCCTGCACTGGCAAGCTCATTCTTAACCAGGGAAGTCCTTAAAAAGTCATTTTATAAAAGAATTGGTTAGGTTAGCATTGCAACTAATAAAACATAAAATTAAAAATACATAATAATGATTGTAAACATGACTATAAGTAGGAATATAAAAAAGCATCATAATTCTTTTTTCTAGCTTTACTGAGATATAATTGACATAAAATTGAGTAAGGTTAATGTATACAATGTGTTAATTTGATACATAGATATATTGCAAAATGATTACCACCCTAGCATTCACTAACACCTTCATCTGGTCACATAATTACCATTTCTTTTATGCGGTAAGAACATTTAAGAGGTGCTCTCTTAACAAGTTTTAAGTATAGCATACAGTATTTAACTATGATCACCATGCTGTTCATTAGATCCTCAGAACCTATTCGTCTTATCGCTGGATGTTTGTACTCTGACCAACGTCTCCCCATTCCCACACCCCCCAGGCTCTGCTAACTGGCTGGGTTTCGCTCAAGGGACCCTCTTTCCTTTTCCTCACAGCTCCAGCCCTCCCATTAACACAGTATATTGTAATCCATTCTAGTCACTAAGTGAAGAAGCTGTGTTTGACAGAACTTGCTGTATTTGTTCCAGCTGAAAGTCTAGTCCTCTTATGACTATAGTGGTCTGCATCTTGCAAATCTTGTTTCCTGCTCAGTCCGTCGTGTGATATCACATTTGTATTATGAGAAATCTCACTTTCAGAGAAACACTCAAATGTGGTTGGGGCCAAGGGAAGGACAACAGATTAGACTAAACAGGGTTAGTGATTTTGAAAAATCAAATTAGAAGTGAACTGGGGAGAGTGCAAGGGAAAAACACTGATAGGAGGAATGTGGTCGGATCTTTTTGAAAGGCAGTTTGGCCATTTTTATCAAGAGCTTTACTTTTGCACACCCTTTTCCCCAACAATTCTGTTTGCAGAAGCTTACCCTAAGGAAATGATCATGAGCGTAGTGGATTTGACCACAGCGACTATCATTGCATGTTTAAAATAGTGGAAAAATTAAAATAACATAAATAACTTTAAATGGAATACTATGTGCCGTTTTTTTGTTTTCAATATGTTTTTTAACATAATTATTTACTTATTAATATTTATTTATTTGGCTGCATCGAATCTTAGTTGCGGCATGTGGGCTCTCTAGTTGTGGCGCGCGGGCTCCAGAGTGCACAGGCTTAGTTGCTACACGGCATGTGGGATCTTAGTTCCCCGAGGAGGGATCAAAAGCGCGTCCCCTGCATTGAAAGGCAGATTCTTAACCACTGGACCACCAGGGAATTCCCACCGTTTTTTAATGATGGAGAAAAACAGTTAATGCCGTGGGAAATTTTCACAAAATATTGTTACAGTAGAAAAGCAGGTTGACAATAGTGTATAGACTACAATTCCATCTGTGTGTAAAAGAAGGAGAGCTGTTGGAAGTATATTTACCAGAATGCAAACATTGTTTCTCTCTGAATGGGGGTAAAATGGGTGATTGGTATTTTCTTCTTTCATTCAACTGTATTTTAACTGTATTTCTGTATTTAACTGTATTTCTCTTTCAAAAATAATTTTGGATAGTCTTAATGTATTTAGCTTCTAGTCTTATATATTTATGCCTGGTTAACAGTTTGACATGTTTTTTAATTTTTGACCTAAATCGCGTATAATTTAAAAATTAATTTGAAGAGAAAGTGAAATATTCACAAGAATGATGTTTCCTATTTAGGAACATTATATGCACCACCCTGTATTCAAGCTTCCATTTATATTCTTCAGAGAACCTTTAAAAATTTTTTTATATATCTTTTGCCATTATCTTGCTGTATTTATTCTTAGATATTTTCTAGTTTGATACCATTATGCTGGAACTTTTCCAAATAGTTTTTATCACAAGTATAAAAGATTGCTACATCTGGTCACCTTACTGAACAATTTTATGATTTCTGGATGTTTTTATGATGTTGGCTTTTGAGGTAGATAATTAATTCATCTGCTAATAATCAAATTTTCATTTCTTTCTTTTCAGTATTTAAAACTTTTTTATGACTAGAGATTCCAGAACAAAGTTGAGTATAAACTATGATAGTAGGAATTCCTGTATCTATTTTGGTTAGTGTTTTACTTTTTATATTTGCTTTTGGTTTCTGCTATAAGAATCCATCTGTTTACTCAGGCCTGCTTTAGGAGGGTTTAGAATAGTGCTTAATTCTAGAGACCATTGGGGAACAAGTGGGCACATGGAGTCCATTCTGCACACATGTTGCCTTTCAGGGCTCTAAAAGGTGGCCTCCAATAAAGGGCAGGGGTTCCCTCTTCCTCCTCGGGATTTCCAAGCTGTCTCCTTATGTTTGAAGTGTTTCTGCTTTCATCTCCACTGCAGAGTTTATTTTTATGACCTTGAGTACTTGCGGTTTAGCCTTGCCTCACATTAGGTTAGCCTCTGTCGTAATTTAGTGGACTGGGAGATACTATGCCCAGAAGTCTTAAAAGGTTTGCTGGAAGTGCTCTCAGGCACTTGTCTTCATAGAACAACAGGAGTAAAAAGAATGGGTGGAGCTTGTGCAGTGCCTGTGGGTATCCCTCCCACTGCATACCCTGGAACCTTCTGTAAGGCTGGGGTGGCGGCCTCACTAGTGTGTTAGTTCAGGCTGCATTTAGGTAACTAACCAGGCACTGCAGTCCTGGAAGTGATGTCATGAAGTCATTTAGTTTTCATTCTTATGGGGAAATTGCTTTTGGTATACAACCTCTAGGGTTTCATTGCTTTTTCAGAAGCATATTTCTCATTAATATCAAAGAGTAAGTAAACATTCTTCATCATGTTAAGAAAATTCACTCCTATTCTTAGTTTTCTAACAGTTGGATTTTTAAAAATTTTATTCTTTTTAAAAATATAATAATGGCTATTTAATTTCATCAGATGATTTTTGACATGTATCAGAGTGATCAGATATGGTTTTTTTCCTTTAAGCAGTTTATAATCATCTATCACATTAATGCTATATCACTCCTGTATTTCTGGAATGAAACCTTTTGCTTATGGTATAATTCTTTTAACACCCTACTCTGTTCAAATTGCTGTTTACTTATGTTGACTGCAGTATTATTAATTACATTTGTTAAACACTTACTTTGTGCCAGGCTCTGAGATAAACACTGTGCCCATTATCTCATTTAATCTTTTGAACAACATTGTGAGATCTCCATTTTACAGATAAGGAAACGGAGGCACAAAGATTTCAAGTGACTTGTTTAACATTGCACAGCTATGAGGGTTGTTCGGTGAATCCAGCTTGTTTTGACCCCAAAACCAAATAATAATCAGAAAAATGTTGGGTGACATAAGGGAAATGGCACATGACCTGACTTTGATTAATATCATCAGTTTACCATAACCAAATACATCTGTTCCCGGTTTAGGGCTATGTCTGTCATTGGAAACAGGTTTTCCTGTTTACAAATTAGGGTACCCTTTTCTTAGATCTAGAGAGACATAGACAATTGTTGCTCTCTGAATCCACATCTTTTGGATGCCATGGAAACTGTCCTTCCTCTTCAGACAAGTATGTAGTGGGTCCTGTGCTTTCAGCTTCGTGTACCTATTCAGATGGTCTTATGATAGAGCTGGAAGGAAGGGAGAGAACTGATTGTTCAAGAGGAGTAAGGGAAGAAGGGGCACACACACCCGGTTGATGTAAGGCCAGAGAAAAATTGGTTCTGATATAATTTGAAAACCTGATAATTTTCAACATTCTGTTTGTGCTTGTTCAGATAGTTGATAATAGAAAAAACAAAGCTACACACTGACTTTTCTATCCTTCCTCTATCTATGTAGAGCTTATGGAATCAAGATCCAGGGAATTCACAGGTATCTCTTTGTTTCTGTTTTCAAGTACAATAATGGATAATAATGTCCACTGTCCTGACTTCACTCAGTCCCCAGGGGTCTGTGCCAGGAGCCAGATGCTCTGGTTTCAGTGACATTGATATTGTCTCATTCTTGCTGGAATTTTTCCAGAACTGAAACATATAACCAGAGCTGCATTCCTGAACACCTCCATCCACCTTCCCCTATCCCCCTTCTCCCCAGCACACTCACATTCACACCTGAGATCACTACTTGAATCCTCAAAAATCCCCTCTTTGGGTCTGAACCTCTTATCTTTTCCCATAAACCTGTTCATCACCTGTGGTAGGCAGAATAATGCCCTCATGCCCTCCCAGCCTCCCCAAAAGGTATCCGTGTCCTAATTTCCAAAACCTGTCAGGTTACACAGCAAAGGCGCATTAAGGTTGTAGATGGAATTAAGGTTGCTAATCAGCTGACCTGAAGGAGGTGCGCATCCTGGATTATCCAGGTGCCCAGTATAAACATGAGGATTCTGAAAAGTGAAAGAGGGTGGCAGAAGAGAGCTAGAGAAACAGCAGCATGAGAGCACACGGCTTGGTGTTGCTGGCTTTGCAGATGGACGGAGGGACCTTGAGTTGAGGAACGTGGGCTACTTCTGAGGTGAACAGGCCAGGAAACCGGTCTTCCCCTATAGCCTCCGGAAAGAACTGCCTGCTGACGCTGTGAATTTTGCCCGGTGAGACCCATGTCAGACTTGGAACGTACAGAACTGTAAGATAGTACGTTTGTGTCTATTTTTTATTTGGAGTCATGAGATTTGTGGTAACGTCTTACAGTAGCAATAGGAAGCTAACACATCATGTCATTCTCCTAACCCCGTCTCGGAGCCCCTCACCTACCACTCTTGCTGCCCTGCTTACGTGTCCTAACCCCATAGGTGGCCATGACAGCAGGGGATTGGCTGATTTCTTGCATGGTCTGTCACCCTGATGTTGAGACCCACCCCTGGGGGAACCCTTACTGCTGCTTCTTGTTGCTTTTTTCAGTATTCATTTTATTAAAACCTGACCTTTGCCACAATAACTCTTCCAAATGTCACAACCCCTTAACCCCCCAGTCCTGTCTTCACCTCCTTACATTTTAGCAAATAACTTTACTGATAGGGTTAACACCATCTGTCTTGAGATCCCTCCACTTTCATCTCAGGACCTCTGTGACCTCCCAGTCACCGTTTCCAGGTTTCCATCTCTCATCCTCAGGGTAACATTTGACAGCGTCAGTACAACTTTCCTTTAACTTTTTTCCACGCCTTTGTGACATTACACTCATTTTCCTATCTTTTCAATCCTCCCCACCTGCCAATCAGCCACACTTCTTTTCGGCCCCCGCCCCCCAAATCTAAGCCTTCCTTAGGTTCTGTTCTCAAACCTCGGATATTCTCTTGGCAGTTGTAAGCTCCACAACTTCACAGATCACCTAGTGAAAGGATTCCTTTACATCCGACTTTTATGCCTTTTCAGGCCCTGGACATTCTCCTGAACATCACCTTCTTTTAGCCCCAACACATGGAGAGAGAAGAGTCTTTCTGTAAACATATCTAGCATCTCCTCAGATGCAGGAGGCAAGAGCCTTGTTTTCTGGACACCCCTGGCCCTCCTGTGGGCTGGGAAGGGAGGAAGAAGCAGGGCTGTGGGCAGGGCACCAGGTCCACCTGAGGTCAACACAGGTTCTCCCCGTTCCCTGTTTCGGCCCTCCTAGGATTTATGAGAAACGAGACAGGTTAGGCAAAAGGGCTTATGTTTCATTCTTCTAGGGTTTTGGTCAATTTTGTCTCAGTTACATTCTTACTGGGTGGGAAAACTGGCTCTGAAACTTTTCAAAGGGGGGGCAAATAGGAGGTATAGTTGCTTTGTTCTGAATGGCTTCTGAGGATCACCTGGCCAATTTTCTCCTCTGGCAGTAGATACTTTTACATCATTTGCTTCAGGTTTTTGTAAGCAGGGGGAGGTTCCGAATTTGGATAGGTGTAAAGGGCCTGAGGAGGCCTAAAGCTTCAAGTAGAGGTGTCAGGTGTCATTGAGAGAGAATTCCATCCTTGTGGATGGCCATGAGTCCTCACCTGAAGTGCTGGAGGTGGAGTCCCCTCCTGAAGCACAGCAAAGGAACTCTTTCCAAGGAGGCTCGGATCTATTCCCCGCTCTCCCCAGTGTCTTGTGGACCATGTGCTACAGAATCCATCTAGATAAGGTATCCAGGACTTCGCTTATTGAGACAAGCAGCCGGCCATCTTGAAAACTTACTGCAAGAAAATATTTAGGAAGTAATATGAAGCCTTTCCTTGGGCGTTACTGATATGAAGACATTTGGGTCCTTAGAATGTGCCAGTTACTTCTCTGCTTTCTGTATTCAGTCAACTGTAAAACTTAGGGTTCGGGTTGTGGCTTTGATTGGTTCCGATGATTTTCCTGGTGTGATGCTCTATGAGTGAAAATGTTGCCCACCATCAAACTTGTCAGGCTCATTGATCTGTATTGGAAAGTTCATGCAAGCATATATAACGGATATCATATTAAAACACAGGATGCTCAAAGATGGGTACGTTACGGTCTTTACCTCAAGGATTTCAAAATCTTAGACTGTGGCGGGTTTTTGTTTTCTTTTAATAATACTACTGTGATTGCCATTTTTCTGGCCTACCCACTTGTGCCAAAGGAAAGTAAGTTTTATACTAATTCAGGTGTACATAGTTAAGTTTATCCTGAAAGGTTCAGCCAGCACCTGTCTTTCTTTGGCAGCTGAACAGTATGGAAACTCATGATTTGGTGGCTTACAACAGTGCCCGCATTGAGACCAGAGATGATTATGCACAGCCTATGGAAGGACACGGGCTGTAGCTGCCACAGATGGGAAACAGCAGCTTAGGTTCTAGAAATAGGAAGCACCTACAGAAGGACATGAAGAGACTGTGCTGAAAGCACGAGGAACTAAAGGGACAGCTGTTTATGGTGACAAAGAGAAGGGTAGGAGTGTGGGACAGAGAGTGGAGCTGGGATATTAACAAGAATGAACACCAGGTAGATGATAAGAGTTGTAAAATACTGTGATTGAGTTTTTCAGTAGGCTGTGTGGAATCTCCTGATCTGCAGAATCTGGAGATCTGAAACCACAGTCAGTACAGGCTCATCTTCCTGAAGTAATTTAGGTGTGGTCACCTGACAGAAGGGAGGTCACTTTTTACAGCAGAGGGGTTTTTCAGAGTGTCTCTGGTTCTACAAATGACTAGAAAAGGATACTAATAGCAGCATCTTTTATTCTTTTTCTTGGTTCTTAATTTAAAATAATGTAAAAGAAATACTTAAAAGTCAGTAAATCCCATGTGAATGAACTATTTTCATATTTCTGTGTTACCTTCCAGCTCTCATCCAGTTCACCCACATTTGTTGTGTAGTTGAAATGATATTGTTGGTTTGCGTGTGGGTATGGGGAGTTGTAGGACCTCAGATGTAGAGGGATGCGTTAATCACACTTCAGAGTGCATGGCTTGTCATCACTGGTCAGAGCTGGGCCCTTCGTTATTTATTCATGAGTTCCTTTTTATCCTCATTCCCCACTCCCGTTTCTCTCCCCGCTCCACTCCATTCTATTGTGTTCAATGTGTATAGGCTTTTGTCTGGATGTGGCCTTGAAAAATGTGTGTAGTTGTTTTGTGGACAGCTTTTTAAAATATACATAATGATACCATTCTGTACATCTCATTCTGTTTCTCTCGATGTAAACATGTTGCAGTGTATACTTGGGCTTGTTATGCTCTGGGATTCTAGGCAGTAATTAGATATATTTTGCTGACCCTCCTGTTCCCCGCTGCCACAGATACTGTTGTTCTGTATACCCTCCAGCAGGTTACTTCATGATATCTCCTGGGAGAGGATGTATATCTGTGGGTTAGTTTGCTGACTCATATGGGCTACGTATGCTTAATTTGCTGGGATGGCTGTACCAGTTTACATCGCTAGTAGCAGTTCACATCTTTGCCAACACTAGAATTATCCAGCTTTCTGATTTTTGCCATGCTAATAGATGTAAAATGGTGCTGCATCTTAATTTGCATTTTTCTGATCTCATACAAGTTAGAGCATCTTTTCATAGTTAATTCAATTTGGTACTTTTTGTCACTTAATTTGTATCCATTGTTATATGTCTCTCTGGTTTTCAGTGTCTGGGTTGATACATTTAATCATAACAATTGGGTTGAATCATATGTAGCTGCCAAACTATCAGGTTGACCAGTTTGACCCTTAAAAATAGCAAACTCTGTGGTCCAACTTAATGTGTTGTTGAACATATAGGTCTTTACAAGTTTTCACCATTATAAATAATACTGCAGTAGCATATGCTGTGCATAGCATTTTTCTTCTTTTGAATTTTTCCTTAGGATAAATAAGGGAAAGATTACTGAGTCAAAGAACGAACATTTTTATAGCTATTGTTACATATTGACAAATCACCTTCTAAAAGGGCTGTACTGATTTACATTATGCATCATTATTCATCATTTATATCATGACTGTACTAGTTTTACTTTAACTTCGTCTTTATACATTATCATTTAAACGAATACCTGAATAACTATAAAGCATAACCTCATTGTTATTTGTACTATTTGATCACAGTTAACATTAATCATTTATTCAAGTATACATGGATGAACAATATGTTTTTATGAGTTTGGTCTATTTGTACATTTAGTCCACTTTTCTTTTAATCTTTTTTTTTCAAAGTCAATTCGAAAGTGGGTTTTAATATACTGTAGATTACCCTATCCTCAATTTCTGAAAATGAAATCATTCACTTATAAACATTTTATTCTTCAGATGACAATCAAAACAAAACACATGATAAAAAAGAAAAGAAGATGGTGGTTCAGAAGCCCCAGGGTACTATGGAATACACTGTAAGTATAAACAGGTAGAATGAAAGTTTGTTAATACCACTAGATTTACATAATGTTTCTCCCTGACACATCCTTCCCCTTAGTCATTTCTCTTCCTTCCTTATTTTTTCCCTGGGTATACCTGTTACTTGAATTACCGTTTGATATGCCAAGGACGACCAATTTTAGGTCTCCATCCCAGACATGCTTTCTGAGTTCCCAAACCAAAGATTCAGCTGTCTACTCCGACATTAACTTAGACCTCTGTGCTTGGTCTTTGTTCAAGAAGCAGTGGCTCCATCATCCATACATTTCTACAAACCAGAACCTTAGCCTTAACATCTTCTTCCCATTACTCTCCATGTTCAATCTTCCTTTCCGTGACCATCCAGCAAGTCTAGGCCAGATCCCTTCATTTTTCTCCCTCATGGAATCTTTACATAGTTTATCTCCGTTTAACAATATTGATTCACTAGTGTGATTGTTATATCTAGATTGTGCCTTAATTCATATACCCACAGAGAGAGACTAGATTCCTCTTTGGTCAGCACTCTGTTTCTGGTGCTTGCAGGGTATAGGCCTCCATATGGTTGAATCAGCACATGAATAATGCATCGCATGTGTCCGTTACTGCACTTCCACGTTAATGTGCTCATCTCTCTCATTGCGCCATGAGCTCCTGGAGCCCAGGAGCTGTGTCTACTTATCCTAGGCCTGGCGTAAAGTGGGCACTCAGTTATAGATCTGTTTTAATTCACTTTGAGCCAGCATTGCTGAAGAGTGATCTCTGACTTCTAGAAAGAAATTAAGTGCTGTTGCCATTGCCCCTGTGTTTTCCTCATGTTTATTTCTTTTCTACTCATTATCTGTGTGCCGTGCCAGGCTCTATATATGGCAAGCAGCAAGGCCTGTCCCTGCCTGCCGTTTCTTCTGGAATGGTGAATCCTTTCCAAGCTTCTGTAGCATCACACTGAAGAGCCCTGGCACCAGCATTTCATGCTCAGGGCTCTGTGAACATCCCTAGGCATCTTTCTATGGTTTATAGGCTTGGTCCTTTCCAGAAAGGATTTGGGGGTGATTATATATCTCACATTACCGCTGTCTACAATATATTGTTGATCCCCATAACACCTAGCACAGTTCCTTACCTCCTAGAAGATACTGAGGAAGTGTTGGATTATTTATCATTAATAACAATATTAATTCTAAATCCATGTGTGTATCCTACAGTGTGATTCACGAGCCCCTCCAAGGAAATGAGAAGTATCTTTGCTAGGAGATGCTTCACATAGCATGTACTAAATAATGCAGTGAGAGTAAAAAAAATCAACCCCAAATTAATTCATATAAACAGGTGATCAAATTAGTAATTCAGATCTATCCACCTGATTGATTTATGTTATGGAGATTAGTTTTAGTTGGCAAGTTACTCTGTGTACTTGTCGTCGGAAATAAAAGGTGATCCATAACTTCGTGTTTAGAGAACCATGACCGGAACCCCTTACCTGATTGCTTACATTGCTCCAGAGCTGTGGATGTTCAAGCATTCTGTTTAGTTTCAAACATGTATTGATACCAGTATCCCTCCCAGGGTCTGTAACTTGGTTCCATATGTATGTCTTATCCTTGTGTAATAACGGCAGATTGTTAAAATTTTTCTCCTTTCCTGAAACCCCTATACATAGTATCTTCAAATGTTTGTGTAAAAGTATGAAGCCAATTTATTGATCACTTGCCATGAAGTAAGTGCTCTTGAATTAGAAATTACAATTATGTATCTCAATTTGGATGAAGAAACTGAAGTACAGAGAAGTTAAACAAGTGACCCAAGATCACACAGCTGGCAAGTGGCAGATTTGGAATTCAGGTCCAGCAGTCTGGCTCTGGTCTGTATTATCAATCTGTGTCTTATACTGACGCTAAACCCTGAAACCCCCCGGATTTGAATATGTTATGTAAATGTATAATATTTGAAAAAAATACATTTTAAAAAAGTTTTTTCAGTTTAGTACAGGTGATTTTGCTCAGGGTAAGGTAGGGGCATAGGTTAAGTTCTCAATGATTTTTAAAAAATATACGTATTTATGTCTTGTTCTAGAAATACGTTGAGGTAATTTTAATGCAGTCTGTAACTATGAACTTGGTTAGCCTGAGACAGTTCATCTAGTTGGTGGGGGTTTTTTTGGTTTTTTTGGCGGTACGCGGGCCTCTCACTGTTGTGGCCTCTCCTGTTGCGGAGCACAGGCTCCGGACGCGCAGGCTCAGCGGCCATGGCTCACGGGCCCAGCCGCTCCGCGGCACGTGGGATCCTCCCAGACCGGGGAACGAACCTGTGTCCCCTGCATCGGCAGGCGGAGTCTCAACCGCTGCGCCACCAGGGAAGCCCTAGTTGGTGGGTTTTTGACACTTAAGGGCAGTGAGTGGTAAGTTGAATTCTACATGTGTACCTTTGCCCCTGTCCACAACCTCCTGCAGCCACCTCAAATTTCCACCTATAATTCGAGGCTCCCCTGGTGGAGCCAGTTCTGCTTACAGGGTCAGCCACCAGTGTTGACCCAGGGCTATAGTTGGGAACTTCTCAGTGACATTCGCCAGAATGACCTCCCGCTAACAAGTTCCATCCAGTGACCCTGGAGAGGGAGTCTGTCCTGGGATATTGACCTTACCAGAGGCAGCAGACTTCTTTTTGGGTGGAGCTTTTTCACTGAAGTTTCACATCTTCTTACTGCCCTTTTTATTCCTATTCCCCTTCTATTAGAGAAGGAAAGAAACATGTATACCTGAGACATATCACAAGTTTTATAGATTTAGAGAATAACACTAATTTGGCTGACCATGGGAAATTGTCATTTTTCATGTCAGTGAACAATTTTTGTAGCTAATCCGAAGTTCTTTTAGATTTCCCTGCCTTTCACTTTTTTCATTCATCAAATATTTAAGTGCCTTCTATGTGTCAGGCACTGTGGGGAAAAAGGCCATTAACAGGCCACAATCCAGGAGCCTAAAGTGCAGTAAAGAAACAGGCAAATAGACAGACAGAAAAATGCAAAGAGAAAAAGTAGTCCTATTATCCCTAGGAGTGGTACTGTCTGTAATATTTCTTTTCTTCTTAGCTTTATGTTATACCTCACGCGCCCTCTACTCCATACACCTAAGTTGTGCCAGAGTAAGTTTAGAAATCTGTTAGTGGACAGTGAAATTTGAAGATAAGGGAGTCCAGAAATGAATAATATCTAAGACTTCTTTTGTTAAGAATTGAGAATGTATTCGCTTTTTTCATAATACATTTGGATGTATGTGTTACATTTTTATTCACTCATATCACAAATAGATTAATGTTGACTATCAAGAGGAAGGTTTTGTTTGCTTTTTGCTTTGTGTATTGAATCTTGTTTGTTTGATTATTCTAGGCTGGAAGCCAGGACACCCTAAACTCCATAGCACTGAAATTTAACATCACTCCCAATAAACTAGTGGAACTGAATAAGCTTTTCACACATACTATTGTTCCAGGCCAGGTAATGATCTTCTTGTTGAATTTTACTTTAGAAATTTTGCATTTATTTTTGTTGCCATTTTTAATGACTCACTCTTAGTGTCACAGGATTATCGTCAATGATAATGTGCATTGGTTCAGTCTTCCATTTAGATCCAAGACTTCTGAAAGCATCCTGGTACTTATGAACTGTTCAGAGATGAATGCTTTGCAAATGATTAACACAGTTGGCAAACTATCATTTGTGTTCTAGATGTTTCCATCAAGAGAAGTTAAGTTAATGTAACTTTTTTCCCTGTAGAATTTCATACAGATATTCTTAGAATATTTAATTTAGAATTGCAAGTTTCAGTTTAGTCCACTCCTGGGGTCCATTGTGGTCATTGTTTTGTTTTAAATTAGGCAAAATTTTTGTCATTTTGGTCTTGATTTGATACCATGACAAAAGAAGTCAATCCAGCCAAAGGTGGAGACATTCAGCAGGACCATCAAGAAAAGCCTACGGACACACAAAAAGACGCTCAACATTGCTAATTATTAGAGAAATGCGGATCAAAACAGCAATGAGATATCACCTCACACCAGTCAGAATGGCTGTCATTGAGAAGTCTACAATAATAAATGCTGGAGAGGGTGTGGAGAAAAGGGAACCCTCCTACACTGTTTGGTGGGAATGTAAATTGGTGCAGCCACTATGAAGAACAGTATGGAGGTTCCTTAAAAAACAGAGCTACTGTATAATCCAGCAGTCCTTCCCTTGGGTATATATCCAGAAAAAACAAAAACTCTAATTCAGAAGGATACATCACCAGTGTTCATAGCAGCACTATTTACAATAGCCAAGACATGGAAACAACAACCCAAGTGCCCATACACACAGTGGAATATTACTCGGCCATAAAGAAGAATGAAATATTGCCATTTGCAGCAACATGGATGGACCTCGAGAATATTATACTTGGTGAAATAAGACAGAGGAAGACAAATACTATATGATATCACTACACATGAAATCTAAAACATAATGCAAATGAGTCTATATACAAAACAGAAATAGCCTAACAGATGTAGAAAACAAACTTATGGTTACCAAAGGAGAAAGGGAAAGAGAGAGAGACAAATTAGGAGTATGGGATTAACAGATACAAACGACTATACATAAAATAGATAAGCGGTAAGGATTTACCATATAGCACAGGGAACTATATTCAATATCTAGAAATAATCTATAGTGGAATATAATCTGAAAAATATATATATAACTGAACCACTTTGCTGTACACCTGAAACTAACGCAATACTATAAATCAGTGATATTTCAATTTTTAAAAAAAGCCACACATTTTTTCCCAGGCTTTTAGTACTTTGTTAAACTAAATGAAATTGACATGTCATATAATTTTGCCATTCTCGGTTAATCCAGCAATTTTTTAAATACCTTCTGCATAAGATATTCTTATGTTTCTACTTGAAAACTACACTTGGCCAATAAATGTAAATGGCCCAGTCATAGGCAGATCCTTGCTGAGGCCAAGTTTCGAGTCCCATCTATAGAACTACTTGGTTGCCATGAGCACATTCCGGTTCCATTGCTAACTTACTAGACCATGTTCCTGCATCTCTACATTATAGTGACATTTTTATTCAGGATGTATACTGCTTCTTCTAAGTATAACTTCATTCAGGAAGTGGTGGTATTCTTTGCATTTCTTTCACGGGCAGCAAATGAAACCAACAGACCATAAATTGACCAGTTTGTACTATCATGCTTTTGGTATTTATGTCCTTGTCAAAAGGAGATATTACTATATTGCTGATACCAGGTAATTGAGGGGAAATATGAGTTAAAACTTTTTCAAAATTAATAAATTTTTATCTCTAGGAAAATTAGATTCCAGGCACTTTTATTGGGTTTCTTATAATCTGGGGTATTGCTGCATAATGTGTAACTGACCCATAGCAGTGAACCTAGGCTTACTAATGCAAGGCTGAAGACTGTAGTCACTGGGACTTAGTAAAATCATTTACGGTGATTCCTTATTCGTTTACTAAGTGAACGGGATTAAGGTCCAGTAGCTAATAGGAGGTATAGGAACTGTTTTAATATGCCTAGTTAAGGGTAAAAATATAGAAATAGGTGCCCCAAAGCTTCGTTTCCTTTGACCCTTTAGTAACTGTTTGACTTGGGTAAGTCACTTCCTTTTTTGACCCTGGTTTCCTTATCTCTGAAATATGAGGGGTTGGGCTGCATTATCTCAGATGTCCCTTCTAGCCTTTACTGTGCTGTGTAGCCCTCATATAACTAAACAGTTATGTGCTGTTAGTTGTCCCAGCATCTAGCTCCACTCATGATTTTTCTGGCAAAGATAAGGAATTGAGAAGAGTGATCCAGACTCACTTCCATGTTGAAGTAAGACGTATTCTGACTGAGCTTCCCTGTGTTCAACTGTTACTTCTGTCTACAGTGCAGTGAACTGTTTATGCATAGGAATTATCCCTTTGATTTGACATTTAGAGTGTCAGACAATAGAATCTCACTCTATGTTGCCTAATGCCTGTCAAGAGCTCAGGTGCAAAAAAAAATATTAATGGAGAATTGTTTGGAAGAAATGACATCTATCTGTCCCTCTAGCCTAGATACATATGATACATAAGAGCTGTATACTAAGACCATGTAATTTTAGCCTTCTGTAAATTGCTTTTATGGAACTCCAAACTTCTGACATTTTCCATTGACCCATTTTGAAATTGTTATAAAGAACAGTCCTCCAAACTGGTTATTGTATTTACTGTCAATGTGTCATCAAGGACAAAGAGTTCACTGTGAGACACTTTTTTTTTTAATGAGACTTCATGGGAGAATACTTGTACTTCTAAGAAACTGGTTTGTTTTTATTTTATGAACATTGAATTCTGTTAACTCACGATGTCTATCTCTTTGCATTGGTTATTTGGAAACTTAGAGCCAGTTTTATGGCCCACTTCTCAATGAATGTTTGGTAATTTTGGAGCACATTTTCAGTATAATCAGTCCTCATCTTATTTCTCCTTGATGGTGATTTTCCCACCTTTATCTTAATGTGTCTTTTGTTGTTGCCTCATTTTTTCTGGATTGAAGAGAGATTTAAAATAACTAAAGTTAAAATAGAGAGATGACTGGAAGGATGGAGAAGAGTGAATAACAGTGTTAAACAGCTGTTACATGATTTGCTCTGAATTATGTTTTATAACATTAGAGGTCACTTTAAGACTGTTTTTGATATAATGCCAGAATGTAGCCCTGTCTCGTGAAAAAAGTGTTGAATAACAGAATCACAATAACATTTCGGGAACCAGAATATTTTACAGAAGGAAGCTATTTAGTACAATTTAGGGGATTTTATTTTATTTTATTTTTTAGAAAGTATTGATTATTGATACTATCTTGTACAGTTTATCATATAAGGACCTTACTGCGTTAGCACTCAGGGCCTGCTTAGGGTTGGAAGCCTAGATGTGTCCCCTTCCTTCCTGACACAGGAATTATGTTTAGAAGCATGCCATGTGACTCTCTCCTCTATTCCCTTGTACTATTAGTACCCTGCCCTGGAAGGCTCTTCCCTCCCTATCCGAATCCTATGTATTGTCCAAAGCTTCACTTGGACCCACCTGCTTCATATGGCCTTTGCAGAATACTCCCCCACTTTCCTCTCCCCTCTGTGAGCTCCTGCAGTGTGTTCAGTACCCTTTGCACTGCACGCATCTGCACACATTCATATTGCTGAGTATAGTTTCATGGATTAGTCTGGAAGACCCCAAGTAGCTCGTGAGTTCTGTGACAGCCAACTAGGCCTTAGTCACACACCCAGCATGATACTGTACAGAGAGTAATTGCTCTAAACACTGCCTTGTGGTTTGCCCAATTCCTGGGACTCACCTAGCTTGTCTTCCCCATTCTCAGGTTCTTTTTGTGCCAGATGCCAGCTTTCCTTCCAGTACCTTAAGGTTATCATCATCCAGTCCTGGTGCTACTGTCTCTCCTTCGTCATCAGATGCAGAATATGATAAACTGCCTGTATGTATTTCATTCATGCACTGAAGTTCATAGTTCTCAGCAATGGTTTTGAGTTATTGCAGAATTCTACATGTTATTTTTCACAAGAGTTCATCTGAAACTCTCCTCCCTCGACAAAGAGGTGGGGTTAAGTAATTTGTCATTAGTTGAGAGAAGAAACCTGTTCACATTTAAGGTCTCAAAGGCAGAAATGCATGTCTTATTTATGTAGAAGTATGAAGTTAAACTCTCAATGAGACCAATAATTTATTTGTACTACTTTACTCCTTTTTCTAAAGAATTTGAACCATGAGTCCAATATAAATTCTTTCATTTAAGGTATTTTCTAAAGACACTTGATGAGGCATTTTTATGGGTTCATACATAGGTGCTTTTTAAAAATCTTAGTTTGATTTGGGTGATATTTTTGAAGGTTGAAAGACATAAGCCTTTTTTTATGTTCACGTTAAATAGGAACAGGTTACTTACAGGGAACGTAGATGGCTTGATTCAAATAAATGAATAATCTTTTGAAAAAGTGCTTCTATTTGATTTTGGAAAATTTTGCTTTCTAAAGGATGCTGACTTAGCAAGAAAGGCCTTAAAACCCATTGAGAGAGTCTTATCATCCACTTCTGAAGAGGACGAGCCAGGCGTGGTAAAATTTTTAAAAATGAATTGTCGCTACTTCACTGATGGAAAGGTATATGGCTATGCCATTTGTTTCCTTTTCTTGGAGTCTATGGAAAACTAAACTAGTTCCAAATTACTGAAGGCAGGCTATTTTAAAATATCTTACCCGAAGTTTCAGCTTTAAGATTTCACAACTGTCCATTAGTTTTCCCCTCTTGGATGCCTGACATTTGACTTACTGAGGGAATAACAATCATCACGTTGAAATGCGATTCTTTGTGACCTTGGGTTTATTACGTATATTTCAGTTCTTAGCCCATAAATTGTTAGAGAGACAGTACAGAATGTGTTTAAGAGCAAATGCTGGAGTCGGGCTCACTGAACTTAAATTCCAACTCTACCACCACTAGCTCTGAGACGATGGGCAAGGTATTTGAGTTTCTTAAGCTTCCATTTTTCCTCATCTATAAAGTAGGAACAATAATAAAATTTAACTCATAGGGTATGCTAATTAAAAGAAAATTCATGTGAAGAGCTAAACACCTAACCTGGAAAATGGTTAAGTTCTCGACCTGTTTGCCGCTAGAAATTCTGGTATGAAAAATGTCTGTTACATCGTGGTTTCAGTTTTTTGGTTGTTGGTGTTTTGTATAAAGAACAAATCTGACATTTTGTGAGCCTCTGAAGAAGGGGTAATATTGATACAAAGCAAATTCCTGTGCTCATAGTAGAGACTTCATGCCAGGTTCAAATGGTAGGAAAATACATTATTGATATGCACTTGAAACTTTTGCAACTAAGACTAAGTAGTGCTGAAAGGCAAAACTTTTTGCCAAGGTGATCACTAAACTCATTAAGAGTATCAAAATAAATAACTTACCTAGGGCTTCCCTGGTGGTGCAGTGGTTGAGAGTCCGCCTGCCGATGCAGGGGACACGGGTTCGTGCCCCGGTCCGGGAAGATCCCACATGCCACGGAGCGGTTGGGCCCGTGAGCCATGGCCGCTGAGCCTGCGCTTCCGGAGCCTGTGCTCCGCAACGGGAGAGGCCACAAGAGTGAGAGGCCCGCGTACCGCAAAAAAAATAAAAATAAAAAAAAAAAACTTACCTAAAGGGAGTTATTTATATCCTGCTGTCCCTGGTAGATAACATCCCTGTGGCCAACAGGGTCTACCATATAAACTGACCAAGTTTCAGACTTTAAGTACCCACCAAGCTACTGTTCTTTGCTCTCGGTTTCCATAGCGTGGGTATATTCACTTTTGTCTGCAAAAATTTCATACTCCTATTTGTGTCAGATTTTGCTGAATGTGGGCTTTCTAAGCATCTTAGAGCAAAATATTAGAAGTACAGCCGCTCCCTTAGCACAGTACCAGGCACTTGCTGGACAGGTAGTGAATATGTGCTGAGTGGATTGTAGAGTACCCAGTTCTCAATTTGGAAGGTACCTGGGACAGCCCTTCTCATTTTACAGACAGGGCGTTGGCAAATCTGAGACATACATGTGGAACCCAAGATCCTACCACAATTGTACTATTGCAGCAGCCATGCTAGAACCAGGCTCAGCTGATTGCCACAGCGAGGCAAGCCTGTTTCTCTGCTCAGCACACCGCACCCAACGTTGTATTTCATCAGCCTGTTTCTTCCAGCCCTCGTAGAGGGGATGCAATTGCCCTGTAGGATACCATGGTTCAGAAGGTCAATGGAATGGCAACGTAAGTTCATTAAAGCTGCTAGGGTGGTTGCATCTTGCCTGTAGCGACTCTGTACTGTCTTTTTCTTCAGGGTGTGGTCGGAGGTGTCATGATCGTTACTCCTAACAATATCATGTTTGACCCTCATAAGTCCGATCCCCTGGTCATTGAAAATGGGTGTGAGGAGTACGGCCTCATTTGCCCCATGGAAGAGGTTGTTTCCATCGCGCTCTACAATGACATCTCCCACATGAAGATCAAAGATGCCTTGCCATCGTAAGAGATCTTTCTTTGTTTACCAGAAAAAGGGGTATTGGGAGAATTAAATGCAATTAAAAAGTGAGGGCATTGGCAGGAGTGAGAGATTGTGTAGAGGTGAATTTGAAGGTGGAATATTTGTGCACTAAATTTTAAAAAATAGAAAAAGGAGAGGAAATGGAAATGATAAGGTCAATAAGGAAGAGTGAAACATTCAAATCAAAAAATCATGTAATAATCGTATTTCTTTGGCTTATTTTTCTGAAGAGCAATGCATGTTCTTAATTTATGAAAGAATAAATGAAGTTTCTCTGAAAGACTTTGTCTGATTATCGATAAGAGAATAGTATTTTCTCTTTGGTTTAACTGGTAAACAGATTTACATTCTTCCTCATTCAAATTCTAGGATAGGTATCTTCCCAGCTCGTGTGTTTCCTTAATCCTGTGTGGAGAGAGATTTGCGTGGACATGCAGAGGCACTGCCCCTGTAACCAGAATACCTTAAGTGGTGTGCAAAGGCTGTAATAGTAGTTTGTTTTGTCTCTTAAATGTAGATGGATATTACTTTAGTCCTGATTACTTTTGCCTTCTAAAACTGAGTTTTTTGATTTAAAGAAGCTCCCCATGAAGAAAGGGTTTAAGAAAACTCAGAGAATCGATTCACTTGTAGGGATAATCTGACTCTTTCTGTCATTTTCTCAGTGTGCCTATTTCTGTACACTATATATGTGCTAGCAGTAAAACACTTTAGAAACTCTCAGTGATAGCAAGGTAAAGGCAAAGCAGTGGGTCCAACAGAACAAAGGGAAGCTAGCCCCTTGGACTCAGGAAAAGAAGGGAAGGTAACTAGGGAACTAACCCAGACACAGCGTCCCTAGGGGCTTATGCCAGCAGGTTCCCCTGGACTTCTACAGTCCTTAGCATCTGATCCACTAGACCCTTACATGCCCAGCCACTGAAGGAACTACTGGAGCATGGTCACTGGGTAGTTTCCAAGTTCTGGCAGAAGTGCCTAGAGGTTTAGGAGGCAGTGTAGCAGACCAGGCAGTCCTGCAGGATGATGCCTGGGTTTCCCTGGCTCTGCCACTTATGGCTCCATGACCTTCACGAGTGACTGAATCTTGAGCCTCGGTTTTCTCATCTGTAAAATGGAATTAATAGTATTCTTCAGCTTGCAGAGCTGTTACAAGATCTAAAAGCATTGATATACCAAAACTCTTAGAAAATAGCCTGGTACCTAATAAGTATAGGCTGTTTATTCAAACCTTCAGTTCATATCTGAAACTCTAATCATTGTTCTGTGGGAATCTTTTATTCACGCAGAATGAGGCTTCTAATGCATCTTAGTGCGCGTCTCTTGTGTGGCAAGGATATGAAGATAAGTGGGTCACGGCCCCTGTCCTGCAGTTTACTGGGTGCGACAGGTGGAGAGAGGTGGTAATTGAACAACACTGTAGATACAGACGTGCACACGGCATTCCATGAGAACCATGTGAAGGAGTGTCCAGCTACCTTGGAATCTTAGATGAGAAGGAGGAGAGGGAGTGAAAGAGTCACTTTTGGGAAGAAAGTGTGAACATGAGGTGACAAGAGGAAAGAAGATAAGAGTAGGTAAAGATACAGTTAAGTTTGGAAGTGGATGCACGGGCAGATAGGGGCATTTCTTGCCCAACGATGGCTTCAGTGGAGTAATACTGTTACACATCTTCAGCTTAGGATGTTAAGTATTTTGTTAATAATAGGGAAGGCACATTCTTACAGAAAGATTTCTCTCAATGTGAGATTGTGTTTCATGATCCAGGCCTAATGCTGTAGATGAGGGGGGAGAGAGGAGTTGAGAATTGGCTCCTAATGTGTTGAAATTATTTCAGAATTGTACAGTGATTGCTACCGTGGATGCAGGTATATAAAGACTTCTTAGACTAATGAACAGTATGTGCACCAATGAGCAAAATAGAATGTGGTAGTGGAATCAGTGTGAAATGAACTTGGTATTGACCTCAGAATTCCATCAATTGTTTAAAGTAGTTTAAATTTCATTATTTAAAGTTGTATGGTAAAACAAGAAGTGCAAATTATCTAGCTGCCATGTGCATAGTTTTTAAAAGAGTGTGTGTGTGTGTGTGCGTGTGTAAAATCTCTCCATCCTCACCTTCAGGCTTTATATATTTTGTGTAAGACATTTTGTAACTCCAGCTGCCACGGAGACTAGGAACAGAACAACCGAAAGGATTATTGGTCATTATTAGGTCTCTGGCTGAGTCTAGAAAACATTCATTAACAGCAGAGCCAGTTGACACCACTATGTACTTTGCCCCGACAGAGCTTGACAGTTGTGATGCAGAAAAAGAGATGGCTGAATTAATCCCTGCTTGGATTAGGTAGAACAAGAAGGGAGGGATAGACAAGAAGGTAATGTAGGAGGCTGATTAGAGTGCAGTCGAATGCATTCTTTGTGGGGGTCAAGCTAGCTAGAGAAGGAAGAGATGAGGAAGGGGCTTAGGTGTTCATGGAAGATGGTTTTGCTTACTAATTTGCTAGTTAAGTATGTGAAAAGCTGGGCTTCTTTGTTACAGGACTTACTTTGGCCTTTAATATGCCAAATTAAATTTTGGGTCTGAAAATGGAAATTATACTACATTACACTAACTTATTTGACTCTAGGATTGAAGCATCTTTAACATCTCCTGAGATGCTCACGTTGAGCAGAACACTTTTGTATGTGCAGGTTCCTGAAGAACAGAGATACTGTCACAATTGTCTTTTAGCGTGTGGTGTTTAGGGGCTCGATGAATGATTATTGAATTGTAATGAATTATGAATTAGAGGCTTTTTAAAGCATTTGTCAGAGCCTAACAATTACATAGGCTTTTATTTTGTATTGGGGAAAGCATGGATGTTCCATGCAAGTGATTTATTCAGTAACTTTGGGGAGACAGTTCAAGTTCAGTAACTTGAACTTCCTGGCACTTTGTTGAGTATTGTCATAATTATTTCAAAGCAAGAAGAATAAAGTATTACCTGAATATGATCTAGCCTTTTTAGAAAATTTATTTCTGAAATCCAAAAATGTTATTTTTAAATAGGGTTTTTATACCTCTGTGTTTTAACCCCCTATAGACACTAGGGTAAGCAGAAATACAGATTTTAAAAAGTGTTTCTTGACAATTTATTTTACACTGTGGAGAGAGCATGTTTAATCAATATTTTCTGTGTAAATCAAATCTGGGTAGTAGAGCATCTGTTATTAAGGAAGAACAATTAACTGTGTCCCAGTTCAAAATTTTATAGAAATGTAAATTGAATGAGCTCTTACTTATAATAATTAGTATAAATTTCTTAACTCTTTCATTTTATTACAATATCAATTTTACTTTATGGCAATTAGTAACTGATAAAACCTCAAATCTGCGTAGTAAAGCATCTGTTATTAAGGAAAAACAATTGACTGTGTCCCAGGTAACTATAAAATTTTAAACTGTAAAATGGAGCAGGTGCTATATATCCACAATAATAGTGGAAATCATCCTCTTGCATCTCCTTCAGGAGTAGAAGGATGTCTTTTATTGGAAGCATCAGATCTTCCAAAATTATGGTTCAGTGTCAGTCATTTTATAGAGCAGTTAAATGAGTAGCTACTCAGTCAATGAGCCATTCAGAATTAAGGTAGTTGGTTTATGTACTATTTTATAAAAAAGGAAAAGCCTTGAATATCTAAGGAATTTTAGTCATAGTACTGAAACAGTCCCTCTCCTTTGTCCTTCATGAAAATCAGAAACATTATTTCATCATTAAAAATCTGGTGGGTGACATCTCCATGTTCATAAATGACCTTAAATACCATTCATTTGCTTCTAATAGGATATTGCGAGCAACTCTCATGGTTCTTTATTTTGCCACTTTTTATAGTTGATTTTATTTTTCATTTTGAAGTCAATTTCTGGATTTCATTTCCTTATTTTAAAGTCCTTTAAACATAAATTTAAGTTGTAGTATATTTATGTTTTGGTTTTTGGCTGGGTTTTGTTTTGTTTTTTGCCTTTCATCCATTTTGTTTTGGTTTTTGTCTTTAACATTCCATGTGCACCCACCATTTTTCCCCCCACAGTGACCTACCTCAGGATCTTTGTCCTCTGTACAGGCCTGGAGAATGGGAAGACCTGGCTTCAGAAAAGGATATCAACCCATTCAGTAAGTTCAAATCTCTCAACAAAGAAAAACGGCAGCAGAATGGAGAGAGAACCATCACTTCAGATTCCAAATCAACAAGACCTTTGGAGAAGTCAACAGAACACACAGAAAAGAAACCCTCAGACAGCTCTGTGTCAGACAAGTTAAAGAAACTGGAATTCTCTGCAGAGGCAATCAAACGGTCTGCCGCAGTAGCTAAAGTCAGCAAGGAACTTTCTGACACTCAGGCTGCGTTTGAATCTATAGCCAAAGAAAATTCTCTCTTAGGAGAAGAAGACGACTTCGTTGACTTGGAAGAACTTTCTTCTCAAAATGATAGTGGAATGGACAAAAGAGACACCTCAAAGGAGTGCCTTTCTCTTGACCCAGCGGAGCTAGGGAAGACTAAATCACAAATAATCGGTTCTACTATGGAAATGCAGGTGCAGTCAGCCCTGAACTTTTCAGAAACAGAGTGTGATGCTGAATTGAAGGGGACCCTAGATTTAGAAACCTGTGAGAAGCAAGATATAATGCCAGAGGTGGACAAGCAGTCTGGTTCCCCAGAAAGCCAGGTGGAAAACACATTGAACATACATGAAGATCTAGATAAAGTTAAACTCATTGAATATTACCTTAATAAGAACAAAGAAGGGTCACAGTTACCTGATAACTTGCAGAAGGCAGAATTAGTTGATGGCAAAAGTATTGAGCCAGTGGGAATAGATATCACTCTTAGTAGTTCTCTTCCCCAAGCAGGTGATCCCCCAATTGAGGGCAATGAACAGCCAGATAAAACCTGGGTGAAAGAGAGAGCACCCCTTCCACTGCAACTAGGCTCTTCTACAGAAGAAAATATGAATAAAGTGTATCCAGACTCCTCTTTGGAACCTACTCTGGACAACAGCTGCCAAGGTGCACAAATGGATAATAAATCTGAAATTCAGTTATGGCTATTAAAGAGAATTCAGGTACCCATTGAAGGTAAGCCATTTTTAATTTCTTTATATTCTGTTGTATAGGCTTATCTTGTTTTATTGTGCTTCACAGATATTGCATTTCTTTTTCTTTTTTTCTTTTTTTTTTTACAAATTGAAGATTGTGGCAACCCTGTGTCAAGCAAGTCTATGGGCACCTTGTGTCCAACAGTATTTGCCCACTTCATGTCTCTGTGTCACATTTTGGTAATTCTTGCAAGATTTCAGACTTCATTTCATTATTATGGTGATCTGTGATCAGTGATCTTTGATATTACTGCTATAGCTCACTGAAGGCTCAGATGATGGTTGGCATTTTTTAGCAATAAGGGATTCTTTAAGATGTACTTTTTTAGACATAATGCTATTGCACACTTAACAGACTACAGTATAGTATAAACATAACTTTTATATGCACTGGGAAACCAAAAAATTTGTGTTACTTACTAGATTGCGATATTCACTTTATTGTGATGGTCTGGAACCAAACCCACAAATATCTCCAAGGTATGCCTGTATAGCTGCCTTCCTAAAACTTGTACATGCAATAGCAAAAGTAGTATAATTATTTGAGAACAGTATTTTCTCAATAGGGTATATATCTTTACATTAGAAGGTTTTAAACTGCATAGGTCCACTTATACACAGATTTTTTTCAATAAATACGAAATACAGTACTACGCCATCCATGGTTGGTTGAATCCATGGAGGGCCAAGTCTAAAGTTATACACAGATTTTTAACTGCACAGGTGTCAGTGCCTCTAAACCCTGTTTTGTTCAGGGCTCAACTGTAATTGGAAAAAATTAGCAATATATGCTATCTATTTTGAACATTAGACTATGACATAGAATTCTATTTCAAAAGTAGTTCGCTTTTTTACATCTTTCAGGTAACTTTCCTTTTTCACTTTGAATTTCTAAATCTAAAGAAGTTTTAAAAGGTTTTTGAAGGTATTTCAGTTCTAAACTGAATTGCGTTATGGTATGGTTGGGTCCTCAGTACTGTTCATTAATATGTATTCTTGTGGGTTGTTACAATTCTCCACCCTTTGCTGTTTTGTGTGTTGGTTTTTATCCTTATTCCTAGTTTGTAGCATCTCATGTGGTGTAGACAAACCTGAAACATCCAAAGCTTTTTCCTTTTGTGCTAAAGAAGATCTGAAAAATTTAATTAGTCCTAATATGATGATGTTGTATGATGTTTATGGCAACTATCACCAATATCGTCAATAATGAGGAAATTTTTTTCATATGTGATTCAGATATACTTCCTTCAAAAGAAGAGAAAAGCAAGACTCCACCTATGTTTCTGTGCATTAAAGTGGGAAAACCAATGAGAAAGTCCTTTGCCACTCACACTGCAGCCATGGTCCAGCAGTATGGCAAACGAAGAAAGCAACCAGAGTACTGGTTTGCTGTTCCTCGGGAGAGGTGAGTGTGAGCTAGAATGGGAAATCTGTTGGTCAAGTAGATTCTAGTTGCATCTTGATTTTTAATTTAGTCTTGAAATAATTTTATTCTTGAATAATAGGTTTCTCTTAATTGTACATTTTGGAATTTCTAGAAGGATATTATTTCAGTAGCTTTCTGCTAAAGGGTGTTTTCAATATAGCAAATTTGAGATCATCCTAGGTACTGTGTGCCGAACCACTTTCAAAACTTTCTACCCAGTTGAATTTTAAATGAAGGAAGATTGAGATATTCTAAAGTGCCAGTAATTGCAATTGCTATTCTGTTGGGAATAAAGGAATATGATGGAGCAGATCCAAACCCCAAGTGCAATAGAGAGGCATGATTGTAATTTTAAAGTGCCTGTTATTCTGGGGGGACTAAAGATTGCTTTCGCCTTATGGAGAAAAGTATCTGTGACTCAGCAGCGTGAGAAGTGTAACATGAGATCACCTGGGTACGCTCGAGGGGCTATATACCTCTAAAGAGATTTGTGTTTTTAAATTGCCAAAGAAGAAAATTTATTGGTGATGTGACAGTCTAGGATAGCAGGGATAGTGACATAGACATTCTTCAGCAGTAGGTCACTGAAGACATCTTTATAATAGAAATATTTAGGAAATATTATTTTTAGAAAAAATTGTTTTTCTTTTGTATGTAATAGAATAAAATATACTTTCTTTACAAAGGCCTTGCAATTAGTTTTCAAAATTGTTAAATCCACACATTTTTCCTTCTCCTAACTAGTCATCAAGGCATACTTTTTGGCTAACATACCTACCAAGAACAAATACTCACTGAGCTTCCATAAGCATGAATTTTTTTTTTTTTTTTTAATGAACTTTCCCCCTGATATCTCAGTAGTGAAGAGGTCATTTCATTTATTTATTTGGCTGCACTGTGTGGCTTGTGGGATCTTAGTTCCTCAACCAGGGATTGAACCCGGGCCCACAGCAGTGAAAGCACCGAGTCTTAACCACTGGACCACAAGGGAACTCCAAAGCATGAATTTTTAATAAAGCAAAATTAAATTTCAAGCACGAGCACACCTTCTGGCTGATTAGTACCCAGAATGATAATTCTCATCGAGTTGCCTGATTTTAATAAGTCATAGTTTAATGTGAAGATAATTAATAGGATTTTAATGAACAAATTTGTTAATATTTTTTCTGGCTTAGACACAGACCCATGTTTACATAGACGTTAAACATAATCTGTTTCCTATTTACAAAATACACTCCTGTCCTGTGCTTGCAGCCCCAGTGCTATCTCCACGGAACTTTAAACTAGGGACACTGAGGAGATACAAAGAAAATATGTGTCTTTCACGTTTCTTCTGTTGAAATATTTTTAAATAATAAATTTCTGAAATCCTGTTAAAATCAGTGTTCTAGAATCAGATGTCATAGATGGACAAACTGATTTTAAAGGTGGGGAAAACAAAGCACTGAAACTTTCAGCCACATTTAGGTTATGTGGATTCCTCATCCGTCAGGAAAACCACCTATCATATGTTTTTTTCTCTGGAGAAATGTACTGTTTATAATATAAGGACATTAGGATTTTTCAATTTTATTATCTTCAATGAGACTTGTGCATACCAAGGAAACTTCTAGAGTAAATTTTTTGCAGTCTCACACATGTAGTTATTTTACTGTCATTCTTTAACCCAGAATAAGTCTGTAATGCTGAAATAGTACTTCTCTTTGACCTCATACAGAGGTGGTTTTTGTGAGCTTTTTAAAGTAGGTCACTTGTTGAATTCTATTATATTGTGTTTTATAGTGTCCATGATTTATTTGTCTTTGGCTAACAAATAACCTGACATTCTTAGTTTTCTTTCTTAAGCTAATCATTAATTAACCAAAGATTTTTCTGGGAGACATTATCTCACTATGTTAATGATTTTTTGTATAGATGTTAGGAATTTTTTTTCTGTTGTTCCTTTATGTATTTCCATCTCTACCTACCCTTAAGAAAAGCTACATTTTAGTTTAAGATAGGGAAAGATGAAGAAATTCTATAGTTAGCTCCCACCCAGAACTCCAAGTGCACAAGAAATAAAAGTTCATTTTTATTTCCAATTTATGAAATTCTTCAGGACGTTAAGGTCAACAAAGTCCTTAAGGAGCTAGGAAGTGGCGTGCAGTGCTTTTCTCACTCTGATGATAATTTCTGGATTCCCTTGCTACATCAAACTGAGCATTTCTTCTTGCCTTTCTATTTAATGGGTCTTCATATCATTGGAGTTTCAGCAGCAGAGTGAAGTCGCCCTAGCAGTGGCTTTCTTTCTAGGTCATAAGATGCTCTCATAGACCTTCTGTGTGACAGTGTACTCTCATGGGCAGGTCTCTTTGGCTTATGCAATGCACCACAGCTCCTTAATGTTTTCCTGTTGACATAAGTTCACAAACATGTTTCACTATTCCTCTCTATTGTTCCTAATCAACAGCAGATTAGATGATACAGAGAATGGATCAGTGATCTGGAAGACATAATATAGTGGAAATTATCCAATAAGAACAGCAAAAAGAAAAATCTTTAAATGCAGGTAGTTTAAGGGACCTCTGGGACAATATCAAATGCACTAACATTTGCATAATAGGGGTCCCAGAAAAAGAAGAGAGAAAGGGGCAGAAAACTTTTCTGAAGAAATAATGGCTGAAAACTTTCCTAACCTGGGGAAAGAAACAGACATCCAAGTCCAGGAATCACAGAGAGTCCCGAACAAGATGAAGCCAAAGAGATACATACCAAGACTTAATTAACAAGGCAGAAGTTAAAGAGAATTTTGAAGACAGCAAGAGAAAAACAACTAGTCACATACAAGGGAAGCCCCATAAGATATTAGCTGATTTTTCAACAGAAACTTTGCAGGCCACGGTGTGTGGCAGGATATATTTAAAGTGTAGAAAGGAAATATACTTAAAATCAAGAATACTCTACCTGGCAAGTTTATCAATCAGAATTGAAGGAGAGATACAGAGCGAACAAGCAAAAACTAAAGGAGCTCATCACTACTGAACTAACAGGTCTTACAAGAAGTGTTAAAAGGTCTTCTTTAAATGGAAAAGATAAGACCATAACTAGAAATAAAAATATATATGAAAGAAAAAAATCGTACTGATAAAAGCAAATATATAGTAAAGTCAGTGGATTAACCACTTAAAAAGCTTCTGTGAAGGTTAAAAGACAAAAGGAGTAAAATCAACTATAACTACAATAAATGGTTAAAGTATACACAAAATAAAAGGTAAAATAGGATGTCATAAAACATAATACATGGAGGGGAGTGGTAAAAATGTAGTGCTTTTGGGATATGTTTGAACTTACATGACTATCAGCTTAAAACAAACTATATATATATATATATACACACACACGTATATGTACATGTGTGTATGCATATGTATATATATGTATGTACATGTACATAACACACATGTCAATATGTATGAACCTCATGGTAACCATAAACAAAAACCTACAATAGATACAAACAAATAAAGTGAAAGGAACCCAAACATAACATTAAAGAAAATTACTGAACCACAAGGGAAGAGACCAAGAGAAGAAGAAAGGGACAAAAGAACTACAAAAACAACCAGAAAACAATGAACCAAATGGCAATAAGTACACACCTGTCAATAATCACTTAAATATAAATGCAGTAAATGTTTCAATCATGAGACACAGGGTGGCTGAGTAGATAAAACAAGACCTGTCTATATGCTGCATACAAAAGACTCACTTCAGCTGAAAAGTTTTTCCTCTAAGATCGGGAACAAGGCAGGGTTACCCACTCTTGCCACTTTTATTCAACATAGTATTGGAAGTCCTAACTACAGCAATCAGACAAGAAAAAGAAAAGTCATCCAGAAAGGAAGAAGTAAAGCTGTCACTATTTGTAGATAACACAATATCATTATAGAAAACCCTAAAGAGTCCAACAACAACAACAAAAAAACCTCTTAGAACTAATAAATGATTCAGTAAGTTTCAGAATACAAAAATCAATATACAAAAATCAGTTGTTTCTGTATGCTGATAATGAATTATCAGAAAGAAATTAAGAGAATAATTCCAATTACAATTGTGTCAAAGAGAATAAAATGCCTAGGAATAAATTTAACCAAGGAGGTAAAAGACCTAAATGCTGAAAACTATAAGACACTGACGAAAGAAATCAAGGAAGACACAAATAAATGGAAAGCTATCCCATGCTCATGGATTGGAATAATATTGTTAAAATGTCCATACCACAGGTTCAATGCAATACCTATCAAAATTCCAATGGTGTTTTTCATAGAGATAGAACAAATAATCCTAAAATTTGTATGGTACCACAAAACCCCCCAAATAATCAAAGCAATCTTGAGAAAGGAGAGCAAAGCTGGAGGCATCATACTCCCTGATTTCAAACTATAATACAAAGCTATAGTAATCAAAGCAGTATGATACTGGCACCAAACATACATAGATCAATGGAACAGAATGGAGAGCACCAAAATAAACCCACATTTTTATGGTCAATTAATTTACAAAAGAGGAGGCAAGAATCTGGGGGCAAAGACAGTCTCTTCAATAAATGGCACTGGGAAAACTGGACCACTTTCTTACACCACATACAAAAATAAAATAGATTAAAGATGTAAATGTAAGACCCGAAACCATAAAACTCGTTGAAGAAAACATAGGCAATAGCTCTTTGACATCGGTCTCAGCAGTATTGTTTTGGATATGTCTCCTTGGGCAAGGGCAACAGAAGCAAAAATAAACAAATAGGACTACATCAGACTAAAAAGGTTTTGCACAGTGAAGGAAATGATCAACAAAATGAAAAAGCAACCTACTGAAAGGGAGAAGATATTTGCAAATTATATGTCTGATAAGGGATTAATATCCAAAACACATGAAGAACTCAAATATAAAGAACTCATACAACTCAGTATCAAAAAAAATTTCAGTTAAAAAGTGGGCAGAGGATCTGAATAGACATTTTTCCAAAGAAGACATACAGATGGCCAACAGGCATGTGAAAAGATGCTCAAATCACTAATCATCAGGGAAATGCAAATCAAAATCATGATTAGAGGACTTCTCTGGTGGCGCAGTGGTTAAGAATCTGCCTGCCAATGCAGGGTACACGGGTTTGAGCCCTGGTCTGGGAAGACCCCACATGCTGTGGAGCAACTAAGCCTGTGCGCCACAACTACTGAAGCCCGAGCGTCTAGAGCCCGTGCTCTGCAACAAGAGAAGCCACCGCAATGAGATGCCCACTCACCGCAACTAGAGAAAGCCCACGCGTAGCAACAAAGACTCAACACAGCCAAAAATAAATAAACAAATTCTAAATCATGATTAGATACTACCTCACACCTGTCAGAATGGCTGTCATCAAAAAGACAAGAAGTAACAAGTGTTGGTGAGGATGTGGAGAAAGGGAAGTCTCATGCACTGTTGGTGGGAAAGCAAATTGGTACAACCACTATGGAGAACAGTATGGAGGTTCCGCAAAAAATTAAAAAAGGAACTACCACACAGTCTAGCAATTCCACTTCTGGTATATATCTGAAGAAAACAACACTAAGTCAAAAAGATGTATGCATCCCATTGTTCACTGCAGCATTATTTACAATAAGGCATGGAAGCAATCTAAGTGTCCATCGATAGATGAATGGGTAAGGAAGAAACACAATGGAATATCCCTCAGCCATAATAGAAAAGAATGAAATCTTGCCATTTGCAACAATATGGATGGACCTAGAGTGTGTTATGCTAAGTGTAATAAGTAAGACAGAGAAAGATAAATACTGTATGATTTCACTTATATGGAATCTAAAAAACAATTCAAATGAACAAACATAACAAAACAGAAACCATCTCACAGATACAGAAAGCAAACTGGATGGTTGCCATGGGGATTGGCAAGATAAGTGAAGGGGATTAAGAGGTACAAACTTCCAAGTATAAAATAAGTCCTGGGATATATGTACAATACAGGGAATATAGTCAATAATAGTGTGGTAATTTTAAAGATCAAGATGATGGAGTAGGAAGACACTGAGCTCATCTTCCCCCATGAACACATCAAAAATACATCTTCAAGTAGAGCAATTCTCACTGAAAACAAACTGGAAACTGGCAGAAAGACTCTTGTACAACCAAGGCTGTAAAAAATGATCCACACAAAGTCAGGAAGGGAAGAGAAACGATCAGGTCAGGACCTGTGCCTCTAGGAGGAGACCCAGAAAAGGAAGGAGATTACATGGGCTGGGAGATCCTCCCGGAGGAGTGAGCGGTTTGAACCACATATTGGGTGCCCCTGCCCTGGGGTCCAGTACAGGGAAGATGATACCCCTTGGCTTGTTTGAAGACCAGTGGGAATAGCAGGGGGGTTGCGGGGAACTTAGACTCTGCTCCTGAAGAGCACGCACACACTTGCTTTCTCCTGAAACAAGGCGGAGGAAGCAGACTGAAACTGCTCAGGATGCCGACTGGTTTCCATGGGCAGTTTCCCATGACCACCTCAGTGCATGTCTGGGCCCCTCTTGTTCTCTGATGCAGCTCCCCGCTAGGGCTAAGGCTGCTCTTGCCGAGGAGAGCGCACAGTTGTGGGGAAGGAGCCAGCTTGGACCTGGCACTGCCTCTGAATGCAGAAAGAGGAGCCATTCCCTGGTGCTCATGGAGCCAGCAGATTGTGTGTGGTCTGGAGTGCTGACTGGCATAATGGGACTGCCCCAGCAGCTGCCCCGGCCCACTCCAGGTGCCGCTCCAGCCTCTTGCTCCTCTGGGGCAAAGGTGCCGATGCTGGGAGCAGGGAGAGCACACACTTAGAGGGAACAGAACCAGCTCAAACCTGAACCTCAGTGCTTCTGCTTCAGCACCTTGGGACCTGCCCCTGCCCCCAGTGAGGAAGTGTCAGCCACTGAGCACAGGAGAAGCCCCAGCTCACACCTGGCTCTGGCTCTGTTGCTTCCATCGCCAGCTCCACCTCCCACCAAGGTAAGAGCTGCCAGCACACCCTGGGGAAAGACATGACCTGTGCTCATTTCATATCTAGCCCTCCCACCAAAGCCACATGCAGACTGTGTCGGTATTCTTCCACACAAGGGCATCCCGTCAACACCAGGATAGGTAACTGTTTGACCTAATTTCATAGAGACAGAGAAAGTTGTTTCAAACAGCAGAACAAGAAAACTCCCTTGAAAAAACAACTAATGAAACAGAGATAAATAATTTACCAGATAAAGAGTTCAAAACATTAGTAATAAGAATGCTAACTGAACTAGGGAAAAGAATGGATGAACAGAGTGAGAATTTTAACAAGGAACTAGAAAACAAAAACCAGTCAGAACTGAAGAATTACAATAACTAAAATGAAAAACATACTAGAAGGAATTAACAGCAGACAAGGTGGTACAGAAGAACACATGAGTGATCTGGAAGATAGAATAATGGAAATCATGCAATCAGAACAGCAAAAAGAAAAAAACGAGAACAGTTTAAGGGACCTTTGGGACAACACCAGGCATACTAACATTCACATTATAGGGGTCCCAGAAGGAGAAGAGAGAGAAAAGGGTCAAAAATGTATTTGATAAAATTATGGCTGAAAACTTCCCAAACCTGAAGAAGGAAACATATATCCAGATACAGGAAGCAGAGAGTCTCAAACAAAATGAACCCAAAGAGACCCCACACCAACACATCGTAATTAAAATGGCAAAACTTAAAGAGAGAATTCTAAAGGCAGCAAGAGAAAAAGAGTCATGTACAAGTAATCCCCATAAGGCTATCAGCTGATTTCTCTGCAGAAACTTTGCAAGCCAGAAGGGAGTGGCATGATAAATTTTAAGTGCTAAAAGAGAAAAACCTACAACCGAGGGTACTCTACTTGGCAAGATTGTCATTCAGAATAGGAGAGATAAAGAACTTCTCAGATAAGCAAGGAGTTCATTAATACTATACCAACTCTAAAAGCAAATGTCAAAGGATCTTTTCTAAGTGGAAGAGAAAAAGCTTCAACAAGAAGAATTTATAGAAAAGGAAAAATCCCACTAGTAAAGACAAATATATAGTAAAGACTGTGGATCAACCACTGAAATAAGCCAGTACGAAGATTTATTTTTTAAATTTTATTCATTTATTTGTGGCTGCATTGGATCTTTGTTGCTGTGCGCAGGCTTTCTCTAGTTGCGATGAGCGGGGGCAACTCTTCGTTGCGGTGCGCGGGCTTCTCGTTGCAGTGGCTTCTCGTTGCAGAGCACGGGCTCTAGGCACGCAGGCTTCAGTAATTGGGGCGCACGGGCTTAGTGGCTCCGCGGCATGTGGGATCTTCCCGGACCAGGCCTCGAACCTGGGTCCTCTGCATTGGCAGGCGGATTCTTAACCACTGTGCCACCAAGGAAGTCCCGGTAAGAAGATTAAAAGATGAAAAATTGTAAAGTCAACTATAACTACAATAAACAGTTAAGGGATAAACATGAAGATGTAAAATATGACATCAAAAACACAAAATTGGGGGGGGTAAAAATGTAGACCTTTTAGAATGTGTTGAAATTTAAATAATTACCTGCTTAAAACAAGTAAGTGTAGTTATAGGTCAACATACATGAATCCCATGGTAACCACAAATCAGAAATCTACAATAGATAACTTTGTATGGTGACAAATGGTAACTAGATTTCCTGTGGTGATCCTTTCCTAATGTATAAAACACCAAAGCACTATGTTGTACACCTGAAACTAATATAATATTGTAAGTTATACTTCAATTTGAAAACAAAACAACAACAAAAAAACCCCAACACTATTGCTCCTAAAGGAATATTTTATCGGGAAGATAATCCTAAATTGATAAAGTACCACAGGCAATAAGGTTGTTGTTATTGACAAGCATCTATTTTTTGCACCTTTACTCTGTGCGAGCCTGTGCCAGAAGCTATCTGATGTCTAAGAAGACAGAATCATGTCCTGCCCTGGAAGAGGTATGGCGCCTTGGGTTGCCCTGCTCTGGCCAATGGAATAATGAGCCCCCAAATTGGACTGAGATGAATGAGAATCCCTAGGAATTGTGGGCCCTAGAATGAGATACATTATACATTTGAAACATGATTTCCTAATTTGAAAAACGGGTCATGGTGAGGGTTAAGTAACTAGATCATAGTTGTACAATTACTGAGTGTGTATGTCCTGGCAGGCACTAGGCTAGTTATAAATGAGTAAGACTGGGAACCTACCCTGAGGATCTTGTGAAAACAGTTCCTCGCACTTTCTAGAGACAATATAGATGGTATTCCAAACATTTGGATACTCTTCTATATAAAAAATACAATTGTCTTTTTTCCTTTCTTAACACTGAGATATTTCCTTTCTTAGAAAGAACCAATAATTCCTATTCAAATTAAAAGTTTTCTTTTTTTCAATTATTTATGGCCTCAATCTCTGAAGTGTTTCATAATAATTGATTTCATAATATCCAGCTTCTAAAATAAATAAGATGGAAATGGAGTTAACTGGGAATTATGTAGAATTTACCAAATCATGTATAAATGTTTAATCCAAGATGAATTAATTGGTTAGTGTGATTTATGTAATAAGTAAACTAATAAGAGAGGGGAAGGGGGAAAGAGAGAGCCCGTGGGTATTTTTAAATGTGTTTAAACTTGAAAATAATTATGCTAAGATAGTTTTAGCAACACTTGAACATACAGATAAGCAGGAGGGGAGAGGAAGGTAGAATCTATTTTGCAATTTGGTTTTTTCCCCACTTAATATGTTATGCATATTTTCCACATTACGTACTACTATACTACTATATGTATATGAACAATATAATTAGTAGCCCCCATTATGTTTCCTGGTTGATTTAATTATGTTTCTGCTTTGTATATAAGGTTATTCCAGTTTTTTTTCCATTATAAGCAACACTATATTAAACACCTTTGTAAAATTCTTCAGGTTGTCTTACCAAACCAAAGGGTACGTGTAAGGCGTTTAAATACAGGTTGCACAGGAAAGTGTGTGGCAATTTATACAGCACCAGCATGAGTGCCCTTTGCCCCACATACTGGGAAATCTAAGTGGTATGATTCTTTATGCATTTGGTAGAAGAGAAAGGAAGCAAATGTAGCTTTTTAAATGTTTTATTTTAAAGTTGAGTGAACACTTGTTATATAACATTTGTTACGGAGTCAAGTGAGTAGTGGCCTGAGGATTTTTATTCTGTGTGACTTTTAATGAGAAATTAATTTATACCTTGATATTTATATTTTGTAATATATATTTGTTAAAAATTATCTAAAATACCATGTTTCTCTAATCTGTTTCTAATTGAGATCAACAAGCCCTCTGTTTTACGTGGGATAATTAACATTTTGTGCCTGCCCACATTTAGAGTAAACTCATCATATATGTTAAGTTGATTCTGTTTTAGAAAGCGTGATATTTCCTTACATAATGTCAAGAATAACTGAAGTTCCCAAGCACTTTGTAATGGTTGGGATTTTTTTTTTTAATACTTACAAAATTTAAGTTATGTACCCATGAACACACAGGTGTCTGTCCTTTTAAAACACGCTGTCCATGTCATATGCATATTTCTCAGATCCAATACGTGAGCAGTAGGTACTTCCTGCAAGTGTGTGTATTCTCTCTCCAGGGTTCTCCATGGTTGCCTATCTCAAAGAGTAGAACCAAGTGTTCAAGCCCCCATTTTTAGGAAAGGTGCCTTTTCTTTAGGTCAGCATTTCCCCCAAAGATATTCAGTGGAAAGCTCATCCCATGGATAAGTAAGTAATAAGTATTTCATATTAAATATGTTTCATTGCTAGTCCTTAGCTCTATCTAGAGTTTCATGCTCATAGTTACTGTTTTCTAAATAGGATTTTGTAGGAATTTCTTAATTTTATTTTCTATTCTTTACTGTTTTTCCTTGTACTGATATAATGGAATATAATTGATTTTTTAAAAAAATTTGTCTCTAATCACATTTTAATCTTATGAGATACTTGGATATCTCTCTCTATCTAGAGACCATTTTAGTCCAATCTCTGTTGGTTTTATACTATAGTAAATACAAATTGGGATTTATTTCCCTTTTTCACATTTCTAGAAGTAGCAGCCAAAGACACAAAGACCCTTTATGTAACCTTTTGTCCATCAAAGCTATCTTACATTGTTAGGAAGGACTGGTTGATGTCAGATCCTAGTCAGGATCTACCTTTCAACTCTTCTTTGCATTTTCCTTTTGTCTTTAAAAAATATTCTGTCTTAGTTTTGGAATATTTAGAATAAATTCTGAAAGTCATGAGTACTGAGCTTTTCATGATGTGCTGTGTATCTGAAATCTTATTCATTTTCAAACTATGGGTCTAAGCATCTTTGGACCCTTATATAATTCTGGTGCTTGAATTGCAACTTTGTAAAGTGCATCAGATTATTCTGGTTGAGCACCTACCTTCACAAAGATGCTTTTACGATATCTTCATCCTCTAAAGTAGGATTGCCACTCTTAGAAACTCAAAGGGGAGTAGCAAAGAAACTAACTCACCAGCTGAACTATCCACTTCCTCAGCTCTAAGTCAGAGAGCCAAGAGGGCAGGCAGGGCACTCGATACCCTCCTTGACTCTGAGCTGGTCGTGGTGCTCTGGATGCTATTTTGCATGGGTTATCTCACTTAATACTCATGATAGTTCTGTGAGCCATGTGGCGTTACTCCCCATTTTACAAATACAAAAACTGGGACACACTGAGTTTCAACATCTTGTTCAAACTGGCAAACATCAAATCCAGGATTTATACTCAAGTCATTTTGATTTCAAATCCCATTCTCATAACCAGTTTCCAGAGCAAGTAGTCGAAACTGTATTGATTATACTCTTTGGGCTAACAAATCACTGAAATGGGAGTGGGAAAGGGATACTTCATACAGTCAAAGTCATTTCTTGGCTAGTGAGGGAATGAAAATTTGCAGTCTCCTCGAATTTATTCAACTCGGACTTTGATCAAGTGCCTTCCGTCTGGCTAGATATATTTCAGCGGTTATGGGGAGAGGAAGTGACTGGTATTTTATGGGTGATACTCTATGGGTGCTCATTAATTGAACTGAAGTAGTCTAATCAGAACATTATATGGAAATAAAGAGCTTGACTAAAATGTCCTTTCTCTGATACTCGATGTCTTAACTTAGTTCAGGCTGGTTCTAGCATTGGCTCATTATTAGAATGAACTTTTATGTGCTACAGTGGTTGGTTATCTGACCAAAATCAGACAAACAAACAAAAAACCACATAATATTCCATCTTCTGAAGATCCAGGTACCTTATTTTATATGATTATTACTGTGAACACAGCACTTTATACGTAAACTATAATTTCTGCTTCTCTAGTTACTCCCCTTAAAATCTATTTTTTTGAAAAATATTTATTTATTTATTTATTTGGCTGCATCAGATCTTAGTTGCGGCACATGGGATCTTCGTTGTGGTGTGCGGGCTTCTCTCTAGTTGTGGTGCGCGGGCTCAGTAGTTGTGATGCGTGGGCTTAGTTGCTCCATGGCTTGTGGGATCTTAGTTCCCTGACCAGGGATTGAATCCGCGTCCCTTGCATTGGAAAGTGGATTCTTAACCACTGGACCACCAGGGAAGTCCCCCCCTTAAAATCTATTTTGTACCTTATGGCCACATCTTTTAAAAAGATATTTTGATCTTGTCACATTGCCCCCAAAATATCTTAAGCCTTCAGGATTCAAGTCTAAACCCCTTGTTTGTTTTTAAAAGCTCTTTGCAGACTGACCTACCTTTCTAGCTTTTTCTTGATCTGCCTGAATCTGGGGTTTTACTGGAATTAGTTGTTTTATGGGCTTTTCGCAGTAAGTCTAGGACCTTTCTAGCTTGGCACCTCTAAAAATACTATATTCTCGAATTCAGGTGGTTCCCTTCTTTTCTCTACCTGCGTAAATCCTTGTTTCCCCAAACAATACACCCTGCAGTGATCCCTCTCTAGACTGACAGTTACAGCCCTTTCCCAGCCTGCACTTGACAGGGGAACAACCCTCAGGTACTGAGGCACTGGGGAGAGGAAGTGAAGTCTGGCACCTTTTCCCCTCACAGGAGTGGTCATCCCCAGTTTCTAGATTCAGGCGTGTGGGGGACTGAAGCCTGTGGCGGAGTGTATTCTGTTTCACAGATATGAAAGTATATGGCATTAACAAAGAAGTTATGGCTTAGATCAATGGGTGCCATTAGCCTTGTAATAAACTCATCTAGAAGCCTTTAAACATACAAAGTACCCAGGTCCTTCCCTGAGCATCCTGCTGCTTTGGATTGGTGAATCTGCGAGGCATTCTCTCGTTTGTGATAAACGAATGGGCGTTATTTTGTTCTTATTTGACTTTAACGTTTTGCAGCATTTGACTCCATTGACCATCCCTCATTTCTTTAACGCCTTCTTTCCTTCTATCATCCCTTCCTAGTTTGTTTCTTCATTAAATGTTACCCTTTAAATGACTCTTTCTCTTCCTCATTGTATATACACTTGCCTGCACCTAATTCTTTTTATTATGTGCCAATCATTTTCAGCTATCTTTAGTCTAGAACTTTCTACTGAGCCCCAAACACATACATACCTAGTAACCTTCAATATTTGGATCATCCATGGATCAAACAAACTCAAAACAGATCATGCTCTAAACTGGACTTCTCATTTCCATTTTTTTTTTTAAGAAAAAGTTTGTTCTTTTTCCTTAGGATTTCGATCTTAGTTCCCCGACCTGGGATCGAACCCGCGCCCCCTGCAGTGGAAGCACGAGGTCTTAACCAGGGAAGTCCCCTTATTTCCATCTTTGTCCCTGCCACTGTTCCCTAACTCCTGCTTTCTGTTTTCTCCATCACAGTAACTGGTACCACCAGCCTTTCAGTCCCCAAAGCCAGAACATGGGCATAATCTTGCTTCTCAGTCATCTCCCCACATTGCTCAGTCACCACATCCAGCTTATTCTATCCATTTAACATCTCTAGGATCTCTTGCTCCCATTGTGACCCTTCTGTGTTTCAGTGTTAAGAAACATGAATCAGACTTATTAGCTGCTTGCTTGGGTGCCCACCCCCCTACCCACCCCACCTAAGTGCACAAATTAGTTCAAATATCATCTCTAAGAACTTCCCCTGTCTGGTTTAGATGCTGCTCCCCTATACTTTCACCTCTATCATAACACTTACTACATTCTTCTACAAATGTGGACTACTTGTGGCTTTTTCCTCCTGGACTTTAACCTTCTGAGGGCAGGGACCAAGTCTTATGACACTGTGTCCTAGAAACAGCATAAGGTCTAGAATATAATATAGTCCTAAATGTTAGTTGGATGGGTGCATGAATAAATTAGCCTATAGTCTAATAGATAAAAATGATTAAATAACTTATCACTTACAATTAAAATAATGCATAGACTTTATATAGTATTTAGAAGAATATAAAAAAGAAAACAAAAAGTTTATAATTTTGTTACACAAAGATAACTACAATTTATCTTTATTTTTGTAGCCTTTCAGCCTTTTTCTATGCATGGATTAATGTAATGATAGTGTATATATATACAATTGTGTATGTATAGATATACACACACTCTTTTGTAAACTGCTTTTACTTAAGAGTATCCTTCTCTGCCATTAAATATTCTATCTGCATGCATTTAGTGAGCATGTATTACTTTTGTTAACAAGAAGTAAAATCATTAAAAAAATCATAAAAAAATTGATTCTCCTGTTAAACTCACTTTACAATGGGAAGATAGCCAAGTCCTAAGGACCCTCATGAAGACTAAGCAAAATGCTCTTAACATTTTCCTTAGAGAAAAAAGGGTGAATTAAAGGAATCACAGACTGACCTAGTTTTCTACCATGGAATCTTTTACCGTAGTTAATGCTAGATTTTCTGATCAAAAGTTATCTTTTAATGAGATCAGAGCTAAATTGAAATCTTTAATAACTGTCAGTGACAAGAAGACCATAGTGCTGAATAATCTTTAAAGTACTATACTTTCTAGAACAACTTAGGCCATACTTAGCCAAACCAGGTATGTTTCAGAATACAAACCTGGTGATTTTTATGTCATACTGTAGTCTTATAATGATGTTTTAAGGTGAGAATGTCACTAATAAAGACAAAATTCAAAAAGGTCTCCAAAATAATTCCTTAAAGGAATTATCTTTCTCTCTTTGTGTTTAACACAAGTTCTAAGTTTGAGGAAACTACTGAACAAATATAAGTGATAGGATTATTAGTTACTTATATAAATATTCTCACTTCTTTTTTTTTTTAATACTTTAAAATGGTTTGAAGTGATCTTGCTTCCTCTCATTCTTTTCCTGGTCATTTTACCTTTGATTCACTGACTTAAAGTTCTAGAAATTCATCATCATTTTCCAGAAGCACCTTGTTAGGCAGCCACCCCTCAGTAACTTCACTAACCAGGTTTGGCAAATGCCTTGAGTTAATCAGTGACTCTACAGTCAGACCTAAGCACATGAAGAAATAACCCCCTTTTTAAGCGAGTGCTCTACTGTCGTGGCTGTGCTTTCTGGTGGAGGAGTGAGCGCCAGTGCTCTGGAGAGTAGCTTGTCGCCTGTTTCCACTGCAGGATAATTAGTCCCTGCCGATGGGTGCTGCACATAGCGTTTGGGAGTAAGTATGCAGAAACAGTGATTATTGCAACCTAAATATTTGCAGGGGCCAGATGGAAGGATAGAGGGAGGGAAGCTCAGGGGCCAGTGTTAACTAACTGCTCTGGGAATCAGCTGCTCAGTAACTCGCGACCTCCAACCTAATGCTGTTATGTGGGAACGTGAGCCTGGTGTTGCTACATCTTCCCATCTTTTTCAAAAGAAATTGAATTGTGGATTATGTGTGTCAAATCTCCCCGATTTTACGGTGTTAGCCACTGTTTAATTTAAGAAAAAAAAAATGGTGAGCCGTCTAAAAAGCACCACAGGCTGCCAGCTGAAGGCCTCCAGCGTTGATATTAACATAAACTTTTGGGTTTTACTTATTTTTTTAAACATTTATTTATTTGGCTGCGCCGGGTCTTAGTTGCCACAGGCTGCCAGCTGAAGGCCTCCAGCATTGATATTAACATAAACTTTTGGGTTTAACTTATCTTAAACATTTATTTATTTGGCTGCGCCGGATCTAATTAGTTGCAGCACGCGGGATCTTTGTTGCTGCATGCAGGATCTTTAGTTGAGGCATGCGGGATCTAGTTCCCTGACCAGGGATCGAACCCAGGCCCTCTGCATTGAGAGTGCAGAGTCTTAACAACTGGGCCACCAGGGAAGTCCCAGTTTTTACTTATTTTTGAGTGATCCTTTTTTGTAACTATAACTTTTGATAGTGATTCTCAAAAGATTCCTATTATTTTTGGTGAACTAGAACAAAGCTTATTTAGTTGGTGATTTTTAAATAATGTTTTCTTTTCATAGACACACAAAGAACCTTTAAGAATGGGCATTACATCAGGGCATTACTAACCGTTGATTTCCTCTGGAGTTGTAGTATATTGGCTCCAGAAGGGGCCTTACAAGCAAGTAAAATAACCCCTTTCTTTTTTTTTTTTTGGACCACGCCACGTGGCATGCGGGATCTTAGTTCCCCAACCAGGGATCGAACATATGCCCGCTGCAGTGGAAGCACGGAGTCTTAACCACTGGACTGACAGGGAAGTCCCTAAAATGACCCCTTTCATATAAGGACCTTGGGTCAGGCCACTGAGGGTGGGTTGTTTTTTTTGTTTTTCTTGCGGCACGCGGGCCTCTCACTGCTGTGGCCTCTCCCGTTGCGGAGCACAGGCTCCTGACGCGCAGGCCCAGCGGCCATGGCTCACGGGCCCAGCCACTCCGCGGCATGTGGGACCCTCCCGGACCGGGTCACGAACCCGTGTCCCCTGCATCGGCAGGCGGACTCCCAACCACTGCGCCACCAGAGAAGCCCGAGGGTGGGTTTTAAAAGGCGATAGTTTTCTAGTAACGACCTCTGTGGTCAAGAGTGCTTTGCCTTATTGGGTTTCTCTGGCTGTATTCAGAATGGAGGAGCCTGGGAAGGTTTTAGGCCAAAGTGCATTGAAATATCTTTAATTTACAATCAATGCAAGTGAACGGTGGGACTGCATACGTATATAGTTCAGTACTCTCTAGGTCACATTTTCTCTCTTCTTCCCTTTCCTTATCTTATTTCCTATTCTCTGTGCCATAATGTACTCTGAAGTATATTTTTAATGAAATAGTTATTATTTATATAATTATATATATATAATTTAATTGTATATATTTATAATATATATATTATATAATATATATTATATTATATATAATTATATATATTATATAATATATATATTATATAATTATATATATATATAATACAATAATTTATATATTATAGTTATTTAGTGGTTCCTGCTTATAGTTTTGAAATCAAGTGAGTGATTTAGGGGTTACATCTTGCTGTGTATTGCCCCAATTTCTTTTCTTACCGATCAGGTGACCTTTGATAAGACAAGAGTGCCTAACTGCTTCTGGGTCATTTTGGTCAAGTTTGTTGGTTTATGTGGTAGCAGGATTTTAGAGAATCACACGGAAGGGACTTTCTGAAAGATCTGTTCGAAAGTAGAATGAACTTATACATTTAATGCTCCAGATACCTATATGAGGAGCTAGGTTTTCTTATCTTCATTTTAGAAGCTCAGGGAGATTAAGGACCTTTCTCTAAGCTTCCAGCTGATAACAAGTGGCACCAACTTGGGAGGTCAGGTCTTTAACTTAGAAATGTGTGCTTTTTGTACTTTACGTCACAATTATGTTAAAAAAAAAAAAGGGAAAAAAGCAACAGTAAATAAAATCCCACCATAACTAGTAGTCTTGTTTGATAGCATAGATTATAATCATACCTAAAACCCATACACCTGATCTATGAAGAGTTAGAATAATGTTTTGTTCCAAGCATCAACTCAGATTTGTCATCAGTTTTTATATCCCTCAGCCCTACAGCTTTGTCAGTGATGGGCTTTTATGAAATAGTAAAACCAGGACAGAGGGCCTGACCATAAAGGAAATGGTGAAGCATGTTTGTTGGGACCACGAACTGACCTGAGGTTAATACCAGGTCCACCTCTAACATACTGTGTGGCCTTGGGCAAGTTAGTTAATCTGTGTAAGCATCTGTTTCTTCCACCTTTAAATAGGACCGATAATTACGGCGGCTACCTCCTGAGGTTATCGTGAGAAACAGATGAGCTTGTCCATGCACTAAATGAAAGTTAGTTGTTACTGCTGCTGTTGCTTCCTTTCTTATAATTGGCAGTGCTTTGTTACCTCTAAGGTAAGCCTGCTGCCTTCTGAGGACCTTTCACTTACCTTCAAAGAATTCCTTCTTCAGAGATGACAACTTTATCTGCTAGATGGGGATTTGTAGCTTGAATATTGTGTCTCCTTTGGGGTGAATCTCTAAAGGAGCCTTGAGGCTTATGAAGAAATCTGATTAAGTCCACATTTGTAGTTAGACAGAAAACCTGAACAAAGCTTGAGTGCTGGGTTTCGGTATTACCAGTTGCTGGATGGGTGGGGATTATTTTTGTGCCTGGAGGAGTGTGGATGGCAGCCTTCTCCCCATCTCCACTGCCTCGCCTGGGCTCTGGCCTTGATCATCTTATGGCTGGATCACCGTTGTCGCCTTCTCCACAGAGCCTTTGTTTCTAGTCGGTCCTATCTCTTCCTGACCTTCCCTCCTTGGCTCCACAGCAATCTCTCTAAACTAAAGACCTGGCCAGGCTTCTTCCCTGCTGGAGCCCTGGGTGTTGTCTAGTGGTGCTTCTCAAGCTTTGGTCATTCACTTCCTTTCCAAATGTCCCCATATCTGCAAACCATCTGTACTAATGTTTACTTAATAGCCGTCTTCAAAGGATTTAGGTCAAATCTTTTTTTTTTTTACTTAGGCTTTTCCTGAGCAGTAATATCTGTGAAATCTGAAGTATATAATATGCTAGTTGCATTTCCTCCTAATACTCTTTAAATAAATACCTAACTATGAAAATGGGTTCCTCTGTGTATCCTCTGAAGTCAGTGGAGCTGCCCCTGCTACACTTTGGTAAACAGTGGCCTCAGGATAAGGTCAAAGCATTTTATCTCATGCCCAGGACTTTCTGTGATCCAGTGACCTGGCCCCTCTGGCTTTTTTTTTTTTCTTCCTTTCCTGCCATTCCATTAGCAAAGAGTAAAACTTGCTCTTTCATTCTACCTGTCAGGAATTCTTCCCCCTCCTGATGAGTTTCTGTTCAACATGGACATCCCAGCTCAGATGCCCACTGGCTGTGTTGTTGGAACTGTGTTAGGAATTTTTGTTTATTTCTCTCAACCTGCTCGCTCTAGGGCAGGGCCTGGATCACTCTGGGCAGGCACTGCATCTCAGCAGCTTTTCCCTATCACAGAATCCTCTGTCAGAAGCCACCAGTGACATGATTGTATTGCCCCTCTTTCCCTCTGCCATGTCCAGTTTGACCTCCTTCCAGCATCACCCTGCCCTTAAGACGCCAGGTCTTTTTGCACATATCCCCTCCAGTAGAATGCCACTTCTCTTCCTCCTGTAACTGGCTCTTTCTCCTCCTTCAAAACTCAGCTTGGGGGCTTCCCTGGTGGTGCAGTGGTTAAGAATCTGCCTGCTAATGCAGGGGACACGGGTTCGATCCTTGGGCCAGGAAGATCCCACATGCCGCAGAGCAACTAACCCCATGCGCCACAACTACTGAGCCTGTGCTCTAGAGCCCAAGAGCCACAACTACTGAAGCCCACGTGCCTAGAGCCCACACACCGCAACACCTTAACAAAGAGTAGCCCCCACTCAACGCAACTAGAGAAATCCCCCACGCAGCAACAAAGACCCAACGCAGCCAAAAGAAACCCAAAAAACAAAACTCAGCTTGCCCTTGGCCCCTGGGAAGCTGTCCCTGACCCCAGTGTGAAATGATTCTCCACTGGGCTTACCTTTGTCATCACTCTTCTTAAAATAATAATAATAATAAAAAAATAAATAATAAGATTATCAAGCATTATAATCTTTTAAATAAGATTTAAAAACCCTGCCTCCTTCCAGACAGTGTCTGAGGCAGGTTTAAGAAAGGGCGTATACTAAAAGGTTAATAAAATCAGGAATGAAAAGGAGTTGGAAAAAAATGCATAACCCAGATGTTAACAGTACAATCTGAAGGGAAGATGAGGTGTAGGAAGGAGGTTTTAGGGAGAAACAAAATCTTGAGGCTTATTTTTTAAGGAAGTGCAAGTAAGTTTGTGGATTAAGATGAAGGAGATAAAGGGATGAAGAAGTGGGGTGGGAATAATGGAGGGAATCCATTAAGGAGCGGGACTGTTCAAAGTTCAGAGAGGAGGGTTAAAACGGGAGAGTAGTTCCTTCTTCTGAAGAGAAAGGTCATTAAGAGGGGAGTGCATTACTAGAATGGAACAACGGAGAGTCCTCTGTTTAGGCAGGGTGGGTGGGTAGGAGAGTGGGGGTGAGAGCTTGAGAAAGTAGAGGTCTGGAATAGCTGCTGTGCAAAGCAGTGAAGGAAGAGAGCTAGAGGGGAGTAGAGAATCCCACGAGGGAGGGTTTCTCCTGGCCAGTGTTAGGTGCCCTTGACTTGTAGTGGATCCATTAAGCGCCAACAAGCAAACTCAGCAACGTGCATCACCCCAAGAGAGCAGTTAGAAAAATGATGTTTGTTTCTGTGGGCAGGCGTTTGGAAGGGCAAGTGCAATAGAAGGATCAAAGCTGTGTGCCTCTAGGGGGCGGCGGTGCAGGTAAGGTGGAAAGTCTGGCCTGGGGGTGTGTGAATCCAGGAGGGGGCTAATGCTGGGGAAAGAGGAGGGCTGAGGGTCAAGGTGAGAGTGGAACTGGTATAGTCAGGAGGAAGGAGTGGGCGAGGTGAACCCAGAGGCACTAGGAGGGGAATTTTCAGAACTTTAGGCCTGTTTCCAGAGGGCAGTGTTCAGTTCTGGGAACTAACCACCAGGAAAATCCAGTTAAGTTAGCCAAAAAGAGCCATTCCAAGAATTAGGTTAGATAAACTTAAACTTAGTGCCACTCTAATCTAGAAGGAGAAAAGATGAAGTCACATCCTCTTCTCTTTGGTCTCCAGGGACCTAAGAATTAAGCAATAAGATTGGCTCCAAGTGAACTTTAATTTTCTCTTGTGGAACAGGCCATTTTAATTGTTCCGCCTGCTTTTCCCTCAGAGGCATCGCGTGAGGGCCCTCTCTACATGAGAGAAGGAGGAGATTTTATGCAGGAGGCTGTAGTTGAGGGAAACTGGGGTGTGCCAGTGCCCTGGATGTCTGAGAGAAGAGACACGAGCACTTCCCATCAGGTTGCCCCATAGCAGAACATACTTTGGAGGTTTGCCATCTCACCTGAGGCTTCTCGAGGCTGGGGCAACCTCGTTGGCTGCAGAGATAAAGCCCACCACCTGAGAGAGGTGGGAGGTTGTCCAGGGCTGCTGCCCTGCCTGTTGCAGCCAGTGGAGAACCATTCCCAGGAGTGTGGCTGAGGTGAGGTGGCCACCCCGCGATGTTCCCCGAGCATGGAGCACAGTGCTGGCAGCGATGTGCGCCTGTGCGTGCAAGGTGGGGGAGTGGGAATGGGGAGTGGGCCGCATGTGACCTAAGGGCCACTCAGGGCATCTCACACTTACTTAAGCTTCGTTAATAAAACCCAAAGCCAAGGGCTTCCCTGGTGGCGCAGTGGTTGAGAGTCCGCCTGCCGATGCAGGGGACACGGGTTCGTGCCCCGGTCCGGGAAGATCCCACATGCCGCGGAGCGGCTGGGCCCGTGAGCCATGGCCGCTGAGCCTGCGCGTCCGGAGCCTGTGCTCCGCAACGGGAGAGGCCAACAGTGAGAGGCCCGCGTACCGCAAAAAAAAACAACAACCCAAAGCCAAGGAAGTAGTTGACCTACAGTATGAGACCTCTGTCTGTGGACAGGTACAAAAATGTACCATCCCCCTTAGGGTTCAGCATTCACAAAAGAAGAGGCAGTCAGCTTAGACTAGCTGGAACATTTCCAGAGATGGGGTGTTTGGGCACACTGAGCCTCAGTTTCCTTATCTTTAAACTGGGCATAGTAACACTTGCCTCTTAGAGTTGTTGTGCAGTGTGCGGTCCTCAAGGCAGGGAATCACGTCTTTTCTTTTCAGGTAGCTGACATATTTCATCAGCATTGCTTAAAACAGAAGGTTGCTTCTCTGTTTAACATTAAAATTGTTATGACTTTTACCCTCTTTTCTGTGGTATTTTGAGAATGCCTTTTTCCTCCTTTCTAGATATTTCCTTTTGTGGTAAGTTCAACAAGCCCAGTGCTGGCCCTGGCTGCTCTTGACCTTGCTGCAAAATAGGCCACTCACTCTGGCAACAGACGATCCCAGAGGCTTGATTCACCACTCACTGGAAATCCAGCAGTCCCAAGAGAAGAGATTTGGAATAAACCTCTTTTACTTGGTCATCCCAGATTCTTGCCCCGGGTTGACATATTTCTTCTAGAGAGAAAGGCACAGGGCAGGCAAGAATACTTTGTGCCAAAACTCACCTTCCCCCAGCCCCTCACTTGTTATAACTCCTGGGAACTCACACATATGTGTATGACATATGTAGCCACCTCCTTCCATAGTATGCCCACTGTTTTCCCAGCAGCACACCATGCCCACATTCACCCACTCCTAAGATAACCGTGGCATCATGTGGATCCCAGGTCATGAGTCTAGACCAGGCCATTCCCCCCACCCCCTTGAATAGTTTCTCATCAAGAAGGATGGGGTGGAAGAAGGGGTATTATCCTTTCCTAAGGTCTTACCTCTATTAGGACCACCTTAATTCATCAGAGATGCTCTGATAATCTTGAACTTTGAAAGAGAGGTATTAGGCACACAATTCCTCCTTCTTAGGAAATCCTCCTTCTTATACAGATTTCCCCTCTCACCCACCTTCCATCCCATCCACCTGCCCAGTGGGTTGGAGGAAAGAGTTGTCTTCCTCATGCAGGGAATGTTCAACTATAACTTCCTCCAGAATAATAAGTCCTACTCACCTTGCATCTACACAATAAAAAGGATTGCTCAAATGGTTTCCCCAAGCAACTCAACGTCTTGGTCACCAAAAAGGGAAGTGACTGGCAATTGCTAAGATTGGATCTCACCTTAAAATCTTTATTGACCTGCAGTTTTCACAATTTATATTTTCTTATAATATCTAAGAAGAAATGAAATCTTAACTTCAAATCTGTGCCTCATCCCTCATTCCCTTGCAGTCTTACGCAGGGGTATATGTCAGCATGAGCTTTCAGCATTTCTTGGGATGCTTTTTCAGTGTTTATGCTTGTACAATGACTTCTCCTTTGAGACTAAAATGTTAGAGGATAAATGAGCAGTGCTTCATGGAAAGTAGGTTCAGAAAGTGATAAAAATGTGTCTTGTGTCATAACCAGGAAGTTAAGTGGGAAACAATTCAGAAATCGATGTGGGATAAGGGGAGGACTTTGTAGTGTGGTTCAAAGAACACTGATTGCCACCTCAGGAGATCTAGTCCTGGCTGTGATGCTGGTAGTAGACATCAGAGCCCCCATTCTCTTACATCTAAGGAGAGTTAGTTGGATTAAATGATATCCTATATCTCCACCAACCCTAATGTTCCAGAAGGTAGTTCCTCAAGGTCAGGGTCACTGGCACATAGTGGGTACACAGGGAGTATTATTGAAGGAAGCGATGCGCTGCAGCCAGGGACAACCAGGAACACACCTGAAATTGAATGTGTTGGGTTGACTTGTTGCAACGAGGGAGAATGCACTGCATGGGACCTAGGGCCATCTCAGTAAAAGGGTGCTTGAAAGGGGTCGTAGGATGTAGGTTTACGTTAGGTGATTCGAGGGATAACTTCAAGTGGGACTTTGCTCTAGATTGGAAGCTGTCAGGAAGCAAAGGTCATTCTGTGATTGAGTATATTATAAATCCTATGTAGAAGGAGGAAGAACTAGAGAGGCCAGTGCCGTAATTGGTAAAGAAGCACAGTCATTTATATTAGCCAGATTAGAGAGATGTTTGGTCATTTTTGTGGTTGGACAGTGTTTGTGTTTAGATGTCAGACCTCAGTGGTCTCATTTCTGTCTTGATTCATCATGGTGATAGAGTGGCTTTGCCGGATATTGATGTTTTGGGAAGTTGTTAATGTTCAACGGGAGAATACCAGGGCCTAGCTGTGAGTGCCAGGCCAGTTTCTCCCAACACTGGGGCCTGACCGATGGGAGCAGGCTAGCTCCCACGTATCAGGAACTGCTTTCCTCTTTCTCACAAATAAGCTAGCCAACAAATATTTGGAAGCCATTTTATTTGATGTGGATAAGCATGTAATAAATGTGTCCTTTTCCAAAAGTTAGAGTGAAGCATATTTGGTTCTCAACTTTTTTCTAAAATACAGTTAAGATGGACTAAATTTTAGGTGTTAGCAAACTAAAAGAGTTAGAATTATATATATATATATATATATATTTTAATGTATTTATTTTTGGCTGTGTTGGGTCTTTGTTGCTGCACATGGGCTTTCTCTAGTTGTGGCGAGCGGGGGCTACTGTTCGTTGAGGTGTGTGTGCTTCTCATTGCAGTGGCTTCTCTTGTTGCAGAGTGTGGGCTCTAGGCGCACGGGCTTCAGTAGTTGGGGTGTGCGGGCTTAGTTGCTTCGCAGCATGTGGGATCTTCCCGGACCAGGGCTCAAACCTGTGTCCCCTGCATCGGCAGGCGGATTCTTAACCACTGCGCCACCAGGGAAGCACTAGAATTATATATTTTTCAAACCTTTCTGGAGTCATGATTTTTTCTAAGTTAACTTTTAATAGGAAATGTCATACTACATGTTAATAATAGTTCAGAGATTCAAAAGAGTATACATATTGCTGGTAGGAGGGCAAAAAATGATTCCATCCCTAAAAAGGGCAACATGGTATTATATATAAAAAGCATAAGTGAATTGCTCCTGTGATAACACAGTCCCACTTCTGGGAATATGTCCTACAACTCTACCTGTACACGTGCAAAAATGACATACCAAGTTACTCATCATAGCATTGTTTATAAAAGCACAGTCTTGGAAACAACCCAAGTGTCCAGCTGGAGAGGATGGTTACATAAACTATGATAAATCCACACAGTAAAGTACTGTGTAGCTATAAAAGAAAGAATGAGGAAGCCATCTCTATACTGTTGTGGAAGGATATCCAGGCTATATTGTTTAGTGAAAAAAGCTAGATAGAGGATAGTACTATCTTTTGTAGAAATGAAAGACAAAGAGAATCTATATTCATATTTATTTCTATCTACAAAAATAACACTACAAGAACACACAAGGAAATAATAAAGTGGTCAACTATAGCGGAAAAAGGTGGACCCAGAATGTGATGGACAGGGATATGAGTGAGATGGAAACTTCTCATTATTTGCCTTTTGAAATATAATTTTAATTCTCAACTTATAAAATGTACTACCTAGTCCAAAAATTTAAATAATTTATGGAAAGATATATATATATATATATATGTATATAAATGCAATATGTCTTCTACCTCATTCCATTCCCCAGAGATAACCATTTTGATCAGTTTCTTATATAGCTTTTCAGAGTAGTCCATTGTATTAGTCAAGGATCTCAAGAGAAACGGAACTGAGAGGATGTGTGTGTGTATAAAATATATGAAAACTGGTAATTCTATATTATGGAAGAAAAGGCATAATTAATATAAAAAGGAAAAAACAGCTTAGAAGTACATTTGATAGTGGTTAATGTTACATTATATAAAGGCTCCCACATATTGAAAAGAAAAACATTGACTCCACAATCACAAGGAGCCAATTCATGAAAGCAGCCGGGGAGAAAACATTTTAAAAATGTTCAACCCACTACCACTCAAAGAAATGCAAAGTGAGTTGGGTAAAACTTAAAATATATATTAAATTCATTTAGAAATAGAAGGATAAGCAGGATTGTTTTGAGACTTAGATGCAAACTGCAATGCTCGTGTCACAGTAAACTAGTCAGCCTTTCAAGAGCAGTTTGGCAGGATGAATCACAAGCTATAAAATCATGCCCTTTGGCCTAGTAATCCCTTTTCTGGGAACTAATCTTGAGGAAATAATTCAAAAGGTGGCAAAAGGCATAGATCATGAGGATGTTCATCGTAACGTTGTTTGTATAATCAAAGAAATGGAAAAAACCTAAATATCCCAAAGGCATGGGAATTTGGGTAATTATGGTTTATTACTTTCATGAAATGTAGGCATTAAAAGTCAGTACAAGGGGCTTCCCTGGTGGCGCAGTGGTTAAGAATCCGCCTGCCAATGCAGGGGACACGGGTTTGAACCCTGGTCTGGGAAGATCCCCCATGCCGTGGAGCAACTAAGCTTGTGCGCCACAACTACTGAGCCTGCACTCTAGAGCCCGTGAGCCACAACTACTGAGCCTGCGTGCCACAACTACTGAAGCCCATACTGCTGGAGCCCATGCTCTGCAACAAAGAGAGTGAGATGCCCGCGCACCGCAACGAAGAGTACCCCATGCTGGGCGCAACTAGAGAAAGCCTGCGTGCAGCAACAAGGACACAACTCAGCCATAAATAAATAAATAAATAAAATTTTTTAAAAGTCAGTACAAGGACTAGCAACATGGCAAATATGCATTATTTTATGTTACATATAACAATTATGTCTTAGCCCTGATAACAATGGAAAGAAAACTGTGTACATGTGCTCAAGAACAGATAGGACTATAGAAGCCTAAAGACAGTGTGACCGATGGGAATATTAGAATTATAGTGACATTTCTTTTTTGTTTTAATTAATATTTGTCTTAGTTTGTTCAGGTTGCTATAACAGAATACCATAGACTGGGTGGCTCATAAAGAAGAGGTTTATTCTTGACAGTTCTAGAGGCTGGGAAGTCCAGGATCAAGGTGCTGGCAGATTCAGTGTCTTGTGAGGGCTCACTGGTTCATAGACGGCTGTCTTTTCACTGTGCTCTCACATGGCACAGGGGGCTAGCCAGCTCGGTGGGGTCCCTTTTAATCCCAATCATGCCTCATAACCTAAGCACCTCTGAAAGGTCCTACATCCAAATACCATCACACTGGGGATTAGATTTCAACATGCAAATTTTAGGGGCACACAAACATTCAATCTATAGCAATTGTGTTGTAATATTTTTACAATTATAACTTTTAAAAACTTAGCAATAAGTTAGCATTGTCCCAAACAGTAGCCTCAAATTGAAATTACCAGTTTGTAATTAGAAAAGACTCTAAGAATCATTTGATCCTATCTATCTTCCACTCCCCCACTGTGACGGTTGCAGGTGTAGAATCTAAGGTCAGAGGGCTTTTGACTGTTCTACATGGTCGGGGGGTGGGGGGATATTGTAGGTGCTGGGACCAAAAGCCCCACCCTCTGCTCAGGAACTAGCCACCTCTCTATTGATTAAGTCTGGAGAGATGCTTCAGATGTTAAATATGTATAAGAGAACAGAGATATTGGAAGCAAACTGCATTCCGATATCAATAAAATTGTTTCTTTCTAATGTTAAAATAACAGCTAATACTATCCCTGATATTTTCTAGTTATTAAAGATATTTTATAAAATTATGATATAATAATGCTTCAATCTACATAAGACCCATTGGAATATTGCTTATCTTTGTTCCCATCTAAAGCTTCAGATTAATCTTTTTCCCATGAATACAGGTGTCCAATAAACGAAGACCCAATGAGGAAAAAACATTTGGTGTAAATATTTCATTGTGTTTTTTACGTTTATGTCCCATTTCTTGATCTTTGCCTCAGATTGAAAGACATTTTTTCAGTGTCTGTGGACTTTAGCTTCCATTTATTGACTTATTCTCGAAGTTTGGAATGCATTAGCAGAGATTATCTTCAACATGGGAGATTTCCCAATTAGCAAAATGGATTTGCCAAGCAGGAAAAAGATAGCTGTACATGCCCAAGTTCCTGGTCGTGCCTGCCAGGAAAGTAGATTTGGTGTTAACCCCTGTGATGAACATGTTTTTCAGGGTGGATCACTTGTACACGTTCTTTGTTCAGTGGTCTCCTGATGTCTATGGGAAAGATGCCAAAGAGCAAGGCTTTGTGGTGGTGGAAAAAGAAGAACTGAATATGATTGACAACTTCTTCAGTGAGCCGACCACCAAGAGCTGGGAGGTGAGACTCAAGAGAGGGCTAGACTGTCCCTTAAAGTCCAGTCCACAGGGCTTCCCTGGTGGCGCAGTGGTTGAGAGTCCGCCTGCCGATGCAGGGGACACGGGTTCGTGCCCCGGTCTGGGAAGATCCCACATGCCGCGGAGCGGCTGGGCCCGTGAGCCATGGCCGCTGAGCCTGCGCATCCGGAGCCTGTGCTCCGCAACGGGAGAGGCCACAACAGTGAGAGGCCCGCGTACCGCAAAAAAAAAAAAAGAAAAAAAAAAAATTCCAGTCCACAAACAAAATGTTCTTGTGTCAAAATTCCAGTAACCTCTTGGCTGGCAAGAAGTCAGATTTCCTGTGCCTCTTTGAAATCACATGGGGAAAAAACCTTATTCATCTGTGTTGAAGCTAGTTATGTGTGTCAGAAAGACCTCATCTCCACCCCTACAACCCAGTAATTTCACTTCTCTTTTTTGAAACTGCTGCAGGGTCCCCATTACGTACAGGATGAAAGTCAAGCTTCTTCATTTGACCTAAAAAACTGTTCATAATTTTTTTGAGCACTTACCACACCCTTCTCATGTTAGGGGCACGGTGGATGAGATCAAGGAGGATAGATAAATCATTACAATATAGTGAGATAATTACCATTGTAGGTGAAATGCCACGTGCTATGGGAGCATGTACCCAGGCACCTGAATGGAGCTAGGGAATCAGGGAATGCGACCCTGAGCTGAGATCTGAGCTGAGATCAGAAGTGGGAGGACAGGCAGTTGGGGTGAAAGTGGGACATGGAACACGGAACATGTTCTGGCCAGAGAGAAAAGTCTATGTAGAGGAATGACCCAGGGGAGAAACAGAGAGTGTGGGACATTTGATGAACTAATAAGAGTTCAGTGTAGCTGGATCATAAGAGTGCAAAGCTGAGGGAGTGGCAAGAAATGAAGCTGGAGATAATGAAATGGCAGATCACGAAGGACCTATGAACTGTTTGTCATAGGTTTGGTTTGGCTGTTTTCCTAAGGGCAGTAGGAAGGCAGCAGTTTGAGCTGTCTTCAGACAGCTTCAACCAGTAGGAGCTGTTTGGAGCCTGGAGAAATAAATACAGATACACATTTTGGAGAGCTTGCTCTTGCTGGCAGGTGTTCATGGAGTTGGACAACACTTGAGGCTTGAAGACCCATTAGGAGCCTCTTGCAGTAATCAATGTTGAGAGAGAACAGTTGCTGAAAGAGTGGCAGTGCAGAAGATGGAAGATGTCAAGATTGATCTCTTGCTTTTTAGAATGGGAACTGGAGGGATCGAGGTACCTGCCCTTCACTGCGATAAGAAGCATAGCAAGAGGATTAGATATAGCAGAAAATGCTCTGTGTTCTGGTTTTAATCTAAATTTGAGGTGTCTGTGGAATGTCCAAGAGACAGCTGAGAATAAAACTTAGGAAAAAGATCTGAAGATATACTTTCGGAAGTGATTAGCAAAGTTGAAGTTGTGAGTGTAGGTGAGGTCAGCCTAGGAGAGTGTGTCCATTGGCAAGGGAGCAGGACTCAGAACAGAACCCTTCAGGATGCCAGCACTAAGGGGCCAAAGATAGTCGAGCCCACAAAGGTGACTGAGAAGGAACAGCCAGGGGAGGGCATGGAAAACAAGAAAAGCCGTGTCTTAGAAGCCAAGGGAAGAGAATTTCAAGAGGGGAGTGTGGTCAAAAATGCCTAATGCTGCAGAGGAGTCAGAAGGTAAGAACTAAGCTATGTCTTTTGGATTTAAAACCAAGGAGGTAATAGTTGGTGACTTTGACAAAAAGCAGTTTCATTAAAGTGGTAGCTTCAAAATGTAGCTACCAGTGTTCAATGAATGAATTGGGGGTGAGTAAGTGGAGCTAGTAAAGGTGGGCAAGCAACTCGAATTTGGTTTTGGAGAATAAAAATGAGATGGAAGGCTGGAAGAAGAGGTGAGGGTGGGGAGAGAGAGACTGTAACGTTTTGGGTGAGGCCAGCGGGAACGGTGGAACAGAAGGTACAGAAGATAAGGGAATAGGAGAGGGATTAAGCGGGAGGCTGGATCCCCGAGAATTGTCCGGGAATGTGGGGGTAGGGATAGAATCGGTCTTAGGTGGTCGGGCAGCAGAAAAGAATAGGATGTGTGCATATAGAATGTAGACTCACTGGCGGTAAATTCTGGCATTGCTCATTTGATTATTTCTCTGCAGCAGGAGGGAGCACCCCCTAGAAGTGAAGGAGGGAAGACTTAGAGGAATACGGAGAAGGTCTGAAGTAGCAACTATAGAGACTAGGAAAAAAGCCAACTGAAGAACTGCAGTAGGATGGCTGTCTGGTATTGAAAGCCCTGGTGGGGTCTGGCACCAGGCTGCAGTGAGGGCAGGTTTTCTCCAGCAATACTCCCAGCCTGGGTTTAGATTCATCAGGTAGGCAGTCAGATCTTCCAAGGCTGGAACTCTGTCAGACTGGGATGATTAAGGATGATGAGGCCTGCCCCTTGGGTCTAACTCCTTCTGGAGTGCCAGGTCCCTTCATATGTGTGTTTGCCCTCACTCGTCCCTTTCTCATTCACTCCCTCCCAGCCCGAATGTGTACATGCACACACACAGCTTTCCATGTCAGACTCCCGTCATCCTTCAAGGTCCAGCTCATGTGTCACTCCTGTGATGCTTTCAGCCAGAGTTACTCCTCCTGTCCTTCCGCAGCCCATTGCTCATAGCTCTGTAGTGTATCGCTCAGCACTTTACTTGTTTGCATGTTTGTCTTCCCACAGTTCATAAGCTTCTTGTTTGAAACCGTTGATTAAAAATATTCAAGCCTATTAGGCTCTCCCTCCCTTGGCTCTTCATATCAACTCCTTTTCTGTCTCTGGCCAGTCTTTCTGAGTATACTTTGCTTGTCCCTTTTCTCATGGTGTTCCCTAGTTTATCCTTGGCTCTCTTTTCTTCTCATCTATTACATCTTCCTTGGACGAGCTCATCGGCTTTCGAGGTTTCTGCTGCTGACTCCCACCTCTGTCTCCTCCACACACCTTTCTTCCAGGCTGCTCTTCTAGAGCACATAGATGCCCCACAGGCATGACTGGGTCTCCACGAGGCAGAGATGGTGTGACACTGGCATTCTGGCCAAGGCGTCAGAGAATATCAATTCCCGTCCTCCTCACCTAACCATCTGTGCCCAAGAGGCCCCCACCCCCATGAGATATGCGCACAGATGAAGCATAGCTAGGAAATGTGTATTTTCTTAGTGAGGCTATGGTCTCTTGCCCAATATGGAGGGCCAGAGAGAAGGTTTAAATTTCACTGGGGATTTAATCCTTTCCCGACTAGGCCTGAATATCTTGAACTGAAGCAGCCCTCTTTTAGGCCTATTCTGCATCTTTCCACTAATCCCAACCTTGAATCTCAGCTCTTGACAACTCCTGTGGGAGAAGAGGCCACACCTACCAGCACCAGAGGAAAAGGAGCTAAAGGGGCACGCAGAGAGAGAAAGGTCTGCTTCCAGATCTAGAGTAGAGTGGGCTTGAGTGAGCCACTCAGACTGAGCCACTGAGGAGAATGAGAGGGCAAATCCCTTTAGAAGGTGTCTCTAGACCTGTAGTGGAAGAGGAAGAAAAGAATAAGGGATGGAGAAGGAGGAAGAAATGGGTTGGCTTGTTGCAAGCTCCTAGTGTACTTGTTAACACTTGGGACATGGAAAGAAAAGATAACTGGAGAGAGAGGTGACTGGACTGTTATCCCTATTTCTTTTTTTTTTTTTTAGATGTTGGGGGTAGGAGTTTATTAATTAATTTATTTATTTTTGCTGTGTTGGGTCTTCATTTCTGTGCGAGGGCTTTCTCTAGTTGTGGCGAGCGGGGGCCACTCTTCATCACGGTGCGCGGGCCTCTCACTATCGTGGCCTCTCTTGTTGCGGAGCACAGGCTCCAGATGCGCAGGCTCAGTAGTTGTGGCTCACGGGCCTAGTTGCTCTGTGGCACGTGGGATCCTCCCAGACCAGGGCTCGAACCCGTGTCCCCTGCATTAGCAGGCAGATTCTCAACCACTGCACCACCAGGGAAGCCCCTATCCCTATTTCTTGCCACATGGAAGAGAAAGTCCAAAAGTACAATGAGGAGAAGAATGCTGTCCAAGCTCCCTCCCACGCAGGAGCAAATTCTGCTTACTAGCATTACCTTAAGGCCAGGCCACTGTGATAGCACTGCTTCGTGGTGGCATTGCTTCTCCTCTGTGGGTGGGGAAGAGGAACCTTCACTCCCCTGACAGGTGTCTGATCCTCAGCATGTCCAAAACGTCTCTTCATCTTTCCCCAAAACTTGCTTCTTCTCATGTATTCCCATCTTAATTAGTGGTGCCCCAAGCTAGAAGCCTAGATATCAACCCAGATTCTTCTCTTTCATCATCATATATAGTCAGTCATCTCTAGTTAGAATTTGTTGATTCTGATCTTACGTAGGGTGGGGACCACTGCCCTAGTCAGCTGTCTGCACCCTTCACTTAAACTCTAGGGCAACTCCAGTCAACCCAACCACTAGTCCATCCTCCATACCCAAGCTCTTTAAATAAGCTTTACTTCCTAATTTTATAAAAGTAACACCTGCTTTTATTATAGGAAATTTGGAAACTACAGAAAAGCACAATGCAGAACATTTAGAAAATAGTATCTAAGCACACATTACTTTTGTACATTTTTTTGGCTCATTTTTTTCTATTTTAGGGTGTTTTCTAGGCGGTAAGGGTGAGAGAGTATTTTTGCAAAATGGGATAATGTTCTATGTATAGTTTGGTATCTGGCTTTTCTCACCTGACATCTTGTGAGAACTGTATCATATTAAAGATTTTGAAGCCTCATTTTAATGGTTACATAATATTTTAAACCTCAATCAGAATTTATTTAACAATTCCCCACTTTTAGGAATCGTGTTGGTTCAAGGTTTTCATAAGGATGAGATGATCTGTAACTCTGACTGTTCCCCTAATTTCCTGAAAGTGATATTACTTAGTATAAGGCTATTGATTTTTTTAAGGCTCCTAGTCTTTTATATAATGACAATTTTCCAGAAATGTGAGGAATACCCTTCTTCTCATTGTGCTTCTGGCAACAGAAAGTACTATTTCTATTATCCCTTTCTTAAAACTTTCGCTAATTTGAAAAGCTGATAAATGATATACTGGAATTGTTTGTGCCACATGCCTGGCAAAGCACCTGGCACTTGCCATCATATAGAAAGCACTCAGTAAGTGTTAGCTGTCATGAAGTGTCAGGCACTGAAAAGAATGCTGTCTCACTGGTACAAAATCCAAGTGATTCTGCCCTAGATTGTGTCTAGGCTCTTGCATTGAGAATAAGTTCTGGCTGACCTGAGACTGGTCACCAATTATCTCCCAGAGCCTCATTAGAACTGACCCCCGGGATGAACTATGTAGTGGCGCCCGATCTCCCAGGGGTACCGGAGACCAAGAGGCCATTTTCGATCTGGAAAACTCACAGATCCCTGAAAATTGATCCAATGGTAATCTACATTTCTTTCCAACCCGCTGATATGTGGTCTGGGCAGTAGAGGAGGACTCATCATGCTTATTAGTCATTAAGATTAATATTTTGAAAGGTTGAAAGGTAAATATTACTTTGCCAGCTCTTCAGAAAACCTGAATCTAAACTAACATTTTTCTCAGCCTCATATAAACCGGATGTTTTTTCAGTTCTTTGAAGTTTCTCATACCTAACAAACATGACGGTTTTGAAGTGAAACGCCATTGTTCTAAGCGTAATGAACCTACTTCTGGTAAAGGCTCCTTTTCATATTTCCTTTGAGATTCAAACTGATGTCAGGGAACACACATAAACTTTTAAAATGAAGGTTTCGCTTTAGGATGCAGAAAAAAAAAATCTGAAAAGGCAGGGCTAGAAAAGCTAGCTCAGCCAGCTGGAGGACAATCGGGAAGAAAAGTACAAGACAGAGAAGAAGAAAAAAAACAACAATGAGGTTTTGTTGTGCTGTTAGGAAACCACCCTTTCAAAGGTGAAAGTGTCTTTTTACAGCCTCGCAGCTATGCCTAACAGGAAGTGTGTGCTTGCTCTAAATCCTAATTTGGGTGTGTTCCTGTAGAAATACTGAACTCTCTCCTAAGGGAAACAGAAACTCAATCATGCAGGAAACTAGATACTGCATAAACAGTTGTAGCTCAGTGTGGCTGTAAGTAACAGTGGTGTGGAGGCAGATAAGAGAAAAAACCTGCACCTCTTTAGAGAGCAAGCAGGCAGTTCACACTACTTCACGATGAGAAGATTGCCTCTGGACATTCAGATTTTCTATTGTGCCAGACCGGACCAAGAGCCTTTTGTGAAGGTATGTTGGAGTCCTGAGGGCTAATCATGTGTCCGTGAATCCTCCAAGCTCTGCGGATAAGATGCTTTGAAATGCTTTCTAATTAGAAAGGATCGTGCTGATATTTCAGCCAGAGCAGGTATTTTATTCACTTTGGAGAGAGAGATGGTGTGGTTTGCCCTTTCCCTTTGGAGTCAAAACTCCATACTGATTTTTTCATTCCACAGCCCCACTTTGTACCTGTGTTAAATGTAGAGTTCCCCCCAAATATATGCTTTATTTAATACATTTAAAATGCTGGATTTGTGATTCTTCAACAGTGTTTTCTTTAAGTAACTGCCCCTTGAGAAGACGGTAAAATTTAAGGGCTAATTTCCTTACCTGTAAATCCGGCTCAGATGACAGCATTTTGGAAACTAAGTAGTCATTGCCTGACAACCTTCACTCAATGTAATATAAATGTTTTTTCTCTATGATGCAAAAGTCATTAATATTTGTACTCAGGAATTTTGGTGAATTAGTTACCTTCTGTCTGTATCCTTCAATTACAAAATAATTTAGTGATTTATCCAGACTTTCGGAGAGGCAAAAGAAAAATGATTTTTAACCTGGTAGTTTATAAGTATATTTATGATGAAATAATAAACGTTGCGTACAACATCATGTTTCTGTTCTCAGCTTTGAAGGAAAGATTATTCTGATGTTTTCTCAACTCTCCATAAAGAATCATACCTAATTGTAATTTAGACTAAAGCTTCGTGTCTCTTTGTATTGTTGCTTTCCGTAGATGTTATCATTTGCTATTTCTGTCAGGGTTGGTTGCTATGATCAGCCTTGAGAGAAAACGTTAGGATTCTTGATTAAAGGACTATCCTTATCTTCCCCATTTCCCTATTTATAGAAGACTTGCTCATAGTATGATATCTGTTAGTCCCTTAACAATTCAAATTTAGATGCAGGCTAATGGAGAATAATTTAGGGCATCTCAAGGGTATAAGTCGCTTGTGGAGTTATACATAATTCTTACTTGATGACTGAGCAATAGTAAAACTGGAAAACTTGTGACTTTAATTTGTACATATTAAGTGCTATAGCTGTACTGTGTTAATTCTCCATTTGCTCTGAAATTGACATTGTGATTAGCCATTTCCCCCAAAGTGCTGGCTCAACTTATGTCCTGCTGCTAAAACCCTACCTGTTACAGGCAATTGTGTACCTGAGGTCCTTTATAGCAGGTGAAGGAAAAGCAAAAATATCGTTTTTCTTGGTTTATTTGTCTTCTCCATTTCAGATCATCACCGTTGAGGAGGCAAAACGCAGGAAGAGCACATGTAGCTACTATGAAGATGAGGATGAGGCCGCCCTGCCGATCCTGCAGCCCCACAGTGCGCTTCTGGAGAACATGCACATCGAGCAGGTGGGTTCTTCCTGGGAACTTAGGATAGGTGTCTTCCAAACCTTAGAACACATTTCCCACCCCTGGCATTTGCTCTTCTCACCTGGGGTGAAGCATGAGCTGAGCTTTAAAGGAAGAAACACCAGCAGCCTAACCAGGGCCCTTCTCTGCTTCTGAAAGGCAGCATCCCTGCCACCTTCTTGGGAGTGCAAGGACTTGGCCAGACACCTACGTCCATTCCCCAAACCTGAACAAAAAGCCATTTCTTGTCTTCAAAACAATTTTTAAAGTGTCCTACTGTAGTCCTAATGTATTTTAATCATTATCCTAATGATTATCGCAGAGTTCCGATGGTTTCAATTTATTGAGCTCAGTAAAAGTCATATAGCAAGTACACTTTACTTGCTTTATGAAAACCACCTACCACTACTAGGAGTAATTTTCCTTTTTCTGTACTTTTTTTTTGTTTACTTTCTATTTTCTGAACATCTCTTACGTGAGTTTTTATGAAATACTACGTGCTTGTATTTGAACTTTAGTAAGGGACCTCTTGTGCTTCCCCCATCAGTCAGCTTAGAAACCTGAATTTCAGAGACCTTAAAGAATCATCAAGTTCAAGTCCCTCAATTTACAAATGCCATCTCTGAAGGCCCAGGAAAGCTAGGCGACTTGACCAAGCAGTTACAGGGATGGAGCTCATGCTGATTCTAGAACTATGTCAAGCATTCTTGAGGACTTCAACATTTTATATAGCCTCCTTTGTGTGTATTTTTGAAGAGATATGCATTATTGATATTTATGGCAGCCAAGTTTAAGTTAAATATTAATGTAAGTGAAAGATACAAGTGTAATGAGGACAGACTACATCTGATTACTAGCATAAAACACCCGTGTCTTCTTGTTCTCACTTTGGTGGGAATTTACAGCTGTCAGTAGCAGCTCTGAGCCTTTGAAGGTTTAGAAAGAACAATTCGAGAAACATGAACTGCTTGGTGAAAGTCAGGTTGAAGTGTAAACAAGAGAGCATGTGTCTAATTCATACCTCTTTATCAAGCTAGGTGCTGTATCTTCAAATATATAGTGGCATAGTGACCCTTCAGGATCATCCCTGAGAGGGAATGCATGCTCTGGGGAGCATTCCTGCGAAGGGATGATTTTCCCTTCTTGGTTTATAGTGGCAAATATTTGCTAGAGTATAGGGGAGCAATATGGAAGTAGTGTAATTATCGAGTTTGAGCCACAGGCATCGGTTTTGTGCTACAAATTCATGAGTGATTTGTAGGCAAACTGTGTATTTACATCTTCATCTTTGGATTCACAGCTGGCCCGACGCCTTCCAGCAAGGGTACAGGGGTATCCATGGAGTCTCGTGTACAGCACATTAGAGCATGGGACCAGCTTGAAAACTCTCTACCGGAAGTCAGCATCACTAGACAGTCCTGTCCTATTGGTCATCAAAGATATGGATAATCAGGTGAGGCTTGTTCCTCTTATAGAGGAACATTTTTTTTTTTTGCGGTACGCGGGCCTCTCACTGTTGTGGCCTCTCCTGTTGTGGAGCACAGGCTCCAGACGCGCAGGCTCAGCGGCCATGGCCCACGGGCCCAGCCGCTCCGCGGCATGTGGGATCTTCCCGGACCGGGGCACGAGCCCGTGTCCCCTGCATCGGCAAGCGGACTCTCAACCACTGCGCCACCAGGGAAGCCCAAGGAACATTTTTTTTAATGAAGCTTTTCAAACCTACACAACAGTAGAGAGACTAATACAATGACCTCTCATCACTCAGATTCTACAGTTAGCAGGACTTTGCCACATACACTTCATTCTTTCCTTTGTTGGCTTTTCTTCCCTGAAGTATTTTGAAGTAAATCCCAATTATTATGTCATTTCACCTCTACATACTTCAGAATGCATCTCTAAAAAAGAAAATGGAGTGTATCTCCAAATACAGTCACATTCTAAGGAATTTTTTTCCTGTACTCATCATGGAGTATATATATATATACTATATATATATAATATATATACTATAATATATATATACTATAATGATATTCTGTAACCTAAAACTGGAGAAGCTGGAAGAAAAGTCAAGTCTAGATTTGGAGATAGTTGCAGAAGGCAGTTCAGTGCCATACCAGAACTTCTTCCAGGTAGCTGAAGTAGTGCCCACCAACCTTGCCTGCATAGTTGCTGAGATGGAGAGCCAGTTAAGGCCATGGTGTGTTGTACCTGAAGGGCCCAGTTGTTACGAAACAGGAGAAAATGCTCTGGACCATTGCTTAGTGCACTTTCACCCACGTTGCTGTCGGTCTTGGAGGCACTGGTGAAATCTAGATATTACCCCCATCTCCCCTAAGCTAATAATTCTTCACTTGGTCAGCCTGGAGTATGAGTGGAATCTGTCCAGGTTTCTTTCATGTACCATCCAGGCAGACTTCTGCTTCACAAAAGGAAAGCATCTTTCAAGTCTGCTCTTTATTCATTTCAACTTGGTCTATATTATAGCAAGAAGAAATTTCTTTACACTTTTTGTAGGTGTCATTATTTTCTCTTCCTGGCATTTGGAAGCAGGGTTTACTTGACAACCATTTATTTATTCATCCATTCAGAAAATGTATAATGACTGTCTGTTAGATGTGGGGCACTATTAAGCATTGGGGAGCTTACTGAGAAGCCATATAATTGGGATCATTTTAGGGGAAATAGATTTTTGCTGTCATAATTTGTCTTGGGAAAAATTAGCAGAAAGAAGGGCACTGTCTTTCTCAACGGTGATCATTCCTGTAAGTAGATTAAGAGTTGTGAGGAATAGTTTAGTTACTATCATTGTTCCTACTGTTATTTACTGATTGAGAACACTTTATTTAATCATAGTCCAAGCTGAACAGTAGGGAGAGTCAAGTTAAAAATTTAAATAATAATAACAAAGGTTTAAAATGGAATTATTTAGGGATTTAGTGAAATGTTTGCAAAGTTAGGTGCTACTTTTTAGATGAGATAGGGCTAGATGGTTTTAGACCACACACACACACACACACACACACACACACACACGTACCTGCACCGTAAGTATAGATTAGTTCTATTAATTTACCAAAAGATAACTTGTTGGGGAATAACTTGTTAGCTCCCAGAGCAGGTTTTGATGCTGCACAGTAGTACTCAGCTTCCTATCAGCAGATATGTAAAGGAGGCCTGCCTATACCTGAAGATTACACTGTTTGTCTAGAGGTATAATCTTACTGGATCTGGTGCCCTGCAGGCATTTGTGTTATTTGAAGGCGTAACTCTGCTTTCCCCACCCCACCTACCCCCAAGGCAAGGATGCGGCTTGCTGTGTTTGGGAACATGATAGAACAACACCTGTAAGTTTATCTGGAAATGAATTATATAAAATTCTAAGATAAAAGCATTACGCATGCAGAATGGCAGGCATGAGGAGTTCTACAGAATCAATCCCCAGTGAAACAATCATTACTGGTGGGAATTATAAAAACAACAATCATTTAAAAACAACAATCATTTAAAAACAACAACAATCTCTGGAAATTGCCCTAAGGGCATACAGCAAGTGAAGAACCATTTATTTAAGAAAATCTAATGAAGCCCAGTAATAATAGTGAGATTCTGTGGCATTTGAAGGCACAGCCTGCTCCCTCCCCCAACCCCTGTTCAGACAGAAGCTTCCTTCTGGGCATGTGTGGACAAGATGAGGATCCCTCAGCTGCCAGCTCCCAGGCAAAGACTATGATATGCCTCCTCTAGGGGCAGGTCCCCAGCATGTCTTATCCCCTACCCAAGATCTCTGTTTCAGAGGCTAAATTTCAGGGCTTTCTTCCTCTGACCAGCCCCTTCTCAGAGGACAGTTGCTCTACCTTCTGCATGGCAGGCTGAGAATACAGGGGTCTCTGCTGCCCTTGCTCCAGCACATAGGGCAGAAGTTCCATGTCAGGTGAGTGGAGCCAAGACCAGTGGCTACTGCCCCTGCCCAGCACCCTGCTCATAAAACAGGATTGTACCTTTGAGAAAAGCAGGCCACTGTCCAGCCCCCAGCTCCAGGGGAAGAGGCGGACCATAAAACATATAGCTCAGAAGCTCTCTCCAAAGGAACTGACGTTATTTAGAAGAACATGGGGAAGGTCAAGCCAAGGGACACTCTAGAGAACAATGAAAATTTTGGTGGTAAACAACTAAGGCTGGTAGTTCCATGAAGGCAGCAAACTAAGCTGTAGACCATCTAGTTTACCAGAGAGAACCGGGGAAAGAGACAGCTAAGGAGAGCCTTCCTGGAGTCAGGATAAACTTCATAGACTGGCCACAGAAACTACCCCTGCAAAGGGGCCCAAATTTAATTGAATGAGACCGTGGAGTAATTTACACCACAAAGCATTGTGGAAAATAATAGAACAATCACCAGGTAATAGAGTCCGATCTATATTAACTTAATTCCAGTGAAATATAGAAATGTTACTCCTATATTGCTCTATGACATCTTTCCACTTTTTGTGGTAATTTTGTTATATTACGTTGATATATATTACAAACTCAACAATAAACTGTTACATAGCTGTTTGTATAATTTTTATCTACTAAGAAAGCTGAGAGAAGAAAGGAGAGCAATTATACATTTATAGGTTTTGTCATATTAACCTTCCTTTTACCACTTTGGGCTATCTTCATTCATTCCCCTGGATTCCTTTGTTCTGTTACTGTCAAACATGTTAAAATTTTCGATGGTATAGACCCAACAATACCATTATTCTACAATTTCTTTCTAAGTTAATTAATAGAAAAAAATAAAATGGACATTTTCTTACATAACCATAATGCTATATACCTAAAAAATTAACAGTAATTTCTTAGTATCATCATACCTCCAGTGCTTAAACAGATTTCCATGATTGCTAAGAAAATTTGTTACTGTTTTTTCCTTGTTCTTAACAGCTCTAGGGACAGGTTTTGGTATGAAGAACATGGGTTAGAAAGAGATTCTAGACTTCTACTCTACCTAATTTTTAGTATTTCAAGGAGCTAGGAACTGAGTGTACTTGGTAAAGAAGAGATTCCATGATGATGATAATCCAATTTAAATTAGTTTGAAAACTTATAAGACATTTTTCAGGTAGACTCCATTTAAAGCGTTGTTTCTTGGGACTTCCCTGGTGGTGCAGTGGTTAAGACTCCACGCTCCCAATGCCAGGGGCCTGGGTTTGATCCCTGGTCAGGGAACTAAATCCCACATGCATGCCACAACTAAGAGTTCACATGCCAAAACTAAGGAGCCAGCGAGCTGCAACTAAGGAGCCCGCACGCCACAACTAAGACCCAGCACAACCAAATAAATAAATATTAAAAAAAAAAAAAAGCATTGTTTCTCAAGTGGGATTTGGAGAAAATATATCAGAATCACCTAGGGACATTTCCAGAATATATATTCTTGCCAGTCCTCACTCCTGCACGCACTGGTCAGGATCTGAGCAGAGGATAGGAAGCTGAAGCAGTGGACATGTGTGTTCTGAAAAGACTACTCCTTCCAACCCCAATAAGAAATAATAGAAAAATCATTGATTCAGATACATCTAAACCACCTTTAAAGCCCACAGTATTATGGAATTGTTACTTTTTTCTTAAGAGCCATTTTGAACTAAGATATACTGGATCAGTCACGTTATTATGCAGTTTTAATAAGTATGTTGAAAACTCATTTTTCGAATCAAAGGAGAGAAAAATTTATTTTCTCCAGGGAAACCTCTGGCCACAATTTTACTTAGAAAACACATCAGAGATATGCCTTCATTCTCTCAACCACTCATTTCTATGTGCAAGATGAATCTTGTTATTTAATGTTTCCAGTATGTCCTCTGTATTCACTAAAAGAAATTTGTCTCTATAGTGGACTTCGGGAGTCTTTTAAAACTGGAGCAATTGTTGGCCTTTGACAGATAAGTTCTCTAAGCCACTTGGGTTCTAATGAGAACTGGGGACATTTTATTTGTTGGATGGTGGTCTTTTTTATTTAGGAGCTCTGATTTAGTAATGATCTTTGCTGAATGAGATCTCAGAATAGGATTGTGCTAAAATATTTCAGAAAGTCTTTTTTTTGGGAGGTTTATGGTTGAAAGTAGATAAGGTTTCTGTTTTCTTTTGACAGATTTTTGGAGCATATGCAACTCATCCTTTCAAGTTCAGTGATCACTATTATGGCACAGGCGAAACTTTTCTCTACACGTTTAGCCCTAACTTCAAGGTACCTAGATGAAAGAAATACCCAACTTCCTGGTGTCACGGTGTCAGGAGGGTCGGTGGGGTTGGAGATGGGGGGCTGTGGTTGGAGCAGCAGCTGTCCCATCCCGTTACTCGAGGTAACCTCATCTGGCCTCACTCTAGCCTGGCCAGCACTTCATGACTGCAGCACAGAAACCGCTTAGATTCCCTCCCCAGGCCTTGGGAACTGCTCTTTTGCATGGTCTAAGATCAGGGAGGGGTTGCAAGTCAGAGCCAACATGTGTCTGAGAGGTCTTTCCTACCTCATAACCCCTTTGGAGATCTCATCCTGGTGTGGGAGAGGTCTGGCCGTCAGGAGCTTCCTCAGCCAATGGGTAGTGCCCTTGCACACACACAGGTACTATGCTCTTACTCCCTCTTCGTGAATTCTCCAGATTGAAATGTCTGTTCTCTGTCTTGTGTTTCTGTCCTAAGGTCTTTAAGTGGAGTGGAGAAAACTCATACTTTATCAATGGAGACATAAGTTCTTTGGAACTTGGTGGCGGAGGGTAAGGTTTTTGTTGTTATTATTAATTACCACCTGACCTGAGTGAGCCTGTTTTGACCCAGGTAACTGAAACTTTGGTGTCAGGTGATTTTAGCTAGTCCATGTGCTTCGATTATTTAGGACAGTGTGGTCTAACACATGACACTAAGAATTGAAGATAAAATGACTTATTTATGTGTCTAAATGAGGGACTACCGCCACCCGTCTTTTAGGAAAGATGGGTCATTTAAATGAAGTAAAGGAAATGTACCTTTTGTTTTACAAGCAGTTTAGGGTTTTGTCTGTCTACAGCATAAAAGAAAGAAGTTGGGGCAAGGGAGGACAGAAAGTGTGCACATAAAATTGAAATGTTTTCACCATTTTATTAACCTTTTCAGGGGACGATTTGGTTTATGGCTAGATGCTGATTTATACCATGGACGAAGCAACTCCTGCAGCACTTTTAATAATGATATTCTTTCCAAAAAGGAAGATTTCATAGTTCAGGATCTCGAGGTATGGACATTCGAGTGAAATTCAGACTGCCTTAAAATACGACATTAAAAAGACTGGGTTCAATCAGCCCTGCTAAAGCTGGCTGGAAGAGCAAGCCCCAGCCCAGACTGCCTCATCCCATCATAGTGCTTTCTTTCTGCCTTCATCTCAGCGTGTGATCACATTGCAGAGAGATTCTGAAAGGTACATGTGGAAGGCAGACGATGAAGAAAGAAATCTGAAGTCCAGATTGTTGAAAGACTTTATACTCTCACTTCCTTCAAATCCATACAGTGAGGAATCAGAATATTTATAGATGTGAGTTGAATGCAATTTTTATTTTTGTTAACTGTGAAAAAGAAAATACTGTGGAAATATATACATTCCTTGTATATTTATCAATATAATTTTCATTACCAAAATGTACAGCATACTGTTGTTAGCCATGGAAAAGTTTAGTCTCATTTAGAAAAATTCAAAGTGCACAGCACTTAAAGGGAATATATGATTTTTAAAAACTGTTTTATTTATTATTTCTAGTATATTGTCTGAAATGTGTTGGCAGTTTTTTCTTTTAATGTGTCAAATTTTGAAATAAAGGAATGTATACATTTTGTGCTATGTTTTGGCAACAAACCCATTTGATTTATATAGTTTTATATTAAATTTTTTTTGCCCTGATTGTTTAGGGTGATATGTATATGTATGTGCTGCTTAATGTCCAAATATATATATGTATACACACATATATATATACACATAATTCTGAATTTTTTAAAACTCAATACCAATGTTTATTGATTTGACTGTTGTAGGCCAGCTTTCCATTTAGTCATTAAAAAGGTACATTTTTAGTTATTTACTCTGAACATAACTGTGTAAAAGAAAAATAAGCTATTTCTCTTAGTCATAAGTTGATATTTACAGAAATGTATACCTTTATGAGCCTAGATTTAGAACAAACCCTGCTTTTGAAAAGAAAATGTTTTGCTTCTTATAAAATCACGTGTTAATAACAAAAATTGTATTTTTATTGGATTTTTTTGCATAATTTTCCCCAAGTTTTTACATTAATGAACAGGCCGCTGTTTGAAATGAGACTGTTTTAATTTCTGTATATTTTATATCAAATGAAAAAAAAGGTCAAATTATCCCAATTGTCTTGATTTCTAGACTCTTTTATTTGAGAAAAATCAATGCAAAGAAATGCATTCATACCAAAATTCGAATAAAAAGTAAAAACTTGTTTTTTAATATCAACTCACTTTCACATCATAAAGCACTCTTTTATTAAAGTTAATAATAAAGACTTGTTAAAATTTTAACAAATATTATTGACTGTCAGACGTTTATGAAAGCCAAAGACTGCTAATGGAAAAAAATGTCAAATGATAGCCAAAGCTGAGAAAGTGGTCTGTCATAAGTTACATACCCAGTGATCTTTGAAGGAAAAATTAATAAAAAGTAGTGTTTATATACCTGCATTTTAAAGAAGTAAACAGTTCTTAGAATGTTGGCCTTAAGCTGGCAGAATATTTCCTTTAGCTTATTCTCTTATTTTAGACTATTTATAAAAGAGAACAAACAAATTGCCAAGTGGCCTCCTGTCAGATCAACAGTTATTTTACTCCACCCACATTCCATGCAAGTTTAAATGAACGCTATAAAATCTTAAGTCTATAGCCTGGGTGCACTTTCACCCAAGTTCTATTGAGAACTCTTGATTAACAACTTATTGGCAGTTTAACCTTAATCTGCTTGTTAAATTATGTGTTGGTATGAGATACCAGGAATGTCTCATGATGATCACGTTTACCATTTATGCCATTTGCAACCATATGCTATTAACGAAATGGTCATTTTGCATATAGTTCACTCCTACCTAGTTTAGTCCATGATATTATACTTGTGAGAGCATATTCAGATGCTGTGTTCTCTATTTAAAACAGTATTGTCCAATCAGAAATGTGTGGCCCTTCATTTATGGATACTGAATATATGTAATGCAGTGCTAGCCCAATATTTTCAATAAAGGAATTTATGCATTCAGTGTGACTTTCCTGAGGATTCATTCAACAAGTATTTATTGCATGCTAGAGCTTTTACTTGAATGAGAGGATGATGAAGTATCCAAGACTAAATAAATAAGGTCCAGTGCTCATGTTTTTATTGCTGCCTTGGAAATTCCCTCTTTGTTCCCCATAGCCACTCTCCTGTTCTTTCATCAGTTCATGAAAACTGCTCCTGTTACAGTTACTAGAGAAAACTCTTGGCCCTGCCTAGCAGTTTCTCTGTTCTTAATCCTAGCTGTTCTTTGAATAGTGACTTTCTTTTTAACATCTCTCTCTTGACCTACTTCCTAACTTCCATGAGAGACACCTTACCTTACCCTCTGATTTTCTTTGACATCCTGTCTCCTAGCCCCTAAAGATGAAGACCTCAAACAGTGTTCGTTCCTTGCCAATTCCTCAGTTCATGAGTCTACTTCAAAAGATGTGGATGGGAGGGGGCAACCAAATGTCTCACCAGACTCTGTTGAAAATGATTTAGATACAGCCCCACGCTACAAGCCACCAGGGACACCCTGAACTAGTGTGAGAAGTAGTATTGGCCTTCATTTGATTTCCCTTTCCTTAAATCCTTTTAAAGTTTTAGAGGCATATGAAACAGGACTAATAAAAGAAGTACTTTCCTTTTGAGGAAGTCATTAAGAATCTCTTAAACCAGAAAGGGAAGCTGAGATTCATGTTCTTCTTAAGATGCCTAACGTATTTTTACCAATATAATCAGATACAGAAAGGTACAGAGGTCAGAAACCAAAGGAAGTTCCAGAAACTAAACAGCTGTACTGGCCCTTTGTTCAAGTATTAAAAGTACCTTTGACTACTTCCTTCTGCCCAATCAGGTCACTCACTCCTCATTCAGGGTAAGCCCTAACCTCAGAGCATCGCATCTTCCTACCTCCTTGCCTATGACCATTATCCATAGTGATCTGCCAACAAAAGGTATCTTAACTGAAAAAATGAGACTTTACAATTCACACTGAAATCTAAAATCCTACTGCCTCCACCCTTCTACTTCAGATCTCTAGTGGTTCAGAATAAAAACCAGACGGAGACTCCCTGGTATGGTCAAGCAAGCATCCAAATGGTGTTTTTTGATTGAATATCTTTGGAGACCTATTTATTTTCTAGATCAGTGCTGCTCAACAGAACATTCTACTCTGATAGAACTGTTCCATGAATGTGCGTTGTCCTTTACGGTCGCCACTAGCTTACCATACTGGTGTTGAACACTTGAAATGTGACTTGGATGACTGAGGAGCTGAATTTTTATTTAATTCACTTAATCTTATTAATTTTATTTAATATTGAAGTATATAAGTTTAGCCACATGTGGCCAGTGGCTGCCATATTGAAAGCACAGCTTGAGATCAAGATTTGGCACAGCCAAATCGTTATGTCATCAGCAATGAACTCAGACTGTTACTCCCTCGCCACAGAGAACCTTTAGTTCTCAGTACTTTGATTTGTCCCTGCCATTATGGATCCTTACAAAACGTGGTACCACCTAAAGTAACAGTGTGTCTCACTGCTTAGGTCATCAACTAATAAAGAGACCAGAGGGTTCAGTTCCCTGATTACACTGAAAACTTAGATCTCTATAGCATTACTGATCCTCATCTTTAATGAAAAATAACGAAAAACCTCTCCCAGTGCCCGGGCCTTGTCTCAAATAAACATTTCCTGCCTTGGCCATCAGTATGTGTTTTGTTGGCATATTGGACATTCTACTGCCATGGAAGTCCTATAGGAGCCATACCCCTCACCAGGCTCCCATCCACAATCACAATGAACCACAAGAAGGAAAAACAATGTATTCCTTATGCAGAATTGTGCAACCAATTTCAGAATCATCAAGGATTAATGAACTGCCCAAAATGCCTCAAACAGTTCTATTCAGTGACCAATCTTCCTTATTAAGCTTGCCAGCTGGGATGCCCAATGGCCCCCTGCACACCCAGAGAACCTGCCTGCCTGTGGAGAAAGTTTTCAGTATCAGCCTGTTAGAATGAAGGGCAATCAAAAGGCATAAGAAAAGAGACGATTAGATAATCTTGGTGTCCTATTTCCCTGTCAACAAGAGCCCATCATTTCATCAACGACTCCACTTCTAGGGTTACGAAAAGTAACCTTGATCTAGCTTAATATAACTCTGAGGTTACACTGAGGAATATGCTAAACAAGAAACACCTACAAGAAACATTCACATTCAACAAACTTGGATGATAAGGCATGTCTTCTCATGTCTCTGCAGCTAAAAAATCCTCCTTACCTTGACATATTTTGAAAACATGGGAATTCAGCCAATCAATTCAGCCTTTAATCCCCACAGCAGTCCATGGTTTAACCACAATCTCTACAGGCTGGTGGATCAAACAGTACACAGGGAATTCAGTAAAAGACAGACATTTCCTCCCCTATATCCCCAGAGGTAACAACCACAAAAGTTCCTTGTGTTTCCTTCTAGGGCATTTCTACGCATATATCCTTATTTATATCTTCTTCATATAAACAGAAGCATACTATGCACACTGTTCTTTAGTTTGTCTTTCTGATTTAACAATATACTATGAACATCATTTTTTATCGATATAGGTAGACTTACCTCATTATTCATTGCATGGATCTGTCATTGTTTAAACGGTTCTTCACTAATGGATTTTTTTTGGCTATTACAAATAATTCTTAGTGAACATCCTTGCATATAGAACTTTGTGCATTATGAATTTGTATATTTGTAAGATAACTTTTAGCAGTGAGTCAGAGTATATGCACTTTTTATATTAAAAGATATATTAATTACTCCTCCCTAAAAGTTATACTAGTTTACACCAACTGTGTATGAGTATGCCAGTTAGTTAACCTCACACTCTCACTAATATTGGTTATACTGATCTCTTTTTAATCTTTGCTGAATGTTATCTTAAGTTTCATATTCTAATCATGAATGATGTTGAACATCTTCCCACATGCATTGGCCAGATTTGTGTCTTTTTTCCTGAATATTTTGTCTGAGTCCTTTATCCATTTTTCTATTGAGTTATTCGTCATCTTACTGATTTGTAAGATTTCTTTAGTATACTCACAAAATTAGCCCTTTGTCATAAACATGACAAAATATAGCAAATATTTTGCTCAGTTTATATTTTTGAAATACATGCATTTTTAATACATGAGAAGTTAATTACAATTTCTTTGTAGTCATATTCATCATTCACTTCTGATAAAATTTCTGGCCCATAATTTTTTAGATCAAGTTTATTCAGCATGATTTTCACTCTTTATTTAAACCTCTCCCAATAGAATGTATTAACACATCCTCACTTTATCTAAAATGCATCCTCTTGCTTATTCTATGCTTAATTACACCATCCCTCATACCTCAGAACATTTAGAAGTAACCTCCTCCAAGGTCAACTTCACTTTTCACTGGCCTGTAATCATCCCATTAACACATGTCAACATCTTCAGGAAAGGTCTTGGGACAAGATCTGAATATCCATCTAAAGTACTATCCTCCAGTGAGTTAGCTAGAGCTGAGCAAGATTGATGGACGACTTCTAAATCTCCAAACCCTGCAACAACACCTTGCTGAGCAATAAATGATGTATTAACAATAATAATATGAAGAGGAGAATGAGGAAGACAGGTAACATTTATTTATCATGACTTTCACCCTCCTTTTATATGCATTTATCATATTTGATCCTCAAATCGAATATAGTTTAATTATTATCTCTGTGTTAGAGATGAGTAAACTGATTCTTCAGGTTAGGTAACTTGCCTGAAGTCACAGAGTTCATGAGGGTTAAAGCCAGGATATCTATAGTTATGACTGACCCCAGAGCTGAGCTCTTAACCACAACAGTATGCTGACCATTGTGTAGTCTCTACAACATCTCCACCACAAGGTTACCCACACTCTGCTTAACCACCTCAGGCACCAAGATCCATAGTTCTCCACTCTGGAAAGACAGCTCTTTAATGGCTGGGAGGTCCTCTGTAGCTAACGAGGTCTTATGCATCCCTATAGCCCCAGTGCTTGGCAGGGTGCACGGCACCTAGGAGTCGTTCGATAAATGTTTGTCAAGTCTAACTGAGCAAAGTGCATAACTAAAGGAAATGAACTCCAGAGAATTTGAATTTGCCCAACATTGCACAGCTAAGCAGAAGAACTTGGGAATAAAACAAAGGTTCTGGATTCCTGGCTCTCCTCCCCTCCCTGCTATATAGTGCTTAGTCACAAATTTACAAGCATTATTCTTAAGACTGTGAGGCAGGAAGAAATGATCCTTCCTCTAGCTGCTCAAGTTCTGTCCTTTGGGTCTTAGGGGTATTAAGTAAAGACTGAGGAAGAGATTTCTGGGGGGTAGGGTGGTGGTGGTGGGGTGTGTGTGGATGCTTCCTGGGAAACGAATTCCTTCATTTTCAGATCTCTTGGTTACTGGCATTCTGAAAAGCATAGACTGAAGGGAAGTTCCAGGGCCTCAGGGCTAATTTAGGGCATTGAAAGTGAGTCACATTCTGTTTCCACATGTGAAATCTGGAAAATAGCTCAGAAGACCATTCAAGGAAGATCAAACTATCCAGTGAGCCTGCACTTTTGTGATAAGGTTGAAAGAGTGCAAAGGCATATGATAAAGTGGATTCTCCAGTTCTAACTCATTGTGTTGATTTTGGAAGAAAGATTAAATCAGGCAGAAAAATCAAGGACATTTTATGTGGAGCATTTTTTATAAAATATTAGTCTAGGCAAGTGTGTGGTACTGTGTAAGCATAAAGTAAATGTCAAATAGATCATGGAACCTCCACTTACCAGCAAGTTATCAATACTTAAACTCTCTGTGCCTCAGGTTCCTCATCTGTAAAATGAAAGCAATACTACCTTCCTCAAAGAGATGTTAGAATTAAATGGATTAATATATGTAAAATGTCATTATACTATTCAATATATACATTTACTTGTTAGAGATGTGCTTTTTTCTTTTCCCTTCAACATTGTTTCTAAGATTCTTCCATGTTGTTATTGCTGCTATATTTCATTTGTGTGTGGGGTTAATATTCTTCTGTGTGAATGTATGAATGTACCACTATTTAATCCATTCTCCTGTCAGTGCACAGAGTTGCCTGCAGTTTTGTCTGGCTCTAACCATTGTCCTGAGGCCCATGAGAAAGAGCTTCACTGGGATGGAACAGCTGGTCCACGGAGTATGTATTTGGCTTTACAAGATAATCCCTCAATGTTTCACGAAGTGATTGTACCATTTACATGCCTATTAGAATATTCTGTCCAACATCTGATACTGTTAGATTTCTTAGTTTTTGCCAGTTTCAAGAATGTGCAATATTATTTCATTGTAGTTCTAATTTGTATTTCCCTATTAATGAGGATGAGCATCTGTTAATGCTCATCTTATCTTAGCCATTTATCTTTTCTCCTTTGTGAGATGTCTATTCACGTCTAATGCCTACTTCTTCTAATCTGTCTTCTGGGAAGCGGTCACACAAAATCCTTGCTGTTACTACCTTAAGAATAATAGACATTAGTCAGTCCCATCTACCTTTTTGATGAGGAGGACAAATAGATAACATGATGATATCAGAGGTACTCAGGCCCTACAAGGGTATTTTCTCAAGCATCTCCCTTAAGTGGGCAATATCTAGGGAGAGAGGTGAAAAATGTTTGTGTTTTGCTTTGCAGATTTAGGCATGTATTGGCACTTATTAATTTGATTATGTGATTTTTTTTTTTAGAAGCAGCATCAAGCAGTTTATTTGTAATAATATTGGATTGGCCAAAAAGTTCATTCGGGTTTTTCAAAACCCAGATGAACTTCTTGGCCAATCCAAATAGTAAATATTTATTGAGCGCTTATGCATCAGGTACTATCCTAAGCACTTTACATATATTATCTCAATTAATCTTTACAATAACTTGTGATGGTCATGAGATAAGTACTCTATTATTATTTCCCAATTGAGGAAACGGAAGCCCTGAAAAATTAATGACTTACCTAAGGTGGAATCACTACTAAATGGTAGATATTGAGGGAGTCTGACTCCCCAACCCATGTCTTTGACCAATTAGATAACCACAGGTGATAGCAAGTTAGTTGGCAGTACAGCAAAAATAGAAAGAGGGCATGGTGGGTGCCCAGAAGCAATTCTGGGAAATGATGGGCTTTTGGGGTTTATGCTGGGTAGGGAAGGAAGTGAAGGTAGGAATGCAACAGAAAGCATTGAAGAAAGATCAAGAACAGAAATTACTAAGAAGTCAGGAAGTTGCTGGGACAGGTGCTTTCAGAGGTGTGAAGAGTCACTAAAGTTTAGGTTTTCAGGGCATCTGGGTAAATGTCAAGCTAGGATTTTCCCACAGGAATGAGTTGTGCTAAAGAGGAATGGAGGCAAAGGGCACTGGAATCCCTTTGTGTGATTGAGAAGCTATGAATCACGGATGCTGAGGTTGTCTGAGATAACGCGGGAGTCTGGCAGCATTTGTGCGCCAGGTCCTGAAGCTCTCTGTGAATCTGGGGGGGTGACCAAGAAGCTGGTGCACGATGTGATTATGCTTCATGCTATAGCATGATACTCGAAAGGGCACAGAGGGTGGGGAGTTGCATACAGGTGGGAATGGGATCACCTGGACTGGCAGTTAGAAGCTAGAGAACGCCAACACTGCTTCCAAATCTCTCTCAGCATGTTGGAAGGTGGGGAGAAAAAGCAGTTTTTGTTTGTCGATGCTCAAGGGAAGTGATATCCTTGGGGGAATGCCAGGTTTCAGATAAGGCAAGAAGGTGAAGGTATGGTTCTGTGAGGAAGCTGAGGATACAGATTAGGGTGCTCACAAATAAACTGTGGCTTTTAAAGTGGAAAGAGATTCAGAGGTCAGAGACGGAAAAACGTTAGGGGAAAAAGAAGCATAAGACGCTTTGGGTTATCAGTTAAGAAAACTAAAAAAAATTTTTTAACAAGAAAAAGAATGAATGGTGAAGATGAGATTTATTGGCCTTGAGATTATGAAAAAATACAGGTGTGAATTTGACAAGAAAATTTACATTAACTTCAAGATGATGGAGGTGGGCTGATTTACATGGTAGCTGTTTTCTATTGATTTGAGGGAGAAAAGAAGTGCCTCTCGTCTGGTTCTACTAAAGGTCTGGATCCCTCTATCATCCACCAACTAAATGATCGTGAGTAGGCTGATTCATCTTCCTATGTCTCATTTTCTCCATTTCTACAATAGGGGTAATAAAATCTACTTCTCTGATTTGTTATGAGAATCAAATTAACTTACATACATGAAAGTGCCTTAGAAAATTGCAAAATGCCAGACAAAGGTAAGGTGTTAGTCACATCAAACTTTGTTTATGCTGAATTCTTTATCAGAAATGCAAAGTCTAAGTGTAATCTTATTTCTGATAAAAGTAGAAATTACTTTCAATGTTTTGAAGACATGGCTTTCAGGAAAGTATTATGAAAAAAAGCAGAAGTGTCTGCATTATACTCTGTAGGTAAGTAAACAAAATAACTTACCAGGGAAACAGCAGGAATGGGAAAGTTGCTATAAGGAGGCGGGATTTTTTTTCTCTTTTATCATTCTCTCCATTACAAATAATTTACACAGTTTCCACTTCAGAACAACACATCAGGACTTCCCTTAAAGTACTCCAGCAAAGCTCAAACAGTCACAAGTCGGGACTCTGGGCCACTTGCCAGTATTTCTTCCAAGAGAGCTCTAAATAAGGCAGTTTAATAATCGGAAACTGGAAATTTCCCTCCTTTCCCACACACAAGCACTCCTTCCTCCCCTTCTTTTGCCTGTTAGACATTTCACTCACTCCAACAGATGGAGGCCAATATTATGCAGTACTTAGTACCAAGCAACAGCCACTCTAGCCTTAAGTATTTCCTTTTATACTGTTTTTCTTAAGGAGAGGGAAGTGTGTCCACGCTTTTCACCTTCAGAAAAATCTAAAATTCTTGAGACACTAGTGAAACAGCAAAAAGTTACTCCTATTTACTAAATATAAGCCAGAGAAGGTTTTTGTATTTGTGTTCAGGAAATTTCTATTTAGGATGTGGAAAAGGGGTGTTACTGACAAGATGATACTTTATGAGATTAAGACAAACTCACCAACACACTTTCCTATCCTCACTGCAAAATGGACTAAATACTGCACTGTATCAGACATATGGTTGTAGTAGCTCCACTGTCTGTCTCTCCCCAAAACACCAAGAAATCTGCCTAAAAATGCTTCATGGCTCTTGACATCAGGGTTGAACAACTCAAAAATTTATGGAATGAGATTATTTATGAAACAGAGAATGATGAAAGGAAATGAAGTTTATTTGGAATTCTGAATTTTAAAAATCTGTTAAAATGTTTTCCTTACGACAAAAGTACTATATTTTCATTGTTGAAGACGTAAAATATACAGAAAAACCAAAAAAAGGAAAAACATCAAGACATAATTTACCCATCCAGAGATCACAATGCAAATATATTTGGTATGTATTCTTTCAGGTGTCTTTCTTACAAATTCATATGTATATATATTTTTCTTTTTTTTCACATATGTATATTTAATAAACATGACTCATACTAGACGTATCTGAACACACGTACACGTCAAAGTACCATGATTTAAGAGCACAGGTTTCCATTAGACTGCTTGGGTTGGGGTCTCTGTTCTGTCACTGACTAATGGGATGATATTGGGCTGCATGAGATCACCAAAGGAGTGAGTATAGCTAAAGAGAAGAGTAGTATCAAATTGTATATGTTAAATATGTACAGCTTTTTATGTGTGAGTGGGAGGGAGAGAGAGAAGGGGGACAGAAAAACCTAGGACCAAAGCCCATTAGTGCTAAGAGAGGTTTGGAAGAAGTGGAAGCAGCCGAGACTGGAGAAGGAACAGCCAATCAAGTAGGAGGAAATCTGAAAGTGTGGTGTGCTGGAAAACAAGAGGAAAAAAATGTTTTATCAAGAGGAAGATAATAATCAACTTTTGCTGAAAAGATGAGCACTGAGAAGAGACAATTAGATTTGGTGACATGGGGGTCATTGGTCAACTTGACAGCATAGTTTGGACGGGATGATGGCAGTGAAAGCTTGATGGGAGACAGTGTGAGAGGAGAGGGGGAGAGGGATTCGGAAGAGTATAGTCAACTTTTGGGGGGGAGTTTGGTTGCAAAGGAGAGCAGAGAAATGGATCAGTAAGTGATGCGGAAAGCACAGACAAATAAAGGCTTGTTTTAGTATGGTATGATGTTCAGAGTTGGCTCTTAATAAATGTTTGCTACTGATAACAGTAATGTGACTTACATTCATATTGTATATTATTTTCAATATTGGTTATTTTTATTGAAGTGTAGTTAATTTACAAGGTGTTGGTTTCAAGTGTGCAGCAGAGTGTTTCAGATATATATATATATATATATCTCAGGAAAAGATAAAAAACTCAGCCCATGTCTTCACAGATGGTAAGTTGTACAGCTGTCTAACTCCAGAGCCTGCTCTGAAGCAGGGTTGCTACTGGCCCATATGGTGCCCTTTTGAAATGAGAAAAGAGCACTCCATTTCACAAATAAAATTTAAAATTAGTTTATTGTCACACAACGCAAATTGCTATTCCTCAGGGGAGCTATCCAGAACCCCACCTGGTAGCAGCTCTGTCTGTGCACACACAGTGCCTATATTTTTGCCTGTTCCCACACCAGGACATATACTCCAGACAATTTTAAATACTTTGTTTTGCTCCTCCCACTTCCATGGTAGGGAACTATATCAAGTCCAAGGTTTGGGAATGGGAAGCAAGTTTTTGAAAGTAACAGGTAAGTGAGCGAAGCAATCGCAGGTATCACCAGGGACATCGTCAGGACAGGTGCGCCTCCCCCTATGTCCATAGCAGCACTATTCACAACAGCCAAGACACGGAAACAACCTAAATGTTCATTGACAGATGAATGAATAAAGAAGATATGGTACATATATACAATAGAATACTACTCAGCCATAAAAAAGAATGAAATAATGACATTTGCAGCAACATGGATGAAACTAGAGATGATCATACTAAGTAATTCAGAAAGACAAATACTATATGATATCAGTTATATGTGGAATCTAAAATCTGACACAAAGAACTTATCTACAAAACAGGAACAGACTTACAGACATAGAGAACAGACTTGCGGTTGCCAAGTGGGGGAGGGGTGGATTGGGAGTTCTGGATTAGCAGATGCAAACTATTATAAAGAGAATGGATAAACAAGGTCCTACTGTATAGCACAGGAAACTATATTCAATTTCCTGTGACAAACTATAATGGAAAAGAATATGAAAAAGAATGTACATACATGCATAACTGCATCACTGTGCTGTGCAGAAATTAACACAACATTGTAAATCAACTCTACTTCAATAAAATAAGTTTAAAAAAACAAAAACGCTTCATTTCAGGAAGATTCATAGAAAGGGCTTTTTGACAAGTACAAGTTTCTGATAACTTTCAAATCATACCGCTGAACTGGGTAAACCAGATGGCTCTATAAAACTATTAATTACATGAGATTGAGTAAACTGATGGATATGGTTATAATTTTTCGGTCTCACCTGAGATATTACTGGCTTTTATTCTGTGTTCTCCAGATACAAGGAAACCCTTCCCCTCAAGCTAATTATGATTTATAGCAGTTTGGTAAATTACACCCCTAAGTAGAATTGAAACATTTATATTTTCTACCTGAACCCTCCAGTAATTGGAAACTCAGAGATTCCCAGAAACTTTATCCAATAAATAAGGAAGGCCACCTCCAAACAAATGCAAGAGTTTCAAGGTATTTTGGGGGGAACCTCAAAAAGGGAGGAATTCATCCAAATCTGTTAGGCAAAATCTGTGATAATCCCTTGGCATGGCTTTCTTGGCCCTGAGAGGCCTTTTAAAAGTTTAGTCTGAGACTCCTAAGAGTCCAAGCACCTGAGTTGGTAACACACGGTTTTTACCTGAGTGGCAGAAAACTCAAGGAGGAAAACTAGTTAGAAGGATATCGCAGTGATCCAGGTGAGGCATAATGAGCCACTGGCAGTAAAGGTCCGGAATATTTCAGACTATAAACTACAGGATTCCGCATTACCTGTGTATGAAGAATGAGATAAAGCGCGCTGTTGTGATCTAGCTGGTGCTGTTAACAACAACAACAATTAAAGACAGATGGGAAATTCAATTTCACATTTTGAGCTTAGCACCTAAAATTATCATGGCTGAAAATGCGTACACAAAGGATCAACTATGATCTTGTGGAAAACAAAGTTCTAGAAATTTTGTTCATTCTCTTAAAACCTACGAATTCGTAAGCTTAAAATATTAAAATTTAAAAACTTTTTTTTAAGACATCGTCATACACTCTTGGGGCACCTTACATTACAGGATTCAGGGAAAAGACATTCAGTACACTCAACAGGTTCCATTCCGCCCCGAGGACACGGCGCTCCCGTGACGTCACCGCGACGTGGGGCGCGAGCCTGCGTTTTGGCGGAAGTCCTGCGTAGTTACCAACGAGACGCAGAGGGAGGGGCAACTGCCGCGGCCGACCGCTCTTCCGTGTAGCGTCCTCGCACGTCCCCTAGTGGCAGCCGGCGTGCAAGCGAGCCTCTGGCTTTGAGGCTCCGCAGCTAGTCAGTCGCCTTGGGTCTGGCGTGGCCCGGGATCAGCGAGCGTGCCCAACTCCCTGTCCGCCCCAGCGCCAGGCGAGGGGCGACGCCTCGAGGTACAATCTAGGAGGTGCGGGAGGCTAACTCTGCGTAGGCCCTGTTGAGAATCCTGAGGCTCTCGGCGGTGCGGGAGCGGAGGCGATGGCGGAGGAGCAGGAATGTGATTTCAAGAAGTCATGTGCCGACTCTGAGGCAGCGGCGGCTGCAGAACCTCTGGGATCCCCTTCGGACACCACCGCCGTCGCCGCAGAGTCGCCGGAGCTCGAGAACTACAGTATCAAGTGCGTGTTCTGCCGGATCGCGGCGCAGCAGGATCCCAGCACTGAACTCCTGTACTGTGAGGTTGGCGGTGACGCGCGACCGGGGACCCGATCGCTCCTCGGGGCTCCGCGAGGGGACCTCGCCGATGTGGATCGGGTGGGGAGGGTCCTGATAAATGGGGCTGGGGGAGGCTGGGTGTCCTAGTGTTAATAACAGACTTACTTCTCTAGGCGCAGGGAGTGTCACCAGCCACCTCTTTGCTATTCTAAGGGGAGAAAATGTAGTGGTAAAGTCTCTCTGCAGCTGCCGAGGTACTTTGTGGACAATAGCATGTATGGCCTCTGATTTTATTAAAGGGACCCCCCTCCCCCCGCCTTTCTAGACACTGCTTTTACATTCCGCACTCTTAATACTGGTACTGAAGAGAAACCAATAGAAAATAGATAATGGTAATTGTGGAAACCTGTTTGTTAGATTGACTGAAAATAGGCTGGCAGGAGTGGGTCCGAGGTCAAACTATTACTTGATAGATTCTGATTTCCACTAAAGGGTCCAGTTCCTTAGAAGTGTTATCAGTTAGGATATGTGGACATTTTCAGAGCATTAAGACTTTGTCCAGATATTTTAAAACAGATGATCTGGTAGGCACTTTCTTCCACCAGCTCGACTTGCCTTTAAAGAAACATACTTTTTTTTTTTTTTTTTTTGGTACGCGGGCCTCTCACTGTTGTGGCCTCTCCCGTTTCGGAGCACAGGCTCCGGACGCGCAGGCCCCGCGGCCATGGCCTACGGGCCCAGCCGTTCCGCGGCACGCGGGATCCTCCCGGACCGGGGCACGAGCCCGTGTCCCCTGCATCGGCAGGCAGACCCCCAACCCCTGCGCCACCAGGGAAGCCCAAGAAACATCTTTTGAAAGAATCCGCTCCAAAGATTCTGGGCTTCTTTGTGGTTTTTTGTTGTTTTTGTAGTAATCATTCATTCATTTGTTGAAAGTAAATTGACTTCCTTCTAAGCACTGTTGGAGATTCATTGGTGAGCAAGGTAAAGGACAGTCCCTGTCTGGATTTTATAATCTAAAGGGACAGAAGAGGCAGCTGACAACAGTGCCCTGTTGGATGACGAGATGGTTTTACCACCTGCAGTATTTTGCAGGGCTCGTGGGAGGAGCACCTGGCCCAGATTTGAAGGGATAGGGAAGGCTTTCCAGAGGAAGTGAGACGCGAAAAAGTAAGTAGGCATTGGTCAGGTGAGGAGGAGAGAAGATGCCCCTGGTAAAGAGCACCTTCAGAGGTTTGGTTTCTGCCACAGGAGAACAGAAATTCAGTCTAACTGGAGCATGGAGTTTGAGGGGATGAGTGGTGAAAGATGAAGCTGGAGAGGTAGACAAGGGGCCAAGTTATTAAGGCTACTGTAATTCATGTGAAGGAGTTTTGGCTTTATTTGAAGAGTGAAGGGAAGCTCTACCGTGTTTAATGCTACTGCTAATGCTGGGTTGGAAGAAAGGGGTTGAGAAGTTACATGAAAGGGTTTGATCTTTGAAAGATTATCTGACACCATTGTGGAGAATGATTTAGAGAGGACCAGCCTGGAGGCATGGAGATCAGTTATGAGGCTGTTGAAGTAATCCAGCCTGATGATGGCCTGAAATAAGATGTAATAGTGGGAGTGAAGAAAAGCCAATCAATTTAAGGATATTTAGGAGTCTGACACTGCAGAGATGTGCATCTCTAGCTCAGATTATAGAAACTGTCAGCTTACAGATGGAAATTGAAAAGAGGGAAATTAATGAGATCACCTAGGAAGTATATGTAGAGTAAGAAGTGAAGGGGCCCCTACAAGAGAGAGGCAGAGGAAGAGGACCTGAAAAGAGGAGAGAGAAACAGAGGGAAAACTAGGAAAGCTAAGAGAAGGGAGTATGTTAGGAAGATAGGAATTGGCAGCAACATCAGCCTTCCCTAATCCTCGAATCTGGGTTAGGTGACTCTCCAATATGCCTGCAGAGAGGGCACCTTAGATCAGAGCTGGTTTTGTCCCCAGAGTGATGGTCATTGACCTTGAGGAGAGCAACTGCAGTGCAGTGGTGAGGCAGAAGGCAGATTGTAGTTGGTAAGAACCTGAAGGATAAAAAATTGAAGACAGCAAATACAGACGACTTTTGAAGGAAGTTTGGCAGTCTTGGGGAGAAGGGAAAAGGTAAGGTAACTACAGGAGGAGATGGAGTTAAGAGAAAGCTTTTTAAAACAGTGAAGACTTTGGTGCGTTTAAATCCTGATGGGAAGGTGCCAATGGAGAGAGGTTTAAAATGGCCCACGGTGGTAAAGCTTTGTCGTTGAGAAAGAGGAAACTCAGTCACTCATCCATTACTCAGTATTTGAATGAGTGCCTTCTGTGTGTCAGGCACTGTTGGAGGCATTAGGATATAGCAGTAAATAAAATGTGCAACAATCCCTGTCCTCATGGAGCTTACTCACAGGAAATAGTAAGCAACATAATAAGTAAAATATTATATAGAGAATGGATATTGTTACATAGTTCAAAATATTGATACATAGTTCATTAGATGGGAATGAAAAAAGAGAAACGGGATGCAAATTTTAAATTTTTAGTCAGGAAAAGCTGCACTAAGAAGGTGGCATTTGAATGAAGCCCTGAAGGAGGTGAAGGAGGAAAGTATATGGTTTACTCTTTATATATAAAGTACAGCTATGCCATATAGGACATGAGAGATACACAATATATTTGTGATATTAACATATCATGGGAGGGCAATTAGGAAAAAGTCTAAAAATGTTCCTTAGGAGGGTGATAATGAGAAAAGTTTAAGAAACGCTGTTATAATCAAACAATGGCCATAATTCCAACTTTAAGAAGGTCATCCATTTCTTTTTTTAAAATAAATTTATTTATTTATTTTTGGCTGAGTTGGGTCTTTGTTGCTGCGCGTGGGCTTTTCTGTAGTTGCGGCAAGCAGGGGCTACTCTTCGTTGTGGTGCGCGGGCTTCTCATTGCCGTGGCTTCTCTTGTTGTGGAGCACGGGCACTAGGCGCACGGGCTTCAGTAGTTGTGGCTCGCGGGCCCTAGAGTGCAGGCTCAGTAGTTGGGGCACACGGGCTTAGTTGTTCCACAGCATGTGGGATCTTCCCGGGCCAGGGCTCGAACCCGTGTCCCATGCATTGGCAGGCGGATTCTTAACCACTGCGCCACCAGGGAAGCCTGAAGGTCATCCATTTCTGAGGAAAAGTATATGAAAACCCTAATGACACACCATTTTTTTAAGGGGTAGATAAGGGAGTATCGGTAGTTTTATCTTTCTGTTTAAGCAACTGTCATTTACTGAACAGATTTTACAGGCTTACTATTGATATGTGTTACTCACTTGGAGGTCAAAGATGAACACGGCATGTCCTACACTTGAGAAGCTTGCCTATGATCTGAATTGACATGAAAAATTCTCTTTTAGTGGGTATCACTAGGTATAGGTAGTCAAAATTCTGTATTTTAAAGTCACTTGAAATTATCTTTTCTTTGTGTAATTATGCTACCAACATGACAAATAGTTAGGTTCACTCATTTCTGTTTGTTTTCCATTGTTAAGGACTACTTTTTTTTTTTTGAGTCCAAAAATGTATGGTAAATATTCACATGCTTTTAAAATCAAAATTGTAAAGCAAAGTACATTTGAAGTCTAGTATCCATTCTCTTGTTATCTCTACCCTGTTCCTCTTTCCCCGTAACAAACCTTTAAAAAATATTTTTGGTTTATCTTTCCTTTGTGAGTAGATATGTATGCGTGTGTTTATATTTATACTCTGCCTTCTTACACAAAAGATAGCTTAACCTTGTTCCATGCTTTTTCTTTCTTACCTTAGGAATTTATTCCAGAAATGATTTCATAAGTGTATAAAGATCTTCCTCATTCCTTTTTATAACTACACAATACTCCACTGTATGGATTTGCTGTAATTTATTCAGCCAGTCTTAGTTGAATTTTATGGACAGTTGGGTTATTTTCAGTCTTTTGCTATCATAAATCATGCTGCAAAGAATAGCCTTGTACAAATATTATTTCATATTTTTTGCCTCTTTGTCTGTGGAATGGGAGGACAGTCTTTCTTTTATTTATTTTTTTAAATGAGTGATCTTTGGATAGCTTTCCTGTACGGGTTTGTAGTGGCTTTTTTTTTTTTTTTTAAGAAGATGTTGGGGGTAGGAGTTTATTAATTAATTAATTTATTTTTGCTGTGTTGGGTCTTCGTTGCTGTGCGAGGGGTTTCTCTAGTTGTGGCAAGCGGGGACCACTCTTCATTGCGGTGCGCGGGCCTCTCACTATCGTGGCCTCTCTTGTTGCGGAGCACAGGCTCCAGATGCGCAGGCTCAGTAGTTGTGGCTCACGGGCCTAGTTGCTCTGTGGCACGTGGGATCCTCCCAGACCAGGGCTCGAACCCGTGTCCCCTGCATTAGCAGGCAGATTCTCAACCACTGCACCACCAGGGAAGCCCCAGTCTTTCTTTTAAATGAAGAGTCTAAATACTGGCTAGATCAGTAGTAGCAATGAGAGACATCAGAGAGCCAGTTTCAGTATTTTAGAAAGCTTAATGGAAATCTAATTCAATCATTGATTGCATAGGCTAAATAAAACGTCATCGCTTTGCTTTTGACAGGAATTTTATCTGCTGGTGATGATGACAGTTATGTCAATTGGTAGGTTTCTTTAATTAACGAGAATTGGGAAAATAAAATATTCACACATGACGTTTAGTAAACAGAACCTTTCAAAATAGGGTTTTGGGAGATGAAGACAGAACTGGGCATTTGGTTCATTCTTATGGCTGAGTCATGTATGTCAGCAGATTTTTAAGAGCTTCTTTAATGTTTTTCTCCTGTTATCCTTTAGACTAGCATTTTGTAGTTCCATGAATCTAAAGAAGTGTTACTCCTGCTTTGAGGTAGAATTCAGCTATATTATCTCAAAATAATTCTAATCGGGATGTATTCTGTACCAGAAAGAATTACCTCTGGATTTTTAAAAGTTAATGCCATAATTGAGGGGGAAATAAAGGCATATAAAATTGTTTTGTTATGAATCAGTCTGGGAAGTACAATTTTGTTGTACTAGATTTGACCCCCGATACTAGTTGTTTCTCAGCTGGAAGCATTAAGTAAATAATGGAAAACTTTAAACATTCAAAAACATTGCTGTCTTATCCCTTTTGATCTTATCCCTTTCTAAAACATTCCATGGATATGTATATTTAAAGTTACTACTAGACGGGAAAACCATAATAAAAATGGAAATAATTGTCATGCTTGTTATTTTAGGGTTAGGGTTAGCTCTTGGGGTTCCCCAAGTCAACCAACCTTCTGGGACTATACACACACGTGTGTGTGTATATATAACACACATATACATATATATACACATGTATACATATTTACATAAATTTACACACACACACACACACACACACACACACACATGCACCCCACCTGGTCTGAGTCTCTGTCCCTGAATTGCAGGAAACCCATCACTTTCCCCAGTATATCAGAAGATTTCCTCTTGGCGCTGGGGGGAGTATGCTGCATACATTATCCCTAGTCACCTCTCATGATTTTCTGTTTCTACTAAATTTTCTATCTTATCCTCAAACCTTTGTCTTGCATCAGCCGAAGAGAGTAACAGATTCTTTTCCTTTCATTTTCCTGATACATTAACGCAAAGCAACAGCTGCTATAGATTTTTCCTCAAAGTTTGGGGGCAATAGGATTCTCATATTCTTTAAACACAGCATAAATCCGTTTCTGTAGGCAGGCACCTCAATTCATTTCTTGTTTGTGTACTTTCCTCATAGCTCATGCTACATTCAGTTGATCACTGTTTACTTCAAGGTCTTAAAAGTTACAATTTCTCCCCCTCTCTAGTCTCATCTTATAGGCAGGTTACACTCAATATCTGGAAAAATAATCGAGATTTTTGTGTGGCTGTGCCTCCACACTTTGGCAGCTCTTGGTTGAAAGTATGTAAATGAGGACAGCAACAAAATCAATATTTAAGCAATATTTTAATAGAGTGATATTGTGGACATTTTATAGAAGCCTTGAGATAGGAGAGGGACACATAATACTGTATTTTTGCTGCCCTCCATTTCAGTCATGACTCTGCTGGGGGCTAAAGGAGACAAAAAGTCCCATTCACTGGATTGTGGCCTCACTGCAGGTCAATTTGTCAGTCACCTGAAGCTTAGATGAGCAGTATGGATACTGATAAGGAAGTTCGTGTTACAGTATGTACAATTGCCTTTCATCGTTATTCTCACTGAAATCAAGATTATTGGCATGGATATGAGGCCCTTGTTCCAACTGAATTTTAGTTCTTGGAATGGAGAACTAATGAGCAACAGTGCATTCTGGGAAACTATGCTTATTGATACTGATTTTATTTAATTTTGACTAATTTTTTAATATAAGATATTGAATAAGGTTATTTAGGGAATATAGATTTTTCTTTTGAAAAAACTTGAAACTCAAATGTTAATAGGTTGAAAGACTCCCTCTTTTGTTTCCTTTTCTTTTTTCCTTACATTAATGTGTGGAGTATAGAAACCAGAAAACTGATACCATACATGTAATGGACTGGACACATAACTTAGTACAGTATACTAGAGTTTGTTTCAGCATTTCAGAGTCTTTTTAATGCTATAAAGTGGCAAGTAAACATAAAGAAAAAGTATTTATAATTATTGTAAAAATGTTTAAAAATGTAACCCCTGGATATATAGATGCTAGATGATGTTATAAATGAAGAAAATGGCACTTTGGAAAAAAAGTAAATGTAAAAAAGAATTTATCAATCTTGCTATGATTCTGTGGTAGAACCTTTAAAAGTACATATTAGGAGTAGAAAAACCTTAGGGTAGAGATGGAGAAATATATAATGAAATTTAAAAAAACTCTGGGATTATGGTAATGAAGTTTTAATGAACTTCATTCATAATTGTTTTCCGGAAATTGATTTTATATAAGTCTTTTTCTTCTCTGGAATAAATGAGCATCTCATGAAGGAAGCTAAAGCTTGTCTTTATGGACATAATGCATAATCACAAAACTGCCCAATGGAGATTAGTTGTAACATAAGCACCATTTCCCTATCAGACTGAGATTTATGTATGAAGTTTGAGACATGCCAGAACAGCATTAGGAAATTCTTTTTAAAAATTCACTAACAAATGATATTTTCCTTTAGAATGAAGACCTAGTTTGCTTCAAAGATATCAAGCCAGCAGCGCCTCATCATTATCTTGTGGTGCCAAAGATGCATATTGGAAACTGCAGATATCTAAAGAAAGATCAGATAGAACTGGGTAAGTTGATGGCAGTATTCTTCATGGTTATATCATCGTGAACTGGCATCAGTGAGGGCAGTGACAATTGAAAAGAAACAGTTTAGCCAGGTATTGTGTTAAAGGAGCATTATGGCTTTTTGAAACTTGCATTATGAAAAATTTCAAATATGTACAAAAATAAAGAAAATAGTATAATCTCCATGTATTTATCACCCAACTTCAACATTTATTAACTCATGGCCAATTTCTTTACATATATTAACCTTCTCCCACAGTGGATTTTAAGCAAATCTCAGACGCCATGTTATTTAATTTTTTAAATCTCTAAAAGATAATGCCTCTTTATGCTTTTTAAATGATGGCTTTCTTGATTCTGAAAGTGAAAGATAATATGAAGACTTATAAACAAATAGAATGGATAAAGAAGATGTGGTACATATATACAATGGACTATTACTCAGCCATAAAAAGGAACAGAATTGTGCCATTTGCAGAGACTTGGATGGACCTAGAGACTGTCATACAGAGTGAAGTAAGTCAGAAAGAGAAAAACAAATAGCGTATAATATCACTTATATGTGGAATCTAGAAAAATGATACAGATGAACTTATTTGCAAAACAAAAATAGAGATGCACACATAGAGAACAAACGTATGGATACCAAGGGGGCAATGGGGAGGTGGAATGAGTTGGGAGATTAGGATTGACATATATACACTACTATGTATAAAATTGATAACTAATGAGAACCTGCTGTATAGCACAGGGAACTCTACTCAGTGCTCTGTGGTAACCTAAATGGGAAGAAAATCCAAAAAAGAGGGAATATATGTATACATATAGCTGATTCACTTTGCTGTACAGCAGAAACTAACATAACATTGTAAAGCAACTATACTCCAATAAAAATGAATTTTAAAAAAGTTATAAACAAATAAGTTATAGTGTGGCATATGAGTACATATTACCTGAGAGTGAGACCGTATTGTACCCGCCTTGTAGTTTCCTGCCTTGTAATTTCCTGTATAGATGGAGTAGGACCAAAGTTTAATTATGAGATTTTAGTGATGAACTTTTAGCCTCTGAAAAAGAGATTCTGAATTCTTGTCTCTTACAGGATTATCCTGTATTTTCCTATACATGATTTCTGTGACTTGTCAGCTACGGTTTACTAAGACATTGCTAAGTTTACTTCAAACCTGCTTCAATAGCCATTGTCATCAGGGTCTGGGATGTTTGGTCAATACTTTAAGGTAGCTGGCAAGATAGATAAGTTGGGCCAGATTTTTGAAGGTGACTAAGAAATCTCTTTGATGAAAACCTCGATATGTGGTTTATTAGTGTTTAGACTACTGAATTACCAGTTTTTAAACTGTTTTTTCGAGATATTGTGAAATTCCTTAGTCATCTTCAGTTCTATCAGTATGTTTCATGCTCCTTCCAACAGACGGAGGCCAATATACGTGCAGTATTTAGTACTAGGCAACAGCCACCAGCCTTAAGTATTTCCTTTTATACTGTTTTTCTTAAGGAGGGAGAAATGTGTTTATGCTTGCTTTTCTTTTTCTAGTATTTCTTTTCGTGTTAAAAGTTTTTATAACAGTTGCAAATCAAATGTTACTAATTTTGAAGCAGCATGGTGGGTGTTTGGGATTTCATTATATGTACTGTTTTTACTGATTTTGTGTATATTTGAATATTTCCATAATAAAACTTTAAAAGTCCTTGAAATTAATATTTTTATACAGTCTATAAAGTTGGAAAAATAATAAGCATATGGAAGAGCTTAATAATACTATCAAGCACTGTGACTATAATTGACATTAATAGAACTTCACCTAACTATAGAATATACATTTTGTTATGAGCACGTGTTCACCAAGATAGTCCATATTCTGGACAATAAAATAAGTCTCAATACATTTCAGATGATCAAAATCTTATAAAATACATTGTCTGATGACAATGGAATTAAAATAAATAATAAAATCTAGAATAGCACTAAATATTTTTAAGTTAAAACACTTTTAAGTAACTTCTAAATAAATAGGTAAAAAAGACAATATTTTGAACTGATTGGTAATAAAAATACAACAAAACAAAATTTGTAGAATGTAGCTGAAGAAGTGCCTAGAGGGAAATTTATAGCTTTAAGTGCTTATATTAGAAAAGGAGGTACAAAACCAATGACCTAAGTTTCCAGTTTAGGATGCCAGAAAGAGGCAAGCAAATCAGATCAAAATAAAGTATAAAGAAGGAAATAGTAGAGTAGATATCAATGAAATAGGAAAGAGACAATACGTTTTGCTTCATGTATTTTGGATCTGATTTTGAGTGAATATGTAATTATGATTGTCATGTCTTCTCAATGATCCATTTTTATCATTGTAAAATGTTCCTTTTTATGTCTGGAAATACTTCCGGTGTCTTTTTTTTTTTTTTTTTTTGCGGTATGCGGGCTTCTCACTGTTGTGGCCTCTCCCATTGCGGAGCACAGGCTCCGGACGCGCAGGCTCAGTGGCCATGGCTCACGGGCCCAGCCACTCCGCAGCATGTGGGATCTTCCCAGACCGGGGCACGAACCCGTGTCCCCTGCATCGGCAGGCGGACTCTCAACCACTGCACCACCAGGGAAGACCTTGGGAGTATTTTTAAAAGAAAACAAGATACAGTCTGGCTCGAAGTAACATGAGCTTTTTTTTTGACCTTGTGGTACTGGCCTTGTCATGGAAGCCTTCCCACTCAAGCCTGACTTAGAGAGGTAAACTGTTAGCAATGATTTTATAAGCCTCATTATAACAACTGCCCTCTGCAGATTCTCTCACTTCTTCTCTTTTCAAATGCTTGATTACACCATTCAGAAACAAAAGAGATCTAAAGTTTGGCATTGTGCTTTGAAGATCCTGGGTTACCAAAATTTTTTTAATGGGGAAGCATATTCCCACCTGAAGGCCATGAAACATTGAGACAATAAAGATGCTAAGGCAAATAAGAGTTTGGAAGCCAAAACAAACATTTAGCTAGTCATGGCTGGGCCAACATAAAGGGATGTCATATTCCTAATTTGAGTTCAAAGACAAATTCAAAGTTTTCTTGTTCTCTTAACTCAAACAGTTTTTGTTTAATTACTTGGTTTCCTTATGATTAGAATTAGACCTCAGTAGGATCAGATGTCCTGAACAGTCACTTGATAATATCCCTCAACAGCTGTTCAAAGTCAGCTTATGTGTGACAGTTTGTGATGGGTTGAACCTTCATTTCAGTTGTTGATAAGCAAATTTCTTCGTAACTTAGAGCTACTGGATGAGTCTTTAAATGTGTATCCATTTGATACGACTTTTTACTAGGACCCTAAAAGTTCGGGTTAATAACTAGGTAGTGAACTTAATGTCTCCTATAGTGTAATGTAGTTTCTTTACTGTTTTGTAGTTGAGAACATGGTAACTGTTGGAAAAACCATTCTTGAAAGGAATAATTTCACTGACTTCAAAAATACGAGGTATGTATACTTCCAGATGGAAACCAATATATGCAGTTGGTTTTTCTGAAATGTTATTTCCTCAGGAAGACGAAAGTAGAGATGGCAGAATTCATGGTTTAAATGCAGTTTTCCTGAAAGTGAACATATTGTTCATTGGTAAATTTAATAAACAAAACTTTTTTTCACATCTCAACATCGTCTAATAATCACCACATTTAGTTTTGGACAGACAAGTATATTGAAGCAGTGGGTAGGTAAAATTAGTTGCTTAGTCCTCTTTGTTCAATATGTGCATTCCTATAAAATTGTGAGTAAATTGAATTTCCTTAGAAAAAATTTATTTTATATGATTTAAAAATACATTATTACCCTTCTAGCATGAAAGTAACTTGAATTTGTTGAACTGCACTCTGACATTAACCAAAGTTTGAGTAAAAGCATACAATATTCAATTTGGTAACTGTTTTAATTAATCTATTTATTTTTTCTTTTTAAAAGATTTCGATTTTGCCTTGTATGATCAAAGTAGTACCAAGGCAGGTATAGTGATTACTTTGACACCTCTGAACTGGAATTCAGAGGCCTGAATTCTAATGCTATCAGTGTTACTTGCTTCTACTGTAGTTGTACTGGCTGTGTTACTTTAGACAAGTCATTTAAACTCTCCAAGATAATACCTGCAGTGCCTACTTGTAGGCTAAAATGAGATTGAATGTGTGAAAATCCTGTGAAAACTATTATGAACTATATCCAAGGGTGATAATGACAAGGAACAGATGGTATTTGAGACCCTTCGGTCAAAATCAACACGTTCCCTTCCCAGTCATAGAAGTGCTCATTAGAAGAATGAACACTGGACTGGTTGTCAAGAGCCCTGAGTTTCAATTCTAGCTCTACCACTGCCTAACTCTGTGATCTTGAGAAGTCTCTTCAACTTTCTAGATCTTGGTTTCCCCATCTTTAAAATCTTTAAAATGAAAAGGTTGAGTGAACCCTTGAGTTACTTCTAGCTTTTAGATTACTTGATTCCATTATATGACTCCTGTTTCATAGAGGGAAAACCTAGTCTCCTTTTCTGGGTGGTGGTAGAGGCTTTTCAATATGTTACGGATCTGATTCCACAGTCTGTCCTGTACTGCTGCATTATAGCACCTCTCCTTGCCTTCTTCCCACGTTCCCAGTCATTTTTAGTCTTTTTTAAAAATTGAGACTTACTTCTAGTTTGAACAGGCAAATATTTCTAGGCTTGAATTATTGTTACAGGTGTGCCTTGCTCCACTTACAAAGTAGACTTCCAAAACTGTGTGTAAATGGATTTTTAAGAGGTTAAATCATATTAAAAATTTTTTTTACCAAAGGAATTCTCTTGTAAATATTTTATAAAGCAAATAGTTATGAATAGTTATCATCTAACTTATTTTTAGTATTCAAGAAACTTAAGTGATGATAAAGTTTTTTTAGTGAGGGTAAGGAAATGACCACTTTATTAAAGGAGAAAGTGCGCCATCTACTGGCTATGTCTTGGAAAAAGGAATCCTACTTCAGCGTTCAGTAATTTTAAGATTCACTGCAGAGATATCTTTTAGGAGAATTAAAGCTTAATATGATAAGAACTGAAGTAATAAGACATAATGCCAGCTCAGAATTCATAAGGGTTATACAGAGGTATAATATTCTGTGAAAGCCTTTCTCAATGAAGAGTTTATCTTATTGTGAACTTCAACATGAAGATGAACTGTGTGAATACTCTCAAGTTCATAAAGAAAAACAGTGAAAGAGATGTTTGAGTGGTAATCTGTCTACCTTAGGTAACCTGTTTTGGATATATTTAATATTTATGTGTTTTAACCTGAAAATATAGTTTTAAACTGTTGTAGAACTAATTTGTCAATTATCTCTTACCTTGCTGTTTCAGAATGGGTTTCCATGTGCCACCATTCTGTTCCATTTCCCATTTGCACCTTCATGTTCTGGCACCAGCCGATCAGCTTAGCTTCTTATCAAAATTGGTTTATAGAGTGAATTCCTATTGGTTTATCACAGTAAGTGTTATTGTTATGCTAGCAGCATACAAAAATACTTAAAATATTTGTCCTTTTTGTTGTAGTTTTTCTTTTCTTGGCAACAGTGGGCACTTATAGACTTGATCATCTGTTTTAACATTCTATTTGCACATATCTGAAATAATATTTTTAATTTGGGGCACTTTTCCAGGTCATCAAATCTGTAGGAAGAGATACTATGGCAAAGTCTCTCAATTGTAAGCAGAGGATATGATATAGAAGTTCATGGCATTAATAGTTCAGAATTCTGAATTGTGGCTCTGTTAGTTACTTGAGTGACCATGTGCAAGTTACTTAAACTTTTTAAGGCCCAAGTTTTTTTATCTACTACTGACGTATAGGTAATAGTGCCTACATCTAGGGTTGATAAGAGGATTGATGAAATAATTAACATGTGAAGCCCTTAAAACCGTACATTGCAAACAGTGAGGGCTCAGTAAATGTTATCTGCTGCCTCTGTCATCATCAGCCTCATTGCAGAAATTGATGCAAGTAGTAGCGTCAGCTACTAGATCTGAAGCTGAAGCTTTGAGCCTAAAAAAATTGCAGAATTTTGCTTTACTAGGGCAAAAGTAGAATAGAATTCAACTGATTATTGGCTTGTAACCTGACAGTCAAGCTTTAGTTATTAAATGACTCTGTCCTTCCAGGGCCACTTGACTAGTAATTTATGTTTCTTATTTTATGTGTCCATGATGATAAGGTGACCTATAGTTGCTGTATCTGAAAAACCATCAAATTGCAAATTAAGTAATTACCATTAGTTAATGCAGATTATTATTATTATAGTCATAGTACAAAAGAGATGAAAAAGCAGTTGATTTCTAGAAACTTCATATTTCAAACTTATTATCTCTCTCCTCAACTTGTTGTCCATATATTTAAGGTATGTGGTGTATATATTTGAAATTAAAAAGTGGGACATTTTGTAGGAAGCTGGTGTGGTCTCTTAAAAAAATCAGTATGATAAAAAACAGATATTTTTTTCTTATTTGTATTTCTAAGTTTCTACACTATCTATGCTTTTATAGTAAAAAATAATTAGAAATACATTTTTATACTTTTTAAACTGTATTTCCTTACATGATTTTTTAGTTGGGAAAAAAATGAATGAACAAAGTTATGAGATCTATTAATTGTTCGTCCTGGGAATCTGAACTCTTCTTAAATCTAGGTATTTAAGTATATATTATGAGACTGAAAAAATCAAGATAAAGATATTAACGTTTATTCTGAAATCTTACATAATTTTTCAGATATATGATGATTGAGAAAAGTATCTGAAATGATGTAACTAGAAGGCTTTAGTTTACTTTTTATTCTTTTTGTTTTCCTTATTTTTTTAGAGCAGTTTTAGGTTCACAGCAAAATTGAATGGAAAGTACACAGAGTTCCCGTATACCCTCTGTCCCCACATACTCGCAGTCTTCCCCACTGTCAACATCCTACACCACAGTGATACATTCGTTATAATCCATGAAACTACATTGACATGTTATTATCACTCAAAGTCCATAGTTTACATTAGGGTTCATTCTTGGTGTTGTACATTCTGTGGGTTTGGATGAATGTATAATGACATATATCCACAATTGTAGAATCATGCAGAATAGTTTAACTGCCCTGAAAATCCTCTGTGCTTTGACTATTCATTTCTCCCTCCCCCTTAATCCCTGGTAACCACTGATCTTTTTAATGTCTCCAGTTTTGCCTTTTCCAGAATATCATGTAGTTAGAATCATATTGTATGTAGCCTTTTCAGATTGGCTTCTTTCACTTAGTTAAATGCATTTCAGGTTCTTCCATGTCTTTAGTATTATATTTATTTTCCTTATTGAAACTATCTAACAAAAAGGCAATGTGGATAAAAATCTGCCTATTTATATATAGTATAGAATAAACACCTTTACTGTAGTTTGAAAACTGTTATGTTGAGAGTTTTTTGTAAGATATTTTTAGGAACAGAATATGTAGTATCCAGTTCTTCTGCTGTGGCTTATTATAATAGGGGCGCCAGTAGAATTATTTCATGTAGGCTATGATAACTAGAATAAAAAAATATGTTATTTTTCCATTACAGGCTGATTATTTGATTGACAAACTAAGAACATGAAAATGTCAACAGTGGAAGATTTTCCTAATTTTAGCTCAACATAAACTAATATTCTGGTCTCTTTGAAGTCTAATTACAATTGGGTTTTATGTGAAGCTATTACTGGGTAGTTTTAAATTATTTCTTAATGTTTGTTTCCTGAAATCTGTGATATAGTTATATGAATATTTTGTCATTGACTTTGTTTTAGTGGTTCCTTGTCTAAGGTATAAGATACTATAGATAAAATCCCATTAAAACAAATTCTGTTAATCAAGAAGGGCTCTGTATTTTTTTAAAGTTCAAACATTTTAATTTCTCAATAGTCAATTATAATAGTGATTTATTTATGAAGAATAAACTGGTATAAAATACTTTGTTGGAGCCTTTATTATATGAAGGAGAAAGAGAAATTATTTCTTGATTGTTCTATAATTTTACACACAAAATTTCAAAATAAACAGTACTGTACTACACAGTGATCTCTGATCTTATTGATGGAAAGAACTGTATATGTGTCACTTTTTACTCAGGTTTCAGATGCTGGTTTTCACTTCTTGAATCCTAGCATCTTTGTAATAAATTGATCCTGAAGCTATGTAATATATATAAAATAATTTCACTGTAACAGTGGGTTTGCTATAACAATCAATTTGGCTATCCAAGAGAATTCATTGTAATGGAATTTTACCTGTAAGAACGTAAATTGGGAAGAAACATAAGTGGTTACATTAATCTATTAAAACTGGCAGAAACTGTTGCTCTATGGCTTATTTATTATACCAAAGGAAAATTAGAATTAAAAAGTGGTTAGACCTGTCTTTTATCATGAAAAAGTCCTGATTTGAAAGTAGAGATAGATTGGATGAGAAAATTAATTTTAATAGCAACATTAATATATTGATAAATCATTTCATGAGACATATTTCTTTAGGAATTGTCTTTTGGTGCTAATCTACACTAACAATACTGAATGTGAATGAAAAATAAGTACTGAAAGCTAATCTTACATTGTGCCAGTGTATAACGGTACCATATACATGAATATAAATGAACATAAGGATTAAAGTATTGATCTTAGGAACAGGCTGAGAAGAGTAGTGTTTTTTTTTTTTAACCTTCTTTTTTGGGGGATGATATTAAACGTAGTTTTAAGTAATGAAATACTTAGTTACAACCTCTGGAATCAATATTGTTTAGTTCATTTGTTCATTAATTCATTCAAAATACATTTAGTGGGCTTCCCTGGTGGCACAGTGGTTAAGAATCCACCTGCCAATGCAGGGGACACAGGTTCGAGCCCTGGTCCAGGAAGATCCCACATGCCGTGTAGTAACTAAGCCCGTGCGCCACAACTACTGAGCCTGAGTTCTAGAGCCCAGGAGCCATAACTACTGAACCCGCGTGCCACAACTACTGAAGCCTCTGCGCCTGGAGTCTGTGCTATGCAATAACAGAAGCCACCGCAATGAGAAGCCCGCACACCACAACGAAGAGTAACCCCCGCTCTCTGCAACTAGAGAAAGCCTGCACGCAACAACGGAGACCCAATGCAGCCAAAAATAAAAAAAATAAATTCGGTGAGCATTTAACATGTACCAGACATTGCCAGGATCAGGAAATATAGAAGTGAGAAAGGACAGTCTGCCTTTAATTGCTAATACGAAGATCAGACAAAACCAGTGAGTACAATTTGGTATGTTAAGTACAAAAATGTCCATAGAAGAGGCTGTGGAGAGGGAAACAATTTTGAGAGCAGGTGGCAGTAGAACTGAGTATTTGAGACTCAATGTTAGGCAGGTAGATAGTGGAAGTTTAGGCTGAGAGACCAACATGTACTTTCCTTGGGTTCTGCTTCCATTATTATTTACTTAACAACTGAACATCCAAATTCCATTTTGTTCACTGAAGGTGGAGAGAGGAATTTGGAAGTAGGGGTTACGGGCTCTCAAAATTAGATTTACAGGTTTTTCAGCACTGCTTTGCTAAGTAGCTGGCTGAGCATCCACACAGATTAGCAGTTACATGTTTCTATAAATCAGTTCAACTGTGATCAGCTTCAGAAAAGGAATTTTCAACATGTGCAACATGTTGTATTAGTGAACTTACAGTGATATAATTGACAGTATTATGATAACAATATGTAAGGTATTTAAGGAATTCTCAAATGCCTTATGGACCTCTTAAAAAATGTGATTAGCCATTTGATTTAATTTATATGAGATTATACCCTCTCATAGTAAGTTTTTCTCCTTTGTTGTAAAACCCTTGGAACCTTACATTTTCAGTGGCTCTTCTCTTGTAAAGATCAATAATCAAATTATGACAATTAAAACTCACTCAGCCTTTTCAGTAGTTCAATTATTTGGTAACTCTCTAGTCATCTATAACATTAGCTCAGTACAAAGCTAATTCATAACCTGTCTTAAAAATGTTTAAAATAGGGCTTCCCTGGTGGCGCTAGTGGTTGGGAGTCCGCCTGCCGATGCAGGGGACTCGGGTTCGTGACCCGGACTGGGAAAATCTCACATGCCGCGGAGCGGTTGGGCCCGTGGGCCATGGCCGCTGGGCCTGCGCGTCGGGAACCATGTTTAAAATAGTATCAAAAGCATTATTTATGCATGTTGTGATAGTTTTTTTTTTTTTTTTTTTTTTTTGCGGTACGCGGTCCTCTCACTGTTGTGGCCTCTCCCGTTGTGGAGCACAGGTTCCGGACTGAGGAGCTGAATCATATTTAAATCCACTGCAGTTGCTTATGTCTGAACAGGTGTCTCAGAGTCCCAACTTGTTCAGTTTTGTTTCCTGAGAGCAGCCAGTGTTTTTTCCTCTCTTCTCTTCTTCCTGAATTATCTTCATGAAGACTGAAGATGCTGAGGACCCTTCTGGAATCTTGTGAAATAGAACTCACTCAGGAATGCTTCACAATAGTGAAGTTTCCATAGTTCTTATATGACTTGTTACAATAAAACTTTACTCTCCAAACTGTTCAAAAACCCCTTGTTTTTTACTCATTGCAAAAATCTAGTCTTCCTATGTATGAAGAGAGCTTTTCTCCCTCTCATTGGTTCACACATCCCTATGGTTCTAAACCATAGGGACACCTAAACCCTTTTCAAATGATAGATGTTTAGTCAGATGTATGGGCAACTTTGACATTACACGTGACTTCTGCCCCTGGGACCTGTTAACTCGCTAATTTCTTTTCTTCACTGACTGTGTCCTACTAGTCTTAACATTGTAGTGACCTGTTCTAACCAGAACTCAAAATTCTCCTTTCCAATTCCTGGTCCTTCCCAGGAACACCTCTGGTTTTTTAATAAGCAGCAGCCTATACCAGAGGCTCCAATGCTTACACAATAGCAATCTCACAAGAGGGGCCAGGTCTCTACGAGATCTGCCTTGGTGAGCAGACGGAGCTTTGCATCTGTCTAGAAGGCAGACTTTGAACCTCTCTGCCCCTTCCAGTACAATTTTTTGAAAAAGCTGCAGATGCAAACTAGTATATATAGAATGGATAAACAGCAAGGTCCTACTTCATAGCACAGGGAACTATATTCAATATCCTGTAATAAACCATAATGGAAAAGAATATGAAAATGAATATATATGTGTATAACTGAATCACTTTGCTGTACATCAGAAACTAACACAACACTGTAAATCAACTATACTTCAATAAGTATAGCTAAGTCCAGCTAAGTCAGTCCCCAAAGCCTGGAGTGGTTAGAGAAGTCTGCAGGGAAAAGACAGAAATTTCAGTTCAGTTTCGAAGACCTGGAATTTGAAGAGTTGTAGGGGAAGTTAAAAGTACATTCCAGGTGGAGGATCATTGGGAACTACACTGTCTCATCGCAACCTGCTCTTGAACACAACACATCTTCTCACACCAGCTCCTGGTACACCGGGACCTCAAACAGAACGCATCCGGCAGCAGAAGAAACCTCTCCTGGAACTGCGGGGCTCAAATCCCGCAAGCCGGGAACCTCCGGAGAGAACCGACTCTCCCCACTTCCGCTTCTGGCTCCTCAGGCTCTGCCTTAGCGGAAGCGGTCTGTAGGGGAAGAAAAGAGTGAGACACCCTCGGTGGCGCAGGCGCGCCGTGGGCTGATGCGATGGCGCTGCCGGGACCCGTGAACAGGTATCTTCTGCTAATGGCACAGGAACACCTGGAGTTCCGCCTGCCGGTAAGCGCCGCAGTGACCTCCACCTCTTTCTTCTGGAGAGGACGGCGGGGTGGAGACTGGTGTGCGAGCGGAGGCGACCCACGCAGTCCGAGCCCGCGGGCAGTGGGGGGTCTGTGCTTGTCGGGGAGATCACGCGTCCCCCCAGTCCCTCGGCCCCTGGGATTGGTCTGAGCTCTGCGGAGGGTGTGAGAGAGAAGTCCGAGACAGCCTCTCAGCCTTGATAAGCATTTTCATTCATTCTTCAGCCTATGTGCCAGGTACCGGAGTCAGGCAGGTGAATATGACCGGTCCTCTCCCTCCTGGAGCTCTTCGTCTAGAGAATAGAGACAGCAGACAGAAGTACTCAGGGTAGCGTTTTAAGTGTCGAATATGCGGGTCAGGTTTCGTGGGAGTTGGCGTAGTGGTGGTGATGGTGGGTGGTAGGGTTAGATGATGGAAAAGTTGGGGAAGTTGTTTTATTTATTCATTCAAGAAACATTTTCAGAGTACCTGTAATCGAATATTCTGGACGCTGGGGATATAATGATGACAAAGTTTCTGTCTTCAAGGAGTTTACTGTTTAGGCTAAGGGGTGAGCAGATGCATAAACGTAGCACTATGAAATAATGTTGGTAAGTGCAGTGATAGGTAGGGAAATAGCATATAGAAGGGAAATATGATCCACCTGAGGGGTGGGTGATGTTGGCCATTAAGATGGCTTCCAGGACGGCATGACACTTGAACTGTAACATAAAAGAAGAGTAGGAGTTAGCCAGGCCAAGGAGAGACATAAGCAAATTAGAATTACAAGCTATTCATTATTACCTGATTACCAAATATGTAGCAAAGAATGACAAGAAGAGAGCAGGAGAGGAGGGTAGGGTTCAGAAAATGCAAAGCCTTAAATACTCTGGATCTTAGAAGGGGACTTTATTGAAGAATTTTAAGGAAGTGACAGAATCAGATTTTTTTTTAAGGAAATCACTTTGGCTGCAGCACGGAGGATGGAGTTGAGAGGAATAAGGAGTTAGGAGTTGAGTCTGTTGGAATAGTCTTGTTAATAAATTAAGAAGGCCTGAACTAGGGCAGGGGGTAAGAGGATGGAATAGACTGGGGATATATTTAGGTGATAAAATCATCAGGGCTTGATGATTGATTGAAGGTGGGGGCAAGAGGGACCAATCAAGGATGATTCCTGGGATGGATATAAGGGTGTTTCCACTTAAAATAGAGTGCACAAGCAGCTGTATGATTTAAATTTTGGTTATGCTGAATTGGTTATGCTTGTGTAACATCAAATGGAGATGACCAGGAGGCAGTGAATATGAGTATGCACAGATGCTGATAGAGCTGCATGTACTGGTAATTAATATTTGTGAGTCTTCTGCATATGAACTCTAGGAGAGAAAATGAAATTATTCAGAGAAAGCATAGCTTCGAAAGAGTGGTGGGCCAAATGCAGGTACTTGGAAGCATTGATATTAAGGGGAATTGGGAAAAGGAGGTCATGAAGAAGATAGGCAAGTGTCAGAATAGGAAGTATGTGAGACCATAAAAATCAAGAGGGTAAAGTTTTAGGATTTTGCTAGAGTGGTTGTGTAGTTTTAGGCAAAGAAGCCAGATTGCTTGGTTTAGTGGTCACTGGAAAATGAGGAAGGGGAGATAGACTGCTCTTAACATAAGAAGGGAAAGTAAGGGATTGGTTAACAGTTTGAGGGGGCCCTAGAGTCAAGGGAGGATCCCTATCCCTCTTGGAGAAATTTGCGTGTTTGTAGGCTGAAGGGAAGGGGAAAATGGATATAAGGACACAGTGGGAGGTGTGGGCCTTTCAGTAGAAGGGGAGTGTGGGCGGAGGGGACTTAAGATGGGTGCGGGTAGTTGCCTGAGGGCCTGTTTTCTGGGTAATGAATGAGTCAAGGTTATTTCTTGAAAGATGGGGGACCAAGCGATTGAATGGAGAAACTGAGAAAAATAGTAAAATCTGAAATAATCATTGAGAGCAAAGAGGGAGCTGATGAGCTACAACAGTTGAGTAGAGAAGAACTCAGGTGTTAGAGCGAGGCTGAAAACGCAGCTGAGGGTGAAGAGCATGTATTTGTAATTGTGCCAAGATTCTGTGATTTTCTTCAGTTGTGTTCAACTCACTGGCCTTGGGAGTTTTGAAGGAAGATTGTGGCATTGATTCGGGACTAATGTGTTGCTGGGCAGGTGCGTTGAGAAATGAAAGCAAGTGTAGAGGCACAGAGGGATGGTTGATTATGGTGGTTTGTGTGGGGGATGTGAGGGGAAGGAGGATGAAGTAATGGACACTGAGGCTAGAGAGGTGGGTAGGATCCAGATTTTGGAGTGTTGTGAAACCATTGGAAGGAATTTGGATTTTGTTTTAGATTTAATGGAGAGCCATTGACTCTTTTTTCTTTTTTTTCCTTTTTAAGCCAGAAAGCGACAAACATTTTTTCATTTTAAATCACTAAGTGACTAGCAATCATTTGTGTTTTAAAAAGATAGTTCTGGAGTACCAGAGAAAGGATACCACTTAGAGGATACTGGGGTGGAACTAGAGAGAAGCCAAGGACGGTGAGTGCCTATAGTCAGATAATGCAGGGAGAATGGAGTGGTTAAACTGCAGTCTTAAAAATAGCATCCCTAGTATTTGCTGGTTTTACCTGTTTTTTCTTTCTTAAGTTCTTCTTAGTATCTTTCCCTTGTGCCAGTTTAATCTTCCAAAAGTTCAGCCATCTTTTCTGTCTCCATTGTCCCAAGGCTGAAACTCTAGTCTGGCATTCAAGGCCTGCAGTTGCATGGTTTTCTCCTCTGTATCCTCCCACCCGCTCCTCCCACAAACAGTGCAGCCAAAATAGACTTCCCCATTATTCCCTGAATGATGCCCTCTTGTTTGGGTCTTTCCTATTCCACTCTTCGTTTTACTGATTTTATATTGTCAATATTCATTTAGATTTGCCCACATATTTGTTTATTTTAGGTTTATATTTTTCACTTGATTCTTTTTCAGATGTGCAATTTCCTTTTTTTTTAATCCTCTACCAAAATTCTTAATTTTGTCTTTTATCCCCTTCAATCTAGAAAGCACAGTTATGTTAAAGCACGTAATTGAAAAAAGGGGTCCTATGGGTCTGTTTCTTTTATGTATTGTTTCTCTTGGTCCTTTTTCATGTGTGTGCTGGGTGTTTGTTAAATATATACCAGATATATTTGAAAATTTATTTGAAAAAATAAGTGAGGGCTAGGATGATGTAAATCCTCTTGAAGAATATAGGAGCATTAACACACTAGGATCACTTGAACTCGTTTTCAGCCATTAAGTTCTGTTTCTGTTCTGATTTGCACATACTGCTAGTGTGTGTAGCTTTTGGGGATGCCAGTCTAAACTGGGTGGGTTATCAAACTTCCTTTCCTTCTCATTGTTGGCCCTATATTCTTTTTGTTCCTCTAGCTCCGTTAAGCTGTCCAAAGGGCTGTCCGCCCTCACAGCTGCTAATGGAATTGGTAAATGTCCCAGGGAGAGAGTGGCTGCACCTTGAGATTTCTGTCCTCTCCTGGATCCTGGTTTGGTAATTTTTGTAATCTCTTGATGCCTTCAAGCAGAAGTCAGGTTTTTTTTTTAAATTCTTTTCAGCAGGAGGCTTAATCTGAATCACCTAGTTTGCCATCATTGGAAGTGAAAGTCCTCTCTCTGTACAGATTCTCCCTGTGTTTCAGGGCTTAAGTGAGTTTTTTTTTTTGTTTCTTTTTTTTGTGGTACGCAGGCCTCTTACTGTTGTGGCCTCTCCCATTGCGGAGCACAGGCTCCGGATGCGCAGGCTCAGCGGCCATGGCTCACGGGCCTAGCCGCTCCACAGCATGTGGGATCTTCCCAGACCGGGGCACGAACCCATGTCCCCTGCATCGGCAGGCGGACTCTCAACCACTGCGCCACCAGGGAAGCCCCTTAAATGAGTTTCCATTGAAACTTTTCTTCTAAAACTGAAGTGATCTTTTCTTCCTTTGTACTCTGGTACAATACTTCTTTGCTTCTTTAAGGGCACTCACTGTTGTACACCTCACTTTTCAGTTACTGGATTAAATGTTAGTTCTAGTAGAGCTTAAGCTCCCTCAGGATAAATATATATTTATCTTTACATAGCTCAGTGCCTTGCACATATTAGTTGTTTAATAAATATTGAATTGAGTGAAATAGGATCTCTTCAGGGAAGGCAATCAAAAGGACAGTCTACACTTATGGACCCATCTACTGTAGGAGAACTGCTAGGCAGGAAAACTATAATGAGAGGCTGCCTTTATGATTTAAAATGAAAGATTGAGTGCAAGTTTGGTCTGGTTTTACCTCTGTGCAGTTAATCAGGGCCAGTTTTAGTTGGCAGCTGCCTTATTGTACTAAAAGTAAAGTTCAGACCCCTGGGTTTCATTTCTGGTTCTGAAGCAAACTAAATGGATGAAAGAGTGGCTAAAAGAACTGAAAAGCTCGTGAATTAATGTATCAGGTATGCATCAGATCATGCCATATTTTTATATCCAATGTCTAATATAAATTCTTCTATTCCTGATGTAAAAAGATTCTCAACTGGAGAGTGAGTCTGCCATATGATGAATAAAAACCTTGTGTTTTGATTTTTCCAAGTAGGTTGGTATTGTAGTTTAATATGTGTTTTGCTTTTAAATTTGAAACTTGGATTATCACATTTACTCTCACTTTAAATCATTGCTTAGATTTTAGGTAATGGTGCTAATCCTATGTTGTAAAATTTCCAATAATCCTCACTTTTTAAAAAAATCTCTTAGAACATTTGTGCTTTAACCTGTTGCTAATTTCTAACAATGTATTCCAAGAGCAGCACACTTTCCTGTTTTAAATGTAAAGCTGATTTCATAATATGGTTTAGTACAGAATGAACAATAGTCATTCTAGGTCAAGAGACAATCTATAACTTCATTTTTTTCTTTTAAGTACTATAACTTTGTCAGTCTCACTTGATTTCTTGACTCACTGGACTTCAAGGATAGTGTTGGTCATCATCAGCTTGATTCCTTTAATAACAGCCTAGGTTCTTTGCTCCATTCTTTACAGACCTTACCTCGTGAGGTAGCTGATTCCTGTTTTATAGGTGGGGGAACTGAGGGTCAAAGGAGTTAAGCTTCTTGTAAAAAAAAAAAAATCACACAGCTGCTATTTGGAAGAACTGAAGAACAAATTGTGGTCTGACTCTGAGGTCCAGTGATGCCTCCTATTCAAATTTGTGTCACCCATGTTGCAAAATGACTTTTGGACTACCTTCAGTGATTTACTGATAGTCTATGCTAGTTCTTGGTCTGTCCATGTGATTCAACTGAGTTCAGCACCTTCTAATGCCAGGGATTAAGAAAATGATTTGTTGCATAGACAAAAGGGAAAACAGAGAAGGTACTAGTTGTTCAAACCTCCCATTCTTCTTGGTCTTGAGGTAGAGGACTTCATGGTCTGGGTGTACGTTCTCTCATGGTGGCTGTGGCTCATGATGGGCGTGGTTTTCGTCCCTTCCCCTAGTTGGAACGAAAGGGGATTGTAGGCACCCCTCAGTGGGGACACTTATCTCTCATTAGGTTTATTCCTCTATAAGACCTATACAGAGGAGTGGGATTCTACCTGCTTTATGTTATTTGGGGAGGCAAAATTTGTTAGTAGTATAAATCATAAAGTTTGTATAATATCCTGTGTTTATCAGTACATAGTGATTGCTTCATAGACTATATGTACTATCTGAACAGATTTCAAGTTTGCATACCTGATGTTTTAAAGTAGCTTTTGTATTCTCTTTCTAGTTCTGTAATTTTATCCAGAAAGGAGATTAACGTACCATAACTTGTACATAATGAATCCACAGTGATGCTCCCTAGTTAATCACTTTTCTTTTTTTTAATTTAACATATATTTATTCATCTAATTAATTGGACAAGACAGCAGAGTTAATCTCTAAAGGGACTCCTGGCATTTGGTAAAATTCTATTATTCATCTTTTAGTCTTTTAATCATAAAATAATACATTACTAATGACTTTAGTTTCTAGAAAAAGAATGGTTCCAAATACAGCTTGTAAACAAATATAGTAAAAATAATTTTCTGTGCTAGTAATCAAAAAATTAAAATAACAAGTTAAAAGCACTATTTTTTAATCTACTTAATTAACAAAAACAGTACAACATACCTGGGTAGAGCAAAAGAAAAAAGAAAAAACAGAGACAAAAGAATAGGAATGGGACCTGCCCCTCTGGGAGGGAGCTGTGAAGGAGGAAGAGTTTCCACACACTAGGAAGCCCCTTCACTGGCAGAGACAGGAGTGGTGAGGGAGAAACTTAGGAGCCACAGAAGAGAGCGCAGCAACAGGGGTGCGGAGGGCAAAGCGCAGAGATTCCCACACAGAGGGTTGGTGCCGACCAGCACTCACCAGCCCGAGAGGCTTGTCAGCTCACCCCCCGGGGCGGGTGGTGGCTGGGAGCTGAGGGTCAGGCTTCGGAGGTCAGACCCCAGGGAGAGGACTGGGGTTGGCTGCCTGAACACAGCCTGAAGGGGGCTAGTGTGCCACAGCTAGCTGGAAGGGAGTCTGGGAAAAAGTCTGGACCTGCCTAAGAGGTAAGAGACCATTGTTTTGGGGTGCACGAGGAGAGGGGATTCAGAGCACCGCCTAAACGAGCTCCAGAGATGGGCACAAGCCATGGCTATCAGCACAGACACCAGAGATGGGCATGAAATGCTAAGGCTGATGCTGCCGCCACCAAGAAGCCTGTGTGCGAGCACAGGTCACTATCCACACTCCTAGGAGCCTGTGCAGCCTGCCACTGTCAGGATCCCATGATCCAGGGACAACTTCCCCGGGAGAACGCACGGTGTGCCTCAGGCTGGTGCAACGTCACGCCAGCCTCTGCCGCCACAAGCTCGGCCTGCATTCCGTACCCCTCCCTCCCTCCGGCCTGAGTGAGCCAGAGCCCCCGAATTAGCCGCTCCTTTAACCCCATCCTGTCTGGGCGGAGAACAGATGCCCTCAGGCGACCTACACGCAGAGATGGGCCAAATCTAAAGCTGAACCCCAGGAGCTGTGCGAACAAAGAAGAGAAAGGGAAATCTCTCCCAGCAGACTCAGGAGCAGCGGATTAAATCTCCACAATCAACTTGATGTACCCTGCATCTGTGGAATACCTGTATAGACAACGAATCATCCCAAAATTGAGGTGGTGGACTTTGGGAGCAACTGTAGACTTGGGGTTTGCTTTCTGCATCAATTTGTTTCTGGTTTTATGTTTATCTTAGTTTAGTATTAAAAGCTTATTATCGTTGGTAGATTTGTTTATTGATTTGGTTGTTCTCTTCCTTTTTAAATTTTATATATATATATATATTTTTTCCTTTTTCTCTTTTTGTGAGTGTGTATGTGTGTGATTCTTTGTGTGATTTTGACTGTATAGCTGGGCTTTTGCCATTTGTCCTAGGGTTCTGACTTTTTTTTAACTGTAGTTTTTAGCACTTGTTATCATTGGTGGATTTGTTTTTTGGTTTGGTTGCTCTCTTCTTTCTTTCCTTCTTGTTTTTTTAATTACTTTTTTATTTTTAATAGTTTTTTTCTATTTTAATAACTTTATTTTATTTTTTCTTTCTTTCTTTTTTTTTTTTTTCTCCCTTTTCTTCTGAGCCGTGTGGCTGACAGGGTCTTGGTGCTCCAGCCGGGTGTCAGTCCTAAGCCTCGGAGGTGGGAGAGCCGAGCTAAGGACATTGGACCACCAGAGACGTCCTGGCCCCACGTAATATCAAATGGCAGAAGCTCTCCCAGAGATCACCATCTCAACGCTAAGACCCAGCTCCACTGAACGACCAGCAATCTACAGTGCTGGACACCCTATGCCAAACAACTAGCAAGACAGGAACACAAACCCACCTTTAGCAGAGAGGCTGCCTAAAATCGTAATAAGTTCACAGACACCCCAAAACACACCACCGGATGTGGTCCTGCCCGCCAGAAAGACAAGATCCGGCCTCATCCACCAGAACACAGGCACCAGTTCTACACAACCCTCTGAACCAACCTGCATAACCAGGAAGCTTACACAACCCTCTGAACCACCAGGAAGCCTACACAACAGGAAGCCTACACAACCCTCTGAACCAACCTTACCACTGGGAGCAGACATCAAAAACAACGGGAACTACAAACCTGCAGATTGTGAAAAGGAGACCCCAAACACAGTAAGTTAAGCAAAATGAGAAGACACAGAAATACACAGCAGATGAAGGAGCAAGGTAAAAAGCCATCAGACCAAACAAATGAAGAGGAAATAGGCAGTCTACCTGAAAAAGAATTCAGAGTAATAATAGTAAAGATGATCCAAAATCTTGGAAGTAGAATGGAGAAAATACAAGAAACGTTGAACAAGGACCTAGAAGAACTAAAGAGCAAACAAACAATGATGAACAACACAATAAATAAAATTAAAAATTCTCTAGAAGGAGTCAACAGCAGAATAACTGAGGCAGAAGAACGGGTAAGTGACCTGGAATATAAAATAGTGGAAATAACTACCACAGAGCAGAATAAAGAAAAAAGAATTGGGGACAGTCTCAGAGACCTCTGAGACAACATTAAACGCACCAACATTCGAATTATAGGGGTTCCAGAAGAAGAAGAGAAAAAAAAAGGGACTGAGGGGCTTCCCTGATGGTGCAGTGGTTGAGAGTCCACCTGCCGAAGCAGGGGACACAGGTTCGTGCCCTGGTCTGGGGAGATCCCATGTGCCGCGGAGCGGCTGGGCCTGTGAGCCATGGCCGCTGGGCCTGCGCGTCCGGAGCCTGTGCTCCGCAACAGGTGAGGCCACAACAGTGAGAGGCCTGCGTACCACAAAAAAAAAAGGGACTGTGAAAGTATTTGAAGAGATTATACTTGAAAACTTCCCTAATATGGGTAAGGAAATAGTCAAGTCCAGGAAGCGCAGAGAGTCCCATACAGGATAAACCCAAGGAGAAACACGCCAAGACACATATTAATCAAACTATCAAAAATTAACTACAAAGAAAAAATATTAAAAGCAGCAAGGGAAAAGCAACAGTAAACATACAAGGGAATCCCCATAAGGTTAACAGCTAATCTCTCAGCAGAAACTCTGCAAGCCGGAAGGGAGTTGCAGGACATATTTAAAGTGATAAAAGGGAAAAACCTACAACCAAGATTACTCTACCCAGCAAGGATCTCATTCAGATTCAAGGTAGAAATTAAAACCTTTACAGACAAGCAAAAGCTAAGAAAATTCAGCACCACCAAACCAACTTTACGACAAATGCTAAAGGAACTTCTCTAGGCCAGAAACACAACAGAAGGAAAAGACTTACAATAACAAACCCAAAACAATTAAGAAAATGGTAATAGAAACATAAATATCGATAACTACCTTAAATGTAAATGGATTAAATGCTCCAACCAAAAGACATAGACTGGCTGAATGGTTACAAAAACAAGACCTGTACATATGCTGTCTACAAGAGACCCAATTCAGACCTAGGGACACATACAGACCGAAAGTAAGGGCATGGAAAAAGATATTCCATGGGAATGGAAATCAAAAGAAAGCTTGAGTAGCAATTCTCATATCAGACAAAATAGACTTTAAAGTAAAGGATGTTACAAGAGACAAGGACACTACATAATGATCAAGGGATCAGTCCAGGAAGAAGATATAGCAATTGTCAATATTTATGCACTCAACATAGGGGCACCTCAATAGATAAGGCAAATGCTAACAGCCATAAAAGGGGAAATCGACAGTAACACAATAATAGTAGGGGACTTTAACACCCCACTTTCACTGATGGACAGATCACCCAAAATGAAAATAAATAAGGAAACACAAGCTTTAAATGATACATTAAACAGGATGGACTTAATTGATACTTATAGGATATTCCATCTAAAAAACAGCAGATAACACTTTCTTCTCAAGTGCTCATGGAACATTCTCCGGGATAGATCATATCTTGGGTCACAAATCAAGCCTTGGTAAATTTAAGAAAATTGAAATCATATCAAGTATCTTTTCTGGCCACAGTGCTGTGAGACTAAGTATCAATTACAGGAAAAAATCTGTAAAAAATACTAACACGTGGAGGCTAAACAATACACTACTGTATAACCAAGAGATTACTGAAGAAATCAAAGAGGAAATAAAAAAATACCTAGAAACAATGACAATGAGAACACGATGACCCAAAACCTATGGGAAGCAGCAAAAGCAGTTCTAAGAGGGAAGTTTATAGCAGTACAGTCCTACCTCAAGTAACAAGAAACATCTCAAATAAACAACCTAACCTTACACCTAAAGCAATTAGAGAAAGAAGAACAAGAAAACCCCAAAGTTAGCAGAAGGAACGAAATCATAAATATCAGACCAGAAATAAATGAAAAAGAAATGAAGGAAACAATAGCAAAGATAATTGATCCTAAAAGCTTGTTCTTTGAGAAGATAAACAAAATTGATAAACTATTAGCCAGACTCATCTAGAAAAAAAGGGAGAAGACTCAACAGAATTAGAAATGAAAAAGGAGAAGTAACAACTGACACTGCAGAAATTCAAAGGATCATGAGAGATTACTACAAGCAACTATATGCCAATAAAATGGACAACCTGGAAGAAATGGACAAATTATTAGAAAAACACAACCTTCTGAAATTGAACCAGGAAGAAATAGAAAATATGAACAGACCAATCCCAAGCACTGAAATTGAAACTGTGATTAAGAATCTTCCAACAAACAGAAGCCCAGGACCAGATGGATTCACCGGAATGTTCTATCAAACATTTAGAGAAGAGCTAACACCTATCCTTCTCAAACTCTTCCAAAATATAGCAGAGGGAGGAACACTCCCAAACTCATTCTACGAGGCCACCGTCAACCTGATACCAAAACCAGACAGAGATGCCACAAAAAAAGAAAACTACTGGCCAATATCACTGATGAACATAGATGCAAAAATCCTCAACAAAAATACTAGCAAACAGAATCCAACAGCACATTAAAAGGGTCATACACCATGATCAAATGGGGTTTATCCCAGGAATGCAAAGATTCTTCAATATATGCAAATCAATCAATGTGATACACCATATTAGCAAATTGAAGAATAAAAACCATATAATCATCTCAATAGATGTAGAAAAAGCTTTCGAGAAAATTCAACACCCATTTATGATAAAAACCCTGCAGAAAGTAGGCATAGAGGGAACTTTCCTCAACATAATAAAGGCCATATATGACAAACCCACAGCCAACATCGTTCTCAATGGTGAAAAACTGAAATTATTTCCACTAAGATCAGGAACAAGGCAAGGTTGCCCACTCTCACCACTATTATTATGCATAGTTTTGGAAGTTTTAGCCACAGCAGTCAGAGAAGAAAAAGAAATAAAAGGAATCCAATTCAGAAAAGAAGAAGTAAACCTGTCACTGTTTGCAGATGACATGATATTATACATAGAGAATCCTAAAGATGCCACCAGAAAACTACTAGAGCTAATCAATGAATTTGGTAAAGTAGTAGGATACAAAATTAATGCACAGAAATCTCTTGCATTCCTATACACTAATGATGAAAAATCTGAAAGAGAAATTAAGGAAACTTTCCCATTTACCATTGCAACAAAAAGAATAAAATACCTAGGAATAAACCTACCTAAGGAGACAAAAGACCTGTATGCAGAAAACTCTAAGACACTGATGAAAGAAATTAAAGATGATACAAACAGATGGAGAGATATACCATGTTTTTGGATTGGAAGAATCAGTATTGTGAAAATGACTGTACTACCCACAGCAATCTACAGATTCAATGCAATCCCTATCAAACTACCAAAGGCATTTTTCACAGGACTAGAACAAAAAATTTCACAACTTGTATGGAAACACAAAAGACCCCGAATAGCCAAGGCAATCTTGAGAAAGAAAAATGGAGCTGGAGGAATCAGGCTCCCTGACTTCAGACTATACTGCAAAGCTACAGTAATCAAGACAGTATGGTACTGGCACAGAAACAGAAATATAGATCAATGGAACAGGATAGAAAGCCCAGCGATAAACCCACACACATATGGTCATCTTATCTTTGATAAAGGAGGCAGGAATATACAATGGAGAAAAGACAGCCTCTTCAATAAGTGGTGCTGGGAAAACTGGAGAGCTACATGTAAAAGAATGAAATTAGAATGCTACCTGACAGCATACACAAAAATAAATTCAAAATGGATTAAAGACCTAAATGTAAGGCCAGACAGTATAAAACTCTTAGAGGATAACATAGGCAGAACTTCATGACATAGATCACAGGAAGATCCTTTTTGACCCAGCTCCTAGAGAAATGGAAATAAAAACAAACATAAACAAATGGGACCTAATGAAACTTAAAAGCTTTTGCACAGCAAAGGAAACTATAAACAAGACAAGAAGACAACCCTCAGAATGGGAGAAAATATTTACAAACGAAGCAACTGACAAAGGATTAATCTCCAAAATATACCAGCAGCTCATGCAGCTCAATATCAGAAAAACAAACAACCTAATCCAAAAATGGGCAGAAGACCTAAATAGACATTTCTCCAAAGAAGATATACAGATTGCCAACAAACACATGAAAGGATGCTCAACATCACTAATCATTAGCGAAATGCAAGTCAAAACTACAATGAGGTATCACTCAACACCGGTCAGAATGGCCATCATCAAAAAATCTACAAACAGTAAATGCTGGAGAGGGTGTGGAGAAAAGGGAACCCTCTTGCACTGTTGGTGGGAATGTAAATTGATTCAGCCACTGTGGAGAACAGTATGGAGGTTCCTTAGAAAACTAAAAATAGAACTACCATACAACCCAGCAATCCCACTACTGGGCATATACCCTGAGAAAACCATAATTCAAAACAAATCATGTACCACAGTGTTCATTGCAGCTCTATTTACAATAGCCAGGAAATGGAAGCAACCTAAGTGTCCATCGACAGATGAATGGATAAAGAAGATGTGACACATATATACAATGGAATATTACTCACCCATAAAAAGAAAGAAAATTGAGTTACTTGTTGTGACATGGATGGACCTAGAGTCTCATAGAGAGTTAAGTAAGTCAGAAGGAGAAAAACAAATACCGTATGCTAACACATATATATGGAATCTAAAAAAAAAAAAAGTTCTGAAGAACCTAGGGGCAGGACCGGAATAAAGACACAGACGTAGAGAATGGAAGTGAGGACATGGGGAGGGGGAGGGCTATGCTGGGACCAAGTGAGAGAGTGGCATGGACATATATAGACTACCAAATGTAAAATAGATAGCTAGTGGGAAGCAGCTGCATAGCACAGGGAGATCAGCTCTGTGCTTTGTGTCCACCTAGAGTGGTGGGATAGGGAGGGTGGGAGGGAGAGGCAAGAAAGAGGGGATATGGGGATATATGTATATGTATAGGTGATTCACTTTGTTATACAGCAGAAACTAACACACCATTTTAAAGCAATTACACTCCAATAAAGATGTTAAAAAAAAAGTATTTTGGCCACATATACTCTAAGAAGCCATAAAATTTTTCACGTCTCTGAGTATAGTAATGCTACTTTAAAGAAGCAATCTCAAATGGAAAAATCCATATATTTGTGAAAATAAGTATTTAGCTTTGTTTTAAACTGATAAAGTTGAAAACACCTAAATGTCCAACATAAAGTGTATTGTTTCCTGCTGAAAAATTTGCAATCCTGATGCCAAGGAAGAAAATGTTTATGATATTAATATTCAAAGGGAAAACACAGGGATCCTAAACATCATTACAAACATGTTATTTCTTTTCTGAACATCCTCAAATCATCTAATTTATTTGTATTGATCCATTGTCAGATTTACTAATCTATTGTTTTTGTAATCTGCTTTTTCCTTTTAAAACTCAGTGCATTTTCTCAAAGTTTTTTGACGCTTTTCTTTTTTCCTAAAATTTCTCCGAAATTACTTACCATGATTGTGACTGTAAAGTTTTTTTAGAACCCAGAGTTGTAATTTGTCTGGTATTGACATTTAAACACCTTAAGTAGATAATCTGCTCTTTGTGTGTGTGTGTGTGTGTGTGTTTGTGTGTGTGTGTGTTATAACTGCATCTTAATAGACTTTTAAGTTCCCTGTGTTAAAGTGTATTCTCTCTCTGATATTTTCAATATAGGAAATAAAGTCTCTGCTTTCACTTTTTGGAGGTCAGTTCACCAATAGTCAGGAAACTTATGGAAAGGTAAGTTGAATTTGTATTTTTCATTAGACCATATGTAGTATCCTTTTAAATAGAACCTTGGATTTAAAGAGAAGAACTCAAAATCTTAAATTTATATTTTTTTGGTTACCTGTGTCTGTTTTTAGGGGCAATTGAATAAAAAGGATATTTTGGAGAAATTTTGGTTTTGGAAAGTTAGATTTATTTCCAGTATTCACTTATTTTATTAGTTTTTAAATTGTAGTTCAACAGATATACCATAATTTATATCTGTTGCTTCATTGGAAAAAGGTCTGTCTTCTATTGATGAGGTATAATTAGAGTTTAGAATTTAGCTGAATTTCAGGCTTATATTGGTACTCATTTTAAAATTTAATTGTGCATGTGTGAAATTGTGAGTTTATTTATATATTTTGTATTTGATGGTTTATCAGTGTATTAGAGGAGTTTGGAAAATAGAAAAAGAAAAAATCATTCACAATTCTTCTTCCTTGACGTGACTTATAATTTGGGAATACTGCCTTCTAGTCTTTTTTCATATACGTTTTTTCCGCTCAGTGGTAATGCTACCAGTGAACTTCTGCATTTCTTTTTCATTTGATAGCATTAATGTAGGCACATATTTCTGCATAGCTTTCATTACTAACAGGGCTGTGTAATATTTTCCATCGATTAGCTCTACCGTAATTTATCTAATGATTTCATTTCATTCAGGTTGCTTTTAAATTTTTCCTAATAAAAATAATACTGAGATGACCATCTTTTTTCCTGTTTGGATTATTTTGAATTTTTCTGTAGGGTAGTGTAAGTATTGGAATAAAGGCTGGGTGTGGCAGGGAGGACTTTTCACAAAAGATGAGAGAACTTAATTTGAAAGTCCCCTGGTGTTGGACTTGTACTCCTGAATGAATTTCACTTATTGAGGGAGGAGGAAAAGAGGGAGAGTGTGGATATAATTGGGTGAGGGTGTTAAACTGAGGTTAGGATCCTGCTACATTTTGCTGCATTCTGGCAAGTGGTTATCTGGGTGGAGCACAGAAGTGCCTATAATCTTGGGTATTAATGATGCACTTGGAACTTTTTTCCTTAGATAAAATAATAAAAATAAATGATAATTTAATAATATACTGTATAGTTTTCCATTATAGTTATTGCAGAGACAATAACTATGTTTCCCACCCCCTCGGGTGGCCACTACTACCTAGAAAAAAAGGGATCATTCAAAGAAACACATTACTTAGTAGTTAAAAATAAAATAGCTGTGTTATAAGAAATAATTAGCAACAATAAAAAATTCTGAAATTATATTTTGGGGTAAAATACTCATTAATTCTTGATCAAACTATATAAGAGCAAATACAAAATTAACCTGAAGTTTAAATATCCTTAAATTTGCTGATGTTTTCATTTATACAGTCATTTATAAAAGTGTTCTGATACTGTACTGTATTATCTTAACAGGTTACCTATTAAAATTATTTATTTATTTATTATCTGTTGGAGCAATTTTTATTTTGGTTAGTGTCAAATCAGATATTCTTACATAAAAGTAGCAGATAGGAATCTCTCCTTATTGACTTCTTAAACGAAAGCATATGAGGCCATAAAACCATATATTGTTGTTTCTTTCAGTCTCCTTTTTGGATTCTTAGCATTCCCTCTGAAGATATTGCCAGAAACTTAATGAAACGGACAGTGTGTGCCAAGTAAGAAAAACTTATAGTGTCCTCCTGCATGAGTGTAAACCAGACTTCTCATAACTACTCTGTCTTACTTTTTGCTTATGTTGGCAGAAGGTAGAAGGGGGTTGATTGTTTGGGGAGCTCAGCTTAGCTTGTAGTTACATGTATTTGCCACTGGATGGTGGTAGGAGAACAGAGGAGAGTTATCTGCTGAAACTGAGGTTGAGAGAATTTCAGTGGTGAAATGCAGAAACGCTTGCTTTAGAATAATTTTTTTAAACTTCTACATTAAGCAAGCATATGGTATAAGATGTAAATGCTATGTTATTACATAGGATAAATGCCACATTTAATTATAACCAAAGTATTGAAAACCTAAAAATGTTTTTCTTATAGATGGTTTTTAGTTAGATGAACAGATTGGTGAAGTGTAAGATGACAAAAAATGAGGACTACCATAAAGTATGTTTTCTGTTTTATTTGTTAGAGGAACTCTGATTATCATATCTTGATATGGATTAATATAATGATGTCTTCCTTATTTATCCTGCCTGAGTGTTTTCTAGCTTTTATCATTAGTATCTGTTCTTTTTTCATTTCTTTTCTTTCTTTCATTTTTTTTATTGTTGGAAAATTCTATCTTTGGGTTTGAAAATTAAACTGCATTTTTAGCTACCATTTTAAGAACTGAACAACTTATCCTTGAATTGCTTTTTTTTTTACATGCCCCCCCATCCCCAAACATTTCTGAAAACTTCTTTTTGCTTAGAAATTATAATATTTAATAATGCAGTGCAAATAAGAATTTACATATATCTAGTTTTGTTAGCATGGTTAGCAATACTTTATAGCATAGTATGTCATTGCTATATTATTGAATAGACTACAACCCCCATATTAGATTTATCCTATTGAAAACTAGCTGCAGTACTAAATCTAATCTCATAAATTGAGGCTTGTTGATGGGTCTTAGTCAATAAAAATGACTAGAAAGCAGAAACAGGACTAAGAAACACATCCTTTGAATAATTATTACTCTACATTAGCGTATTAAAATTTATGGCTCTAAGAGATGTTTGAATTCCAAAGATAAAGCTTATAGGTTTAAAATAGCTACTTGAGAACCAGAACTTGTATACTTCCTTCAAAGCTCATATCTTCTGATGAATATATTTGAGTAATGGTTCAATAAATAGTTGTATAACATTATGAAATAATGTCCCTGGCTGCTTTTTAGTCTCTGTATATTTTGCATAGCTGAGGTTATACCTTAAGTGATAACTAAGTAAGAACAGTATTACTGCAGAGGCCTTATCTCTATAAATTTAATAGAAATGGGGGAATTCATTTTCAGAGGATAAAATTTACAGTTCTAATTGTAGCATTAATTGTTCTGGAACTAATAGACTTTTAGAACAGTGCATTCAAAGCTAACTTAAATTCAGATTTTTTTGTGGTAGAATAGGGATTGAAAGTTCATTTTATTTGACTTATTTTTAACATGGACTATTTTGAGCATATCACAAGCAGTGATATATAACAAACACCGAGGTACCTACCTTGTTAGATCTCAACATTTTGAGATATTTGCCACAGCTTTTTTTTTTCTTTTAAAGAAATAAACCATGACAGGAACCATTGGTGCTCCTTGTGTATCTTTCCCCATTCTATTACCCTTCTTCCCTCAAAGCATAGTTTCTTAAAGCATTTTTATTTGTCAGAAAGGTTTCATTATTACTGCTATAATCAGTGAAATATTTTAGGTCATATTGATATTATATTAGTAAGTTGACATCCATGCTTATTTATATAGCACCCATGAGATGTGTCAATTCATATAAGTTTTATAATCTCTAAAATAGGGATCATAATAGTGCAGTCATATATATGAAAACCGTTTACTCCGAAATCTAAATCACAAAGGGTGTTACTCCAGTGTTCCAGTTATAACTGAAGCTTATGATGTTATATATCTAATATTTTTATTTTGCCATTTAAATATAAATTTATTAATGTTATATAAATTCTTTCTGAAAAAGAGGGTAGGGAGTATTATTTCATTTTTACTGATTCTAGGTTATCACTACAAGCATTAGTTCCTATAAATTACTGTATAATGGTTCATTAGGGATAATTATGATTTATGGAATTGTCTGTGCCTTTCCTGAATGGCCTGGAGTTCCTGTCTTTTTGCATATTTATATCTGAGAAACAGTGTATAGATTCTGGAGTCAGATGGATTGGGTTTGAATCTTAGCTTCACCAATTGCTATATGACCTGAGAGAGTTATTTAATCTTTCTGTGCCTCAGTTTCCTCATTGGTTAAATGGATGATGATACTGGCAGCTACCTAATAGGATTCCTGTGAGGAATATGTGAATTAATATTAAGTGGCCTTAGAACAGTCCCTGGTACTTTGAGTTATATTGTTAGCTCTTAGTTAGCTAAGTAAGGGTAGTATTACTGTAGAGGCCATCTTTCTATAATTCATTACAAGGGAAAGGAGGAATTCATTTTCAGAAGATAGTATACTCAGTCCTAACGGCAGCATTACTTACAATCATAAAGTAGTTGAATTCAGATGCACAAAATTGTACTAATATATAGATCAAGTTCCATTACAACTAATTCTAAGAATTGTTTCATTGATTACAATGAAATTTTGCTTAATTTTTTATGTTCCTTGATAGACGCTTGAGAATTTTTTGTAGTAAGAATTTTGTTTTTGTAATAGTCATAAAAGTAATTATTACTAAATGTTATTAAATAATGGCTAAATATTAATGGTAACATTTTTATCTGGTCGTTTTTCCTTTTGTTTTATTCGGAAGACAGTGGGAATGATTGAATTTCCTGCACCTTTATTACTGTTTCACTAAAATCGCAAGTCATTTTATGGAATCATTTGTGTTCTAGTTAAAAAATGATGAAGTGATAACACAACATTGTAAATCAACTATACTCCAATAAAAAATTTTTAAAAATGATGAAATGATTATGATGAAAACTTCAAAAAATCTTGACTTATAAATCCTCCTTATTTGTGTAAAGATCAACTTCTGTGTTAATTTAGACTTAAGCTATATTTGTTTCCAGGATGCGTATTTCTCATTTATAGCTTAGAAAACATAGGCAATAATTGTTTTAGTGGAGCAAGCATAAAAACCAGTGAAATAATTGTTACATATTACTGTATGAACTCATTTTTTTTTTTTTTACTGAGGTTAATGTCAATCATTTATTTCCTAGGTCTATATTTGAACTATGGGGTCATGGAAAGTCTCCAGAGGAGCTATATAATTCTTTGAAAAACTACCCTGTGGAGAAGATGGTGCGTAGTGAAATGTGGTTTTCTGTAAGCATATCTGTAAATACTGTAGAATTACTAAGCTTAAAGAATTTATCTGCTCTTATTTTAGGTTCCATTTCTGCATTCAGATTCTACATATAAAATAAAGATTCACACATTTAATAAAACGTTGACACAAGAAGAAAAAATCAAACGGATAGAGGTAAGTGAATTTAGCAAAAACCAAAAACCTATGAGATTAATGTAATATAGCCACTGTTGATATATAATATCCGCAATGCTAAGTGCTTCTTTTGTACCACATTATGTGCTAAGTACTTTTCATGTTTTGTCTTATTTAGTGCTGATACCAGACTTACAAGATTGGTATTATTATATAAGCACTATGTTTTCTTTTAAATTTTTATAGGACATTGGAATTACTTTTATTTTTTAGGCCCTTGAATTTCTGCCATTTGAAGGAAAAGTGAATTTAAAGAAGCCACAACATATATTCTCTATTTTGGAGGATTACGGTTTGGACCCAAACTGCATCCCTGAGAATCCACATAATATCTATTTTGGTAGATGGGTAAGCAAGTGTTCTTTTTACCTATTCTATGAAACAGAAACAGAATCAGGGACATAGAGAATAGACTGGTGGTTGCCAAGGGGGAGAGGGGTGGGAGAGGGTAGGAGTGGGAGTTTGGGATTAGCAGATACAAACTGGTATATATAGAATGAATAAACAACAAGGTCCTACTGTATAGCACAGGGAACTATATTCAATATCCTGTGATAAACTATAATGGAAAAGAATATGAAAAAGAATGTATATATATGTATAACTGAGTCACTTTGCTGTACAGCGGTAATTAACGTTGTAATTCAACTATACTTCAATAAAAAATTGAAAAAAAAGAAATTCTAAGTGGTAGGCCTTTGTATTTGACTCTTTATATGTAAAACTTTAAAGGAGCTGAAGAGTCAGAACTACTGTATGAATTAAAATCAGTGGAAAATATGTGGTTGTGTGTTTTGTTTTTCCAGAGATTCTGATGAAATGCAAGAGGATTGTTAGATATGGGGCCCAGGTAGGAGGTCATGTACCTGGAAGTCTTAAGACTCATCGGAAAGTGTGAACTGCTTTTTTAATAAAGCAGAGAAAAGGCAGAGTGCTGTGATAGCAGGATTCTCATTTGTGGAGCTCTCTGATCTAGGTTTCCATTCTGAAGAGAAATGAAATTACTGCAGAGCAGTTCTGCCCACTTCCCTGAGGCAGGAAGCTGTGGCTTATGTTACAGAATATTGTTATTTAGGAGAAAAAAAGAGGTGGCTAGAGCTCACCACCAAGCCCTGGAATAATTGCATTCAAATTCAATTCAAATTTGCTTTGAAAAGCAAAAGTAAATAGGAACACACTAAGAAATAAAGGTATTTGTCCATAACTGCCTTAATCACATATTTATGTGAAGCAGTGGTAAATGGAAAGAAGTTCTCATTATCAAGACACTATGGGTTTATTGTGAATAATTATCTTAAATCTGTTCTGTACATTTACACAAATTGAAAATTATCTCCAATCTAGATTGCAGATGGGCAGAGAGAGCTTATTGAGTCATACAGTGTCAAAAAGAGACACTTTATTGGAAATACAAGCATGGATGCTGGTTTATCATTCATCATGGCCAACCATGGAAAAGTGAAAGAAAATGATATTGTATTTGATCCATTTGTTGGAACAGGTATTTTAATTTAATTGTTAAACTAGTGTAGAGATGTTGCTTGTTTATATTAGTCAAGGTCATAGTAATAGTTTTGCTAAAAGATAAAATAATCCTTTATTTATCATTAGATAAGAGACAACCACATATTTGTATAGTAGCCCATATTTAACACTTTTGCCACTTCCAAAGAGGATGCTGAAAGAATTTTGTGGGGTTTATTTCCCCAAGTAAACCACTAAGGGGAGTATACCATACATTGTAGAAATGTTGTAAAGCTATATAGTTTATTTAAATAGGAAAACTCTTACTATACTTCAGTTAAAAAAAAAAAAAAAGGAAAACTCTTGGGGGGAAGAAAGACTTGAGTGACAGAATCTTAAAAAGTATTCATCTTTTAAAATTGATAATTATATACTTACATGGAAAAAAAATAATGTGCCTTTGGTTTGTGGAGGTTCATATGTGAAGTTTGAAAATAAGAAAAGTGACTAAGTATCAATGGACTAGAGCTTGGCTGCTGAGGCTATGACCTGGGTTCTGTATGCACTTGATTGGATGTCCTCATAATTAACTTTGTGTGGAAGTCCTAAAAGTCCAAGTTTATTTCATCTGACTCTGAAGACATTTTCCTGCTTCAACCCATTTTTTTTAATCTTGCCTATACTTAGGGAGTACTCACATTTAGGTTCATCTGGCTAAATTCATTATGATTCAGATCATTTAGGAACAAATTATGCGTGGTTGGAGTTTCTCCCTGTAGTGGTCTTTCCCCATCAGCAACTCATTAGAAACTCATCAGAAACTGTAAGCAGTGATGATGCAGTAGCTACTGTTTGTTGAATAGTAAACATGTCAGGTACTAGCTATGCACTCTAATGTTACTATCTAATTTAATTCTTACAACTACTGAAATTGAGATACTTAAAAAAATCTTCCTGAGATTATGGCACAGACAGAGAGGTTAAGTGACTTGGTCAAGGTTATACAGTGTAGAAATCTCATGAGATTCAAACTCAAGCAGTCTAACTCCAGAACTCGTGCTCTTTACTATCATAATACTGCCTCTCTCAGCCTTAGGATCTGCCAGCCAGCTATTGTACCATAAACTAACTTGAGGAATACAATCCCATGTCATTAGGAGCAAATAGAATCAAGGTCAAGAGATCCCAACTGGTGGAATTATTTCCTGTGTTGTTGAATTAATCTTAGTGAGTCTCTGCTATTCCACCATTGTCTTCATATATCCCACCCCCAACATACTACTATACCTATTCCTTTCTTTCCTATCCTCATTATCCTGAGTGCCTCCCCAACTTTTTGAACTTTACAGGAAATAATGCCAAACTGATAGAAAAGTTACAAGATTAAAAATAGAAGAAAGAACACATACATATCCTTGACCCAGAGTAGACTGTTGTTAAAATTTGGCATCATTTGCTTTATCATTTATTTTCTCATTATGTTTATATACAAGTAAGTTGCATCCATTACATCCCTTTATCTCTCAAAGACTTGGAATATGTTTCTTAAGAATAAGGATATTCTCGGGCTTCCCTGGTGGCGCAGTGGTTGAGAGTCCACCTGCCGATGCAGGAGACGCGGGTTTGTGCCCCGGTCCGGGAAGATCCCACATGCCCGTGGAGCGGCTGGGCCCGTGAGCCATGGCCGCTGAGCCTGCGCGTCCGGAGCCTGTGCTCCACAGCGGGAGAGGCCACAGCAGTGAGAGGCCCGAGGACCGCAAAAAAAAAAAAAAGAATAAGGATATTCTCTTACATAACCACAGTATAGTTTTCAGTGTTAGTAAATGTACTATTAATACAGTAGTTTAGTGTTTGTATTCCATTTTTGGTAATTGAACCACTGATGTCCCTTTATACCATCTGTTTTCCTTTCCAGGTATTGTATTTTGTTGTTAACATTTCTTTGATCCCTTGATGTGGAGTATATCCAGAATCTTACTTTTTCTTTTATAAAACTTACAATTTTGAAGAATACTATCCCTCCTCTATTTTTTTATCCAGAATGTTCCTTATTTTGGGTCAACCAAACATATACATATTTTAGAAATTGTGAGTTTTCACATATACTACAAATTCTGGTCTAACCGTACAGATTTTTTTTTTTTCACTTAACTTCACTTAGTATTTCTTAGAAATCACTTCCTTTAGTTCATAGAGATTATCTTCGTTCTTTTTTATAGTTGTACTCCATGGGTTTATGTACTATAATTTAGTCAAACAATCACCTAAACTTGGATATAGGTAGTTTCCCATATTTCACAGTTACAAATAATGCTTGCAATGAATAATCTGTACATATATAGTTTCATAGTGTTGGAAGTATAGCTCCAGGGTAAATTCCTAGAATTAGGATTGCTGGGTTGAAGAATGTAAGCGTATGTAGTTTTGTTAAATGTGGCCAAATTACTCTCCATTATACCATCTTGCCTTCTCGCCAGCAATATATGAGCCCCTGTTCCCTCACAGCCTCACCAGCAGAGTATATTGTCAGGCTTTTGAAATTTGCCAGTCTGTTGGGTGAAAATGTTATCTCAGTGAAGTGTTCATTTGTATTTCTCTTACGAGTGAAATCTAATGACTTTTTCTATTTTAAGGTCCAGTTTTATAACCTTTTTGGAATTATCTCCAAATCTTTTGCCTATTTTTCTGTAGACTTTTTGATTCCCCCCCATATTTTTAAAAATACTTTATATTTTAGTCACTCTCCCCCTTTTTTCCTGTTTTATGTATGTAAATATGTAAAATATTTTCTCCCAGTTTGCCCTTTATGTTTTGACTTTGCATGTAATTGTTTTTTTGCCAGGCAAAAACTTTCCCGCTACATCCAAGTTATAGAGGAATTCAGCTCTGTTTTCTGGTACTTTAGTAGTTTTGATTTTTTTCCTTTTAGATCTCGAATGCATTTGGAGTTTATTTTCTTGTATGCCGTGAGGAATTGATTTAATTTATCTTTTTCCAAATGGTAACCCTCTATTAATTCTTAATCTTGTTCTTGGACTTCTAAAACCTTTTCCTGTGAAGTGATTCTTTGAGATACATACATGTACGTGTTTAGTATGCACACATACACATAGACCAGACCATAAAGTTTAAAAATAGTTACCAGTATGGGTAAAATTTCCTTCCTTTGATGTAGATGAGGCTGGGCATATTATGAAATGCTAACTTCCATAGCAGTCAAGGTGTTGACTATTGTTAGTGTGGTAAGGGGTGAGCAGACCCGCCCCTAATTTGCTTTAAGGCTGCTCCTTAGGGTGGGTAGCATATCTTGGTCATTTGACTGTTTATACTGTATAGGACAATTAATGGAAAATTAATTGCAATATGTAGGACAGTTAATGGAAAATTGCAAGAGGAAGATCTTTGCAAAGATGCTGCTAAAATACATTTCATAATTTGTGTTTGTTGTTTAAGCATAGCTTTAAGACTTTAGGTAGTTTTTGGTGCTTTTGTTTTATAACTGGTAATGGCTAATAATTGAGAATAGGCACAGTTCTTAAGCAGTTTGTCCTCTTTACTGGACCTTTTGTCTCTTCGATGGGTAGTACCTTCTGAAGGATTGGAGAAATAAGTAGCCTTGTGCCCTCCTCCATGGTCATAGTTTTTCATAAGTATTGGATGATATTCTTTTCCTTTTTTAGTATTTTTGTTTTAATTCAAATGTATGATATCCCTTTTCCATTCTAAAGGTACAAAATAGATGTTTATTAGTTTCCTGAAGGCTTTACCCACAGACTACTTATGGCTTGTGATATTCTCAAGGTTATAGAGTAGGTTAGAAAGCTTCTGGAAAGTTGAAAGGAGAGATATAACCTTTTCCTCCCTAAATACCTTTCCTTTTCCTTTTAGACAGTCTGTTCTCTTGTCTAGAATGACATTATGAGCTACAGAAACACACTTTCATTTCCATTTTAGCAAATACATTGAGTCTCATTATAGTAAGATTTATTTTAAGTTGTACATCTCCATTTTCTCAAGGGGGAAGATGTATATCGTGGGTCAGCTGTCAGTAATTAGGAAGTACTGCTGTTCTAATATGAACATTGCTAAAGGAATGATCAGCATGCATAAGTTGAATACCTATAATGGCACAGGCCTGCCTGTGATGTGATACAAGACTCGTGAATTGTATACAACTCTTATTAACTGAGTGTGCAGCCTTACTTAATTTAATTTGTTTAATAACAAATTTTACTTTTGTGTATCTAATTAGTAGGCTAATATTTACTTCAATTGCTGCTGACCCTAAAGGAAGTTATATAGTATAGCGTACCATAAGAGCAAAGAGAGTGAGTTTTAAATCCTTACTCTGTCAGTTACTATATGACTTTGAGCAAGATGCTTTACTTGTCTGGGCCTCAATTCCATCATTTGTGAAATGGTAATAAGTAATATATTGTGAGGTTAAATGAGGTAATATATGTATATGAAATTCTTAGGAAATTGTATGATGGATGGAAGACAGTCAATTAACCATACTGTTGATCATTTTTTAATTATTTTGTTAAGCACTTAGATACCTTTTTGGTGAAAGATGTTAGATATAGCTAATATTGAATGGTGATGATGAACAATTTGGCCATGAATTCATTTTCTAGTTCCTTCTTTGGCTGATTTCCAAGATATTCATAATTTGCAACTATTGGCAAATTATGGCAGCAGGCAAAGTAATTGAGGGTTAAAATTGTAAACTTCTAATTCTTTGTTCATAATGAAAATAATTGGCACAAGTGTGTGCCGATGTCTGTAGGTGCAGTGATGTAGCTCTGCAGCCCTAGCTCTGATTGCTTTTCCCTTTCCCCTCTCTCAAATGAGTCCACTCCTTTAGTAGTTGGGAATATACCCAGGAGACTATCGTGTACTCCTTGCCTGTTCTACCTTCAAGTGGCTCATAGGTTTAAGGAAAGGAGTAAAACTTTGACATTTTGTCATTGCAGATGATAGACATGGGAGCAAGGTGTTGAGAAGCCCACTGTCTACCTCTGAGAGGAGACTATGAGGAGGAAAAGAGAAAGTTAGCAGAGAGATAATGGATCTCTGTAGGTCTTTGTGAGAATCTCTGCTTCCCATTTTATCCACAACTCTTTGTAGACCCCTTTTCCTGAGTCTCATAGTTTGGTATAATCTCTGTTTTCTGGCAATATCCTTTTGCTTAAGCTGCTAGTTTAATTTATGAGTTGTTTTTGTTTGTTTGTTTGTTTTTATTAAGGATTACATAGGGGACATAGTATTACAATTTTTCTTCCTTTTCTTTCGGCAAAACCAAAGCCCAGTTCTCATTTTCACATTTTTATAAGGCTTTCCACTTAAATCTTTACAGATGAAACTCATAAATTTGTTTCTGTATCATAAGAGTTCAGTTATTGTGTCCTTTTACCTGTAAGATATTACCCTAACCTTAAACTGGTTACTATTTAGGTAATAAGACATTAAAATACTGATTTGCTAGTCTAGATCACATATGTGGTATTTTTACACTTGATAGCTAATAAGAAATCGGGTGAGTCATGTTATCTGCCCCCTCAACACTTCACCCCCTCCTTTTTTATCACCCCTTCTTCCACCAAAAAGCTTCCAAGGAAACTCCAACTGAGGTATAACTAAACGTGAAAATGCTTCAATTTAATTAAAAAAATAACTAGATGATTAACAGTGATTACCCAGTGACCAGTTCAGAGAAGCTAATTTATATTGATTTTATTTGAAACTTGAAAAGCTTTTAGAGGGCACAAAGTTAACTAACAGATGTAGTCTAACAGATTATTCATCTCCTTTCAGCAGTGTACTCTAAATTGGGTCTTCTCAAAACTCACTCTAACCAAATGGATAAGGTTCTGTTTAAGGAACACAGGAAAGCTTTTCTGTTCCCCTTGACAACTAGTTCTTCTAGGTGAGTATCTGCCTTAATTGGCAGAATTGTAGTAATTCCTCTAATATGGGTGAAGTGATTTTTGTATTTCAAGTCATTACTAAATATAGTACCTTTCCTAAATATGGACTGTTCCATTTATAGGCTAAGAATTATGAGGGCTTACTTAACCTTACCTCCTCAAACAAATGCTTTTTGTAGTTAGTATGAGGGAACCTAGGTTTTGGTTTCTGCTGTACTTTTAGTCTTCCATTTCTCTTATTCATGGCTCCATTAGGTAGTAGTTATAATATTTTTCATTGAGCAAAGTATTTTTAAGTACATGTTACCAAACTATGTTTTAAATGGCTATGGAAGGAACACATTCATTTATAGACCTTGACCCTCTGGAGGCACTACCCATCTTAATTTTAGAGATTACATTTCAAAAGGATATAATGGAAAGAGCCCTAGTTATTTCCCCATATCCAAGTTTGTGCATAGGCTAAGAATATTTTTCTGTATATTTCTGATTTCAGTTTGGCTGACAGATAGTTCTGCAGTATGGCTATTAGGACTTACCCAAGTACTAAGAACATTTTTAATTTGGATAATTAAAAAAGTGAAGTTCATTGAAAAGAACAATTATTAAGATATTTAACTTTGTGAATTTTTATTCTTAAACAATTTAAAAATATTATACCTTTTAGTTTAAAGGATTTCATTAATTTTTAATCTTTATAAGGATGTTCCTTCATATGTGAACTGGTCACACCTACCAAATTACTTAGTCTAGTCAAATCGTGTTAGGACATCTGTTCTTTCTTTGTTCACAGCACTAAGTAAACAGAAAATTCATTGTATTAAATATTTTTGTGTATGTCTGATAACAGTTATTCAGAAATTTGTATCTACGGTTTAAAATCAGATAATTACCTCACTGACAATAGGAGTAACTATTTGTTGTCCTCATATTTTAATTTTTGTAAGAATTAATCTCTTATATATTAATTATGCCCTCTTTAAGTTATTTGAAACTCTGACTTGAGTGAGAATTAAGCCCAATTGTCAGACTTATTTATTGCCAGCTCTTTGTGTAGCAGCCTTGTATGTTCATTGTAAGAAAGGAGCAAGATGCTTTTGTATAGACTTCTCAAAATAAGATGAAAATGTTTAAATACACATTATTTTGACCAAAAAAAGGATAATTTTCCCAGAGTAGTGCTGTTTAAAGTAATAATGCCAGGGCATATATTAATTCCCTGCTTTGTGACCAGTGTGATGAGCACAGCTTAGGGGTTTGTTTTTTCAGTTCTGAAGCCTACTAAATATGGCCAGAACCAATGTCATTCTAGGGTACTCTGCCTACAGCTGGTTTGTAAGAATTTGGATCAGATTAAATAGGGGAAGAAATAAGAGTCTGGGACTTTCTGGTTAACAGATCACAATTGTGTGATTTTTTTCAGGTGGCCTTCTGATAGCATCTGCTCATTTTGGTGCATATGTATATGGGACAGACATAGACTACAACACCGTTCATGGCTTGGGTGAGTAGTGGTTCTAGACAGTGTTACAGTCTTTGCTCTTGTACCAAATGTGCCTTTAAGATACTTAAATAGTTATATATGGCATTATACATCTATTTTTAATGTTAAAGTGTTGTGATATAGTTTTAGTTATTCTTACAACAATAAGACTTCATTGGGTATCTGCTTTTTATGAAGTGATCCAGTGTGAGCAAAATGACCCCCGGGGAAACACAAAGGTGAGTAGGAAAAATTCCTCCTCTCAGAGCTATTTTTGGTCTTAGATTTTTAAAAAGTAGGCAATCAATAAGGTTGTAAAACTTTTGGGTTGGGAAGGAAGTGGGAGAGGGACTAGTCATTTTTAATTAGCATATTCATGTTAGTAAAACAGAGTTTCTACTTAACAATTATCACTGTTCTTTTATTCAGCAGTCATATGTGTATACTCTAATTTCTAGTCCTTGAGTACCATACATGTTTTTAATTTCATAACTGACCGAAACATCTTTGAGACAGTTAAGGTGACAGTAATAGTAAAGATTCTGCATTAGACTGAGGGTAATTTGAGATAAGCATCTGCTTGCTTTTGAGGCAATTTTGGAAAATACTTTAAAAATCTAGAAGCTTTGCTAGTGAAGTGTGATTGGATGAAATTGAATCAAACTGAAAATATTCCTTCATAGCTGAATAGTATTAAAAATGTAAAGTTTCTTTGATTTTGAAATTGTAGTTATGCTGGTATTTCATTGTTGTAACTAGAATCAGCCTATAAAACATGCTTTTCCTCTTACTCACCCAGTGTAAATTATTATATAGGTGAGAATTTATTAGACTTTATTTTCTTTTGCTTAAGTAATTTGATATATTGTATTTGATGAACTGTCTTTTTTCCTACCTTGCTATAAAGAATTTAGTACTACAAGGAGAATGAGTAACATTTTATAAAGTTCACCTAAATGGGCTAACCAGAAAAAGATAGTCTTTGTCTGCAGTATGTTAGAGTAGACAAAGTGCTAAGAAGAATTATTCCTGTTTGCTTTTAGTAGAAGCAGTATGTTTGCTTTAAGGATATTGTCCTATATAATTCATTTGAATTTTTATTTATTAGAGTTATGTTTAAAAGTTATGTAATAACCTTTCAGTCTACTTGGGTAGAATTCTGACTGAGGTAGAGTTTCCTCAGAGCTTATCCAAGATGCTATTAGATATGCCCTCTGTTTCCTATGCTTCTAATCTCTTACTATACTCTCAAATACTTCCAAGTTTCTTCTATTTTAAAAATACAGAACTTTTTCTATCAATCCTATAGGGACCCTCCTAGCTACTACTTTGTTTTCCTCTTCCTTTTACCAAAGTGTTTCTTTTTCTTTTTTTTAAGAGATTGAGTTTTTTTAATTAATTAATTAATTAATTAATTTATTTATGGCTGTGTTGGGTCTTTGTTGCTGCGCGCAGGCTTTCTCTAGATGTGGCGAGCGGGGGCTACTCTTCATTGTGGTGCGCGGGCTTCTTATTGCAGTGGCTTCTCTGTGGCGGAGCATGGGCTCTAGGCACGTGGGCTTCACTAGTTGTGGCGCGTGGGCTCCGTAGTTGTGGCTCGCAGGCTCTAAAGCGCAGGCTCAGTAGTTGTGGTGCATGGGCTTAGTTGCTCCCCGGCATGTGGGATCTTCCCGGACCAGGGCTCAAACCCATGTACCCTGCATTGGCAGACGGATTCTTAATCACTGCACCACCAGGGAAGTCTGCAAAGTGCTTCTTTCATTTTTTAAAAATAAACTTATTTATTTTTAGCTGTGTTGGGTCTTCGTTCCTGCATGTGGGCTTTCTCTCTAGCTGTGACGAGAGGGGGCTCCTCCCTGTTGCGGAGCATGGGCTTCTCACTGCAGTGGCTTCTCTTGTTGCGGAGCACAGGCTCTAGGCGTGAGGGCTTCAGTAGTTGTGGCTCATGGGATCTAGAGCGCAGGCTCAGTAGTTGTGGCACATGGGCTTAGTTTCTCCACAGCATGTGGGATCTTCCTGGACCAGGGCTCAAACCGTGTCCCTTGCATTGGCAGGCGGATTCTTAACCACTGTGCCACCAGGGAAGTCCCCCAAAGTGCTTCTTAAAAAGACTAGTTTATTTGCTATTCCTCTTCTTCATCTCTAACTGCGTTCTGCCTGTTATTTTTCAGCTTGCATGCCTACTGAAAAATCTTACTAAGGCCACAGATCTACAGTATTTGGCAGTGTTGACCTTCATAAAGCAGCCCTTGGTTTCCTAGACAGTGGCTTCATTGGGTGGTACTCTGATTTCTTTGTTTTGATCTCAGTCTCCTGAAGGCCCTGCAGTTTTCTTCAATGTCTGTTTATATGTTGCTTTTCTCCAGGCATCTCTTGTTGACCCCTTTTATCACACTACATATTGTGCAGAGTCATGTCATTCTTCTTTTGCTTTTTAAGTTTTGTTTTTATTGTGAAGTAGATCATAATACAGAAGAGTTTATTAAAATAACAAGAGTATCGAACAAACATTTATGTAATTGCCACCTAGGTTAATCAGAAATATCATTCATTCTTACAGATTTAACTTAAGTTTATATACTGACATCTCTCAGGTATATGTATTCTGGTCTCTAACTACCTGCTGAATATCTCTTTCTGAAGCTTCTGTAGGTACCTCAAGGTATATCAAGATTGATGTATCTCAAATGAACCTCATCTTCTTTCCTAGATTTTCTTTTCCTCTTGGTTTCTCAGATCTTAATTGATGGTATCATCATTCACTCATGTCTCCTAAACTAAAACTTTTGAACTTCTTCCTTGAGTCCCTCACTTTAACTCTTCATCTCTTGTGTTCTCGTTTTACCTCCTCTGTCCATGGTCACAGCTCCTGCATTTCCCAAGTTAGCGCTCTTCATTTCTGTTCCATTTATCTAATTCGTCAGTGTTTCTACACTGCTAGAGGAAAGGGACCATGTTCTGTTTAACTCTGTGTCTTTATTAGTACGCTTTGAATGCATTAATTATTGAATGAGTGTTTTAAGGCAGTTTTATGTGAAAAGATAGTTAGACATCAGTACAGTTTACTTTCTGAAATATTTTTTACAATAAGTTAAAATAAAAATAATTGTTCCTTGTATAAATAAAATTAAGATTTGAAATGAAAGCAAGTTTTATTTGATTAAATATAGGTTTAGATAAGTTAAACGTTACTTTTAGCCAAATGACGAGGTAAGAATGTTGTTTGTTAGTTCTGTCTTCCTTTTTCTTTCCGTTCAGGAAAGGCTAGTAGGAAAAACCAGAAATGGAGAGGACCAGATGAAAACATTAGGGCAAATCTTCGTCAATATGGTTTAGAGAAGTATTACCTTGATGTCCTGGTTTCAGATGCATCTAAACCTTCTTGGAGGAAGGGCACATACTTTGATGCAGTCATCACTGATCGTAAGTTTATTTTTATACAAAAGTAGGAGTAGGATTAGGTTCCTAAAGTCATTTACATTTAAATTACAAAATTTATCAGTACAACAAAGAAAGCCAACTTGTATTAGTATTCCCCTCACCCCTGACTTCTTCACATAGTGAGAAGGAAAAAATTATGAATGTAGGGCAGGACACCAATTTAACTAAGTGGTTTTGATTTTTTAAACTATATGTATTAACTTGTCATTCCTTTTTCTCTTCGGCTTATTTTTTAAGACATAAATTTGTTTTTATATTTGTTTTATATTTGACCGTAATTGGTTATTAGTGTAGCAACTAGAGCCAAAATGTCATTTGCAATTATGGTATCACATTTGAAGAGGAAAGTTTCAGATATTTCCCATTTCTCTATGTGTAAGCTTTTATGGTTTGTTGTTGTTGTTGTGCCCGTTGTAACTGGCATCTCCTTTATAGAGTTAAAAGAAATTTGGGTGTGACCCACTGTGCTTGTGAACCCACTGAGCTTCAAGAATGTGCATGAGAACTTGTTTTCTCATGCCATGTGAGTTCTTGGGCTTTTCAGGCATCCTATCTAAGAATAAATCTACCTTTTCTATAGTATTTGGCAGTAAATCTGTATATAGTGGCATACAGTATCTCAACCCTTCCATCTCAGACCTTTTCAGTTCTTTGGTAACTTAGATATTTTCAAATCTAACAAAAGAAAAATTAGCAAGTATGAATATCAGTATGAATATACTTTTGAAAATTGAGTGACTTTTTATTAACAATCTACTTTATTATTTGCTCTCACTCTCTATGTGTATTTATAAAAATACGTAATTTTTTTCCTGATCAATTGAGAGTAAGTTGTATACATCATGGCCCTTCACCGCCCCCCATACTCCAGTGTATGTTTCCTAAGAGTAGGGATAGTCTCTTAGATAGCCAAAGTACAGTTACCAATTTCAGTGAATCGCTAATTCTTTAATCTGTAGTTTCTCATCCAGTTTTGTCAATTGACCCAGTAATATCCTTTATAGCATGTTTTTCCCTGAAGTGCAGTATCCAGCCTAGTGTCAGGTATTGCCTTTAGTAGTCATACCTTTTAACCCTCCTTTAGTTTGTAACATTTTCACAACCTTTCTCTGTCTTTTATGACATTGACATTTTGAAGAATACAGCCACCTGCTTGCCTGCCCTCCCAGTGTTTTAAATAGAATGTCCCTCTTGTTATGCATTCTCAGCTGGAATATTGCATAGGTGATGTGTCCTTCTCAGGGTGTCACATCTGGAGGCACATGATGTCCATCTGCTTTGCAGTGATGATTAGGTGACTTTTGACTATCCGTGTTACCTGTTTTCTGTCTAGCTCCATATGGTATTAGAGAGTCTACAAGAAGAACAGGTTCACAGAAGGAAATACCAAAGGGGATAGAAAAATGGTAAGTAAAAGTTAAATATGGTATGTTACTACTTTGGGAAGAAGCATATTGCTTTTTTTTAATTAACTTAGTTTAATAGTCTTAAAGTTTTTCACTGATTTTGAAATTTTGTTTTCTTTATCTAGTCCAGAAAGCCACGTTCCTGTTTCCTTGAGTTATCATCTGAGTGATATGTTTTTTGACCTGTTAAACTTTGCAGCTGAGACCCTCGTATTAGGTGGAAGACTAGTCTATTGGTTACCAGTGTACACACCAGAGTATGTAATATTAAATAATTTTACTTATAATTATTTAAAATATTAAATAATTTTACTTTTTCTTATGGTATTTGTATATCTAGCATACCTTTTTCCCTGTCTCTAATCATATTCAGGGTAAATATCTTTGTGTTTAATGTGTATGATGACCTTCATTTACCAACACGCTGCATAAAACAGGCCCCTTCTTCTTATTGATTGAATTGCTTTGAACTTTTTATTTTACATCAGGGGTTGGCAAACTACAGCCTGTGAGCCTGATATGGTTTTCAGCCTGTTTTTGTAAGGCACTTGAGCTAAGACTGGTTTTTACCTATTTAAAGGGTTATTAGAAAAGAAAAAAACAACAAAGAAGAATATGTGTCAGAAACACAAGTGGTCCACAAAGGCTAAAATATTTACTATCTGGCCTATAAGAGCAAAAGTTTGCCCCTGTTGTATATCATACTTAGCTCGGGGCCTGTGTGTTCAATAGCTGTTTGGCCAGGCCATAAACTTAGATAAATTTTAACAACTTAGCTGAGTGATTCATCTACTGCTAGTTAGCTTGAATATATATTGGCTCTTAGGATCACCGTAAATGCAGTAAAATCTTTTTTAAAAGCTAAGACCAAACAAACTAAGAGCTATGCATATATTTAAAGCCCTGATTATGTTCAACATTATTGGTTTGGGTTTTATTATTCAATAGCTATTAATTATAAACAGCTGTGTACACCAACAATGAAAGACAAGATGTGTTGACAAAACAGGATCTTTAGATTTGAAAGGCAGTGTCAAGCTGAAAATTTGGCTATTTGTTCAATATGCTATAGATATCTTTTTTGAGAAATTATTTTAATTTCTATATTTACTATACATAATTGTACAAAAAGCATTTTAGACCAGTGTTTTCTTGTTTGTCTTTTCATAATGGTTGATGGTCCCTCAGCAGTTGGAAGCTATGCTTTTTTGTTGTTTCTTTTATAAATGTTTCATTGGGAGCTACCATGACCTAACTTTATTTTTTTATTATTATTATTTTAAAATAAATTTATTTATTTATTTATTTATTGGCTGCATTGGGTCTTCGTTGCTGTGCATGGGCGTCCTCTAGTTGAGGCGAGCGGGGGCTACTCTCTTCATTGCAGTGCGCGGGCTCTAGGCACGCAGGCTTCAGTAGTTGTGGCTCACGGGCTCTAGAGCACAGGCTCAGTAGTTGTGGCCCAGGGGCTTAGTTACTCCACGGCATGTGGGATCTTCCTGGACTGGGGCTTGAACCTGTGTCCCCTGCATCGGCAGGCGGATTCTTAACCACTGCACCCTCAGGGAAGCCCTGTCCTAACTTTAGTTTTGCATCTTGTTTATCAGCTAATAAGACTGTACACATTCATACCCATACCCCTTAACACAGGGCTTATGTTCTGTTAAGAAATTAATTATTTCTTAATTTTGGAAATAAGAGAAATTAATTCCAAAGAGTAAAATGACTTGTCTAAAGTTAAAAGCTAGCTAGTTTATTGTTTTCGTTATTCCTAGTGCTGTTCACATAATTCAGCATCTTGCCAAGATCTCAGGTGTCTGGTATGTGAAGTGATAGATGGTGTTTTATTAATATTTTCAGAGAAAAAAAAATATTTTCAGAGAAGAGCATATTTGTTTATTTTTATTCAAAAGTGATTTCTGCCTTAGACAAGCTGAACTCCAGCAGCAAACTAACTTGTCTTTTTGTTTTAATTCAAGTTTTCAGAGCTGGAATTTTAAAAACTTTATTTGAAATAAATTTCAAATTTACAGAAAAGTTTCAAATGCAACAAACTCCCATCTCTCCCCCATCCAAATTTTCCAACTATTAACATACACCTCCTCTACCCCCCTTTCCTCACCCATTACATTAATCACATGCCCATTATCATTTTTGGAACTATTTGAGAAGTTGCAGATATGATGCCCCATCACCCCTGCGTATTTCTTTGCATTTCTCAGAAGCAAGAGCATTGTTGTCAAATCACCATCAACCCCTGAAGTCTGGAAGTCAGCATTGATAGTGCTGCTGTCCAGGTCATGGACCCCAGTCAGATATTACTGATTGTAGTCTCTCTAGGAAAATGTACTGCATTGACCCATCATGTCATTCTCCTCCAGTCTGGAATATTTCCTCAATCTTTCCTTATCTTTTGTGTCCTTAACAGTTTTATAGAGTACAGGGCTTATATTGTGAAGGTTGACCCCTAACCCGGTCCATCTGATGTTTCTTCCTTGACCAGACTCAGGCAATGCTCTTGGTAGAAATACCACAAAAATGACACTGTGCTCTTAGTGCACTGCATTATGGGGCACACAGAGCCAACCTCTACTGGAGGTCTTAAACTTGATCATCTGGTCATGTTGTTCTCTGTCAGGTTTCTCTGCTGTGAGTTATCATGTTCTTCTCGATTAGTATTTCCCAGGGGGAGGTATCACAAGATTACACCAATATCTTGTTCTTCAGGTGACTACTCACATTGACAACCACCATAATGATGACTTTTCTATTCCATCATTCCTTCTGCATTTTAAGTTGGCATTCTACTATAAGGATTAGTTTTCCCTTCCCTCCCATTAATTTATTAATTTATACTGGTATGGAGTCATAGATTCCTATATTATTCATTGGGTTATAATTTATTACTATCATTATTTTGTTGTTCAAATTGTCCCAGATTTATGATCAGCAGGAGTCCCTCTGAGGTGGCTCCTCTGTCCTTTTGAAATATCCTCATTAGTTTTTGTGTGTTTCTTATATTCTGGCATTTCTGACTTTCCACTATTTTGTAGTTTATTATTTAATTATAATTGAAATTAAATGTGGTTATGAATATCTTCTGTAATTCTTTTATTTATTTCTTTTTTATAAAAAGTCAAACTGGAGGCACTTTCAACTATTTTAGTATTTCTGAAGACCTTAAAAAATGGCCACTGGGTATTTCTTCAGTGACTTCTCTTTTAATAATTTTCGACAAGGGGAAATTTCCAAGTCCATATAACCAAAGGGATTTTTTAGAAGTAAAAAAAGGCACGTTTTTGTCACTTTTTTGTTTGTTTGTTTACCTTAGATGTTTTATCAAAGGACAAATTTCATCCAGGCTAGGACACACATGGAAAGACTACTATGGCATTTACTTCCCTGACTTATTTGTCAGGTCTTCTGATGTTCATAACTAGACTTCTGTTGTGCCTTCTCCTCCCCTTAACTCAAAGTGATCTTATTAATGAACTTAGTTTGTCTTGCGTTTATATTAGGGAATGAACTATTTTCACTTTTGCAGTAAACATAATCCAAAGTATTTACTCTTTTTAAAATAACACAGTATTAGATGAACTTAAAACTAAAGTCATCTGCAGAAGTTTGAAATAATGTTCTTGCTTCTGAATGAAACAATTTAGAATTAGTTTGGTTATGTTGTATTGCATATATAGCTTTTTATTAGACTAAGAATAAAGAATTCATTTTAAAATTGTACCTTAGCACAGCTTAATTTGAAAACTTTTGTATTTTTGGTATAGTGAATGTAGGCTTTTAGTCCTACTATTGAATTAATTTACTCAGCCAAATCCTGTTATATGATTGAAGTTTAAAAATAAGACTCGCACATTATAATCAAGTTAAGGTATTATTCATTAAACGCAGAACATTTTTATTTTTTTTAAACCCAAGACATTTTGAAAGGTATAAGACGATAAAAACAAAATACTACCTAACAGCTTAGTTATTTGTGAAGAATTGTCAGATTGAAAAAGGATTTTCTCACTATTTGGTAATTTAAATTGTGGTGAAGAAACTGCTACTCAACAAACTTCTGCTTCCTCTAGTCCAGATTCTCCCCACTCTAGTATATTGTATTTTTGGCCAGCATCAAGACACTCTGTATATGTTATGTCCTTCAACCTTTATTTATTCTGTACCCATTGCTTGATATACTGTTTCTTCTTTCCTCAGCCGTAAAATTCTAGTCGTCTTTCAAGGCCTGGCTTAATTGTTACCACCTCTGTGACACTTTCTGAAACCTTCTAAGCAGAATTCATCAATCCTTCATATGTGCTCTCCTAGTAGTTTACTCTTATTACTCATAGAGACTTACCACATAAAATTATTCTTGACTTTTGGTATTTGTGAGTTTATTATTCACAATTTCAACTATTTGCAAATGACCCTGAAGATCTGTGTAACATTCATTTGGGCAGGGCATACATTCAACTCGTGTATTTGATATTATAGGAGTTGCTAAGCTGTTGAGTGAGTGTAGCTTTTTGCCCAGGTTCCACATATCCCTATGTGTTGTTTTCTAATTGTCATTTATACACAGATAATGCTCTTGAAGTGATTAGAAACTGTGTTTCTTTGTGAAGGATGTCCTTTACTGGAAATCCAACTGCTAGTGCTTGTGATAAAAATGATGACAAAGTGAAGAAGTCTAATAAAGTACTCCAAAGTAAGATTTGGGGATAAAGTTTAATTGTGATAAAATGAATTTTGTGGTGGCTCAGAGCCACACAAAACAGAACCGAACATGTTGTTTTTCATCTTTCATACAGGAAACAGAGAAAAGTGATTCTTTTAAATTGTTTTCAGTAAGCGCTCCAATCAGCACAAAATCCGTTTCTCAAATGGGAAGTGAAACTCTAATGACATTTGGAAATAGTTAGCTTGAGTCATGAAGATTCACAGGAAAATAAATGGCTGTCAAAATTGATTGATGGAAAAGCTAGGGACCTATACACTTTTTTTTTTCTTTTTTAAAAAAGGTTGAAATATAATTTGTATACCGTGAAAGTCACCTTTTTAAAGTGTACAACTCCATGGTTTTTAGTATAACCTCAAAGTTATGCAACCATCACCACTAATTCTAGAACAATTTTTAAATAAATTTATTTTATTTATTTTTGGCTGCGTTGGGTCTTTGTTGCTGCGCATGGGCTTTCTCTAGTTGCAATGAGTGGGGGCTACTCTTCATTGCGGTGCGTGGGCTTCTTTGTTGCGGAGCATGGGCTCTAGGCATGTGGGCTTCAGTAGTTGTGGTGCGTGGGCTCAGTAGCTGTGGCTCGTGGGCTCTAGAGCGCAGGCTCAGTAATTGTGGCGCACGGGCTTAGTTGCTCCGCGGCATGTGGGATCTTCCCGGACTAGGGCTTGAACCTGTGTCCCCTGCATTGGCAGGTGGATTCGTAACCACTGCGCCATCAGGGAAGCCCTCTGGAACATTTTTGTTATCCCAAAAAGAAACCCTGTATGCATAAGCAGTCACTTCTGCTCTTGTCCCTAGTAACCACTTACCTATCTCTGTGGATTTACCTATTCTGGCTGATTTAGATTTTAAATAGAGGCTTAGATAATAGGGGAATAGTACTAAAAACAGGGAGTTAAGATAAGATACCATACTATCATAATAGTCTAGGCATAGTACAGATTTATAGCTTCTACTTAACAGATTGCAAACAGTCCATTAGTATGAAATATGTTAGTAAATATATAGTAAATAATTTTTAACTGCTGTTTTTTATTTTTTAGTGTGATATTTTGGGAGTACACTGTTAAATTGATTGGCTCATTCATATAATAGAGTAGTGGTTAAAAACAAGTTTGTTAATGATAATGATGACCTAAATGATGTCCTTTCATGCTTAAACTGAAAGTTCAAGTCAAAAAATGATCTAGAACATGTAAATGTTTTTCTGCTGTTAAGCCAAATGCCAATGACTTAGTTTCACCAGTTTAGCATTATTCATGTCATAAATGTTAATTGAAATTGTATTGGTTTTGTACTTTGATTTGATTTATAAATTTGTTTTGGGTTTTATAGTTATATAAATTATATAAGCATGAGGAATTTATGTTTATATACATTTAAGAAACATTTTAATAAAAATACCTTGTCAATAAAAGGTATATAAATAAAATTTAATAAAAATACCTTTTCCTTTGCCAAGAAATAAGATTTTTTTCTTTAAAAAAGGGTATGTTACTAAATTTGACAAGTTCAGACATTTCTAAACCCTGATGTTTGCAAGCCTAAGGTCAAAACTATATCTTCTCTTTGTTACCATTACTTAAGTCTGTAACTATGGTGTAGAATGTATTCTTTCATATCATAAATGCTTTGTGTGAAGACTCCAAATTTGACATCAACTTAATGTCATAGGAGCACAACATTTCTGACTGTATAGTGAGCATTAGAGAATTATTAGGTGAGATGAAATCTGAAATGGCCATTATTTGTTGGAAAGCCCTAAGGAGGGAGGCAGAGAATGACTTCAAGAGAATTCCTTCCACTGATAATGAAGTGAAGTGTATTATGAATGTTGCTTGGTAAGTGGGTGATGAAAGTTTTGAGCATGTGGTCAAGGTAATGAGGGAGAGCTTGTTGAAGGTCACAGGGACCTAGAGAAATCAGTGAACAAGTGGTGGGGAAGACAGTGTTGATGCATTAGAATTGGCTGGTCGGATGGTGGTCCTTTACAGGAAGCGCTGATCAGCACCTTTCCCATTTTGGATCAGAGCTTTAAGATATCCCATATAAGAAATGTTTGCAGGCTGTTTATCTAGAAACATATGAAGATTTGCAAAGGAAAAATAAAAACTGGCAATCACAGTGTTCTTAAAGGTGCCCCTACCTAGTGAGCCCTCTCTCCTGCTGTTCTTCTGAATTCTGCTCCATAACTGTTTCCCCCACATTTGTTACCTGTTTCTTCTACCAAGATTAGTGCCAACAACCTATCAGACATGAAGTTCCGAACTACTGCACCCTGACTGTCCTGCTTTCTAGGTGTCGTCATCTTCATTGACTAAGTACATGTGCTGTACAGCAGCAAGCACCACTGCTGTTTATCATAACTTTGGTTTTATTTCATGGCAGAGGATTGATGTCATCTGTAGTGTTTAGTTTAGTGGTAGTTTATCCGAATAATCTTATATAACAAGGTTAATAGAGGTCTCAAGATGTCATAAAAAATTTTGCAGGGACATTTCATTTTAAAGGGGTATATGCTGTAGTGGACTTTACTTTGGGAATTTATAAACATCCCCAGTTGAATCAGTCCCTCATGAATGTTAGGGGGTTGTTATGGAATGTATTTCTGTCTGTCTTATGTGCTCTCGTGGGATCCTTTAGGGTAGAATTGTCATCTTGTATTTTTGTGGTTTAAATGCTTGGCATTCTTCAATAAAACATACCTGTGTTCTCTCTCATCCTCATTATACAGGTAAAAAAATTAAGCTACTTTCTTTGGATGTGGTTATGTTAAATACTTTGCTTTTTATAAATGCAGATTGTTTATGGATTATATGGACAATTAGCATATGTGAAATAAAATGGCACAGCATGTAGTGGGAGGACGTCCCATACCACACTGGATAACCCCCATGATGATCCTTTGCGGGGTTCATATGTGAGTGTCCCTAACAGTCAGCTGCTCTTTCTTCAGATACACTGAAGAGATGGTACCCTGGCACCCTTGCTTGACACTCATCAGCAACTGTGAGCAGAAGCTTTCCGGTCGCACATCAAGGCGCTTGATAACGATGGAGAAGGTGAAGGGATTTGAGGTAAGTTATCCTAGTGTTTTTCAGATAAATTCTGGAAGAATTTAGAAGTAGATTTTTCTAGTTTTCCTCTAATGAAGTTTGGAAACGTTAGTCCTTGATTTTTTAAAAAATATTGATGAGTTCAGGAAGAGGTAAAAGTTGAGCAGGTTTGTGGCCTTTGGTGGAGTTCAGAGGGTAGGAATAGAATGTAGAAGTTGAAGACTAGAAATAAAAGTTGACCTTTACTTTTCAGGCTTATTTGACATCCTTGGGCTAACTCAGTTATAAAACAGAGCACTCTTAATTAAACAACCATTGTCTAATTAGCAATGTACTAGTTACCATTTCTCCCCAAAAGCAGAACCTACTTGATTGCAGACTGTACTGAAGAGAAAATGTCACTTTGTATAAAGGAGAAAGTAATTTGCCCCCATCTGTTAGGGTCCAACACGTGTTCTCTCTCTTTTTCTTTCTCTTTCTCCCCCACACATAATTCATTTAAGCTTGAGAAGAAAGAACAAAACATCTGTTACTTCATATCCAGATCAGAATTGTTATGAATAATACCTCACACTGGAGCTTAATTAAATCTACAGAATGCTCATTGGGCTGCACTTATCTTGATTGACAACCAAAGCTCTTCCACATTCACTAGAAATTTGAGTAAGCCCCATCTTTGTTTTGGATTTGTAGGGCAAGCGGAAAAGAACAGGGTGTTACTGCCTGAGGATTTTGTCTTACTCATCCTTACTCTGCATTTGATATTTTTCATCTACTTCACAGCTTATGGGTTCTTTCACAATAATAAAAACTAATGTTTGTACAGTCCCTTTTGCATATATTATTTTACATATTTCTTGTTTTTGTCCTTTTAATTTCCATTTCCTGTCTGTCTCTAATTTAGACCCTTATTACCATATACCTGGTTTATGCTGATAATCTCCTAAATTACCTTGCTCCTTCCATTTTTCACACCTCTAGTTCTTACATGTTAAATAAATCTTCCTAAAACACTGCATTCGTTAAGTCACTTCTTGATGCAAAAATTTTCGTGACTCATTTTTATAACAGAGTAAGGTTCAGAATCTTTAATGTGACAAAATTTCCTCAATAATTGGGCTCCAGTATCAGGGCATTTCTGAAGGCTAAGCTATGTGTATATATACATATACGTATGTGTGTGTGTGTGGGTGTGTATAAAGTTGATTGGTGTCCACTCTTACGTATATGTGTATGTATGTATTTGTGTACATACATACATACATATGTAAAGGTATATGTGATGTAATTAAAATGAATGCCTGATAGTCATTTTAAACAAATACTAGAAGTTTATATGCAAATAGCAGATATTCTTGGAGTGGCATCTTGTACTCAATATACTTATGTCATAATTATTCAGCATGTTCTTAAAACTTTTAGATTTACATTTAAAGAAGAAATATATGAAACAGTTATTTTACTTTATAGTACACCTTGCTTTTCTTCAAATTATATTCCTGGACTTTGCTGCTCACATTTTATACCAGACAGGTCACTTAATGTTTTTTGGAAGTCACATCTAGTTCCAAGGATGACAGTTTGCCATTAAACGTTTAAAACATAAGCAGTTTTCAGAAATTCCAAAAGAGGAGTTTTCAAATTGTTTGACACAGTGACACAACCTTCCAAAGCGATCATTTTAAATGGCCACCATTTATTTGGATATGCAGTAAGCCCTCCCTATCCGAGGGTTCCACATCCACAGATTCAGCCAAACTGCTCATCCTAAATGTGGTACACGATCCACAGTTGGTTGAAACTGAGCGTGCGGAACCCGTGGATGCCGAGACCCGACTCTCAGACTTGAGCATCTGCCAATTTTGGTATCCACAGTGGGTCCTGGAACCAATCTCCTGTGGATGCCAAGGGAGGACTGTACCATAGAAGCCCTCTTAACTAACCTCATTTCAAACTCAGTTGATTAACCAGTACTCGCTATTCCTGCTCTAAAACACAATGCATGATGCCTAGAATAGGTCAGATACTTTGACCTAGTGAGTTACTTGGTGTCTACTATATCTGTACACTTCTGTACTTACAGATGAATTGTCTATTGTGAGTCACTTGTGTTTTTCCTGTGAGCTGTTTATGCCAGTTATATTTGCTATGTCATTTATATAATCTAAATACTAGTTAGACCAGTGAAATGTGAATGGAAGAATAAAGTTGTCATTTCTGTAGAAACAAATATGAATGCTTTAGAAAGATAGGACAAAGTGGATTGCTGAAAAATTTAGAGTCTTGTATTGGAAATGGTTGAGATAACTATAACAGGTTGGAAAAAAGTTACTGCAATCCAGGTTTCTGTACTGAGGTTGCTTTGTAAGAGTCTAAGTTCTTGCTTCGTTTTACAGAAGCCAAAACTGGACATCTTTGCAGGTCTTAATTCTGTATCAAAAGATTGATAACGTGGGCTTCCCTGGTGGCGCAGTGGTTGAGAGTCCTCCTGCCGATGCAGGTGACACGGGTTCGTGCCCCGGTCCGGGAAGATCCCACATGCCGCGGAGCGGCTAGGCCCGTGAGCCATGGCCGCTGAGCCTGCGCGTCCGGAGCCTGTGCTCCGCAACGGGAGAGGCCACAACAGTGAGAGGCCCGCGAACCACAAAAAAAAAAAAAAAAAAAAAAAAAAGATTGATAACGTGGCATGTGGAATCTTAGTTCTCCGACCAGGGATTGAACCCACGCCCCCTGCAGTGGAAGCGTAGTCTTAACCACTGGACCACCAGGGAAGTCCCTGAATATACAATTTTTTAAGTTGAAATAAGATGTTTAATATATTAACAAAGCATTTTAATTTTGTCCTGCTTTTACTGACTTTTTAAATTAACTGTAGTCTACTCAGCCTGCCATAACAGAATACTGCAGACAGAGTGGCTTAAATAAAAGAACTTGATTTTCTCACAGTTCTGGAGACTGCAAGTCCAAAGCCAGCAGGTTTGGTTTCTGATGAGACCTCTCTTCCTAGCTTGTAGACAGCCGCCTTCTCTTTGTGTCCTCTGTACATACACACTGCTGATGTTTCTTCCTCTTACAAGGACATCGGTGCTATTGGATTGCCACCCCACAGTGATGGCCTCATTTAACTTCATTCACCTCCTTTAAGGCCCTATGTCCAAGTACAGAAATATTGGGGGTTAGGACTTCAACATACGAATTTTGAGGCACACAATTCAGTCCATAACACTGATTATCAGTATCTGTCACATTGAATAAAAGCCTTCTGTTGTATGTTAGAGTATGCTTTTTTCATACTCTCCCAGTCACTTCTCATGTCTTTTATATTTTGAGGGAAGTAGTAAGACATTTGATAATTCAGATAGTAACATTACAGCTCTTAGAAATCACAGCACTTAATGTACTTATATGAGTTATTAATAATAAGAATAATAACTTAACATGTGCCAGCCACATGAGTAATATGTATAAAAAACAAATATTACCTATAGATTTTGTAGTTTTAGTCTTGAAATGAGAAAGTAAAGTGAGTGACATTAGTATTCTTAGTGAGGTATAATTGGCATATTTCTCATCTGTACATCATGGTTCAATGTTTGTATGCATTATGAAATGATCACCACAGTAAGTCTAGTTAACATCCATCACCATACATAGTTACAAATTTTTTTTTATCATGATGAGGACTTTCAAGATCTACTCTCTTAGCAACTTTCAGATATGCAATGCACTATTATTAACTAGTTACCATGCTGTACATTACATCCTCATGGCTTATTTATTTTATAGTTGGAAGTTTGTACTTTTTGACCCTCTCCACTGTCTCCCTCCTCTAACCCCCTGACAACTATCAATCTGTTCTCTGTCTTAATAAGCTTCGTTTTTTGTTTGTTTTGTTTTTTAGAATCTACATATAAGTGAGATCATATGGTGTTTGTCTTTTTCTGTCTTATTTCACTTTGCTTAATGCCCTCAGGGTCCATCCATGTTGTTGCAAATGGAAAGATTTCATTCTTTTTTTATGGCTGAGGCGTATTCTATTATACATATCACGTCTGCTTTATCCATTCATCCATCGATGAACATACAACTTGCTCCCATATCTCGGCTGTTGTAAATAATGCTGCACTGAATGTGGGGGTGTATGTATCTTTTCAGATTAGGGTTTTCATTTTCATAAGGTAAATGCCCAGAAGTGGAATTGCTGGGTCATATGTTAGTTCTGTTTTTAATTCGAGGGGTCTTCATATTGTTTTCCATCGTGGCTGCACCAATTTACCTTCCTTCCAAAAATGCACACAGGTTCCCTTTCCTTTTTATCCTCACAAACATTTGTTATTTCCTTTGGATAACAGCCATTTTAATAGGTGTGAGATGATATCTCATTGTGGTTTAGATCTGCATTTCTGTGATTAGCGATGTTGAGCATCTTTTCAAGTGCCTGTTGACCATCTGTATGTTGTCTTTGGAAAAATGTCTATTCAGATCCTCTGCCCATTTTTTTATTTTAATTTTTTGCTTTTGAGTTGTATGAGTTCTTTGTATATTTTGGATATTAACCCTTATCAGATACATGATTTGCAAATGTTTTCTCCCATTTGGTAGGTTGCCTTTTCATTTTGTTGATGATTTTCTTTGCTGGGCAGAAACATTTTAGTTTGATGTAGTCTCACTTGTTTTTTTGTTTTGTTTTTTTTTTGCGGTACGCGGGCCTCTCACTGCTGTGGCCTCTCCCGTTGCAGAGCACAGGCTCCGGACGCGCAGGCTCAGCGGCCATGGCTCACAGGCCCAGCCGCTTCGCGGCATGTGGGATCTTCCCGGACCGGGGCACGAACCCGTGTCCCCTGCATCGGCAGGCGGACTCTCAACCACTGCGCCACCAGGGAAGCCCTATTCTTCCTTTTTTCAATGTGGTGTATCACGTTTTATTGACTTGTATTGAACTCTTCTGGCATCCCTGGAATAAATTCCACTTGATCATGGTGTATGATTCTTTTAATGTATCATTGAGTTTGGTTTGCTAATATTTTGTTGAGGAGTTGTATATCTGTATTCATCAAGGATATTAGTCTATAATTTCTTTTCTTGTGGTATCCTTGTCTGGTTTTGGGTAATGCTGGCCTCGTAGAATGAGTTTGGAAGTGTTCCCTCTTCCTGTATATTTTGGAAGAGTTTGAAAAAGATGGTATTAATTCTTCTTTGAATGTTTTGTAGAATTCACAAATGAAGACATCTGGTCCTCTGCTTTTGTTTGTTGGGAAGTTTTTGATTACTGATTCAATTTCTTTCTTTTTTTTTTTTTTAAAGATGTTGGGGGCAGGAGTTTATTAATTAATTAATTTATTTTTGCTGTGTTGCGTCTTCGTTTCTGTGCGAGGGCTTTCTCTAGTTGTGGCAGGCAGGGGCCACTCTTCATCACGGTGCGCGGGCCTCTCACTATGGCGGCCTCTCTTGTTGCGGAGCACAGGCTCCAGATGCGCATGCTCAGTAGTTGTGGCTCACGGGCCTAGTTGCTCCGTGGCATGTGGGATCCTCCCAGACCAAGGCTCGAACCCGTGTCCCCTGCATTAGCAGGCAGATTCTCAACCACTGCACCACCAGGGAAGCCCCTACTGATTCAATTTCTATTAGCAATTGGTCTATTCAGATTTTCTGTTTCTTCATGACCCAATCTTAGAAGGTTGTGTGTTTCTAGGAATTTCTTCTAGGTTGTGTAATTTGTTGGCATATAAGTGTTGATAGTGGTCTCTTATGATCCTTTGTATTTCTGTGGTATCAGTTTAAAGTTTCTTCTTTCAGTTCTGATTTTACTTATGTGAGTCTTTTTTTTTTTTTCAAGTAAGTCTAGCTAAAGGCTTGTCAGCTCTATTTATCTTTTCAAAGAACCAGCTCTTAGTTTCATTCATCTTTTCTATTATGTTTTTAGTCTCTATTTCACTTATTTCTTCTCTGATCTTTATTTCCTTCCTTTCTAGTTTGTTGAGGTGTAAAGTTAGGTTGTTTATTTAATGTTTATTTTAATGCATTAAAAATACAAATATTACCTATATATTTTGCAGTTTTAAGTCTTGATATTAGAAAGTACAGTGAATGACATCAGCAATCTTTATTTTGTGGCCTCCATAAAAAGTACTTGCACCATATGATGATTATGAGGGCTTGAAGCACTGTTCCAAAGAATTGGAAGGAGAAAAATCTAGAGAAAAGGCTTTAATAATTAATGGAGCCCCATAATAAACCAGTCATTTCTGTTTTAGTGACAAAATTAAGACCCATTGTGGACAATTTCACATTTGCTTTTCCCTGAGTTTAATTTGTTTAAGAAAGTCTAGTATATTTTTTTTGGTAGATTTATAATATTTCCCTAAGCAAATTTGATACACAGAAGAAGAAATAGAGAATGATCTAAGAATGCTTCTGAGAATGCTTTTTCCTATCTAAAAATGATAAATAAGGTCACTCACCTTACATATTTTTAAACCTATAAAGGCAGTGTTAAGTTTTGTTTGGTTGCTTTTTATCATTTTACTTTTGTCCTTTCAAATTAATTTATAAAACAAGGCAAGCCTTTTGCTCAAGTAATTTTTTGAAATGGCCTTCACTTTATAAGATCAAATTTAATCAGTGAGTTTTAACTTGTATGGAGTTTATTATAACTGAAATTACTTTGTCATGTTAAATTAGTCGTGTTTGGCTTTTAATTAATTACTTCATTTCTACCTTCTGTTTGTATGGAGAGGAGTGTATATAATTGCAGCAAGATCCCAGTCCTTTATAATGAAAGTGATGACATAAAATTGTCAAACAGTTCTCATGCATATCTAACAAATTATTCTCGACCTTGTTCAGTGTTGTTGATTTTGGCAGTGGAAGACTATTAGTTTTAGATTTTTACACTTTTGTATACTGTGTCTCTTCATTTTTGATTTGTTACTTGTTAGGTTTAACTTCAGTATAACTTTTGACCCACTTGATGTGTTGTTATAAAGTGTTCTCCCTCCCCCCCTTTTAAAATGTAAACATAAGTTATAAATGTAAAAAAATCTAAAGAATATAGATATTTCATAAAACTTTGTATCTTTACATTATTGGCTATAGTTTTCAGACTTACTGAACATTAGTAGTAAAGGAGAAAATTCTTGCTAACCATGTTAAAATTATGAAGATGCCTGATTAAGAAAAGCTAGTTTTCTGTCATTATTCCCTGTTGTAGTCTGAAAGCTAAGTGAATGACAAATAACACTGTTTAATGCTTTATTTTTTACAGCGGTTTCACATCCATTTGACCTTATTATTTTGCCTCTGTTAGAGATGAGGAAGTGGCCAAGGCCTAGCCCAGTCCACTTAAATAGGAAGTGGCCAATTTGAGACCAAAACTCCTCTTTGTCCCTAAAATTCTCTCTCCTTTTTTCTAGATCTTGTTGCCTTTTCACCAAAACACAATTCTACCTTTAGAATATGCCAAGATTAAAAGGCAAATGTTCTTCAGTAGCATGTTACAAGTTTCTTTTAAAGCCAGTTTTTTCTCATCACTCATGGGGCCATGGCAGAATGATTTGTTTTTACTAGAACTTATTTTTCCTGTTGATACAACGTGTAGTCAATGCTGCTATATATAGTTGTGGTCACAGTGGTTACTCCTATAAAACATTTTTCTCATGTAAAATTCATAGGAGAAAAATGCTGATCTCTAGAGTTGTCCAGAACAGTTCAGAAATCAAGTGTAGTAGTTTGTCTTCAGTGAAGTACCCAAAATAATACTCTCTCAGTGTTTTATACCGATATACTTGGATAGACAAATGAGTACCCAAAGCAGCCATTTTCAAGACTTCCTTGAAATTTTTTTTTAAACATTAATGCAACTTTTGTATGCTATAGTACTTGGGTAAATATAAGAATATTATCTTAAATTGTCATTGCACTAAATGGGCCATCATGTGCCCTATTTGCTTTGTGGCTTACTTACTTGACATTCTGCCTTACACTGCTGGTGGTTTGAGAAGTACTGAAGTATAGATAAATTTAATTTTAGATACCATATGGGCATTAATTTAGACTAAAGTTATAATATTGTGTAAACCAGTTGTTATTTTTTTTATAGCTAGCCAGTATAGTTCACATGATTTAAAGTAGAGAATATTGGGAGGTCATAGTAGCAGGTGATGAAAGTTAATGTAATTTTTTATTTTGGACCAAATGAAAGAGTCCAGTAACATGAAGCCTATGAATGCTTCATTAATCAGAATGGAAGGTGGCCAAAACTGAAAGACTTGACTAAAGGACTGAAAGATTTTAAAGCTGTGGAGGGAGAAAAGAACCATTAACATTATAACAACAACAACGGTGTTTTAAATAAGAGAGAGAAGAGAAACTGAGGTCACTTGTTTGAGAAAATGACTTATGAATGGCTTGAAGTGGAAGAAATTAGTCTTTGTATAAGTAGTTTCCATATTAGAATGATAGTAGTGTTACTAATCACAAACTGTGGTGTTTTGCTGACATAATGCTTGTGCCTGTTTCCATTATGCATTATCCTTTCCCAGGATCGATGTTGTCAATTTTTTTTCCTTTGGCAGCCATTTGAATTAAAGGTGGTCTCTTCCTATTGACCTTTCTTTCTGAAATACTTTGTTTTTTGCCTGTCTCTTGCCAGGATGGTTGGGTATTTTCCTTTTGATTAGAGCTATGAAAGATTAGAGATTAGGTATGAAGTATTTCAATCTTATAACATGCCTGGTGGGAAATAGATGCTACTTCATTTATCAGTGAGAAAAATAAGACAGGGTGACACTAAATCAGAACATGATAGTTGGATATGAACTGAGTCTAGGTCATAGTACAATACAGTATTCATTACCATCAAAATGTGTGTCTGTGTGTGTGTCTCTGTGTGTGTGTGAGAGAGAGAGAGGGCAAGGGAGAGAGATGGAGAAAGAGAGACTCTTTTAAATTATTTTGCATTAGAAATCAGAAGGAAGCTATTTGCATTATTTATAAATTATATTTCAACTTGAGATATTTAAAAAAGGCTTATAAAAACAGAAAGAAGCCTGATGCTGCATATCATATTGTATTAATTCAGTTTTAAGGATCATGCCATCTACTTAGTTCTGAATGAATCACTTTTGCTGTTAATGGTACTGTTCCTTGAATTTAAATTTTAGAGAGTCATCACTTGACTTTTTCTTTTATACTTCTGCAACTAAATGACTTTGCCAAACTGGATGTTTTGTTAAATTAATGCTATCATAATAGTTTTAAATTACTATTTCTGGTAAACCAAGAAAAAGCAAAAGTCTGTCCCCTACTAGCTCCAAGAAGGAATCATTTAAGATACCTGGATCCTTCTATTTATGATGCTATTTGGATATGGCTCTTTTATTTGCAGGAAAAAGCAGTTGTTCTCTGAAGGCAGAGAGAGCATCCATCTTAATGTTCCAGCTCTAATGCTCATATTTTCAAACCATGGCAGTAAAACAGTCTTTAACTGCTGTTACAGAATCTTAGGCAGAGGTCAGTTGCAAAATATAAAGTATGACCTAGGGGTCCAAGGCATGAATGGTTTAGGGAAATTGGAAGTTTATGTTCATAGTCAGCATAATCCTCTGGAGCTTTTTTTATAATTCTCAAATGACACATTTTCTATTTTTTGTATTTTTATTTATTTATCAAATGGTTATTTAATTTAGAACTATATTTCTAGTGTTTTTCAAATTCAAACACAAACTAGTGTCTTCTTCTCACTCCATGACCCACCAAGAACCCAACCCTGAGATTTTAATGTGTATTTTTTTTTGCCCAAAACCTAAAGGGTACAGTTTAATGAATAATTATAAAGTAAACATCTCTGTAACCACCACCAAGGTCAGAATTACGGAGTATTGGAGCATCCCCTTTTGTGGCTATTTTTGATCATAAACACCTCCTCCTGCAGGTATAACCACTAATCTTTTATGGTAATCACTTCCTTACTTTCCTTTGTAATATTATCACTATTGAATTCATCCCTAAGCAAAATAATTTTGTTTGTTTTTGATGTTTATGTATATAAATGCATGTGTATTTTAATTAATTTTTCTTTTAATGGATTGTTGATGATTTTAAGAGGTCACCTAGGAGATGAATTGTCTCCAAATTAAAGCAAGAGTATGTATGTTCATGTCTATGCATGTTTTGGTCTGTTACTCATCCTCTGCTGCTTAGGTAAGTAAGGTTCTTCTTAACTTTAATTGACTTTTAGATATAGTAGCTAATAAGTTGTCATTACATTTTTATCCCGTGTTGACCTGTATTTTAATGTTTGAGGTTAAGTTTCGAATTTTATGGAGTTATAGGTTTTAGTGGCGAGTATGTAGAAAGTATTCATAGTTCTGTATCATCATGATAGCACAGATATCCATGATGGTTTTTTTTAGTTAGAAAGAAATTATGTGTTGAGTGCCAGATGTCAAAGTTCAGTCATTAGGTGTCACTCATTTTCAGAACTCTAGATATAAAGATTTTTATATATATTAAAATATTTTAACAAATTTTAGGTAACTTAATATCTTACAGAGTAATTAAACTTTTTACAAGTACAGGTTATATGTAAATACCAAGTTTAGGGATGAAGATTTCCAACCCTTACCTTGCTCCCATTAAGAATAGTGCTAGAGGGTTTTTTTCCTTAACAGTATTGGATGCCAGACTTTTGACCTGCTTGTCCTTGGTTTGGAAATGGCCTAGTGCTGTTTATAGTTGTATAACTTTAGCACAAGTGGTTTCTATAGCTACTGTCCAGTACCAGATGTAGAACACTGGGAAGCTTTGATAAGGGGAGCAGGATTTTTAAACAAAAGCCGGACATGGATAATTACCCTGAAGCTGAACTGAGGTCCATTATGTTCAGCACTGTCATTTACATTTCATTTTCACTCTCTGCTGATTATAAGAAGGAAAATCTACTCACTGTTTTCCTCTTCCATCTCCTTGCCTTCTTCCTCTCACCTTATTAAAGAATGTGTATTATACCTTTAATCTGTTTCATGAATCCTCGACAGAATTAGGTGAGCATCACCAATTTGATGGCTTTTACTTAACGATGACAGCATCATTGGTTTCCACTTATCATAGAATAAGTTTCGTAAGCCATTTGTATTCAAGTGTTTGCAGTGAAACTGCTGTTTTGTATAAACGGCTGCCACTTTGAGAATATAAATGACTTAAGGTTAATACTAGTGAGGTAGAAGAAATCATTATCTCATTATCAGGAGCTGTCAGTAAGTGAAAGGACAACTTAAACCTGACCTATAATTAAAATAGCCATTTGGTTTTCTTCCAGATGGTTTTCAACTTCATCCCCAAAGTGACACCTTTCTAGGGGAAAGCTCTTGTTTTTAAACAGTAATTTTTATAAATTGATGATTATTCTTAGGTATATTGTTGGGGGGTTCTTTGAAAGTAAGTCTTTTGGCAGTAAAGGGATACCGTGAGAGAATTTTGGCTTCAGTTAGAATGTGGGTTGGGAGTGATGAGACAGACTGTAGAGTTAAGCAAGGGGATCCAGTTTGTAGTAGAGGGGGACTGGGGGCAAGGAAGTTGAGAAAATTCATACTTGATGACTCCCTTTTTTTTTTTCTCTGTAAAGAAGGATGTAAGTTTTTGTTGAGAGTGAATGGAAAAGGTAGTATGAGAAAACTGTCTTTTACTGATTTTTACATTCATGTATTTTTCATATTTTAGTATGTTTTCTTTTTCTGATTTGATTGCATGTTCCCTGAGGGGAAAGCCATGGCTTTCATCACTCAGCATGTGTTTATGGGACCATTTGTGTCATGTGTTGAGACAGAACAGACTGATAAAACATAGTCCTTATCCTTAGAGAACTTGCATGTGGGAGAAACGATGACCCAACCCATTCCAGCATAACGTGTTTGGTTTCGTAGTGATCAGTGCATATTGCTCTGTGAACACCAGAGAGCGCCTACCTGAGGAGATGGTCCTTGAGTCAAGAGGCCAACATTTTCAGCAAAGGTACAGAGACATGAGAGGGGTTATGGTGCATTCAGGGAACCCTAGACATTTAAGCATGACTGAAATACTAAGTATGTGGGGAGGAGTGGCTTGAGAAGTGGAAAACCAAAGGCCTGCCTAGTGTTGAAGGTCTTTACATACCAAAGAGTTTCAAGTTTATCCTATCGGTGATGGCAAGCCCTGAGGAATGTGAGTTGTAGAGTGGCAGAAGTTCTTGTTTTAGGAAGGTCACCCGGGCTTTAACATGCAGGCAAGTTTTTATTATGGAAAGATGCCTGTGATACCAGCCTGGAGACTTCTGGCATGGTCATGTGAAGATGATGAGGCTGTCAACTAATAAAGGTGGAAACTGGAGATTGTGGGTGAGACAGTGGAATTGAGAGCTTCAGGGGAGGTAGATGTGCCAGGACCTAATGACTAATTGAATAACTGGGGTAAGGGAGACAGGAGTTAAGGATAACTTTTAGAAATCTGGCTTGGGGTAGCTGAGTAGGTAGATGTATCTTTACCCGTCCTCCCTACTTCCCAAAGGACATGGTGCAGTGCCGCTTTCCTGGACTACTGCAGGAGTCTTCCAGCTGGTTTCCCTGCCTCTGGAATTTCTCCTACCATTAAGTTTCCTGTACGGTAGCCGGAATATCTTTCACAATGTAAACAGATAATGAAACTCCCCTGCTTAAAAGTCATCAATAACTTTGTGAAATTTAGACTAAAATTCAGAGTCCTTCACATAACCCTCAAGGCCGGCCTGATCTTAGACTTCTGGCCTGTCTCTCCAATCTCATTTTGTGCCACCTTCCCTTTAGTTTTGCAAGCCTTAGCCACACTAGCCTGCTTTCAGTTCCCAGAATGTACTTACCTCTTTCAAGTCTGAGTCTTTTCACATTGTTTCCTCCCTCATTGTGTTCCCTAGAACACAATGTGTTCCCTAGAATGCTTTCTTCTGGTCTCTTTCTGTGAGTAAATTTGACTCATCCTTTAGGTCTCAGATAAATGTCACTTCCTTAGGGAAGCCTTTCTTATCCATTCTCTTCTCCCCCATCTAACTAGGTGTCTCCTTATATTCTTATAGTAACCCTTTTCTTCCCAGTGTTTAATCATGGTTTGTAAATACATGTTTGGGTATACATTGTTTAATGTCTCTTCCCGCTAGTATATAACTGTGAATTCATGGAGCTTGACTGTTTTGCTCACCACTCAGTAAATATTTATGGAATGAATAGTAATTGTTCAGTGATTGTTTTGGGCCCCTCTAGAATAAAAAACAATCAAATTCAACAGCATTTAAATCATCCATTTGAAAGAAGAGTAGGAATAGATAGTTAAGCCTAGCTAAAAGTTTTCTGTTTCAAAATACACTGAATTTTATCATTACCCTGATATCACTCCTCAAAAGTCAGTGGTACAGAAACATTTTAATCCTATCATACCTAGGCCTCATTTCTCATGAGAAGCAAACCAAAAAAGCAGCTGAATTGCCATTCTGTGGAAAATCATAACACCTTCCTTCTGTTTAAGGGAGATGATAACAAAGAATGGCAGATTTCTGGGAGAAGGCAGTAATTAGAAGGATAGTTTTACCTAAATGGAGCTGTCAACTTTAGTTTCTTTAAAGTCTGAGCAGTTTTATGATGTTCAGGACGCTCTTACATATATGTATTCTCCCAGTGTAATCCAGAGTGTCATTAGTTTCATTCAAAGTGTCAGCTTCAGGGCTTCCCTGGTGGCGCAGTGGTTGAGTCCGCCTGCCGATGCAGGGGACACGGGTTCGTGCCCCGGTCCGGGAAGATCCCACGTGCCGCGGAGTGGCTGGGCCTGTGAGCCATGGCCGCTGGGCCTGCGCGTCCGGAGCCTGTGCTCCGCGGCGGGAGAGGCCACAGCAGTAAGAGGCCCGCGTACCGCAAAAAAAAAAAAAAAAAAAGTGTCAGCTTCAGATGTAACTACAAAACATACAGTTTTCTTTCTTTTCTTGAGAAGTTGTTCCCCTTTAGATGAACATTTATTAAATTACAAGTGGCTGAAGTACTTTCCTTTCAATGTCTCCTGTGTTCTTTTTGATGCTCTACTTTTGATGTAGAGTTATGTGTAAAAATAAAGATTAACTTGAATAAGGTCTAGTTTATGTACTTTTCCTTTATTTTTCTCGAGAATAATTTGCAAATGGACATAAATGACAATGATACACTTTACAGTCACTAAGGTAAATATGTATTTGTATATTTCCACACTATTCTTCTGAAAATGAAATGGTGTGAATAAATGCCAGTGCCCTCTGAAGGAAAATGGCCATCATGTTGCTGCTCTGTAACTCTAGGTGTTTACAGCAATCAGGACTTAGAGACAGTGAGGGAAATAGAGCGCTCCTGACAGTCGGATGCATGATGGTCAGCTCTGCTTTAAACTATCTTTATCCACAGCGGCAAATACTATACAGAAGGATTTATCTGCTTCAGCCAGCAGAGGGCACTGTACACATAAAAGTACACTACCAATTGTAAAGCTTCCTTTGATTTTTTTTGGCAAGTGTGTTAAAATTCCTCGAGTGGTTTATGTTTAGAATTAGCAGTACTGATAGGACAGGAAATTGGCTGGGTGGGACAGTGGTTAAAGGGGTTCTGTCTAAAAGTTTAGATCTGAAATATGTGCTACCAAATATGTTGCTGTTCCGTGAAGAATGTCCTCTAAATGTCAAACTCCATTTTGAACGACCCACTAATCTACCATGTGGGAAGTTAACTCTTTAACCATTGTTTTGATGTAATTTCTACTTAAAAAAAAAAAAAACTGTGATGGAAAACGCATGAGCTTTGAAGTCTGATCTAGTCTACAATTCTGAAAATACTGCTTACTAGATGTGTGACTTGCGGCAGATAATTCAGACTCTTTTAGTCTCTTTCCATATCTGCAAAATTTAGATAATAATCTGTGAAAAGATGCAGAAAATTAAATAATTCACTTATGTAAAACACATAGTTGCAAATACGTATCAGTTGCTTTCTTGAATCAGAACTTGTATGTTTCTTGTCATATTTACAATTGCTGTTTGTCTTACAAAGTTAAGTGATAGGTCTGAAAGCTGTGTATTTCCATTATGTAGCCATCTGTAGCTAGCACAGATTTTCCTACAGAAATTCTTGATTTCTGGTTATAAAAATGATAAACAGTAGATAGTGTAATCAACAATCTTAATATTTTATTCATATTTCCATAAGTACTGCCATGTGCCAAAATTTAACCAGTAGTTATGAAATTTGGGAAAAGTGGTCTGTAATCTTTCATTGCCATAGTTTTCTTTCTTGGCATTTCCTAATTCTTTGTGTATTTTTATTTTCCATGAAGTACTTCTTGCTTACTAAAGATTGGCAGAACTCAGGTTTCATGATACATAGATGATATCGTGACTGATAGTGATAGACAGATTTGGAAGTGTTAGAGAAACCAGAAATCAAACATTGGGGCAAGATTGAGTTAGTGAGGGATATCAAGCGTTGTGTTGCTTGAGGGTACTCTTCTCCTTTTAAGTAAACCCTTGGCATTTGAGATACTGAGTTGAAAAACAAAATCTGCAGATATTCTTGGTTGAGATGGGCAGGGAATGTGAATAGAGAAGAGTTATCAAAAGGTGATGAAAAATATGTAGAGTTGAATATCATCATCTCAAGTGTGAGCCCTGGTAAACTAAACTAAAGATAGGATGAAAGAGAGAGGGAACAGAGAAAAAAATAGCGAGCTTGCCATTTTATTCAGCATCAAGTTAACATAAGTTCTGAATGCTGCAAATGGTATTTTTCATAAGGACCAGAGTATATGTTAAATGTGTATTGTTCATAGATAATGATATTTACATATATGATATGTATGTGATAATATGTGGACCATAAATGTACTAAATGTTTTATGTGGAACATTTTATGAACCATATCTTTTCCACTTAGATGAAAATGGTAGCCAAAGTCTCTGGAGTGTCTGGCTTATCCCAAAGCAGGACTTAACGCTGCTAGTAATAGAACGGCTCTTGCCAGGTCCCTGGCTGCATAAGGGATTTGGAGCTTTTGGGTTCTCCAGGAGTTTTTGTTATGAATGTCTTATTTCACAATTAGGGGGCAATCAATCTTACAGAAGGAGGCGTTCCACTATAGGACCCAAACACATACCTCACATTGATTCTTCTCTACTCCCTGGGAGATAAATAGCATTTCCCCCAGCCCCCAGAGGTTGCATTGCGAAGGTTAATAGTCTTTCCCCACTTTTCCTGTAGCATGTATTTCTCTGTCACTGGGTCTCTGTAGCACTGAATATATGGTCTTTTAGGGGCTTATTTTGCTTTTCCTACTATATGTTCTGAGCGAATCTTGAAGTCTAAACTAGTTAGATAAAGAATGCCATAGGTAGTATATGTTTTTTTGATAAACATTAATTGTCATAGGTTTTAATCATTACTTTTGGGTTTTCCAGGTTTCTGCTGTTCATTCTCAGTCTCTGCCTCTGGTCTTTATAGTCTCTTCTTCATCCTCAGTTTGTCCTATGTATATCCTTTAAGTCAAAGACAAGCTATTTGGTTAAGCTCCCACTTTGGTCTATGAGGATACCTACCTTCCATTGTGCTTCAGCTTTTCTCTCCTGCTTCCCCCAGTGAGCTGCATAATTGGCAGTTTAGGTGGGTTAGGCACACAAGTAACTGAGCCTGAGTCAGTCCCCGGCCCATCCTGGTCTTCAGCTGTCTTACCATGCCTCTACCTTTTCATATAGCACTCTGGGATCACACATTTCTGTCCTGTCATTCCACTGCAGCCCCAGGACATTCACTGAAGTAGTCTGCAGTGCATTTTGAGATGTAGAGGTGCTCTTGCATGGCTTAGAGGAGTCACAGGGAGAAGAGAGGACAGAAGGCAAAGCTGGGAAGGATCTCACTGCCTGACAGTGTTCTGATCCCTCTTGTACAGAAGAGGAAAGTGAGAAGACATTCAGCAAACTGATGTGCAATTGAATCTCACTCCCAAATGTTAAGGGAAAAGCCTCAGAATTGGGGAAAGTTTGAACCCGTTTGGATTTTAGCCAGAATGCTGGAATATTAGATTTGCATTTTAATAAGTTGCATTTGACCCCATTATGGAGAATAGAGAGGGAGCCACAAAGGCAAGGCAACTGGCAGTTTAGGAAAAAAGCAAGGAGAGATGAGGAAGGCTTAAGCTATAATAGTGGAGTTACGGGTGAAGAGGAGGAGTGGATTTGAGAAATTTAGGATGCAGAATCTAAGATTTTAGGACTGACTTAATGTGAGAAGAAAAGGGAGAGCGATTTGACCCAGGTTTCTGATTTTGATGACTGGGTGGAGAATGATGCAAAGAGCTGTGAGAAGTAATGTAGCAGGAGAGATGTCACATCTGGACATAGCTTTACATATAACCAAGTAAAGGTATTTCTGCCAAGATTAGGGTAATGTAGTTCAGAAAGTAGGCAAGTTTTCTAGTGATCTTATTTGATATAAGGACAGAATGTACAACGCCTGGAAGAGCAGATGATGGCAAGTCCCTTCCTTTCCTGTGACTCTTCAGTCAGACTTCTGATAAAAGTTGGCATGCACAAGGCAAGGCTAAATGCTGGACCATCATCCTGTATTGCTGCTCTCCCAGGTCCGGTCTGGAGATGTGGACGTTGAGTCCTCCCGTCCAGTCGACAGTACTGCTAGGGTTATGGTATCCCTCAGGCATCCTGTGGCTCTTTATATCTCCTTCTAGTATGAAAATTTTGTATCATTGAAATAATCCTCTTAGTTACTAGAACAAAGTTAATAGCATTTCTGATCCAGGTCTCTTCCTTTCTGGGGAGCCTTTGTTCATCACATGTTTATTCCCTGAGATACTCCTGCTTCTTGAGTTGAGGCAAGAGTTAGCTCTTTTGGGGAAAAAAACCTCATTATGTTATAGTTAAAGGGTGTAGTCCCTGGGTCTGGTAGACCTGTGTTCAAATCCTAGCTCTGTCACTTACCAGCTGTATTATCTTGGGCCTGTACTCTTAAATAACTCCTCATCTGTAGATGGTAATAAGAGTGTACTTATCTCTTAAAGCTGATGAGTTTGTATTAGATAGTGCATGTAAAGCATTTAGGATGGTTTTTGGCCCGTAATAAATACCCCATAAATACTACCTTTCATTTGGTATTCTTTAACTTTTTATCTTTTGGGGATTATATAGCCTGAAGTTAGTAACCATTGGCATGCTTTCACGTGCTTGCAAGAATTTGGAACTGTAGTATATTTAGTGCCATAAAATTTAAGTAGCCACTTTTTTTCTTTTTAAATGAATCAGGAAATCTGGGCATGTTTAATAATTTCTTTTTTGTGTGTAATTAAAAAAAAACATTCTGGGGCAAAATAGTTTCTGAATAAACAAATCAGCCAACATAATTTTATTTTGGCTAAACCTGGGCTTTTATTAATATTAGATATGAGGGAGAGAATGAAAGTATTCATCTCATACAGGAATGAGGAAAAATACAAAAATATTTTGAGGATTGTTATATTCCAGATATATTTGTAGATATCATTTTGATACTGAAACCAGGATAAATAATTAGGCTTCATATTTTCTAATTATGTCTCCCGCCTATTCTCAGAATCACATTAATCCCTGTACATTTGAATATGAATTTACAGAAATGCATGGGAAATGAGATTTTATTTCTAATTAGATTTTTTTTCACAGTTTAAGGTGGCTAGTGAAATTGGGTGAGAAGCTGATGTTTTAATGTTGTCTGTCAGTCTTCTTATCCTCAATTTTCTAAGCTGAAACATGACATTTTAGCCCAGGTTAATATTTCCAGTTTCCAAATGTCAGTCTAAGCACTAGTCCTCACCTGTCTCTGAAGTCTAAAAGTGTGAAGATCACTTGTTTATCCTGTATCTTCATCTACTGAGGTTACTGAAAGTTGCCAGGAATAGTTTATTTCATTAACTGAACATGCATGTACTCCCAAACAGTGTTACTGATCTGTATGACATCATACAAATGTAATAATTTGTTGTTGTACACCATTGGAGTAGAAGCTTCCTTGCTTGATAATTCTTATAGTCAAAGACGGTTTCAGTTTGTGCTGAACTAGGAATCGGAAGATGCAGGTGGTTGTCCCAACTCGAGCTGCCTGGATGATTCTCTTTGCATTCCCTGGGTCTCTGTTTTCCCAGTAAAAGTTTTTGTCTTCTCTGTGCAGAGGACTGTTGGGTGGATCAGATGAGGTGAAGTAAGTGAAAACACTTTGGATACCCAAGCATGATACAGATATAAAGTGGTGGTGTATTTCTTGTTCATGTAATAAAGGAAAACAAATGTGTACCAGAGAGTGAGATTTTGCTTAAAGTAAATGACTGCTTTGGTTGCAGGCTAACGAAAGAAATAACTCAAACATCTTTATTTTCTGTATTTTCCAACCAACCAGAACCGGGACCAGTATTCACATCTGCTGAGTGATCACTTTCTGCCGTACCAAGGTCATAATTCCTTCCGTGAGAAATATTTCAGTGGGGTAACAAAAAGAATTGCCAAGGAAGAAAAATCCAGCCAGGAGTGAAAATTAGGATTTTGACAATGGAGAAAGAATAAGGATTTGATAGAAAAGACATCTGGATGTGAACTTTCATGTATGATACAGAAAATGTACTGTTTTAAATAATTTTATATAACAAAATAAATGCTATAAAGTCAACTGAACAATTCTTTTAACATTAGCTTTGTTTTATAGACTATTCTGTTGTATGTGGTCTTTTGAACTTTATATTTATGCTTTCAAGTATTATGGAAATTGAAAACAGTTATATTTTTGGTAATTAATTTACAAATGGTATTGACTTTTTAAACAGATATCTGCTGGATATGTTATAGGCATTAATAGTGTTTGAGAATTTATTCATTAGGTTAGGCTTGTTTAATTTTGGTTTTGATTGTAATTGTTTTACATTGTCATCAATAAAGCTTACTGAGGATTCCTAAAATCGTGTAGTATACGGAGGGGATGTGATGAAGGAAATGAATTTTTATTTATAAATCCCAGACAAGTTAGTAACACAATGATAATGGTGATGATGAGAAAGGCTAGGACCTGACAACCTAAAAAGATTCCAAACTCCTTGAGGCCTGTCCACATCTGAAGCTCGTCTGTACCTTGGATTTGCTTCTGCATTCCTAAACCTTGACTGTCGGTCAAGTTAACTACCCACAATTTTTGGTTTAGAAAGTAACTGATAGTTAAAAGCAGTAACAACAACACAAATCCTTGATGGTTCCCTAATGGCATTAAGTCTAATCAGAGCTCTTTGAAATAGAAGCTGTATTTTCTTGAAGGAGAAACTTTGCTGAGTCCACATTGTGTCCATCATGAAAATATCTTGTTTGAAAACCACTCTACCCATTAATTCAGGATGCTAATAGCTTTCCTGCTCTCGGTGGTCAAAGTACCTCAGCAGGACGGCAGTAAACGAATCCTCTCTCTTTAACCAGAGCCTATTTTTATTTATGCTATTATTATTATTTTAGTGTTACTGCTGGCTTTTATGGACTCACACTTTGAATGTGCATAGCTTAGGACCTCCAGAAGACCAGTGCTGCCCAAGCAGAGAGAGAGAGAGCAGGCCATCCGCCTAGTTCTCCCTCCTTTTCTTGTCCTGCAGCTCTGAATTTCAGCAGCAGATCTCAAACATTTCAGTGATTGTTTTGTTTGGGTTTCTGGATGTGATTTGTGGTACACTGGGGAAAATCTAAAAGTATTCAAGGATGATTTATTTTCAGTATTTCTGTTGTAAACTGACTTATTTAAAATTTTTTGAGGTTATATGGGCGGTGAGTTTGAAACTTTGTAGCTGACTAAATTTGGAATGAGATTTTAGCCTTGCCCCATTTTTTGGTTGTCACAAAAATTAGTCCAAATTAGTTCCAAGTTAGATCTGGAAAAGTTGCAACATTAATTTTAGTCACTTTGTTCTTAAAAATTATCCAACATTAAAAAATATATATTTCACATTATTTCTTATTACCATTAGTGGAGGCCTTCTAATCTTTAATTCTTCATTGTTGTGAGGTTTATTTTCATATATATCAATAAGTTCAGTCTCCCATTCCTGAAATGTCACCGGACTCAGAGTGTGAATTTGTGCAGTTGTTTTAAGGTTGGTACTCAGAAGTGAAAAAGAAACCTGATCACTTTCAACCGATTTTGATTTCAGTGCAGGTAACACGTCCTCGTATTCTAAAAAAAAGAGACTTTATTTTCTGGCATCAGGATCTTACTACTTCTGCATAAGTTGGAGAAGATCATTTCTGGGATTGCTTTAGTTTTATGTGTATTCCTCATGCACTTACTGGCTGGAATATCACCTAGCAAAATGCCTACATTTTAGGTAGTCCTGTAGTATGAATTTACAGTGTAATCTGTGAGTGAACCCTAGGTGGTCTGTGGGCTGGCCTATTTAATGTTTATAATATGACAGACTCTGTAATTTTGTTTCTGGCATATATTAAAACATCCGTAAAATACAGACGGTTACGGATGTAACCGTCTTGGTGGTATTTCATCATAAGTAACCTCCTTCCCATCCATTCTGGTGGATTTTTTTTTTTTTTTTTTGCTGTGATAGCTGGGAAGGAATAGTGGAATAGGAGGTCTTTGGGGTATTTAGCCAAAGTGGCCAACAGATTAAAAAAAGTTTAAAATCTGCTACAAATTTCTAGCCACTTCCTGCCCAAGGTGACCCAGGTTTAGGCCTGTTCGCCACTAACTTCCTTATGACTAATTCTTTAAGTACAGAGATTGAGCAATGAAACATTTTCAAACTGTTTAAACTCTGGGAGGTAAGTCAGTGTTACCATTATTTCCTTATGGTGGAAACTCATTTAAAATTCAGGGCTGGGCTTCCCTGGTGGCGCAGTGGTTGAGAGTCCGCCTGCCGATGCAGGGGACACGGGTTCGTGCCCCGATCCGGGAAGATCCCACATGCCGCGGAGCGGCTGGGCCCGTGAGCCATGGCCGCTGAGCCTGCGCGTCCGGAGCCTGTGCTCTGCAGCGAGAGAGACCACAACAGTGAGAGGCCCGCGTACTGCAAAAAAAAAAATTGATATACCCTACGTATTTAAGAAGAACGGTGATTACAACTAAAGAACTTTATTTCAAGTTTGGTAGGGAAAAAGTAGAGTATGAGTTAACATACCAAATGCATTGTAGTGAATGTGTTTAAATTATTGGATGAAAAATGTGCTTTAAAAGTTTGGGACAGAAACAACTTTTAAGGTAATATGTTTTATACTCTTAAACAATCAGGGATGAATTTTTTTTTTTTTAACATCAGGAAATTAGATGTTAAGTTTGTGTTATCTAGATGCCAATATAAGCAAATCTGACTCTTGAATCAAAGGCCTTAGTCCTTTTGGGTTAAGAGAACTAACCCATTCTGGAAATATTATCAAGTATTGCTAATCCAAAGAGATATGTAATAAAACATTATGTGTTGAAAATCAAAGGTGACATTTTTTGGGGGAAATGATCTTTCTACACCATTCTAATCTCCCTTGTAAAACCACAGTGGAACTAAGCTGATGTTCATGGTTCTAATACTAAACAAGGCACTGGCCCTGTATAAATTCATTAATGGAACATAGGGGTAGAAATGGAGGTTGGTGTTGCTGAGAATATTGATGACCTTACTGTTGATTTGCCTGTTTGACCAAAAGGGAGTAAATTATACCAGAATAAGGACTTTGGCTCTTTTTACAAGAGCATGGGTTTTCTCCATTATAAAGTTATTTAGAAAACTAAACACTTGTAAGAATCTTTCTGTCTTAGAAGGATTGTATTCATAGAATAAGCGAAGGCTACTTTGATTCCCAACTCACTCACTCCCATTTTTCTCAGATATTTATCAAGTAATGTGGTTTGTAATCCAAACCAAAAAAAAAAGTGCCTTAATCCAGAACATACACATGGACACAATAACACTAGACTGATGATGTTTGTACTTTACTAAAACATTGAGATCGTCTCTAAAACAGAGTGGTTTAAGAACATAAGGTCTAGAGTGTAAAGAATTGTAATGGAATGATAAACATATCTGCGATTCTATCTAGCCATAGCATCATGGAGACAGCACATTCCTTGATGTTCTTTGGGCAAACCTGACTCTATTCCCTTAATAGAGGTCTGCCTCAGGATGTTCATATGTTTCACTATGTGGGATAAGCAAGTTGACATTTAGACATAACTGAGGCCAACCTGGAATTTGGCTCTTATCCCTTGCTTTATAAGCCATTGTAGACAGGCTCTTAGGGGGATGGAGGCTAAATTCTCATGGCAGTCTCTTAAGAAGCCTGGGCCATGGAACAAAATAGGCTTAAAAGATGAATGTTAAGATAAGCCAGCTTCACTTTATGTAACTGCTAGCCCTATTTCTTGGGACATTAGGACGTGCTTAGTATATTTTTGTTCTAGAATTTGAATGTTCTTACTAAGATAATTATATCGCCGTGATGCCAAACTGAATCACCTAAAAAGGAATCTGCTTTGACCTCTATGACTTTAAAATCTCTCCTTTAATCAAGCCTTCCTGACTTTCTCCTGAGGGCTTATCAGAAGAACTCTATTTTGTCTAACATCCAGCAGTGGAGATTAGCTGGACTTATGTGTGAAATTAGTCAGATTTTTTAAATGGCTGAGGAGAAAATTAAAATTGGAAATGAAATGGTACTTGGGTTGGGCTTTGAAGGGCTGCCCAATTATTGTATCTAATGTGTTGTACATTTGTGAAGTGGATCAGGATGGTCAGAGCTGGTATTGATGAGCTTTAAAAATCTGTAAAACCTCTTTAATATCTGTTTATTTATAAATCATGGACTGGAGTATCTCACCACAAGTCTGAGTGCTTCCAGCACAAACAGCAAAACTTCTTTTTGCATTATTTTTCTATAGTTTTTACCTCTTGGGTGACAATTCTCCATAGATGCCTTGCGTTTCTGTACACCTTACTAAAGGGGGCACTGACCCCCTGCATCGTAGACCGTCTTTTGGTGGGGTGTGAGCACCCTTGAAAGATAAAGGTAGTGTCTCCACCTCCCCTGCCTCCTCCCTCTTCTGAAAAGGGAAGAAGGCTATTTTAGCTAATAGTCTGCTAACTATTAGCTAACTACTGGGCTCTTTTCAAAACTGAACACCTGAGCCATCCAACCTGATACTTCCAAAGTGGAGTGGATCAAACAGACTCACAACTACCAAGATAGAAGGGCCCAACAAGCCTCACTTGTCCAATGGAATTGGTATATTCAAGAATGCAGCTGGCTTAGCCCTTGTTGCATCTTGAATTTAGATGAAAAGGTGGCAGCTATCCGTTTGGGCAAAGTTTTACCCCCCATTCCACTGCCTGAAACAAAGGGAGTGGCTCAATGGTGTCCTTGATTCATAAAGGTTACATTTAGGGTGGGCTAAAAATACACTTAGGTTACAATCAGGAGATTCCTCGAAATGCCTTCTGCCCCGTTCACTGATGGATTGGCCAAACTGAAACCCAGTGGTGTTGGACTGCTGTGGCTGCTCGATCTTAGCGCCAGGTACACAGACCCAAAAATGGATGTGGCTGGCCTGGTCCATGGGCATAAAAAGCTATTCTCATAACTCCAGCCAATACCCTCTTTGCTGAGCCTTGTTATAGTTTTACTGACTTTTAGGCTTTTGCTAATGACCTACGGTTTGTTCTGTCACTTGGGAAACTACAGATTAGCTGATTAAAGATACCCTTCCTCAGGGGCTACAAATAGTAGAAACAGACTGTGGCTGCCGACAGAGCTGTCTGGGTCATTCTCTGATGAGACCAACTAGAGTAAAGCTGTTGGTTGGGCTGGCACCACCCAGATTGCCATCATTGTTCCCTGGATCCATCATTGTCCCACACATGGCAGCACATCCACCATTGTATAGACAGGACACAAAGTAAAGGACTATGTTTCTGATGCAGAGTTACCATTTGCTGCCAGACTTGTGACTCCTGCCAAAGGTAGACTCTGATTGCCTTGTGGTGAAGGAGACCACATTGCATGGAGTGTTGTCCAGCCTGCTTCTGGCAGATTGATTATTTTAGATCTTTGCCCCACTCTCAGAGCTGTTGGCGCTTTCTCGGGTTACAACAGTGTTGTTCTGCAGTTGACTCCAGCCACGTCACTTTGGCCCATGAGACTAATTCGTGTCACATATTTGGCTTTCTGGACCATTTGGTATTTGGTATGACAACGGTATTATACCTTTCATAAGCCACTCGACCATGGGCTGATAGTCAAGGTATCTGGTAGACTTTCCATGCTCCCTACCATCCCCAGGCATCTGGAATTTTTGAGCTCTGGAAATTTTCTCTACATTGTTCTGTGTTTTCTCTGGCAGTCATTTACCAAGCCTTCTCAGAAAGGCTTAGTACATTGCTCCAGAGTTGGCTCTGACTAGTGCAGTGTTTTGTCCTTTGTCAGACACCTAAGTCTTTTAGTTGGTGGGTTTCAACTCAGAGACAGTTGTTGATTAATAGCTTGAGTCTCAGGCTGGGAAGGTTTCCAAAACCAGCACCAAAGAGGGAGCTGTGACAATCCGGTCCAAAAGGACTCCTCTACCTAGTATGCTTTATTATTGATGTTGAAGCCGGAAAATCAATGTTTCATCTGACTTATTATCTTTAATTTTCTTCTCCCTACATTTTCCTCTAGATCTCAAAAAATGTAAACAAAAATTGTCTTCTATTTTATTTTAGTGGTAACTGCTTTTCCCTGAAGCAGTTATATGTGCTACTCTATTTTCCCTATTATACATGTTCTAAGGCTTGCCTGCTGGTGATTGGTTGATGCCAGGGCATAGAAAGAGCATGGTGTGTAGGGGAGCTACATGTGGTTTAGAATCACTGAAGGGTGATGTGTGACCTGGGAATCAACAAAGTACGGCTAGAGATTATGGCAGGAGGGGTTTCTACCTTGCCTCCCTCTGCTCTGGGGGAGGAAGGGAAGCTACCTCAGGATTTTTAGTGGGAAGGAGATATTATCAGGCTTGGTCTATCACCATCACTCCAGTGGTAATAGTTTGGAGTGAAGGGAGATACACTAGAAGCTGGGATGTTTGTCAGAAGGTTGTTGCAGTCATCCATCCAGGTTAGAGATGTAAGGATCTCAACTAGAGCAGTGGTAGTAAAGATTGAATGGAGAATATTAAGAAGATGAAATGAGCATGTCTTGGTGATTGACTGGGCACAGGGATGAGTAACGGATGATATCCAGGGTTCCAACTGGGTGACTGCATGGATGGCATGACACAAACTGGAATAGAAAATAGTGGAAAGAGGATGTGTTTAGGATCGGACAGACATCCTGAACATGAGAAGCCTATGGAACAGGCACAGAAACCTGCACAGCAGGCTGTTGAGTATTCAAGGCCGAAGCTGGATAGTGATTGCAAACGTGAGGAGCAGAAGATCCCTGCATGAGACAAAGAACTACTGAGTTAACATACCCCATACAGAGCTAAGGTTCATTCTGTTGCATTGTCCCCCTGCGTGATATGTATGTTTAGCAAAGAGAATTGGCACGACCCAATACCCATGAGACTGGATCAGGCAATTCCAAAGTTATTACAAGAAATTTATATTCGAGTTGCTAATGAGATGAAATTACTATGTTGTACTACTAGAAGCTTCAGAGAGCAACACTGGCTTTGGGGTGATGTGCTTCTGTCCGACTGGATGGGTGCACGCACTCCATTTGTTGTATACATCAGTGAGCCCCATCGTAGAATTAGAACTTTAAAAACCGATAGGCTGCTGTTACTTGCCTCTAAGAGAAACCTGCTAAAGAAACACAGGCCATGCTGTTTGAACTCTGGATGTAGAAAAAGAAAAACTCAAGAGTTTTTTTCACTCTCCTCCTTATCCTTTAAAATTAAAAATACTTCCCCTTTCTCTTTTTTAAGTAACTATGTAATAACTTTTGGGTAGCAACATAAAAATTACAGGGTAGGCCAGAATGGGGAAATTTTTAATTAAACTGGGGGTTTTGTTTGTTTCTTCGTTATTAAAAAAAGTTGGGCCAAAATCCCGATTTCCCTCTACTCCCTTTTTATATATACTTACGCATTTGGCAGAGTTCATGACAAAACCTCTTCCCAGCTGAGGATGGGCCAAAAACCTTTTCTGAAGCTCCTACTAATTTGGATTAAACTAACTGGTCGAAAGCTTCACACAAATTCTGCCAGGAAATGTCATAAGATCCCTTGACATTTAATTCTACAAACAGTCTTATCTTTTGGAGCAAAATAGAGAATAAAAATTTATTTTTTGATTTATGCCTTTGTTAGCTTGTTTTCTTTCTTAGTTTTGGAAAAACAGATCAAGAACCTGAAAACAACAGAACTTTGTTTTTGCCTCCAGTCTGGCTTCTAAACCCGAAGAGAGTAACTTGCATGATGCTAAGTGGGTTCCTGAGGAAAGAAGGGCAAGATGAGAAGATGAGTGCTGTGTAATGAGCAAGGCTTCTTGGAGAAGACATGACACGTTTCTACGAGCTGTGAGTGGTCCAGGAGACTCAGTCCTTTAGCAGGTGATATCACCTAGTGCACCAGAACCAAGGGTTAGACCTTGAAGCCTATCAAGTTGATCTCTGTATACTTTGTTGCCATTCTTAGCAATGAAAAAGACACAGCCCCTGTCCTCAATGAGCTTACAGTTGGAGGGGCTACAAGTGGTAGTAAACAAGGAGGTAAGTAGTCAATTCAAATAGTCGCCAGTCTTACCAGAGCATTAGTCCACGGTGAATATAAGAGGAGCATTTAACCACTTCGAATAGTGTAGGGTGTATTAACCATGTGTTTCTGATATTTTGACATGTGGGACCTTGCTGATCTTGGAGAGACTGCTCCTTCCAGGGCCAGCCAATTCCTAGAGGCGGTGAAGGACTCGCCTGCTAGTGTGTCGCTCATATGCAGACCAAGCAGCTCAGAGCCCATATACCCCTACGTCCTCTCTCAGCCCCTTACACTCTGGGCCACTATTCCCATGTCATAATCACTCAAGGGCCAGATACAGACAATTAAGGACAGACCCTACACCCCAGAGCCCACTGAAACTATTCAAACTAGCCAATCCCAAGCCTGCTTACCCTACTTCACAGTTTGTTCCTGTGGGAACCCCAGTAAAGGCTCTTGCCCACATTTTCCCCGAGCTCCCCTCTGCCTTCTGACCAACCTGTGTGCCCCTGCATGGCAAGACATGCTCTCTTTGGGGAACTTTGAGGAGCAAGCTATCTTTTCAATGGCAATCATATTCTAATCTGTTGGTCTCAGCTTACTTGAATAATCATAAAATCTACATTTTAAAATATAAGGGGTGGGAGAGGGTGACATCTAAGTAGACTCCTGAAGAAGCAGTGCAAGTTGCCAGCTGACGTCAGGTTGTGTGAGGGCGAGAGGGGGATTCCAGGCAGAGGGAAAAGTACATTTGGATAACAATTCAAGTAGTTTGGATACTTGGAGCTAAACTAAAAGTGCTGGGTGAAGAGAAGAAATGAAGCTGGAGAGGAAATGAGGGCCAGATCATAAAGGACTTACATGCCTTTCTACAGAGTTTGGGCCTGAACTGGGAGAAGTTTCCTCCCTACGAGGATCGTTCCCTTTATGCTGTTGTCAAGGCTCTTTAGGAAGTTGTAGCTTCTTGCAAAATGGCACCCTGTGGCTGAGATGCTTGACAAAGGTCCTATGGTGATGGAGTTTGTGGCTTTGCCACTGCTCTAGGGTCTGTTCCTTTCTTGGTTCTGGGTCTCAGTTAATGACCGTTCAGTGGGGCAAGCCACATACTTAAGGCGGCCTGAAGCAAAGCATTACTACCTGGGAGCCTCAGTTTCTTCATCTTAGGCTCCCTTCTTAGGCTCCCAGTTACACTGTGTGCAAGATTTCCCACTTAAATGCAGCAGAAACCTCCCTGACCCTGACTGACAAGACACTTGCTTCAGAGCCAAGAAACAGTCTTGAGTTGGCCTCCTGCATTGAGTGAGATGCTTTTTATTGGTTTCACTCTTCACACAGTGCTGACGGTGTAAGCTTGCAGAAGAGCAAGCTGACAAAAATAAAGACTCCTGAGTTGCCGGCTCTTGTTTGTCCTTATTTCCAAGGACAAACACAAACCCTGTCTCCGGGAGCTGCTTCTTCACTCCAAGACAAATGAGCTGTTGAAGTGTCATGATTTTGAAATCCGAGCAATAGACATAAAGGATATTTTATTGATCAACCTCAAGGAATCTCTCATAAATAAAAAACGGTTTGTGATTCAAACACTGTTGCTTGTTTCAGAGCTTTGCCATGGGGTCCATTGTTCTGATGTCTAAGACCTGTAGTGTTCCCTGAAGGAAAATGGTTCAGAACCCCGAGCACTTGTCTTTCCCATCTCCTTGAAGTAGCCTACCCAGAGCATACAGTCTTTTTTTTTTTTTTTTTGAGTCACCAAATTCTTATGACCCTTTAAAACCCCGTTAGTAACGAAGATGAGAGGGAGGGCATTTGTTTGTCATCCTTCTTTCCTCTCCAGTCCCCTCCCTCTATCATTCCCTTCTTGCTTCTCCTTCAACATTTACTGAATGCCTGATGTATACCAACCACCTTGGATAAAAAGGTGATAAAAAGCCTGTTTCTTGGGCTGAGAAGCTATATACATAGTCTTTGGTTAAGCTAATTTTTGTTACACTATTAAAAATCATATTCTGAGTTCCAAACTCTGGTACTTAAAAAAAAAAACAAGCAAAAATATCAAACACAAAGCTAGACTGTGCCACTTTCAGTATAATACTGTTCTCTTGCTGAGGAACTAGTGAGGTTAGGAATGGTGGGGAGATAGGCTGGGAGATATAGTCAGTCTTAAAAGAATTGAAAAATTTTCTCCTTTAGTGTATATTTCTTTTTTGGGGCTGCACCGTGGGGCATGTGGGACCTTAGTTCTCCGACCAAGGATCGAACCCATGCCCCCTGCATTGGGAGCGTGGAGTCTTAACCACTGGACTGCCAGGGAAGTCCCTTAGTGTATATTTCTTTTCATCCCTTAACCATTTTCTTTAAATGTTCATGTTTCCTCCTATAAACCTCTACAGTTATCTTTTTCATGCTTTCTCTGTGCTCTATAAAGTTCCACAGTCCTTTAAACATTTTTTAAAAATTTGGTGAATAGGCAATAAGTTTACATGGTTTAAAATCCAAAACAGCTTAAAAGGATATACCCAGTGAAAAGTTTCCCTCTCCCCTCTTTCCCTCCCAGTGGGTGCCTCAGCCACCCAGCTCCCTGCCCTGGAGACAACCACTGTCACAGATGGCTTAGCTCAATGTCAAACAACATAGGATAATCCAAATGTGAAGCCATCATTGCAACACACATGTGGAACATGGCAGGAACAAAGTGTGACCGACCCTTTCTAGTTGGGCCCCAACAAGCATCTTCCTGCCCGGTGTCGTTTGAGCTAATAGAAAGAGACCGAGTTCGGTTCAGAAGCAAAGGACAGTTTTATTCTTTGATCAGAGACTGGAGAGGTGAGAGCTCGTGCTCTAGAGTCCACGCCCTCCCTGACAGGCCTTGGTCCGGGCTGCTTTACAGGGTTCTCCTGGCCGGGGTAGGGGGTGGAGCAGAGCTCTCACGGGTCGGGCACTGGCGCAGGCGCCGCTATGCTGCTGGGGCTCCAGGTCGCGGGGCGGGAACGGGGGCGGGGACGGGGGGTGGGGTGGGCGGGGCGGGCAGCGTCTCTGCACACGCCGGCCGCCATCTTGAATTGCGGTGTCGAGCGCAGCGCTTCTGCCCAAGGTCCACCAATGAGGTGTCAGCGAAGCGTTTTGTCGCCGGGAACTCTGGTCTGAAGGGCCGGGCAAGGCCTCTGCACGCGGCAGCCTGTGAGCAAGTGAGACTAGACCAAGCACAAAGGAAAAGGAAAAACAAAAGGTTAGACTTTATTACCTGGATTCTATTTTTATTTCCCAGGAATTGTTGATGGGCTTTGCCAGTAACAAAAGAACCAGAAGTGAGAGGGTCCCTCCCAGCACCATCAGGACAGCTCTGACTTCATCTGTGTCTACTTCTCATTGTTAACCTAAAAATAATAATAATGTTTCCTTATCTATCTCCCTTGGAATGAGAGTCTATTGAGATGATGTGTATAAATGCATTTTAAAAGATTGTTCTGTAAGGGAAGAGAAAACCCAGAGCCTAAAGCTAAACCCGTCAGGCATATTTGTCATGGGAAAGAGTCAAATCCTCCAGGCTATCGTCCAAAAAAGTCTTTCACTTGATTTCAAAACTTCCAATGAAGAGACGCGGAGGGGCTGTTGGGCTCAGTAGGGAAAGGTAAAGGATGGATTTATTTCCTGTCAATTTTCAGATTCTTTCTTGAGTCCTCCCATGAACTAGTGGAGGCAGTGCCCTTTCTTAGGTGCATAACTAAGCAAAGAATGCGACTCCTTTTGTTAGCTGCCTGATCGGCCACCTTTGGGATCAGCTGAGGCTTATTTCCTGGACTGCTTGATTCCCTTCTGGTCCGTGGAGTGGTTTCCAATCGAGAAAAGATTTGGTCAAGGTTACTTTGAAAAACATGTGGATTTGGGAGAAAAAATAGATTGCTGGAGGACTGTCTCTTTAGGGTGGAGGTCACCATCTCCCCGGAGGCAAAGCGTGCCCTTTACTTGGGAGGAAGTTGTACTTCTGGAAGGAATGCGGACTCGGTGTGCCGTTGAATGTGCATGTGTGAAGGGGACTTGGCCTGAGAGCCCTGGCTGGAGCCCTTGTTTATCCACAGAAGATAAGAAGCAGGGACGGAGATAAGGCGGGCTTTGATGTGTGTGTGCCTGCACCTGGCCCCGGAAAGGCTGTGTCTAGCGCAGATAGCAGCTCCGGTAGGCAGCCCACTGAGCCTTGTGTAGTGACAAATAGCCCTGCAGTTATGTGGAGGAGACCGCTGTCCTCTGGTCAGTGAATTCTGGTGCCATTTTATCAAAGGATCCCTCATCTTATGCCCTTCATAGACTTCTTTTTTTTTTAAGAGAATTATTAATATGTACATACTCAATAAATGATAAATGTGTTTTGAGCATTAATTTTCCTTTACAAAGCAGCCTAAGCAAAGCCCCAGGATGCCTGGGAGAGTGTCCAAGGTTGCAAGACTTTACTGCCCCCTATCTCCCTCTTTACTCTTCTCCATCCCTCTGTGGCAGGAAATAAAGTTTATTCCACAGGTAACTGTCTGATGGTGTCTGTGGTTTATGTCTTGACTTTCGGATGCTGGGAATTAAGTCTTATGTGTTAAGTTTTCTTTGAAGTTATTTATCTTCCATATATTAGGGAAAAATCAGATACTTTTCAAGGAGAGTCTTTTGGTGAATCATATTGGGATATCTGGGTGGACATACTGTTTCTCTTCCTTGCTCTGTTAGGGGATCTCTGGAGAAGTTTAGAGTCCCCACTGATTGGAAGGGATTGGTGGCTTTTTGGTCAGTGTTGAATATAAATCAGAGGTCTGAACACTGTAATTCTAGGAGAAATCATAGTGACCAGTGAACAAAACAAGCTTGGTTAAAGTTGCTTTAAATGCACAGACACCAGGAGTTTTGTAATGGGTTTGGTGATAATTAAAATAGTTAAAATGCTTCTGTGCAGGGAGCAATTAGTCTTCAGGAAAAACACAGAAAATGTGTCATTTACACCACTGTCTTCAGGCAATCAAACCTGCCATCTGTATGTGAGATGGTTTTAGCTTTTTCACAGCAATGGAACTCAAGGCACATAGGTCAAGCCCTAGTGGCCTAAGAGATTACCTCCTTATGGCCCTGGTTGTCTTCAAAGTCTTTCTACTAGAGCATCTTTGCTAAAGGGCAGGTGAGGATTGAGAGGCTTAGCTGGCAGCTCCACCTCCCCAGTAGTGTTTCAAAAGGATATGTCCAGTGCGGATGATGGAGCTGGCTGGATTTCTGTTATTGTGCCTCAGATGGCTCTAGGAGCCTACCTTGGGTATTGAGGTTATTCCCTTCTATGCCTCTGGATTTATTGAGTCCTTGCACCTCTGCTGTCTATCAGCACCACTCGGTCTCCCTGTTGATGGCCAAAGATGTGGCAGGTAACAGCTGTACTATAAACAGGGTTAGCTACTAGATTTCTAAGTTTCTCTTCACTTTTAAGATTCTGGGCCCAGAAAGATCCCAGAGGTGGTACAAGCCAATCATACATCACAGAATTCAGGGTGTTCCTCCCTATTCTCTCAATGTATTTTGGACCAGGGATTGTGTGGCTAAAATGAGTGTCTATGACAGCTCTTATAAACAGACCAAAAACATGAGTAGTAGGAGAAACAGTTAGTGGATAGAAGGTAGAGGCTGAGCATGAGGAAATTCAGTGAGCTGCAATGCTAATAATAATTACCTGAATATACCAAATATTTAATAGGCTGACATTGTAATAAGTGCTTTTTATGGAATATTTCATCTTCATGGCCATTCTATGCCATTTTACAGATGAGGAAACTGAAATTCATGGAGACTAAATGAAGTAAGTAGTTTAACGGTGAATAATGTTAGATTTGAACCTGCAGTTGACTGATGACGTCTGTACTTTGGACCATTACGGTCTACCAATAGCTATTAACTCTTTTCTCCTATGGACTGTAGGTTTTTCCAGGATAAGGCCTCTGGCCCATTTATTTTGGTGTTCTCAATACCTAATCATATTGTCTGGTTGTATGGAATTAAATCCTGTTCTCCATTGACATAGAACTGTACATTGTCATGTCCAAAGACAGCTCTGAGAATATATTCAGAAAATTTATCTGGAGGAAAGGAAGGAAAAAAATCATGGTCAATGGAAATGTGGGTGAGAGCTGTTTCTGCTGGCCATGATGTTTTCACGAGCCCTCTGCTCACCAGCATTCTAGTGAAAATGAATGGACAAGGACCATCAAGACTCAGAGAAAAATTAGATAAACCCTATGGATTTACTTCAAATGCGTTGTCACTTTTTACTTTTTGTGAGCAGCTTGTTTTTTTCTTCCTTTCTTCATGCTGTAGACCCAACCTAGACCTGGTTGCAAGATTTTTATCATATTTCTTAAATTCAAAACCTTAGGTCAAGAACTCAAATTTTAAAATTGAGGAATTGTTTTCCCCTTAGGGTTAGCTACTCTATTACCTACAAGCTCTAAAAATAATGCTTCGCCTCAGAACCTGACATCTGTTGTCTCTGTTTTACTTTTATCTTATCACTGGCTCTCCAACTCAAGCTGTCCACTGAGGGAAGTGAAATGCCAGAGGGGGTGTGTGTGGTGCCCTCACCCTCCTTCAGGCAAGTAAGGCCAAGTGTGCTACAAGAACACTGTTGACTCTGTCTCTACAGAGAGAATAGACCATTCACTCCATGTTCTGTCACTCAGTGCATCTGTGACAAGGTGCAGATAAAGCACCTCACAACATCCGGAGGGTCTGGGTTGGCCCTGCTCACAGGATGTGGCCAGTCACTGCCAGAGGTGAGGACAAGGCCTGGGCTCTGTCCAGCAAGCACACAATAGATTTGTTTCAAAGTTTCCCTTTTTTCTTTTGATGGAGAAATGAATCTCCCAACTCTGATGACAGACAATGCCCCATTTTAAGGACTGATGTAAGTCAGTATATTAGATTTCTGAGTTGAGCAGCATTTTGAGAATGCAACCTAAACCACTGTGGTCTGCTTTTAGATCAGAGGACAAATGGATTGTAGTTTCTGTGCTCGGGGAAAGGGAATCACTTGGTGTCTTAGTTTGTTTGGGCTCCTATAACAGGATAACAGACTGGGTAGCTTATAAACAACAGAAATTTATTTCTCACAGTTCTGGAGGCTGAGAAGTTCAAGATCAAAGTGCCAGCAGATTCGGTGTCTGGTGAGAGCCTACTTCCTGTTCATAGATTGTTATATTCTCGCTGTGTCCTCACACGGCACAAGGGGCAAGGGAGCTCTCTAGGGTCTCTTTCATGAGGGCACTAATCTCATTCGTGAGGCTCCATCCTCATGACCTGAGCACCTCCCAAAAGCCCCACCTCCTAGTACCTTCACATTGGGGATTAGGATTTCAAAGAATGAATTTGGGAGGGACACAGATATTCAGTCCATTACACTTATATAAATGAAATCCATGACTCACGTTCGTGGGTAGTTTCAATCTTCTTCCTCACCATATCTTTCTAAAAGTTGCCAAAAGGTAAGTAGCCTCTTGTTACTTGGAAGTGCTGGTGAGTAGTGCAGGGGCTGAATGAAGGACCACATGATGTGAGAGGAGAATCACGGCCACGGCCACGGGGGAGCCGCAAGGTAGGGGGAGGCTCAGCCCTCTGGTCCTTTGCTGTTATCACCCCAGAGCTTGTTAGAAATGCCTGATCACAGGCCCCATGCCAGACCTGCCAAATCAGAATCTGCATCTTAACAAAATCCCCAAGTGATTTATATGGACATTAAAATTTGATAAGCACTGCTCCAAACTCAAAGCAAGTTTCCATTAATACCACATATGTAACAACTATTGTCTAATAGCAGAGAAGAAAGATGACTGAAGTCATTAACATAGTTCTTAAACTTTTGTTATCAAGGTTAATTATTTGTTTATTTAAACTAAAATGGCCTACTCCCTCCAAAACCATTTATTATACATCAGTAAATCACAGGCTTCTTTTTTTTTCCCTACACGCTTCACAATCCTCAGAATGAACCAAGGATCAGTCAGTTCTTTCAGTTGCTGATGCCTGTAACCAGTTCCGTCTGATACTTGAAGTTGTTGGTGTCCTTCTTTGCCACCAATAGCCAGTGTGTAGTCATTACACTGTTAGAAGATAATGGCTGTTGTGAACAGCTGTTGGTCTTGTCTGCCCAGAGGCCCATTTCCCTTTTATTTCATAATAACGTCTTCCTCATCAGAGGTCTCCAGATTGGTGGGGCTGTCAATCAAGGTCCTCTCCCCTCCAGTGACCAAATGAGTTGGTGTGTGACCACAGCAGGGCCAATCAGGCACTCTCTGATTGTGATACTGAAGCTCATTTAGTCTGTCATAAGAGCTGAGAGGACCATTGCTGCCTAGATCCTGGAGTTTCTGGATTACCATCCTGTCTGAGGCTTGGCTGTTCAACTTTTTCTTCTGTTGCTATTCCATGTTCTTACAATATATTCCATTTTTATTTGCCTAAGATAGCCACAGTTCCTTTCTGTTGATGCAAACCAAAGAACTCTGGCTGAGCAAAGGAGTCTAAATATGTTTCATGTTGTGGAAAACCAATTTTGTTTTTAATGAGGAGGGATGGCACTTATGAATCACCACAACTTTCCACTTTGTTTCATTGACTGGGTTGTGTTCTATAGCCAGGTGTAAAAGATTTTAAGGTTGTTTAAATGTTATGTATAACTTTTATCCTGTACCTTGTTGTAGTTTTTTATATATATGTATGTCTTCGCAAAGGCTAATATTAATCAATAATCACCAGGATACAGGTAGGTGATACTTCCGTGGCAACTTCAACCTTAACCTCAGTGTGTTTTTAGTTTTCAAACTTATGACTTTGGTTTTCATGTGCTCTTAGTACATCCTAAGTGAGTTCAAAATTAACCCCAGGGAAAGAAAGAACACATGTATAGCTTATCAATCTATTGTACAGAAAACAATACTGTTAGTATAGGCCAATCCACTTAACGACCCTCAAAGGATGTTACTTAGTGGACAGATTTTGGTTTTATCTATTCATAGAGCTGCATAAAAACTCACACACTTTTCCCACAGATGTATTTCTTAATTGTATTAGTGAACACAAAGGACTGAAGGTGATACAAATTAATGAAATGAATAAATGATACTGCCTTATAAACAATCAATTGAATCAAGCCCAGAGAATAGCTAACGTGTAGTTACTTATTTTTTAAATGCCTTTGGAAGAAAATAGAAATGGATCCTGGTGAAACATTGGTTGTTTTAATGTCCTAAATAAATAATCAATACTCTTCAGCCATTTAAAAAATATTGTAGATTAATATTTATTGGACGTGTGTTGTCCATGATAGATAAATTAAAAAAGGGTATGTACCATGTGATTGCATTTTATTATCTGTTATTTGTAATGATGTTACATATACACAGAAATATTGCAGTGTCTTACAGTGGTTATCTCTGTGTAGTTTTATTTTATCTTATTTTATTGATTTGTTTTATTTCCTTCCAATTATGTTTTTCTGATTTTTCTATACAAACATGTTTTGCTTTAATAACATGAAAACAAGAAAAGGTTATTTTTAGTTAAAAATAAAATAGAGACTCAGTGAACTTTGTGTATAAATTAATATGGGGAGATATGTCAAGGATTAGATGTCTAGACTAAACCTTATTATACAATGTAGAAATTACAAAAATACTAAATTTTCCTGAGAATGTGGAAAGTCTTATTAGCTTTTAGTTTTAATTAACCAAATTCAGTGGAACATAAATTAAGAAAATATTTCTGCAACAGTTCTGATTTTGTAAAAACATCCTGCAATTGGGGATTAAAAAAGAAGAATAAATTAAACTTGTGTTAGAACAGGCGTTTCTGTTTTCTAGACCAGAGCTTCTCAAATCCTAATGTGAATCCCCTAGGGATCTTGTGAAAATGCAGATGGTCTGTGGTGAGGCCTGAGATTCTGTATTTCCATCCTGCTTCCAGGTGGAGCCCGATGCTGCTGGTCTGTGGCCACACTTTGAGTGGCAAGGGTCTCTAGACCGAAGTTGTCATTCTTAATGACATTGGAAATCATTCCAAGCCAAGGAAAAATAAACAATCACTGAGCAAAAGCTTTTAGAGTCCAGGCCAGAAAGCTGGGAGGATTTGAGCCTTCTGGGTCTGGGACTTGAAGGTTTCATCAGAGTGGAACTGAGGTCAGAGTTCTAGGAGTAGGAGTGAGGGATGAGATGGTGGATCAGAACATGTGGAGGTGGGTCGAGGGGGGACCGTGCAAGGAGGGAGACCATCCTACTGATGTTGTCGAACCCTAGTTTGTGTGCCCAATGCACAGTAAGGCCAAACAAACCAAAACATCGGGGTTTGGAGCAGATAAAGTTTTATTTCAGGGCCAAGGAAGGAGAATGTTGGTTCGTGCTCAAAAGGCCTGAACTCCCCACTGATTTTGAGGGAAGAGTTTTTATAGGCAAAGTTTGGGAAGAGGAAGGCAGTGTGTGTGACCTTCCTCTGATTGGATGGTAGTGAGGTAACAGGGTGGTGTTGCAGGAATCAGACTTCTGAGTCCATGTGCTTATGCTCAGCTTGAAGTTATCATCCTCCACCTGGATAGGAGCCTTATTTCTTGTAGAAGGACTCAGAAATATCACTCCCCTAATTAGTAATTGTTTGAATCTGCCCTTTAGAACTCAGGGAGGGTCTAGGAGGCTGAAGCCTTTTCCCTACTAACAAGAAATGGGGGACATGGAAAGGCTTTTGTTCCCAGGAGAGCCTCACAGGGTCCTGCTTGGTTTCACTGACATGGCTATTCCTACAATATTATTTGATATAACATTCCTGAAGATGCCACTGATGGTCTCCTTCACCCAGTGGATTAGAAAGAGCTAGAGGTTGGCAACGTTTGGAGAGGATACTTTGGGAGAAGTGGCAGCTTGTGAGCATGGGAGGAGGGGAGGGAGGAGGTGATGGTGAGGGCTGATGTTGGTGCTGACTACTGAGCAAAGGTGGGCCTGCAGTGGAGGGACGGAGGGACCAGGCAACAATTTGGGACCCTTGACCTGTGGGGTATCTGAGGACAGCCCAAGGCATCTCTGAAAGTCTGCCTATGTGCCAACTGACACCCTGGATTAAACCAGAGCTCTGCGGTCCACTTTTAAGTACATGGGAACAGTTCCAGAAGGATTAGTATCTTCTCTTCTCAAAATGGGAATTAGAGTACATTAACTACACTGCTGCCAGAGTCACCCAGAGCCGTGGGCTCCTGGATTGAGGTTGTGTAGGGGAAATAGAGGCAAGAGCTATTAGACTGCATTTCCCAAACAAGTTGCCTCCTGAAGCTGAAAGGCAGTGTTATAAGAAAAAATTAATTTGCCTCCAATATACAAAGAAAGTCACAATTAAAGATTGGAGACAATCTTTTAAAACGTTCTGTTTAATAAACTGTGACAATTTCTGACAAGATAATAATGGTCAGTAAACCATAAGGAGCAAATTCTATTTTGAGAGCAAACACCAGGTCAAAAACATGGTTTCTGCAGGCCAAAAAATCATGTACGTTAGGAGGTCCAGTGGTTTTCATTGTCACTTAATTGTTTGTTTCAAAGCCTTGTTTTATGTTTGCTTACTACCTTTGATGCAGAGCAGGGATAGTTACAAAGGATAATTAACTTGATACTAGAACAGAACTTGCATTTACTTTGGAGATGAAGACTGATCCCCTGGGCGGGGGTGGGGCCCCTGCTTTGAGTCTAGGAGCATCTAGATTCAGCTGAGATCCTCATCTGCGGATAAGTACAGAGTCACCACTTACACTCACTAGGGGACAGAGATGACAGAAGGAGAAAGTGAAAGGGTAGAAACTAGTTCCCAAAGCTAGAAACCACTGACCATAGTTCACTCACAAAAAGATGTGAACTATTTGCCTATGAAAAGGAGCTCTAAAAACCCAAATGATTGAATCTGAAGCTTTTTTTTACTGTTAAGTAAATAGCTTGACAAGACCACCTACTATATAAAGGGAATCTATTGACTAGAGTACTGTAAAGGAGAGATGATACTTCGTCCCGTCATCTGTTTCTTCTGTCATGATGTCCACTGAGCCTGGGCCTGGAGAAGCTACAGGGCTCCCGTAAGATGCAGGCAGGACTGAGCTGAATCCCACCAGCCTGAGTCCTCATGTAGCCCTGCTACCCAGCAATGTAAAGGATGCCCCCTTTGTGTTTTATCCACTGACAGTGACCTTCTCTTGGTACATTGGAAGACTCCAAACCAGAAAACAAAATAATCTGTCCTTTAATTCTGGACAACCGCTGGCTAAATTGTGATTAAGTAGGTTTGGTTTAATTCCTGATGCCTCTGTTCACTACTATCAACACCTTACTTAATCCTCTCTGGGCTTCAGTGTTCTTAACTGTGAAATGGGAATAATCGTAGTACCTATCTCATAGGGCTGTTGTGAGGATTATAAATTTAACACATGTAAAGTGCTTAGGAGAGTGCCCGCACACAGTAAGTACTCAAAAGATAATACTTTATCATCAAAATTATATTATTATTACTCTTTAGCTGTGCAGTCAAGGGCAGTTTCTCTGAAGCTGTTCCTTATATGTACAATGAGGATAATAGTACCTATTTCATGAGCTTATTGTAGGTAAAAAAGGATGGATGCTGAGGCAGATGCTCAGACTATGGACAGGTGGAGCTCAGATGGTATTGGGCAGAGTTGCCTGCACATTTACATTTACACAGGAGTGGAGACTCCTTAGAGAAAGGGACTAGGATTCAGACCTCCTCCCTTGTTGGATGGCTCCAGGGAACAGGATCAAGGCCAGACTGTAAAAGTAGGTGAGCAAGGAAGCCCTCTGGAAGAAACACATTTTGCAGGCCAGTACCAAGGCTGGCCTCTCCAGGCTGGCCAGGGTGAGCCAGGGGTGCCCTGAGGGCCAGAATTCATCCTCTCCTGCCTTGTAGTGAGTGAATCACAGGCCCATACTGTTTGGCGTGACACTCTGTGGACTGAATATACTCCTCAGTCGGAACACTACATTCTCTTGCCTAGAGATGATGGAAACCCTGGGTGAATTGTCAGACCTACCCTGAGGGTGAGACAAAGGGCAAACTACATGGTGCAGTAGAGGTGAGGCTTGAAGTGCCCTCTACCTGAACAGCCAGAACATTGGCTCCACTAGCCAAGGTGAAAACAAGGTGCATTGCTTAATGGCTGGAATGTTGGGGGGCCTGAGCAACTCCCTTCAAAACTTTATTTTTAAAATAATTGCTGTTTTGTAAAATATATCATACATAGTAAAATGTGTACAACGTAAGTATATTGTTCAATAAATTATCACAGAGTAAACACACATGACTCATGTAACCATCACTTAAATCAAGAAATAGAATATTGCCCAAACAGGAAGCCATCCATGTGCCACTTTCCCAACACAGTTGCCCTGGTGCCTGTTAAATGGAATCAATATCCTGACTTTCAGGTAAGCGCTTCATTGCTTACCTTAGAGATTTACCACCTAAGAGTGCATCTTCAAACACCATGGTTTGGTAGCTTGTTTTGCTCAACACTTTTGTAAGATTCATGTATATTGTTGCATCTAACCAAAGTTTGTTCATGTTCTTTGCTGTGTGAATATAGTATAGTTTACAGTATTTATCAGTTCTAGCAATGATGGACATTTGGGTTATTTACAGATTTGGGCATTCATGAATAATGCTGCTGCCAACATTTTTTTGTGTCTGCTGGTAAACGCATACATTCATTTGGTCGGGTTTATACCTTGGAGTTGACTTGCTAGGTTATACTGTATGCGTATTTTCAACTTTAACAGATTATGCCAGGTTATTTTCCAAAGCGGTTGTACCAATTTACCTTCCCACCAGAAGTGATTAAGAACTTAATTGCCCCGCATTCTCACCAATACAATCTTTTTAATTTTAGTCATTTTGGTAAGTGTGTGCTAAATGTGCTGTGTTTAAACAATTTTTTTAATAATAGTTTTATTGAGATAGAATTCACATACCACACAATTCACTCATTTCTTGAATGGACAGTTCAGTGATTTTTAGTATATTCACAGAATTGTGTAACCATTACTTATTGTTTGTAATTTTTATTTTCCTGATTTCTAGTAGATGAACACCTCTTCACATGTTTATAGATCATTTGGATTTCATCTGCGATGTGTCTAAGTCTCTGCCTCATTTTTGGGGGTGTGTTGTCCATCTTTTTAAAATTGTTTCATTGGAGTTATTAAAAAATTCTGAGTCTGAATCTTTCTTCAATTTGTGGCTTTTTACTTGTTTAATATTACTATCTGACAAACAGCTGTTTTCATTTTTGTTACGTATAAATTCAACAATTTTTTTCTTCATGGTGAGAACTTTATGTGTCCTGTTTTAGAAATACTTTATTTTCCTAAGTCAGGTCATGAAGTTAGTCTCCTATATTATCTTCTAGAAAATCTGTTGTTTTGCCTTTCACATTTAGAGCTCTGATTCACTCAGAAATAATTTTAGTGTATGGTGTGAGTTAAGGAGATCAAATTTTATTTTCTTTCTGTTAAAATATCCAGTTTTCCTAGCACTATTTATTTAAAACATCATCCATTCCCCACTGCTCTGCAGGTCAACATTTGACATAAACCAAGTATCCATTTATGCACAGGTCTGTTTAAGGCTTTTTCTATTCCATAGATAGAATTGTGCATGTTTGGACCAATACCTCACTATCTTAATCACTGTAACTTTAGAATATGATTTGATATTTGACATCTGGAAAAGCAAGTCATCTTCTCTTTTCTTTTTTGTTTTTATTTAAAAGAGCATTTTGACTATTTCTAACTCTTTGCATTTTCCTATGAATTTAAAACTCATCTCATCAAGTCCCATAAAAGCATCTGTTAGAATTTTGACTGAAAGACTTTCTTCATTCCCTCTTTTTTTTCTTTTTCTTTTTCTTTTTTTTTCCAGTTTTACAAAGTGGATCCCAAAAGAATTGTTTCTTCTCACTTTGTGAGTGACCATATTCCAGGCACTACAGCTATGATGGTGGTGACTGTGGTCTGGCATTGGCTTTTGTAGGAACCAACCTCCAGACCAGCAGTTGTGGAGTTATCCAGAATTGAGGGCTGTTGGAGTTCCTGACCTATGGGAAGAGCCAGGACTCATTTAGGAGATGAGTCAGCATATCTGGGGATTCTTGGTCCTCTTGAGAAGAGGACCACAGGAAAAGGAGAGAGTCTGCCAGTTTGGGGAGGGAGAACTTGGAGTCACTGTAATTTAAGGTATCAAGGTGTGTGCCTGGAAGCTGGTGAAATCCAGTCATTCTGATTCCTTGATAACTGAATGAGTGAAGAGTCTCTATCAGCACCAAACAATGCCAAGTCACAGAAGATGTTGAGTAAATGAGTTACCTTCCTCCCTTCTCTTGCTTTGCCCCAACTACCTGTAAGGCTGTGCTTGACTGAACACACAGTAGGACTAGGCTACAAATGTTAGGCAGCCGTAAACCAATGGCTTGGTAGTTTGTGATCAGATATAGGAAATTCCTTTGAGCAGATGTGTTGTCTGTGATGCCAAAGAGACAAAGTTGTGAGCAACCACTAAAATGCCAAACTTTTACTGACTGTACCTTTACTGTTTCTGGGAGAATTCTGAAAACATCCCTAAAGCAATAAGCATTTGGGTTTCTCTGGTTTCTACATAGTTTCTTTTTCTTAAAAGAAGCAAACTTCTTAAGAAACAATAAAACTCCAACATTGAGTTGTACCTAAGTGTTCTTGCTGTTTTGGTTGCTTTGGACCTATGTCTGAGCCCTGAAATTGGAGACAGCTGGCAAGCTGCAAAGCTGCATGTTATCCCAGCTCCCCTTTGTTAACAGCTTCATGCTGGGAGCTCTCCATCTACTGCTGCCAGCAGGGTGTCGCTGTTTCCGGAACCTGTCATCTAGGACCTGCCGGCATTCAAACGCATCGTCTTCTCTGGTTATTGGAAACTTCTAAGGAACAGTTTTTCTTTTGTTTTTGAAGGCTGTAACTGTGGACATGAGGGAGAGATTGACAATAGTGATACCTTTGGTTTCTGTAAATGAAGGTTTCTTCCTAGTTTCATTGAAACAAAAAAGGATCTGTCATAAATGCCCTGTTAAAGTTACCTTTGTTTTTGAAGAGTCAAATAGAGGAGTTAAGGTATGGCTACTTCCCAATGGATCCCTCTGGGAGGGTTTGGGGGCAGTTAGAGAGTCCTACAAAAGTAGAACCACATGGATCAAAATAAAAGCAAACACAACAGATGACACAATAAATAGTAGCCATGGGTCCCTTTCCTTTTCTGAATTCTGGATGGAAAGTCAGTCAGGAAAGGGGGTCTAATCTCTGGAGACAGTGATGGAGATGTACTGCCCATCAGAGAATGAAGGAACTTTCACTTCTTTTGCTTTCTCTCTAGGATTCCTACATCAGAATCAAGAGACATGTTGGTTTCCATAGTAGTTTCCAGTTTGCTGCTTGTGGTTAGGGTCCAGAGAACTTTGGAAGCTGCAAGGCTTATCCTTGCTGCACAGACACACTCTTCCCTTGTTTTTTGGCCCAATATCACATACCTGGTATTCTCACATGTTCTCTTTCTCCAAAATTTGAATAAAAATTGACTTTCAGATCTTACACTCATCCTAAGGGAGAGATGTTTGCAAAACCAGATGGATTTGTGAGATCAAAAACCAAAAATAAAGGAATGAACCTCTGAAGGTAGAATTCCAGGAATCAGCCAGTTGGTGGGAAAGTTTGTATGGTTTTTCCCTCCTTCCTCCCTTTCCCCCTTTCTCTCTTTTCCACTCCTCCCTTTTTTCCTATAGGAATCATAGACCTAGTGCTTTTCTTCCAGGAACTTAACATTCTAGTTGGTTACATCATCATGCATAAACCAAATTTGAACGATAATGACAATATAACAGCACCACTTATTCAGCATTTATATAAACAATGTGCTAAGCATCTTATATGTTTTACTACATTCAATTCTTATAACAGCTCTGTGATGTTAGTAGTATTATTTCCCACATTTTTACAGATGGGGAAGTTGAGGCCGAGAGAGGTTGAGCTTGCCTAATAACCATACACCTAGTAAGTGGAGGATCCAAACTGGTCTGACTTCCAACCACTTTGATAATTCAGCCCTACACTCTGATTCATAGGCTACAATAATTTGGTCTGTAAAAGAAGGAAATAAAATGCCAGTGAGTGAAGCTTTGTGGAGTTGATGCGACTTGAGTTGGTGAAGAATATATGGAGGAAGTAGGCAAGTGAGTGTCATTTATGGCCTTATTATGCCCTCAATTCTGATCAGTTTTTCCCTTCAGAAAAAATAGTCTCATTGCCAGACATGAGTGTTTGGAGTGTAGTAGTTTTCCACTTTAAGTAAGAACTGGTTATCATTAATCAATGCGTGCAGCCCTGTTTCCTCTGGGGGGCTTCTTTTGGATGCTGATAAATCTTTCTAATTAGCTGTAAAAATCATGTAAAATAGACATCATGGTTTTTTTGTGTGTGTGTGCTGGGTCTTAATTGCAGCAGGCAGGCTCTTTAGTTGCAGGTTGCCTGCTCCTTAGTTGTGGCACGTGTGCTCCTTAGTTATGGCTGGCGGGCTCCTTAGTTGTGGCATGCAGGCTCCTTAGTTGTGGCAGGCGGGCTCCTTAGTTGTGGCACGCAAACTCTCAGTTGTGGCACGCGTGTGGGATCTAGTTCCCTGAACAGGGATCGAACCCAGGCTCTGTGCATTGGGAGCTCGGAGTCTTAACCACTGCGCCACCAGGGAAGTCCCGATGTCATGTTTTAATCATAAGCCACTTGGGCCATTGGCATTCGTGTGATAGCTTGAATTCTTATTTTCCTTTACCAAATTGCTTTGAATTTATGACATTTTTAGTAGATCTTCTGTAAGTCCACAGACCTCAGGATTGCAAAAGCTATGCATTGTTTTCAGTAACTCAATCACAGAAAAGCAAAGCAAAAAAAAAAAAAGCAAAAGAAAACATTGACACATTGTCAGTAGTTTATTTTCCCATATGTTGGTGGGCTATTAAAGATCTTTGAAATCTCTGCAGATAATTCAATGCAGGCCTGGTTCTAAGAATAAAAGCTGGCATACTGATCAGTGAAGGAGAATTTTTTTTTTTCTCAGAAGCTAAAATGAACTCTTCCAAGAGTTGGGGAGAAGAATATGGGATTAGAAGGCACATTACAATTGGCCTTTAGTGTTAAGATGTAACGTCAGATCAGGTTCAGAACATAATGGCCACAGCTGGAAAAATCAAGTGTCAGCTAAAGTTTTCTCCACATCTTGGCGTATCAGTGGTTCTCAAATTTCAGCATGTATCAGAATCATTTGGAGGGTTTGTCACAGCACAGATTGCTGGGCCCCAGGCCAGAGTTTCTGACTCAATAGGTCTTTGATGGGGCCTGAGATTTGCACGGCTGATGTTCTCAGGTGATGCTGATGCTGCTGGGGCAGGTACCAAATTTCAAGGGTCTGATTTACAATCCCAGCTCCATGCTATCCAGCTGTGTGATGTGAACACTTCTTAGTGTCTTGTGTCTTTTTCCTTGAATCACTTGCACCTAGTCTAGTGCAGGTTTAGGAATCACTGTAAAAACCACTGTGATATATCTAATAGCATCTGCTGGGATTCCCAGCTGATAAAAATATTTATTTCATTGTTCCTGGGGAGTTCTAAGGATTAACTAATGCTGTTCTTCAGTATAAGTTCATGCAGCAATGTTGAACATAGCGCATGAAGCCTAATAATTACTTTCAGCACTTATATTCTGAAAAGAAAACACTATTATTTCTGAAAGTCACATACTTGTGTTCTTGTCTTTGTGTATGCCACAGCACCTAATAGAATGTGTTAAGTTTAGTAGGTGTTCAATAAATGCTATTAAGTTGAAACATTGGATTTTAAATTTAAACTAGGTGCCAAGAACTCATCTGTTAAATTATAGCCTTTGTGTAGATAGAAATAATCTGAATTTTGTACACTTTATATGTGAATTAGAATCTATACAGAATTGGGAGAAGAAATTATCTGTCTTCCTCAATCTTTATAAAAATTGAATGTAATGATTGAGCATTTGGGGCTCAGATCATCGAGGATCCTATTTGAGGCGTATTAGTGTTCCCCTTACCAGGATTTCTAGGAGTAACCTTCTGGCTCTGTGCCTCTTTGGGAGGCTTTTCCCTGTAGCCATTGATGGCTGGATCCTGAACATGGTTGAAAATGCAGATTTGTGTCATAGTAGAAACGCTGTGTGCCCCAGTTGAGTACCACCTCAGAAGGATTTTTGCTCACTCTGAAGCCAGGAGAATGGGCACTCTCCCTGAGTCTTCGCTCGTGAGGACTCAACGAGAGATTACTAAAACCACTCTCTTATATAGTCTGAATCACTGCACCTAGCACACCAAATACACGTGGATAATTCCATTTTCTATTTTTAAATGTCAGGGCAAGTTCCTTCATTTCTCTAGTTAATAAATGAAGTCCTCTAATGAGACATGCGCGACCCACTCTTGTTATCCATTCTCAAATGGATACACGAATTGCAAAGTTACAACATAAACCCACTTTGGAAATAGTTCCTTGCCTCATACTCAATTCCTGTGACATGAATATAAAATAATTCCTATTCTGTTATCCTAAATACAGTTAGTGAGTATCAAAAAGTTGAGTGGTTAGGTAATAAACTGATTCTTTTTTATTATGAGTATATTATTCTTTTTTAGTGTCTTAGGGAGATATTTTTCTTGGATATAAATATCAGTGTTTTTCCTGAACAACTGGTTTCTTTTAAACAATGTGAAATTGTTGCTAACCAAGTTTCCATGCTCACAGTAGCTATTAGACAGTTTGGGCCCTATTTGTGACTAGTCAGTCATGTAGCTTACAGGATATGTGCTTTTGCCTTTCTGTGTGTGTGTGTATGTGTGTGTGTGTGTATTTGTGTGTGTGTGTGTTTCCTATTCCTTTCTTATGTACTTTATAAAAAAGACTATAATTGTAAAACTGTTCTTGTTTATCTTAGACTAATTGGAAAATATGGAAAAGCAAAAATAACAAACCCAGAATATTTTATAGTCTTTTTCTATACATGTACACATCTTTCTATTTTAATAAATTGGCACATTAGTATGTAACTGTGTTATAAGCCACTTTTTTTCTTTAAACAGCATGTCTCTCATCGCTTACTCTTAATGTATGCTATCCTTCTGTGTTTATATATCTTTTAAACTACCTAAAATCCTTTCAGAACAAGGAAGGGTAAATGTGAATTAATCACACTTAAAAAAACAAACCTGTATCTGGTGACTAGATACAGATTGATAAGGAATGATCGAGATCAAACGAAAGGTAAAAAATACAATGAAATCCCCTGTAGTTTCCCTAAGCAATGATGTTTGTGATAGAGAAATGAATAAAATATATATCCTTCATATATAGGGCACCCTTCATATCAAAATACATTACCGACCTATCCACAAGAAAATATGGTCTCTAAGTGGTGTTTTCATGAGGGTGGCAGATCTGTACCACACTTAGGTCTTGACACAGCTGGGACAAAGGTCCACTCCACAGTCAGAGGTCCCACAGTTGGGGATCAGCAGAAAGCTCACTGATCCCACAGTACTGAGGCCCAGTTTCATTCTTATTAGTTGCATGCTAACCCGTGGAGCCAATCAGCTTAGCCTACGGATTTCCACCTGCCCTCTGGCTAGCTCTCTTGGGGATCCTAACAGTCCTTGCAGGGGTAACAATGCCATATCTCAGCTTCCTGGGATCAATTTGTGCACAACGAGTTTTCAAACCAAGGATTCATTGAACATGCTGTGAATTGTCCTTCCAAGAGGTAAGGCACAACTTACTTGTGCCTTAAAAATCGTCTTTTGTAAAGATGCCCATGCTTGCAAATGGATTCCTAAATATTCCAAGGCTGATTATATTAATAAGTAAAACCAGCCAATCCTTCTTCCTCTCTCTACTTCTGTGCCTGTGCTCTTTGCCTCAATGCCCTAAATTTGCATTTTTACCAGGCTAGTCCTGAGGACAAGCTGAGGTATCTCTTCTGCCAGAAGGTCTTGTCTACGCTTCTGCTGCACGTACTCCTGTGCATGTAGCTTACACAGCACTTAGCACTTATTACACCATAATTGCTCATAATCCTGTGCCCCACTGGCACAGACTTCTTTACTTATTATAGGAGCACACTATTTGTTAAATGAATAAATGATATGTAGGTTTCTCTCAGCAAAATGGACTTCTTGGGGTGGGGATAAGTATATATAAGCTAAAATAGTTTGAATAGTAGCTATAGCTAAAAGAAATTATCAGAAGGGCCATTGCAATGGAGAGAAAAGACATTAGGGTCTAGCAGTTATCCCATTTTTTTTTACTATTAGATCCCTGGAACAATGTTTTTCTACACTGTTTTCTACACTGCATCCAAAATAACAACTTCTTAATTTCTTATTTCAGTGAAACCCAGATAAATAGGAACTTAATTAGGCAGAATCCTTAATTAACTGGATCCTGCCTGAACCAGAATTTAGGGAAGAATACAAACAGCAAGTAATTAATTATTTTCAAGACGGGCTGCCAGAAAAAGTCTGAAGGTCAGTGCTCATTCAATCCATTTCTTCATTTACTGAAGTAAATACAAATAATCAATTTTCATGGTGATGTTACATCATCAAAAATTTCTCAATTTTTGAAAAATAATGGCTGATAAGAGGAATAATACATTTTAGAAAGATTCTCAATAAAAACTCAAAAAATCATTTAAATGTAAACAGAACATCGTATTTTGGGAATCAAGTTTCCTAAGTTAAGCCCTAAATGCCAATTAAATGCTCTGTATAAAGAAAACCTGATTAATAAATTAATCATGGAGACATATGCAGGACACCTTAAAACAATTGCTTTTAACTCTTATTAAAGGAAACTTTCAAGTTTCCGTTTTCAAGAAGTCAGAGAGTAAATGACTATGTGAAATCCATAAGTAAGGCTTTATTTAAATGGTACCTCTCATCTCTCTACTGCTAAGAAATAGTAATATATTAGGTAATTAACCCTAGGTGCTGCAACATGCAAATTTCCAAATCTCAGTAACTTAATGTAATAAAGCTTGTTTCTTGCTCACACGGAGGCCAGTTTGTGTCGGGGAGAGCTTCTCCATCTGGTCCCATCCCATCTGGACCACAGAGTCTCCAAGGTCACTCTGGCAAAGACGGAGGAAGATGGAGAAGACACATGAGTCTTAGTTGTCTTGGCCTAGCTTTCATTCATCCCCTTTTTCTGCCTGCTTAATATGCTACTAAAGTTGATGAGGTAGGAGTAGGAGGTAGGGAAAAACTGAGGAAAAGAGGGCATAGGTTGTAGATATTTATTATCTCCTCTGGTAGCAGAACCCACATTTCCTTATGAGAGCCAGCTGTCTTCCAATTTTGGTTCATATAGTTCTGACTTGACCCTTCCTTTCCCTCCAGGGCTGAGCATGTGCCCTACACCTGACCAAGCAGAGACGGCATGAGACAGGAGAGCCCTTCTTTCAGGCCTCCCTAGCTTTAGGTGCTCTATGTGCCTATAATGCCAGTAACTGTGCCAATATAGTGCCATCATTGGATGTGTCTGCTTGAAAATGAAGCCAAACAAAGAAACTGCAGAGCAAGAGAAAAGAGACAGGATTTGGATGACACTGATAGAATCCCTGGAACGAGCAGTGCCAGTTCATGCCTTGGCTTTACCAGTTATGTAAGCCACGTATTCCCTTAGTTTGAGCTAGGATGAGTTGGGTTTCTGTAACTTGCAACTAAAAGAGAAGAGCTAGTGATTATCACTCTACAAAACTCCAAAATAGCATCCTTGTACCCCTTTGTCTTTAAACCCAAATAACTAGCAGTTATCTAAGAAAGTACTGATAATTATAACCCATACATTTACATCACAGAATTGTTGCTTTTGTAATATAGATACCATATAAATGAAGAGTGACTAATTGTCCTATATGTGTTTCTTCTAATCCTAGTTCAACTATTAGTTATAATTACTAGTTGGCTGATTACTATCTGAGTCAAAATGGATTTAATTCTGTTAGTTAATCATTTCCACTTGTGACAAGTCAAATATTTAAATCAGCTTTAAGAATATTAAGGGAGAAACTCCCCTCCATCCCTATCACCTCCACAAAAATCAGACTGTTAATAGAATGTTTTGCAAATATCTAAAGTAAATCTGAGTAATGTTTTCTCTGGCCATAATACCACAAAGGTATAGATCCCATAGGCAGAACCAAACTTTGCAGACTGTGTCGGGGGATTTGGCCCAGGTGTCTGTCCTATTTAACCCAACACTTCTGCAGAAAAGTCTGAAAGAAGATACGCAGTAACTTTCTGGTGACCCAAACTATTGTAACCTCAGTCTCTAAATCACATGACATTTGCTTACTTTCTTTCCAATAGGCTGATTAATTATTTATCTTTATTTAGTGTTCTCAGTCAGGAGCCAAAAGAAGTTGAAGCAGCTGGGGTCAATTTTTAAATTTAAAACTAACAGAGCAATTTGGCTGTCTGATGTGGAACCGAAGAGTGACTTTCCTTTAACATTGTCATCACCACAGTGTCCAACATACTCTGTTTCAGATGTGCAACATCTGGGCTTTGAAGAGTATGATTAGGAAATCAAACAAGACACGTGGACAACCAAAATGAGATAAGAGGCTCCAACAGATCACTTTCCTTTCTTATGTAGTTTCTTTCATCTGATTCTGTTAAAGTTTGCTGGAAACCTCTACCTGGAAAACAGAATTCCTCCTCTTTTACAAGCAAGGCAGCAAATGTAAAGAAAGTTTTATTGTCCAAGATAGTTAAATGAACTGAATAAGAATCCACATGAAAAATCCCCTAAATCCCTCCCCATAGATTTTCCTCAGGTAATAAGTTGAATTAAACCAAAATCCTCTTACTGGCTGGACAGAAAGTGTTACTGACCCTAGAGTGGTGAGTGGGAGGAATCAAGTTTCCTCTTAGAAGACATTTCTTTTCTTCCCAGATTGGGGCTGTTTTTCCTTCAACATATAAAAAGTAAACATTATTTTCTTCCCTATGTGAGAGTGGAGACTTAACTCAGCTGAAAACTTCAAATGACAATACTTGATCTATAGCAACTTCAACTGGGAAAGGCTAATAAACTTTAAGTGGGATTCTCTAGGGGTAGAGAGAGTGTTAATCATTTGACTATTAGCCTGTTCTTCATTACAACTCTGCTTCTTATGTGGTTAACATAATCTCCTCATGTCTAAAAAATCCTGAAGTTACATAAACCAAGTCTGGGTTGAATCTAGTTGTCTCAGTTGAGTATTAGCATATATATGGACATATGGGATGGAGCACACATCCTTTGAGTATTTGTTGAGGATACCCTTCATGCTCACATGGTACTAAGTGGATGGGGGCAGTGGATCAAGTCCCTACCTTATGGTAATCCAGTTGCTGAGATAATACTAGCACAGAATAAACAATGGTTACTAGTAAAAGGCAGCATACCACTAAAACTGTGTTATGTAATATAGACTAAAACTCTTTAGGAGCTCAGAAAACAGGCTGTGGTCATGATAAATTGACAGCGAGAGGGATTGTTCTGGGATTTAAAAAAGGTTTAATCACAGACCGTGCACCTCACCCCCTATGTGTGCCTGAACAATATACACCCTTAGTCACAAGGTAGACTGGTTTGGGAATATGGGAAGCCTCATGCTAATGTGTCATCCCCACCAAGGAAACAGCATTTGTATCCTATGTATTGTGGCTTCGTTGCGTACATTTTATGCTCATTGGAGAGGATATTTACACATAATCTATCCTATTCTTTTTTATTCTTATAAAAGAGATCTTGGAAAGGTAAGATAGTCACTTGCCTGAGGGAAGTATAGGACTCAGTGATGGAGGGCACTTTGGGATTGGGAGAATTGCCTTTGAAATCAAATTTAGGTAAAAAGATATCCCAGCAGCCATATGTAAATTGTTCCCTCATGTAGAAACAATAGTGTGCAGTGGATAATTCAATAGAAAACATTAGTCATTTATCATCCTTAATTATCAGTCATCTCTAACTGCATCTGGTTTGCATTTTTTATTAGAAACTTTTTTTTTTTTTGAGTTGGATCCGGGCATTTTTTTCTTCCGTTCATGATTTCATTTTGTTATTCTTTTAAAAATTCCATCACTAATTCCCATGATGTGAGGAGGGCTCTATTTCATAAGGCACAATAAATCAAGCAGCTCCTCTGTCGTAATGTCGTCCTTACTGTGCATTTGTCATAGGCCCTGGATCGCTGAGTTTACTTAAGGTTAGCGAGTCAAGCTGCTTTGAGGACAAACTCAGCCAGCACTGAGGGGTATGCACGTAGCCCCGCCAGAGGAGCCAGAGGTATACAACTTCAGTCAGCTTGAGGGAGAACAGCTGCTTCAGAAAAGACAAGTGGCAAAAACTGACCCGGGGACATCTGGAAGTTTGCATGCTTTTGTCCTGCTACTCTGGACAGTGTATGGTGGCTGAGGTGCACTTTTGTGTGTAAAATTGATGCATAATATTCTTCTCTTATAGAGTAATGGTAATAGCTAATATTTCTCAAATTTTTTCTATATACTCTGCATCATGAAATGTATTACTTTTATACATTATCACATTTAATCCTTACAACTACCATTTGAGGGAGGTAAATATTATTTACATCTTTCAGATGAGCAAACTATGACCGTAAAAAGGTATAGTTGCTTGTTAATTTTTTGACCGGGGAGTTCCTGGACCATAAAGGTAGAATAAATCAGAACCTCAGACCTGCATGAGGTAGCCAAAGAGAGAATCATGTTTACTGTGAAAATCCCAGGACCCGATAGGACAGTTCCTTCATTTTTCTCCCCATGATATGGAGTTTCTTTTTACTGAAGGTGTAGGCAACAGGGACATAGTAATCATCAGAGTGCATTGGACTGCAGAGGTCTTTGGTGATGGCTAATTGATCATGGTGTCCCTAGGAATGAAATAGGACTGAGCAGTATACTAGAGTATTGCTTGATCTATATAATAGAAAAACTCTAGTTCGGGTAGCCAAAAGCCTGACTGAGTTGCCACAGTGGAGAGTAAAGGCCACTCACCAAGTTTTCTAACCTAATCCAATTCACAGATTCAGAGTCCCTTGATTGAAGGAAAGGCCAGGTCCCCTTGAGCAAGGACCCTTCATTATTGCTTCTAGTAAATACCATAGAATTCCTGCAAGTCTTTTCCCAAAGGGACCTGCAGCCATTTGATAGAATGAGGGTGCATGTGGAAAAGGAAAAAGAAATACCTAGGTCTTACAGGAATTACTAGATACTGGCTCTTAATTATGTTAATTCCTATGCCCTAAACTACCCACCATAGCCCACCAGTTAAAATAGGGGTTTTCGGTGGTCAGGAGACAGATGAAATCTGAGCCCAAGTTTAACTCACGGAGAGCTCAGTTCAACTGACCAATTTTGTGGTTATTTCCCCTGAATGTATAGTTATAGAAATTGGAATGTATAATTGGCAGCAGTCAGAATCCCTGCTTAGGCTGTCTGACCCATGGGAAAAGGGTCATTACAATAGGAGGAGCAAAGTAGAAGCCCCTGGAATTTCCCACCCCTACAACTATAGTAAACCAAAAGCAATATCACATCCCTGGGGGAAATTGCAGAGATTAGTGGCACTATCAAAGACTTGAAAGGTGCAGAGTGCGCATTCTCGTGCCCATTTAACTCACCTGTTTAGCCTATGCAGACATTGACTGGATATTGGAGAATGACTGTGAATCATAAATTTAAACAGGTGGTAACTCTAATTGCAGCTGCTGTCCCAAAATGACTAGAACAAATAAACACAGGCCCTGGAGCTTGGAATATAGCTATTGACCTGAATAATACCTTTCCCTCCAAACTATTTTGCAAGGATCACCAGAGGCGGTTTGATTTTATCTGGCACAGCCAACAGTGGACCTTCACACACTTGAGTCTGGGCTATGTCAATTCTGCTTTCTGCTGTAAGATAGTTTGCAGAGAAATAGATTGTCATGACATTGAACAAAACATTACACTGGTGTTCTACATAATATCATGTTGATTGTATCTAAGGAGCAGAAAGTAGAAATCAGATGCCTTAGTAAAAAAAAATGTGTAAACAAGAGAATGGGACATAAATCCCACAAAAGTTCAGAGGCCCAGCATTTCAGTGAAGTTTCTGGGGGCTTAATGGTCTAGAGTAATGTGAAAGATAAGTTGCTGCACCTTGCACCATCCGCCATGAATAAAAGAAGGTACAGGGGGCTTCCCTGGTGGCGCAGTGGTTGAGAGTCCGCCTGCCAATGCAGGGGACATGGGTTTGTGCCCCAGTCCGGGAAGAGTCCGCATGCAGTGTAGCGGCTGGGCCCGTGAGCCATGGCCGCTGAGCCTGCGCGTCTGGAGCCTGTGCTCCGCAACGGGAGAGGCCACAACAGTGAGAGGCCCGCGTACCACAAAAAAAAAGAGGTACAGTGCTTGGTGTGTGGTTTCTAAACAAAAATTGAGGTCACATATACCACATTTGAGCATGCTCCTAGCTATGTGCAGAGTTACCCCTTAAGGCTGCCAGTTTTGAATGTGAACCAGAGCAAGAGAAGGCTCTGCAGCAATTCCAGCCTCAGGGCCTGCTGCTCTACCACCTGAGCCTTATGATCCAGGAGATCCAGTGACAATGTGTACATAGCAAATAGGGATGCTGTATGGAGTTCTGGCAAGTAGATCTCTAGGCTTTTGAGGCAGATCTGTGCCTTCCTCTACAAGTAATTATTCTTTTTTTTTTTTTTTTTTGCGGTATGCGGGCCTCTCACTGCTGTGGCCTCTCCCGTTGCGGAGCACAGGCTCCAGATGCGCAGGCCCAGCGGCCATGGCTCACGGGCCCAGCCGCTTCGTGGCATGTGGGATCCTCCCGGACCGGGGCACGAACCCGCGTCCCCCGCATCGGCAGGCGGACTCGCAACCACTGCGCCACCGGGGAAGCCCAGTAATTATTCTTTTGAAAAAGCTTATTTACTACTGCACCATGTAAAGACTGAAAGTTCAACCACAGGACACCAAGTGAGTATGTGGCTTGAGCTTCCCATCATGAACTGGATGTTGTCTGACCCACGAAGTTGGGTGTGTACAGCACAGTCTATCATCATGTGAAAATGATATATAAGAAACCAAGCTTGGGCAGGTCTAGAAGGTACTGGTAAGTTGCTCTAGCTTATTGTTCAGACTCTCAAAATTGAGTCCTCATCCTCGATTCACGCCTATGACCTCCAGTGGAGTTCTTTAAAGCCAATTGAACAAAGAAAAATCTTGAGCATAGTTTACAGACGGTTCTGCATGTTATGCCAATACCACCGAAGTTGGACAGCTGCATCATTATGGCCCTACTTAGGGGTGACTCTGACATATAAATACGTCAACAGGTTTCTGTTTCTCTGAAACCTGGGTAATACAATAGATGATATTATTGTGATATATTATATTGTCAGTATATTATTGGGTATTTTCAATATTAGGAGTTGTAATGTAACATCAATTGTATATTGTTAATATAAATGTAATAATGTAATATCAGTTAAGCATTTGCTCTGTGTTCTTTTCTTTGAAGACTTGGTTACCACACTGTGGAATCTTGCCCCAAATTATGATCATGTTCATTTTTTATAATTTGTTTCATTTTGAAAATTGGTCTTTAGGCATGTCCTGTATTGTCTAAAATTGTTTAACTACTATCAATTTGGATCTACTTTGTATCAGGTTTCCCAGTGTTCTAGAAATGAACCAAGAGACTCTTATTTCATTTTATTTTTTAACATTTTGTAATTTCATATCCTCATATTTAAATTATTCTCTAGGTTTCAATTCAGAGATCACTGTTTTCAATGCATAATGCAGAAGCGGGTGAAAGATTCACTCTCATCCACTGATCTTGTTTTTAACCATGATTTTTGCTGAGCATTCTTTTTGGAAGCCTCAGCTTATTTAGAGAGCTTCACTTATCTGATATGCGTTCAGACCTTGACAAACTGGTATCCCATCATCATCTTTCTCTGTGAGGCTCTCCGAGGCACATTATTGAGTTTATCAGTGGTAGTTTCTAGGCCTTCCTTGTTCCTGGAGTACTCTTCCTTTTCCCTGATCCCAGTTTACCTGAGTCTGAGCATGAATATGCTCAGAGAAATTTTGCTCTGAGAGATTTCTGTGACCCTTTGCACTAGATTTGATCCCTTAAGTGAGGTCCTCTACTGTTTACTTCCATTGTCCTCAATTTTCAGCAGACTTTCATCACTGATTAAATGTCTGTCTTTTTCACTAGCCTATACTTTCCACTAAAGCAGGAATCTGACTTGGTTCCTGACACATAGTACTGGTTAACATACACCAGGAAGTGGTTTAGTTAGTTATTAGTTATTCATGCATTAGTGTATTAGTTATTCATGCAATAGGTAGTTACCCATTCTTATTTCATAGGAGACTAGGCCCATTTACCATTTTCCTTCCGTCTCTTGCCATTTCAATTTCCTTTATTTTCTAAGCATATCAAACATTAGAAAAAGTTTTGATATGTGAGGTAGCATAACATATTTAATATGAGGAAGGCTGCTCCTTGTGGCCCTGAATGTGTCTCCATGTCTTCTTTGTACTCATGAAGGCTTATAGCATCAGTAAGCTATAATAGGCCAATCCTTGACACAGTGGATTTATTCAGTCAGTTGACATCCTGGCTGTGTTCAAGGTGATGCCTGCCTGTTGTCCCTTTTCTGGTCTCAGAGGTTAAACAAATGGTTTCAGAGGTCTATGGTTTTCACAGTTGGAGGAAGATGTCCTTAAATTGCTTACATGAGAAGGGTACATTTTCTGGTCTCTAATTCCTGTGCTGATTTATTTAAAAGTAATGGATTCAAAATAAGAAATACTCAATACAAGTATCATCCAAATAGAATCACAAATGAAATTTTTCCCATTTTATTCATTGAATCATGAGTGAATTACTTAAATCCCATTACTACTTAAACACATTTGCTTAGCTTAGTTCTGGGCAAAATTTACTTAAGCCACAATGAGTGTAAGAGAGGAATGTTTAGTTAGTGGTGCCACAGTGGGCAGCTGCTCAAGCTAGAAACCTAGACATCATCCTTGACTGCCTTTTTTCCATTCCCATATCTATCCTCATTGGATCATTCCGTGTATTCTGTCAATTCTATCTTCTACTGCCTCTCAAATTCATCCCTTTTTCTACGTATGAATTTCTACTCTTTTGGTTCATAGTCTCTTTATTTCTCACTCAGATCACTGCATCTATTTAATCTGTTCTTCTCCCTGTCCTCAGTCTGTTCTCCAAATCACAGCCATATTAAGCCAGATCATGCATCTTCCTACTTAAACTTCTTCAGTGATTCCTCATTGTCTATAGAGTTAAGTTCATGCTTTTTCGGTACCACATACTTCCATACTTGGTTCTTGTTCATCTCTTCAGTTTTATCTTGGGTTACTTCTTCCATGCTTTGAGCTTCATGATCTCTTGTGACATTAGGCCGTTGTACAAACCGCTTCCACCACCCAGGGGTGGGATTATCCTCCCTCTGGGCTTCCCATAGCTCCCTGTGCTTACCTTTGTCATGCCATTATTCACATTGTTTGCACTCTCTATTTTTCTATCTCCTCCCCATGCCGAAAAGAATAAGTTTTCTGGAGGCAGGAGCTGAGCCTTATTTGTGCCTAACCTGGTGCCTGATGCAGAGAGGGTGTCTCAGTAAACATTTGTTGAATAAATAAATTAATGAATAAAAGTAATAGAGTGTACGTCCAAAAATTTCCTATTCTATATTAGTTCACAAACCTAGTTAAGTTAGTAGTTTTCCAATTATAAACCATCACAAGCTCAATGCAGGAACTCGCTTTTGTTCTAATTGAATACAGTGTTCTTCAAAGACACAAATGACATTAAATATTTTGTAAATGGACCCACTGAAGTGCAAGAAGGAATATTATATTGGAAAATATTAAGCAGATCATTTCCCAACCACAAATTGCAAATTAAAGAAGAAAAATCCTCAACCAGTATTAAAACCTTTAAAGTAAATACTGCCAGCATTTTATTTATTTATTTTTTTAAAATTTTTTTATTTTTTGCGGTACGCGGGCCTCTCACTGTTGTGGCCTCTCCCGTTGCGGAGCACAGGCTCCGGATGCGCAGGCTCAGCTGCCGTGGCTCACGGGCCCAGCTGCTCCGCGGCATGTGGGATCTTCCCAGACCGGGGCACGAACCCGTATCCCCTGCATCGACAGGCGGACTCTCAACCACTGCGCCACCAGGGAAGCCCCTGCCAGCATTTTAAAGGGAGGACACAACCAAATCCAGTGAGCAAGACTGTAGACGGAAGACAAATGGTAAACTAAAGAACATTAGCCAAGAAAATAAAAAGTCAGGAAACCCACCTGGGCAGTGAGTGAAAATGAAACTCAAGGTGTTAAAAATGTCTTGATTTCTACAGGGTTGTTCCATTGTTTTTGGTTTTGCTTTTCCCTATGAGCTGATCTCAGAGACTTTTTCTTTGCAGAAAGAGGCCATGGCTGTCATTTTATCATGGTGTGTTCTGTTCATATCCTACACAGGCACCAAATTATGAAGAAAGGAGAGCCTTGTTGGAGGCCAGGGGCAGGCTGGGTATGCCTTTAAACTAGACAGTGATAAATAAGCCCAGCTAGAAAGATGACTTGAAAACTGGATTCTTCCCAGTGTACATCCCCCAAAAGAAATGCTGAACTTCTTCTCCTTTTCTCTCTGCTTTTACAATTCTACCTTTTAAAGATCTGTCTCAGTTTCCCCCAATGTCCTTGAAGCGTTCCCTAGAAATTCAGCCACTTTGGTCATTTCTCCTGACCTTCCTGAGACTCTAGAATCAGACCATTCAATTATTCATATTATTATGTTATAGCTATCACTAATTATGTTTTTGTGTGTGAATGTTGTCTTCCCAATCAGATTATTTCCTCTGCCAAGAACAGTGTCACTGACTTAAAAAAAATATTCCTGACAGTTATTAGCACAATGTACAGTGTACGCAGCAAGCACTCAGTAAACATTGCCATTAAATTGAATTAAATTAAACAAAAGACATTTTATGACATTATTTTTCCCTTGAAAAATTATTAACAGAACCAAAAATCAGAACATGACCATCTTCACGTGTCCCTGTATATAACAAATAGTTTCTTTTCTCTCTTTCTTGTTTTCAGTATTATAAGAGGGCATTATGCCACACCAGTGGTTTTAAATCTTGGATGCACATTTGAATTGAGTGGGGAATTTTTGAAATGCAGACACCAAGGCTGCTATCTAGACCAATTCAACCAGAAGGCACAGGGAGCATAAAGGGATCGCCAGGTGATTTTAATACAGCTAGAGTTAAAAAATACTGTGCAATTGCATCAGTTGAAGAGTCAGTCAATTGACAGTGCTAATTATTAAGGTGTTCTTGGAAACTGCTCACGTGGGCTTCTATTGGTTGCCTTTTTTAAGTGTGCCATGCTGTTCATGAGTTTTTAGGCTTCTCAGATATCTCAATATCCCCTTCTTTGGTGTATAGGTACTTTTTCTTTCATCTATTTATAATAATACAAGCAACGTTTAACTAAAGAGTAATTTGGTACAACCAAAATTCAAGAAGTTTAGGGAGTTTAATGAGAGCAGAAGTTTAGGTTGGTTCTATACACTTACAGGAAAAAAGAGAATTGACTTACTTTGCTAGAAAAATCAACCCCCAAACCATTTTCATCTGAAACCCACATCCTTTTAAATATCTAAAATAGCTGTTTTCTCAAAAATGAGAATTAGTTCACAATTACTTGGATAATTACATAAACTCCTAGTCTTGCTTGCAGTTACAGACCAGTATTGTATTGTCTTGTTTTGTTCTTATTTTTAAATCATTTATTGAAATCTTGCTACATACCAGACACTTTGCAAAGCTCTTTACATATAATCTCATTTAATTATCAGACTATCCATTTGAGGCGTGTGCTGGTATAACACAAGGAAACGGAGGCTCAAAAAGGTAAGAAACTTAGGGTCCCATAGTTACTGGGAAACAAAGGCAAGATTCAAACCCAGGTGGGAACAGGTCCAAAGTTCTTAATCTTTGCACTGTGCTTCAGGAATAACTTCTACCATATGGTGCTTCTGAGCAAAGAATTGAATTAAATGCTTAACCTGAAATCCAAGGGTGATGGAAAAGAAATAAATTTGAGGAGTTTCTTCCTCATTGAAGTTCAACTGTAAGTCATTTGTGAATTTATATCTACTGTAATTGTGTTTGTAACTTTCCCCTAGAATGTGTTTTGGATGGTCTTGTAAAATTTCAAAGAAAATTCATGGGATTTTTTTCTCAGTATTAAAAGTTGGGGAAAAACCGCAATGTGGCTTTAATGTATGGTTTATTTATAAGGAAATTATAGAATATATTAACACAACTGTTCTGTATTTAAATCCAATGACAGTTCAACTACTGGTTCTTGAACATGCTGTGCTGTTTCTTGCCTCTGTGAATGTGCACATGCTGTTTGCACTACCAGGCCCTATACCCCGCCATCCTTGGTCATGTCTACTTGTCAAATTCCAGCTAATCCTCCAAGATGCTCAAGCATCTTTCCTCTTGTTGAACTCTTTTCACTACTACCTGCCAGGAAACTAAATAACATTTTTTCTTTGTTTCCCTAATTCAGCCTAGACCTTATGACTTTCTCTGTTAGTTTCTACAGTTCTCATGACAACCCTTTCTCACTTGTCTCTCCTGGGAAACTTCTTTGAGGCAGAACTGTTTCTTGATTTTCTATCCACAGTGCCTAGCACAGGGTATGTGCTCAGGAGATGGATGGTTGAATTTTTGAATGAATTGCGATTTAGACAAATTGGAATTGACCAAAAAGACCATGCTGTGCAAGTAGAGCAAAGCTTCCATCCATTTCTGATTAGAATTCTGTTCTGCTTGAAAACCTGTTGCCTCCCCCAAAAAAATTTTTAAGGGAAATATAGGTATGCATATACAAATAAACACATTTACTGTTGATCAAAGCCTTCTCTGAAAGCAATTAGTTGATTTACAGTGCAATTGGTAGCAATGCTTATGTACGTGGGTGTGTATGAATGTAAGTCTTTATCTCATGTCATCTGTTTGTCTCTTGATATTTAATTTAATTTAGAAAACCAAGACATCCGTGTATCACTGTTTGCTCTAGTACATAAGACTGGTTCATCCTGACATTCATCTGTGCAATTTCTGTGACTAAAATAACAACTTTGAGAGAGACTCCATACATGTGGGGTGTGGGTGTTAGTTTGTTAATATGGGAAACAGCATCTGAATCCATCTTCTTCAAAGCTTTCCTTTGAAACAGATGTGCTCTCTCACACTGAGGAGAGATATTTGGGGCAATGTCTCTTGGGTACACTGGGTCAGGTCCAATCTGCCTGGCACTGTGAGGGTCCTCAACCTCAAAGGGCATGGTAATCTAGTGTGGCAACTTGATTGTTTACATAGAAGCCTAAGGAGCACTGGTTACCTTCTTTGGGGTTGAAATGTTAAAACTCAAACAGTTATCTCCGTCTACAGAAGATTGTGCATTTTGATGACACATTAATTGCTTTCCATCAGTATATTCTGGCCTTAAAATGACTATGGAAATTCATTCAATATCTTGAGATTTTTCCAGTTTGCTCAAATTCTGGCTTCTTAACTTATTAATTCATATTCCATGTTTTTAAATTACTCAGAAGAGAGAAGTTAAAAATAACTCATCACTGTGTTTATGAGTCCTAAGAAGCATTTAAGTTATATACAATCATATGATCTCAAAATTTAAGAAGCTGTGCAAGAAACAAATAGCCCGTTAAGGTAGTTATTCAGATGATTCAAGTTTAGTCTTATAAAAACTTTATTTGGTGTGATTAATCATAATTGCTTGCTCATAGTGCTTGAATTCTCTGTGTAGATTCAGTTTTCATTTTCATTTAAGTACCACACCTGGTTTTCTAACTGTTAGAGGAAATGAAGCACACAGTGAATACACTCTGAGGCCTTTTGCTCTTCGCTGTGGCTGGTCCATATGTTTGTTTATTTCTTTATTTTTGTTATGATATTTTTTTTAATTTAACTTTTTTTTTTTATACAGCAGGTTCTTATTAGTCATCCATTTTATACACATCAGTGTATACATGTCAATCCCAATCTCCCAATTCATCACACCACCACCCCCCTTCCCACCACTTTCCCCCCTGGTGTCCATACATTTTTTCTCTACTTCTGTGTCTCAATTTCTGCCCTGCAAACCGATTCATCTGTACCATTTTGTTATGATATTTTGAGTCTGTGGTGACTGTGAAATTCTGCATTTGTCTTGGTGATTTCTAGAAATTTCAGGGACTTTGACCAATTCAATGGTTCTACTTCCAAAGATTTATTTGTTAGCTGATAACTGGATACCAGAATTCTCACAAATAGGTAAAAATGACACATTCTTAATTTGTGACTCAGAAAGTATGTGAGCTCTGCCAATCTTGGTGGAGCCAAATGATACAGTTCTAGAAACTGTACAAGAGTTCTGAGTTTACCCCAATGTACTCTGGACCCCTCACTCAAATCTCGTATGTGCTAGAGTTTGTCTGTGTGAAAAGGAATCTTACATTTTAATCTGCTCCATGAACTGTTTCTTACTTATGAAATACTTTCCGCATTGCTTATTTAATTGAGGTGGAAAGAGGGAGATATTTTCCCAGAAAGGTGTTAAATTATCTTTTTAAAAGTCCAAGTATAATTTTGAGAGTTTTATGAGTTATCCTCACATTTGTTTGATCACAAATCTGAGTTATGTGGGTAAGATAAAAACACATAACAAATTAGTGATTTTTCCTAACATGTCAACTCCATCACATTGCCTACTTTGAACTTCGGACACCTGAGAGGAAGATGTAAACGCTGTTGGCTCTGGTTTTCAACACTACAAGATTTCTTTCCTCGTTGCACACTCTCTGTATGTTATGTATTTGGAATGTCAAGATAAATTAACTATAAAGATAATTCCAATGTAAGCATGTAGGTTGAGAAGTTTGGAGACCAGTAGAAAGGACCTATAACTCCTTTCTTCTAAGTGTAACTGGGTTCCAGACACACTAGGGGTAATGCTTCAGGCTTCAGTACACTGGCCAAGATTGTTTCATTTGGTACCCTAGTAGAGAAAATAGGACATATTTTTTTCTCCCTAGTACTGGATGATCAGTTGGGTGCTGGAACTTTCTCAAGAACTTAGAAACAGAAAATAAGAGGAACTCTGTTAGTTAAATTATAGAATTTACACAGGTTAGTGGGAGAGTACAGTTAATCAGGTACTTAAGTAGCTTGAGGCCTACAAGACATATATATCTCCTACAACTAATAAGTTAATTTAGCAAGTTTATAGGACATAAAGTCAATATATAAAAATAAATTACATTTCTAAATACTAGCAATGAATAATTGCAAATTTTCTGAGTTAGTAGACTTATCCAGGATGCTTCACCTAGCTCTAGAGTTTTTTCCAAAGTGTGATGTAAGCAGCAGGAGGACTGAGTGCTTTCTGGAACTGTGTTTTTGAGCTGACTTTCAGGGTGGTATGTTCTTGAACAGTTGTTCCTCGATTCATGGTTATTTAAGTGGTGGAATGGAAAAAGTGATTGTATACATGGGACATCACTAAGCAAACTAGTAGAGCTGTCTGTTGAGTTTTCTCTACTATGTTTTTGTGAAGTATGCCTGGGGAGGTGGTATTCTCATATTCATAGTCATTTAATTTTGTTTGTGCTTCTCAGAGTAACAAAATCTCATGTGTCATTTTGAGCATGGTTGTATCCTTTAATCCTGTGTGGAGGTAGAAACTCTGTCAAAGAAGAGCATATGTCTAGTAGGATGGAGAGGGATGTTCCTTTAGAAGGGAAATTTTCTCATTTAAAATTATTGCAATGTTATATATTTATATGTCAGTGTTGACATAGTCTCAAGGAGCTTTAAAATTACTGCCCTAGTTGCCGGGATTCAATACTTGTGATTTTGTCATGGAGAAATAGAAAACCCTTGGTCTGTTGTGTCTTCCAAAGGCTTTATGCCGAAACCTTGGGACACAGTAGACATGTCATAGGAAAGGTTATTCCCTGGCTGATGGGCATGGAGAATGCCAGGGATCTCATAGGCGTGACCTGGGTTTGAATGTAGAAAGAAACAAGATGATGGTTCTTTTTCGTACCTTTTGATTACTATGTGTGAGCTGAATGTTCAAGAACAGGCTTGGGGTGAACACTGTAGGTCACATTAACTGTGGCCTATTTTCTACTTAATTAATAACAAGTACATTATGTAGAGTCTTTTCAAAGAACTCTCACGTATGTTTATTCCACCAACACATTCTGCCTTATTTTACCCTCACAATGAATTTGTAAGGCAGTGGAGATCTGCCTTTTGAGGTAGCTAAAGAAGCTTGGATTGAGAATCAGATCTAGATTCTAGTAATTAATTTTATGGCCTAAATCTCCTCATGTTTAAGATACTTCTAAAACTCTCATTGTAATATTTCCACTTTCTAAAGATAAACTCATAAAACACAGAGAGTTAAGTTATTTTTTTCAAGATCATGCTTTTCCATGAAGTTATGGCTGGCTCTGAGCTTATAGCATTCACCTGTAGAATTTAAAAACACCATGCTAGGAATGTCGATACTAGCAGTGTTGGTAAACAGATACTAGTGGTAATCAACGTGTAATGGATGAGACTGGCCCTCCTATGTGATTATTTAAGCATGAAGCCTTCACTGAGAAGTACAGACCTGGAAAGTAATCTCTTCAGTTGTATTGCCTACTGAAGATTGATGAAGAGCTGCGTTATTTGCAGTAATCTGTCAAGGTTTTAAACATACTCTAAGGGAGAGGAAGCTGTGGTCACCTTGGTCCTTGTGTGAGGTAATGGTCTAGAATGGAGTTGACTGCATAATGCTAGAATGGCTGGATGACCTCCTGTTCATTAAGAATATTTAATTCCCTTGCTTTTTTTCTTTGTTTGCCATATAACTTTTCAATGCCAACTTGGCTTTTCACGTAGAGTCACTCATTCAGTCAGCAAAAAATTTTTTGAGTCTGCCAAATGCTAGGTCCACATATTCAGAGTTGAGAAATGTGGTCTCTGTCCTTGTCCTTGTTCATGACCTATTTGAGGTGGGGGAGGGGGAGCTAAACCAAACATAAAAAATAATTATTTTAGAGTGGGAACCTGCTATAACAGAGATATGAACAGATTGTAATGGGAGCAATTAACTCTTCTGAGCCCAGGTTTAAGTGGAAAAGAAGGAATAAGAAAAATTTTCACATGGGAGGTAATACTTAATCCAAGTCTTACAGTATGAGAAGGGAAGAAGAACTTTCTAAATAGAACCATTTGTTAAGGGATGGAGGCATGAGAAAGCATGGCTTATTAAGGAAAGAATGGCAGATTTCGTGTGATTGGAGCTTGGTTTTGGGGGGGTTATGGCCAGGTGTGGGAGAAAAGAAGAGATAAAACTAGAGTCAAGCTGACATCAGACATCGAGTGACTGATTCCCAGGCCAAGGTTTTTCTGCATCAAATGATGAGCCAACAAAGGGAGAAGAGATTGCTATATTTAACCAATAGGGGAATTCTGGTTGTCTTGGAAATTAACTCTTGACTACAGAGTAGAGTATTTTGGTTTTTAGTGTAGACTTTCTCTTGGTCCAGTACACCCATAGAATTCCAGGTTCATTGGCAAGTAACCTGATCAGTGCAAATAGGTAAAGTAGTGTTCTAGTTTACAATTCAGTCTATTCTAAGTCTTGATACTTTCAGTCTCCTTTGGGCCTGATTGGTTCTGGGTAATTCCACAAAACTGTATTTTTTGGATCTGCACAATGGAATACCCTCCTGTTGATCCCTTTGTGATGTTTCCTATGTCCTTAATCAGCTTATCTCCAACTCTCAGTTGGTGGCAGATTGAGGTTAGACTCTAGAACCTCTTAATCCTAACTAATTATTTATAAAGGTCATGCTATCTCTAATTTCAAAAGCCCATATGAATTAGATTTCAGTCTCTTTCTCATGAGAATCAAATGCTTTAGCTAGCATGGTATGGTGATCATGACCATTAGGGCATTGTTGCTGTTTGTTGCCTTGTCTTTAAACCTCTGTAAATGGAAATGGGATTTATTAATCTTTGTATTTCCCCTCCACCCCCCATCATGCCTAGTCTTGTGCATGTAGTAGGAGCTCAGTAACTATTCACCAAATGATGACTTCACAATCATATTTCTTCTATAAATAATTTTTGGGTTGCATCTGGGATCTGTCTCTTGCTATTTTGCGTTACCTATTAATATGAAATTGATTTAAATTGATCCAACTTTCTTGGAGAATTTCCTTAAGAAGAGGCTTGTTATATCAGAGCTATGAAAGGCTAAAATTTGGAGAACAGAACACAAGGCAGTGAGTCACTGCTACAGATATAAGCTTGGGGTTTATAACCACAGTCAGTGGCTGGAACCATTTGTAATTACACGGAATGTTATTTGTTTCATCAGACTATTCCGACTTGCAGGCTTTTCTTCCTCTCAAACAGCTTAACTTTTATTTGACATTAACGTATCAAAACTAAAGATGACTAGATACATAAATGAGTGGGTTTATATTTTCCCAAAACTGTGTGATTTGACGGTGATGGCTATGAAACAGAGGAACCTTCTGATGGTATTGTTAGAAGAAAAGTTATTAACTTCAGAGTTCTAATAGAGTATCTAGATTGGAAAATAACTTTCTCTCTTGGGAAGGTAATCTCCCTGACTCAGCCTCTCTGTTTGTTAGCACTGACGGTGTCTCATTAGCTGCTAAAAAGCAGCAGTAAATAATGCTTACATCATGGGACCTCCATTCTGTATTTAAAAGACCATATAGTAGGGCTTCCCTGGTGGCGCAGTGGTTGAGAGGCCGCCTGCCGATGCAGGGGACACAGGTTCGTGCCCTGGTCTGGGAAGATCCCACGTGCCGCGGAGCGGCTAGGCCCGTGAGCGATGGCCACGGAGCCTGTGCTCCGCAACAGGGTGGCCACAACGGTGAGAGGCCCGCGTACCGCCAAAAAAAAAAAAAAAAAAAAAAAAAAAGACCATATAGTAATAAATGATAATTATTTTAAATACTACTCAAGGGAAAGCAAAATTCCAGAGAATATGTTTTTAATGTGCCAAGCTGATGAATAAAAGGAACATTTTACATCATTTTAACTTTCCTTACCTTAGGGCAATAGTATATTATGGAACTTGTCTGAGAAATATGACATAATCTTTATTTTATTGCATGCATATTGAGTGTGAAATGTTCCCATATTTTTAATGGTTTCTGAAGCGTGATTCATGAATTTTTTTGTAATATCCTGGGTGTTCTCAAACTTTTTTTTTTTTTTTTTTTTGCGGTACGCGGGCCTCTCACTGTTGTGGCCTCTCCCGTTGCGGAGGGCAGGCTCCAGACGTGCAGGCTCAGCGGCCATGGCTCACGGGCCCAGCTGCTCCGCGGCATGTGGGATCTTCCCGGACTGGGGCACGAACCCATGTCCCCTGCATCGGCAGGCGGACTCTCAACCACTGTGCCACCAGGGAAGCCCCCAATCTTTTTAATCAATTGAAATTTTTAAAAAACCTGAACTTGAGCCAAGATTTCTTCATCTCATCTTCTTTTGCCTCTAGAGATTTAGTTGGCTTATAAAGACTAAAACTGGTTTAAGCTCTTTATTTCTGAACTCTTTAATTTCTTTACATTTCAATATGTGTGTGTTCTTGGGGCAAGGGCCTGGGGAGTGCGGGCAGTAAGGAGAGGAAGTGGAGGGAAGCACTTAAAAATGCCTCTTACCCTTTTAAAGAAACATCTCCAAGCTCTCTTTGTTTGTTCTTATGGTAAGTGGTTTTACAAAGTGCTAGGTAGGATAATTTCCCTGAAATTTTCCCTGGATTTTAATGACCTGAGAATTATTCAAAATTTCTTCCAGAACACTAAATGGAAGGGCGTGTGGTCTAGTCTGGAGTTTCCGCACTGTTTTTCTGGACAGATCACACCTCTAGACTCAGCAGGCCACCCCAGAGGAGATGTCCTTCGTTCCTTTCATTGAAGAACCCTTCTGCCTCCCCTGCCCTCTATTATTTGGGGTAATTACGTATTGCATTTGGTGTCCACTCACGTCTCTGCTCCCCTCCATGTCCTCTTTTCTGCTGCCCTCATTTCCCTAGTCAGGTGCGGCACAGCCTCTGCACAGGTGTTCCTTACTGCACTATGGAAGCTTTCTCTATAAGGCCTCCCCTCAGTCTTGCCCACTCTGAACTTCCCATTACGACTTGTCTTCTCTTTGTCTTGGGTGCTATTTAAATTTAAAAGAATTATTCAATTATTTGTATATATTCCTCTTAGATATACTTGCCTTTTAATTAAGAGTACAGTATGTGTCAGATGCATTATTGGAATGCAAAGAAATGAATGGTGGTTACTTTGGGTTCCATAAAAGCCTGAGCTTTTTAAAAGTGTGCCTGTATCACTCCATATAGGCCACAGGTGCCATACAACCCGTTTACATTCCTGCCTCAACCTGCTTCTCTCTTCTGCAGCAATTCTGTCTTTGCCCCAACATAGTTGCAATCATCTTCTTTCTTTAGCCTTCCTGCAGAGATCTGAGAAACAAGATTGAGAGCGAGGAGGGGGCAGGGCAGGACAAGCTGGAGAACAGTACAGTTAGTAGAAGCCCAGCAAGGAATATTAATATGTACCAGTCCCTCACTTTAGTGATCAGTTTCCCTCTTGATCAAATGGGCCTACATAAACAGATGCCTACACCGTTTTGCTCTTTCATGTTTCAGCAGCTTAAGAAATGTCCAAAAAGGGGATTTCTTTTTTTTTTTTTTTTAAGGAATGGGTAAAAAATTTATGGGTTTAAACTACTAATTAATTTAGAAAGTGTAGGTGTTCAACATTCATTAACTCTACAAGGATGTATTGAGTACCAGTTATGTGCCAGACACAGCTGGCAGATAATTAAATTAGGCAGCTGCTCACGTAGCAGCATTAAGTCTACCAAGGAGTTGCTTCCCAACCTCCCTCTTCTGGGAGTTACTTCTCACTGCTAGGAACTTGGTAGCACCCTTAAATTATCTGTAGTCAATGCGCATCATTTGGTTGCCTTTTAAGAATATATTGCATTTGTGTATTCTGCTTCGAATGTGTTGTGTTTTGAATTCAGGAGGGCAAATTTCCCCAGATTTCAGTAAAGCCCTACTCTTTGGTGTAATATTAATACCATACCTCTTAGCCTTTACTTTCACATTCTCTATATCCAGTCACACCACCTGTTCAGCAGAATTCTCTGTCTAGAAGTCTTGTTCCACATATCTCTGTCAAAATGAAAATAAATTTTATTCATTACTCAAAATTTGTCCACATGCTTGTGAGTTGATATCAGAACTAATAGACTATACGTAATTGACTTTCTATGTATTGCTAAACAAGACTTAATGCTGAGATCTGCCAGGTAATTCTGATCAACTTTGTGCATGGGAAGTTGGATCCCTGTACTTTTCCTGATAATAATAGCAGTTAAAATTTATTGACGTCAACTAGGTTGGGCTTATGTGTAGTATCTCATTTAACCTATGCTAGTCCTGTGAGGATGGGTCGATTTTCTTCCCAATTTTACATTAGATGAAATGAAAACTTAGGTTAAGTCATAATGATAGCAAGTCAAATTTAGTGGATATATTTGGGAGTGTTAGAAAAATCAGATTCTTCTTTAACATCTGAGACATAATAAAGGTAGAGTAAGATAATTTTTTTCTCAATATATTTTGAGAAGGAAAAAGAAAACAAAATACTTTAAGGATTGTGAAATCCTTCCCACATCTTTGCAACACTGAGTGCAAAAACAAGGAGGGCAGGGATTCGATCTTAGTTAAAAAAAACCTGTAGATGTTATTAAATCTCTCTTCATTTTGATATATTGTATAAGTCTGATTATTACACAACCCCAAGTATTAGGCCATTTTTCATTTCTCCAATGAAAAGATAATAAAATCAGTTTTGTGGCCAATTTGAACACATAGCTCTTATAGGGATAGATAAAATAGGTAATTTGTGCCTATAATAATGATTGATTAGTTGTTCATGCATATTTGAAATAAAATAGTATATTGATTTTAGAGTCAATATGTTGATATGAAATAATACATGAACTAGTATATTGATTTAGAAATGATTTTTTCCACACTTTTCATGAAACAGTTTCACTGAAATGCTTTACATACATCTTCAACATCACTAGAAGAACTTTTGAATCACCTACCAGAGTTTTCCCAACAACTTCATATTTACCTGCACCTAACTATTGAGTTATAACATTGTTCGATTTAGTATATGATGCCGATACTGGAAATTTTACGCTGTTTGTAATTTCTGTATTATAATAACTTATTTTCAAAAAGCCTACTTACAATGTTAAATCTGTATTAAGTTTCTTTGCCTCCTACCTAAGTTTTAAAAATCAGTTCTTTCAGGTGACCTCTATAAGTCTTGTCTGATAAAATTTCAGCCAACATTACTTTTGTTCAAACTAAAACAATTGAGAAAGTGCCCTGCAGTATGAGAGATATTGTAAGGACTTCGGTATATGATGATTCTCTCATTTCTGAAGTACAGTTTTTGAGGGAAAACAAAAGCTAGATTTATGTTCATGAATATGTTGTAGTTCCAGAAATTTCACTTCTGAAGCACAACCATAATAATTTATGGATGTGAAATGATGTGGAAACTGTGTATCAGGTCCAAAGGACTCTATAATGTCTATACAACCCAACCTTTTCTTTTAAGCTCTTTGCTTACAGTGAAGACACCAAGACCAAAGATAAGATGTTTACAAAGTTTCTTGGGTAAGAGTAGAGGATAAAATAGTACATGGAGAGTGAAACTTGAATGCAAAATATATTATCAAAAAGGAGGCACAGAAGCTGTCTTTTCTAATTCTGCTTGAAAATCATGACGAAAATAGGCATTGCCCTTCACGTGAGTACGCCTTACACCCTCCATTTCATGCTTCTTTGTTCTCATCTGATGCCAAAAACAAAAATGCAAGGGGAGGCAGCATAACTTACCTCTCTGAGGTCAACAGGAAGACTGACTCCTGCCCATGAAGAGTGAGCCACACGTCGATATGATCGAGGAAGTAGCTGGAGAAGTATCAGGACAAACCAACTCTCTTTTTTGATAAAGATCTTGCGGTTTCATATTAGGCACTTTTAAGAGCTGAGTATGTGCCTGGCACTTGGCTAGGTTTTGGTCGCTGGTGGTGGTGGGTATGGTTTGACCCAAAGGAAAATAAAAATGTGCTCCCAGTTTTCAAGGAGCTCATGGTCTTAGAAAGGGAACAAGCCTCAAGATCTGAGCTATGAGAGGAATTCCAAATTCCTGGTCTCCAGGAAGTGGGTAGAGAGGATAATTTGGTTAAGGCTTAAAGTGGAGGTACTTCAACCAGGGAGGACAGACCAGGTAGCTACTCTGGGAAAGAGGTTTAATGAAGGAGGTTGGTACATGGGTAGCTCCAGAATCAAGGGAAGAAATGGCCTAAGACTTTTTTGTTGTTGTTGTTTTTAATTCCAGAGATTGAAAAGGAAATCAATCAGACTTCTGAGGTGATATTTGGGATTGGAAAGAAATATGTGGTTGTGGGTCTGGAAAAGATGGGCCTCTGTACCGGTCTGGGCGTGGAGCCTTTAGAGCAGCAGGGACCTTGGAAGGGCCTAGCTGAGCATGTGCCTGGCAGGTCTGGCAGCCTGGGTGGAGTGCGGTGCCGAGAGGGTAGTGCTGCTGACAGTTTTCCCTTCTTTCCAGAGGCCATTGCAACCTATGGCACTTTTTGCATGCTTTGGATTGGAAGTTAGGTGACCCTCCTAATTGGTTTGTGTAAACCTGGGGTTCTCGGATAATGCAGGGGAAGGAGAAGAAGGTGAAGTAGAAGGTGAAGCCAGTATAAGATTCTTGAGTTCGTTTTAATCCTATCTGGTGAAATGAGAGAAAGGATCTCATTTGTACCCAAAATTGTATAAGCATTTCAAACGAGTTCCATTTTATAGATTAGGATTAAAGTTGTGACCAGCTCAATGTCACATAACTAGTAAGTCACAATGCTGAGATTTCAATAGCTGTAACCAGATACCCTAGGCAGTCTCATTTCTTATGTTACGTTCCTTCTTTTTGATAGTCTTCCCATTTGAAATTCTCCCCTTTTCTTTGTATCCTTATCTCATTATCGTCTCCCTTATGGTTTTAGAAACCTTTCTTGTTGCAGGTGACAGAAACCCAACTTAAACAAGGTTGAGCAAAACAAAATTTGCTAATGGAATCTACTGTATAGATGTGGGGGTGACTTCACATACTCTGAGGGTAAGAATGGGACTGAGCCTCAGGAACATTGTCCCAATCGTCTGTGGCCAGGAGGACTCATTCTATACCAACATGGTGGCTTCCACACTACAGATGATGTCTGGGCTAGGGGAGGGGCAGGGAGGATCTGAGGCAAAAGTTCCCAGAAGAAGGTATTCTCTTTGGCCAACAAATGTTTATTACAGTTAATAATAATTTTGTATTTATTATAATGTATGCCCCACTTACAAAATGATTCCATGAAGCTAATAATAATAATAATAATATTTTATGAGGCTATACAGATCTTCCTCAACTTACAAAGAGATTTGTCCCAATAAATCCATCGGGAGTTGAAAATATGTAAGTTGAAATGTGTTTAATGCACCTAAACTACTGAACATCGTAGCCTGGCCTACCTTAAACGTGCTCAGAAGGCTTACATTAGCCTACAGTTGGGCAAAATCATTGAACACAAAGCCTATTGTATAATAAAGTGTTGAATAGCTCACGTAATATATTGAATATTTACTGAAAGTGAAAAACAGGATGGTTGTGTGGGAACAGAATGGTTGAAAGTCTATCAGTTGTTTGCCCTCCTGATCACGTGGATGACTGGGAGCTTCAGCTCACTGCCACTGCCCAGCATCATGAGAGAGTATCATACTGTACAGCACTAGTCCAGGAAAAGAACAAAATTCAAAATTTGAAGTACAGTTTCTACTGAGTGTGTATTGCTTTGGCACCATCATAAAATAAAAAAGGAGTCCAATCATCATAAGTCAGGAACCGTCTGTATATGTTACATGATCTAATTCCAAATCACAACTACTTGATGCAGTCAAGTGGCAGGTGTGCCTGTTCCCATTTTATAGATGAGGAAACCGATGTGCAGAGAGGTTACAGTTTGCCCAAGGACACACAGCTGGTAAGTTACAGAGATGGAACTCATGCATTTACCACCACATCCTCCTCCTGGAGGCTTTAATTCTCAAAGTAAATCAACTCTGTTGTTTAGGTCTTCTTCATTTATTTTAAGGAAACAACATTCTGGATTAATTTTAAGTGAAAGTACCCTGAAGGTACACTGAATTTTCAGATTGGACAGCTGATTATCTGATGGAGCTATAGTGTTTCCATTTCTCTTCTGCTTGGGAGAAAGGCCATTCTCCATGCTTCTCTTTTCATTTGATTTCCTATTGGCATCTCTGTTTCCCTCTATACTCTTCAACAGTCAAGCCAGATGCCAGTTGTCTGTGTGAAGACACACTGCTTCTCAAATACACCAGGATGCCAAATGTATGCGTAATATTTGACCATATGTAACTCTCCCAAGTAAACTCCTGGGTACTGATGTTCCAATGTCAGCACCGAACAACAGGAAGACTGTAAATTCCATCACCTAACCAGAAGACTCACATATGCCTCATATTTATAAATTTTCTATAGGTGTAATGCAGTCTAAATTTGACTTTTTAGTATGATAGAGATGTTGTATGCTTTCTCCATGGAGGCAGTGAGAGCTTGCAAAAATACAAATCGATGGGACCTCAACAGGTTATTGCTGTCATTATTGATTATAGCAATTGATTATTGTGGAGAAACTTGCAAGCAGGGAACATTTCTCAAGACAGATCCTGAAAGAAAAGAAGAGAAGAATGTGTAAGTGGTAGGCAATAGATATGCTACAAAAAAATAAAAGGTTGAACTACTACTAACTGGGCCAGGAAAATTCCCTGCGGCTGGACAGCGTGGGCTTAAATTCTGGAACTTCAAGCAAAGTATTTCAAAGGACCTAGGATAGAGGCTAGAATTTTAAGAAATGTCTTTACCACTTCCCAACCCCCTCCCAACTCCTGAGATGCTGCCCTAATCATCATTGAAAAAACAAAAGCACAAAACAAAACCCCTTTCGGAGGATTTACTACATGCAAGGCTTTTTTTGGGACCTGGTGCGAGTTAAGATGAAATAGGCCTTCGTCCTCAAGTCACTCGGGGTTTAGTACAGGGAAACTTCATTGCCATCAAAGTACCTAACAACACAAGGCAGGAAGCCAGAGTGGAAAGCAACATTTCTTTGAAATGGCCCCAGTATTGAGAGAGAGGCTGAGACTCTTAACTTGCCTCTGAGCTGGCTAAAGGATCTGGTGAAAAGAGAGCTTTCTGTTGAACTGCAGTCTCTTCTTCTAGCAGGTATTAACAGTCCTATTGGTAATAAAAGAGCAAGTATTTATCAGGCACTTACATGTGCTAAGCACTTTAATTCTGTTTTTCATTTGACTTTCAAAACAACTTAATGGAGAGATACCATTTCTCCCTCCCCCTCCCTCCCTCTCCCTCCCCCCGCCACCCCACCCCGGTATGCGGGCCTCTCACTGTTGTGGCCTCTCCCGTTTCGGAGCACAGGCTCCGGACACGCAGGCTCAGCGGCCATGGCTCACAGGCCCATGGCTCATGGCTCACAGGCCCAGCCGCTCGGTGGCATGTGAGATCTTCCCGGACCGGGGCACGAGCCCGTGTCCCCTGCATCGGCAGGCGGACTCTCAACCACTGCGCCACCAGGGAAGCCCGAGATACCATTCTTATACCTGAATTACAGTGAAGTGAACTGAGGTTGTGAGGATAAAATAACTTGTCAAGGTCATATAATTGTAGGCTCATAAAATTGTTGATCCCATAAAAAATTGCATTTTCATTCTACAGAGATGGGGATGTGTTAACCATTCTCTAAAGGAGGTGTACTTCGAGTCACAAATGTGTTACTTTTCACCTGTGCTAAGGCAAACCCTATTCATCCTGCAAGAATTGTGGGACTGGCTCAATTTCCATCAGAAACTCTTCCTGGGACCCAGTGACCTGTCTTTCCAAATAGCACCTAGAACACTTGTGCCTGCCTCATTTATATGGCAGTTAATTATGAACTGCCCTGAGCTCTCACTTATCACACAGTACTGTTTAACTTCATTTAATCTTTCCATCTGGCTTGTAAACTCCTTCAAAGTTGGAGGCTTTGTCTTAGGAATCATAAAAATAAATCTTCTATAGCATCCACCACACTGTCATTATAATCATTTTTTTAATTTATTTGAATTAAAGTTGTATTCATCATCGCTTGGGACTTAACAAATTGCCACAAACATTGTGATCTCACAATTTCCATGGGTCAGAAGTTGGCCACATCTTGACTGTGTCCTTTGTAAAATTGCAACTGAGGGGTCAGCTGGGGCTCAGTTCTCATTTGGAGGCTTGCGTGGTGATGGTTATGCTGTCAAGCTCTCTCAGGTTGTTGGCAGAAGTCACTTCCTTGTGGATGTAAGACTGAGGTCTCCAGCTTCTTGTTGGCTATCAGATGGAGCCCCTCTCAGCTCCTATAGGCTGCCCCCAGTTCCATGTTACAAGGTTCTCATCCATAGATCCTCTTCTAAAATGGCAGTTTCCTCCTTCAAAGCCAAGCAAACGAGAGCCTCTGGAGTGAGTCCGTTAGTAAGATGGAGTCTTACATAATGTAACAATCCCATCACCTTTGCCATATTCTATTTGGTTAGGAGCAAGTCACACGTCCTGCTCACTCTCAAGGGGATAGAATTATTCAAGGGCTGGAACAACAAGAGTTGGGGATCATGAGAAGCCCACCTTAGAGTCTATCTACTGCAAAAGTGAGAGAAGCAGAAAATGCACAAATATTTGAGACTATCAAATTCATCTAGCAAATCAATAATAGTACTTGAAATAGAATTCAGAAACCCGATTCTGGTATTGTTTACTACTAAATCATCACCATCAATAGTGAGATGCCCTTGGCTACATAGTCAGTTCTGGCTGGTGGAGACAGAGCCCAGGAATTAATCAACTAGGGGTGTGTGTTGAGGGAGATAACTTGCTTTGAATAATCACTGTCCAAAGTGGTGTGGTCAACTCAAACTTCACTCTTGCTGGAGCTGAGATACAAGGTCATCTATCCAGGAGTGGGCAGCAAAGACCTGAGTGTATTAAGATTGCGGTTCATTTAGTCTCTCAGAGAAGTTGGAAAGGTCCAGCTAGTTTGTCAGGACCTTAGCCTGAAAGGACCGGGATATAACCTAGTGGAGGATTCAACTGCTAACAGGAAGCTGAGATGGAGCCACAGCTATGAAGAATGGAGAAACACACATGTGGGGTGGAGGTTGGATTGTGGCTCATTGCGCCCATTCCTCGCTCACAGGACTAGCATTTGGCTGCATCTGTGGGCAAAGGGAAGGCTCCTAATGTACTCCCTGTGGAGGGCCTCACTGAAGGGAGAAGCTGAGAATTATCTCAAGAAATGTAGGCTCTGATTCCATATTGATCAAATTTGTCAGATCCAATACATATTTGCATTTTGTTTTTCTCTGAATATAAGACACATTTTCTTAATTATTTTTAATGACTTCTTTTTCCATCTTCCTTTCTCTTCTTCTCCTTTTCTTTAAACACTTTAACTTTTATTAAAATCCTTGGATTACTATCCATGTATTCTTTTTTCATTGAAAATCTAATGATAAGATATAATCCTATCGATTGAACAAATTGTATCAGATATGCTTTTTTGCATATTGCTTATTTATTACAACTTCCTATACATTTTAAAATAACACATGTTTTATAGGGTCTTTCTCCCATGACTCATTTTTGGAGCTGGTCTGAGAAGGAGTTATTCTCCAGACATGGCACCATTGACCCTCATTTCGAATTACATTTTTAATTTATTTTTAAAAAGATATTTCATTCACAGAATCCCCACTGAGCTTTTTACTGTGGAAAATTAGGGCCTGTAAATCATCCCCCTCGGAAAACTATAAATTTTATACAATTGAAACATTCCATGGACTGGGCTTGGCACTTTGATGAAATCACTCCTTTACTTCTTATAATTTATGTGCTTCCCCCATTCTCCTCCCTTCTGCGCCATCATCATCTTGCCCTCCCAGCAACGGCGGGGGGTGGTATCGTGCCTTTAAATTGCTCACTGGGGTTTACTGAGTATAATTTTTGAGTGAATTCATATAAACCCACAATATTACAACCTATCCAAAATTATGAATAATAAAACTTTTCATTTTCTCCTGGCAGGCAGAAGGGACTGGGTTGATCACGAGGGAGGTAGCTCAGCGTGGCGCACTGGGGAAGGACAAAGTCCCTGGAGCCAGATGACATGGGATCTGCGAGTGGCTTCCTGAGTCCCAGGCCTCAGTATCCTCAGAAATTGGTAGGTGCAGATGGGTGATTTTTAAGGTTCTTTTTAGCTGTCACTCATTCTGATTCTATGGCTTGAAGATGATTCTTGGCATGTTGCTTCTTTTAAAGGGTAGTTAGGAAACCCAACAAGATACATCTTGTTTGATGTGCTATCTTGAATGTGGGTGGTTAACTCTCATTTTTTAGGGGAAAGCACAATAGTAGTAAAGAACAAAGCACTCCTGGTTTTTGTCTGTTGGTTTTTCACTGGATTGTGAGGTCTTGGAAACTAGGGGCTGTGTCTTATTTAACTTGGAAACATTGGCTTTTAGTATAGAACCTGATACTAAATAATAATAAAAGCATTCAATAATAAAAGCATTGAATGAACACAGAGAATCCAAAGGTGTGTTGCCTCCATAAATTCAAGTGCCTGGAACAGTGCCAGACACACAGTAGGTATTTGATACATATTTGTTGAATTTCCAACAAATGGGCTACTTGCCATTATTGAGATGTTCGAATTTCCCTATGTCCATTCCCAGTCCAGTTGGAATCTTTATATCTTAGTGTTCTTCCTCACTAGAACTCCAGATGGGTCTTCTAAGAAATTGCTAGCTTTATGGCATCACTAGTACTCACAGTCCTGGAAAGAGTTTTGCTGCTGGAGAAACAGGACAGAATTAGAAGATAGAAGTGGTATGGCAGAGTGGCTGAACTTGAGCTTTGGCGTGAGACCTGGGCATACATCATAAAATCACTGTGACCTTGGGTGGAATATTCCCTCTGCTAAGCTCTCTCTATCTTTTGAATTGGGTGGGGGGTGTCATAATTGTATAGCACGGTGGGGGTCATAATTGTACTTACCTCTTAGGGTAGAAGCAAGGATTCAAACAGATCATCTATGTCAAGTGCTTAGCCCAGTGCTCGTATATAGTAAATATTCAGTAAATGTGGGCTATGACTTATTTTTAATTATTATTATTAGTATTGGTGTATAAATCAGTACTTGCTATAGTTTTTACTTTTGTGTTGAAATTCAGATTCTTTTGTGGCAGTGTAACTATTGTCCTATGTAAAATTTGTTTCAGTTTTAATTTAACCATTTATTTAGCTTTTCAGGGCATATTTTGAGATCCTTGCATTAAAAGAAAAGAGTATCTCTGATACTCATTTGAAGAACCTCACCATTTTGGATGGAGAGTGTCACTTCGATTTCTTGTTATTCTGAAATGCAGCTTTTGTGATTCCAGGCTTTTGAGAAAGAATGAGAATATAGTGCTCTATAGAAAGGATCTGGTATCTCTTTTTTCCCATGGAAATTTTTTTCCCAGTAGTTGTCAGTTACGACTTTGCCTACACGCAATTATAATATAACACACTACTATTTAAGGAAGAATATTATTTAGGGTCAAGAATGCAAAGCTGTCTGAAATACTACTTGAAAATCAAGGTGAAGCCAGTTAGTTGCCTTTTCTTTGACCTGCTTGCAGGATACCCTGACAAGGTATGAACTGGAATATGTGTCTTGGAAATATTTACCCCCTAAATATTAAAAACATAAATAAGCAGTAGAGTTTGGGGTGACAGTGGATCTAAAGTGATGGCCGCCCAGCCTTTGCTGGTCAAATATGGCTTACCTAATAACATTTCAGCCCTAAATCACTTCACTGCAGGCAGGTTTGCAGCTGAGGTAGTTGCACAGAAACATTCCTTCAAGACCATTTAAAAAGGCTGAATAAGCAAAGTATCCTGTGTTACAACACTCAATATCAAAGGGGCGTTCAGGTACACATATTATTGCCCATGGCTCCATGCCCAATAACCTTTTCCTCATAGAGATATATTCCCTGGACAGAAAACAAATCTCTTTCCAAGTCAGAGAACTTTATCAGATTTATCTCTCATTGTCAGATCAGCATGTAGGAAACAAATGAAGTCTGCAGCATGATTCACATTAGAAGCAGAGCAATTTACAGTGTTCACTGGCTTCTCGTAAACCTTATTAATGTTTGGCACGGGGTGCCAAGGAGCCATAAAGAATCGTCCAGCTGAACATTTATATCTGCTTAGTCTCTTATTATATATCCTCAAAACAGCTTAAATAATGGCAGCCAGAGCATCTTGTGAGCAGGAAATGAGAAAGTTACACATGTTTTTGTCTTATAATCAAATATTCTTCCCTATCTTTTTAAAGTCTCCCCCTGTTTTTTTCGTTTCATTTTTCCTTAAGCTGTTGCCTGTAATTTCTACTTTGTTTTAGATTTGTCACAGCTCTATAATGGAATTAGTTTGCTTATTTATGCTCATGTCTTCTATTATTTTGGATTCGGGGCATTTCTTAATTCAGTCATGGCTATGTAGTTGCTTGAATTCATATTCCCTTTTGAGTTCTAGCCCATAGTGTCCTAACAATGTGAACACATGGATAGCACCAATTATTTATTTATTAGAGTCAAATTTTCTTTTTCTTTAAGGTCCTCAATATATTTAAGGTCCTCAATATACCTAATAAGACAAATAGGTAACATTTGTAGAATACTTACTGTATGGCAGGCATCTTACATTTTAATCTTACTTAATCATCATAAATAAGGTAAGAATTAGTATCATGAGGTAAGAACTAGTATCACCTTCATTTTAGAGGTGAAAAAAAGATCGTTTTCCTGGGACACACTGCTATAAACAGAAGAGCCAGAAATTGCATCCTAACATCCTGCTCTTATCCACTGCATTGCACTCCATCTCTGACACTATAGTTCATTGAAGGCAATGCTTTAGAAAGCATGAGTGTAACAGAGAAGATGGGAGGAAGATGTGAAGAAAGAATGTTAAATGTGGAAAGAGGAATAACATGGAGTTTTACCAAGAGTGGAACTGAGGGAATCTTAGTCACACAATTGGCTCTTGTTGAACTGAATTGTTTTCTCAGGTGCCTTGTTAATGGGCAGTGATGTGGGTGGGTCATTCACACATTCTGATCACTAGAAGAGGACAACCTTATGCTATATAGGATTACATATTTTTTAGTACTTTTTTATTTTGAAATAATTTTAGACTCAAAAAAGTTATAAAGTACAGAGAGCTTCATACTCCTTTACTCAGTCTCCCTCAATTATTAATATTTTACATTTGTTTTTATCATTTTCTCTTTCTTTAGATACTTAATATTATTTTATAAACCATTTGGGAATAAGTTACATACACAATGGCCCTATACCCCTAAATACTTTGGTGTACATTTTTTAAATAATAAGTAAATTCTCTTACATAACCACATTATAATGGTTATCTTCTGAAAATTAACACTGATTCAATGCTAATGTCTAATCTGTAGATTTGATTTATATTTCACTAGTTGTACCAATGAAAATATTTTGGGAGGGTGTGTTCTGGCACCAATCTAGGATCACATGGTGCATTTAGTTGTCATGTCCCTTTAAGTCAGGAACAGTTTCTTTGTCTTTTTCCATTTTAACATTTTAAAAAGGAGTTCAGGTCAGCTGTTTCGTGAACTGTCTTTCAACTTGAGTTTGCCTGATGTTTCCTCATGATCGGATTGAAGTTACACACTTTGGGGGGGGAATAACACTGAAGCAAAGTTGTGTTCTTCTCAGTGCATCGTGTCAGGAGGCACATGATACTAATTTGTCCCATTATTGCTGGTATTAACAGGTTTCTTTAGTGTAAACTTGCAATTTTTCAATGAATTAAAGTTAAAATTTGATTTAGATGCTGGTTTCTGGGAACTTGTTTCAAAGGAGGTCCATTACCCGAGCAAATTTGAATATTCTGAAAAATCTAGTTTCCCAATCTCTAAGTCTCAGGAACACGCTGCAAAAAGTGGTGATTCAGCTGAATTGTTCCTTTAGGGAGAATTAACCTAAATCCCACCCCTGACACCAGAATCTCAGGTTGTGCTTCTGTTGGTACTTAAGGAAGTGTCTTGGTATTTGGTGAATCTTTAATAGATACATGAAATATCAAAATATTTCTATGTTAAAAAAATATGATTTTTACCATAGATTCAGATTATGGGTGAGTAGAGTAATTTCTAGAGCAATTGCTCTTGGGGTGGGAGTAGGGGTGTGTGATCAATTAGCTCTGAGCTGTTGGTGGACAAGGAAATAGATGCCCTCCTATCTAGTCTGAAGGCCCAATTCATTGCAGCAAGATTAGGCTAAATGGGAAGGGCTGACATCTGAAACTGCAACCTTCCTTGAAATGGAGGAAGCTCAGTTTGGCAGAACATCATCTCCTGGAAGGCAGTAAGGGATAGTGCTACTTGTGAACATTTGGGGATTATATTAAATGATGGAGGTGTCCAGACAGCAGGCAGGTGGGTCTACCAGCAGCCCGTGTGTGTGTGTGTGTGTGTGTGTGTGTGTGTGTGTGTGTGCGCGCGCGCGCGCACGCGCATGCGCTTGTATGTGTCATGGGGAAATGGGGAAGGTGTGTAAGTGGGGGTGGCACAGATAGAGAATAAAATTAGAAAAGGAAAGGCAGGTGAGGACCCAACTGTCAAGGGCTTGGGGCATTAAGCAGATGCACAGACTGGTACTCCAGCCCAGGGAAACAAATCAGAAGACTGTAGAACTGGACTACAAACCAAGTCTGGGCTGGTACTAAGTAGCACTTGAAGGAGACTCCTGACAGAGAGGCTAGAGAACTAGTGAAATTTTTAGCCTGAAGTCTGGTCTGGTCTTAGAGATTGAGGAAAAGAAACAGAGAATTTCAGCTGGTGGAGAAGCAGGGCACAGGGTCTGTGGACCAAGTGTGATGGCTTATGCTGTTAAAGATCTGAGGCACATTATCAGCATCTAGGCAATCAGTGTGAGCAGTTGTAGTCACCTCAACCAAGCTACACTCACCTTAGGGTTGCACTGTTATTGGGTGGGGTAGGGTTTTTTTTGCATTTTATGAAAATTTCTCTCTTTCAAGGTTATCCTTCAATCACTTATCAGTTGCGCAATGTGTTGGAGCTGAGAAACACATAGCATGATTTGGTCTGGTCTCCGTACCCTTCCAAGAAATACCTTAAGACTGAGAAACATGGTTTTCTTTCCATACATTTGAGTTGGGTGACAGTAGAAGGAGAAAACCAGAATGCTCAATGAAATATGTATTGTTAAAGAACTGTCAGAATAAAATTATTTTAGAAAATAATTGCTTTAAAAAATTTGGGTAAGATGTAGACATAGAGAATGGACTTGAGGACAGGGGTGGGGGGGGAGGGGAAGCTGGGAGGAAGTGAGAGAGTGGCAAGGACATATATACACTACCAAGTGTAAAATAGATAGCTAGTGGGAAGCAGCCGCATAGCACAGGGAGGTCAACTCTGGGCTTTGTGACGACCTAGAAGGGTGGGATAGGGAGGGTGGGAGGGAGGCTCAAGAGGGAGGAGATACGGGGATATATGTATGCATATGGCTGATTCTCTGTGTTGTACAGCAGAAACTAACACAACATTGTGAAGCGATTATACTCCAATAAAGATGTATAAAAAAAAGTAAATGATTGCTTTAAAAAAAAATGCCCATTCTTGCCTCTGTAATTCTGTTCCCTTTCAGCTTCCTTTTTTAAAATCCCTTTCTTCTCCCATGACATTTCCTATTCGTTTAATTTAAGCAATGTTCCTAGAGAGTTGTATAAACATAAAAAGGGACAATGGAAACCCATAGAAACACATGCGTGTGTGTATATAAAGCATTTTTGGGGTCAAAGCTTTGCAGGGCTCATGCAATTGGGAAAAAGAAGTGTTTCATTGTGATCACACTGCTATTTGAATCTAGTGTTGTTGTCATCATGATTTAACATTTATTGCAAGTCTGTAGTTCCCTGGACGAGACCCTGGAATTAAATGTCAACTCTGCTTAGTGAATTTATGCTTGAAACTAGATAGCAAAGCCACAAAATGGAAAAAGATAATACTTCCAAAACAGAAATATTGAATAATGCATTCCCAGAAAAGGTAGGTAAGGAGAAAATGAGTTTGATCCAGGCAGTTAAGAATGAAGCAAGTGTGAGAAGACTTAAATATAGAGCTTAGGGATAGTTTGCAGCCATTTCCAAGAACCCTGGGAGGGACCATGGAGACTGCATGACCTAACACTTTAATCCTCCTCTGCCACAGCTCAGACCCCATGGGGAGGAGTCTTGATGAGGAGACTCCCTGTCTTGGATAATAATAACAAGCTGCCCTCTCTGTGGCAGATTTTCAGGTAGAAGTCTTACTCTGCCCTTTGCATAACCAATGCAGCAAATAATCCAGTCCTCAAACTGGGAGGGAAACCCTGAGGGTTTTTTTTAAGGATGTAAATGTCATTCAAAAATAAAGATAAAATTTCTTAGAATAAGTTTTTTTTCCCCTTTAACATGTGCGTCAGACCATCTCTTTCCTACCTCAGACACCCCCTACACTTTTTAATACTAAATGTCTCTTAATAACAAAAGTAAACTGCATGTTATTTATGGAAACTGCACAATATTAACTTTGCTAATTACATGGTTGCTCACTTTCCCAGGACCCCTTCACCTCCTGTTTATTTCCAACTGCTGTGGCCACCATGTGTTTTAAGAGTAAGACAGAAATAATAAACTGCAAGTTTCACGTGTTATTTCTGCAGCTCACACAGGGAATTTGCCATCTGGGTTTGTAGGGTGCATCATCTCAATGGAGTGAGTTGGGCTTCCCTTTTCACCTGCCTATATAACTTTGGGGAAATTTCAAATGGAGTTTTGAGGCCAAAACAACCCAGGTTCAGAGACCTGGTATGGCAACTTACGTAGTATGTGAAATCTTCAGCAAGTAGCTTCTCTGCCTCTTGGCTCTCTGTATATAAATTAATGATAATGAGTCCTAATTTCTAGTGTGGCTCTGAATCTTAAATGGTGTGATACAAGATGGTGCCTGGTGCTTGGCATAGGGCAAGTTGTCAATGAATGATGGTTCTTAGTTTCTTTCCATTCCATTTTATGTTCCTTCAAGCTTTTGAATGCTAAACTGAGAAGGCACGAAAGATGGTATATATACCAGCCTTGCTCTAAATCCAGAAATAAAAGCTCAAACTGGGCTATGTTCTGCAGGGGGATTTGCTGTGTCATTTGCCTGGTGTTAACTATTCCTGCCATCCCTCCTTGGTTAGTGAACTGGTGCCACCACCTGCTTATTGGAGAACTGAGCTATTTGTAGAGGGATGTACATCTCTGGACCCCAGAACTGAGCTTGACTAAACTGATAAGTCAGTCAGCAACCCTTTACTGAGGTCTACTAAAAATGGCAGGAGTGGTTCAGCCTCTCCAGATCTGTGAAATAATTCCTGTGGTTACATCAACTTGCGTCTTTGGATCTATAAATTCTTTCTGTTGTTTCTTTTTTTTCAAGGGCTTTCTACTTGAATACTGTTTCGCCTCAAACAGCCTGTTCCATTCTGACAGAGTGAAGATATGGAGTTTCCCTCAACTGACACAGCTTGGCTAAGTGCCAGCCAAGAGTTCCTCCAGGGTATTTTAGCTGTGGGATAAGTTACAGATAGCTTGGCCTTGCTATCTGCAACGATCATTTGTTGTAGTAATAACAATCACTGGGTACATAATTGGTTGTCTAAAAACGTGAACTTTATTAATTACCCTCAATTTCTGCTTGGCTGCTGGCAACTACGTCTAGACTCTATTTCTTGGCATTCTCTCATCTGCCGTTTCTACCACAAATCCTTTACTGATTTTTAGCTGCCTACTTTCCTCTATTTCATTGTCTATCTTTCAGCCTCTGGCTTTTACTGTGATTTTTCACTAAACTGGAGATTTAATGTCCTCCTCCGTTGTAAGGGAAAGAAACTGAGTCCCCTTGAATCAGTATCTCCTCATATCTTCTGGTTTTCTATGTCTGCTATAGCCCGATAACCTATTACTGAAGTAGGCTATGCATTTCTAGACTATCAAATCCATTCAATATACACTTATTGAACATACAGCAGTAGGCTTGTAGCTGGAAACAGAGGTGAAACCCCCTCTCTGTCCTTGAAGAACTCCCATTCCGTTTGGGAAGTTAGGCATTTAAACAACCACCATACAATGTGCTAAGTGCTATAACTAAAGTATAAACAAAGTGGCTTTTGGGGGTCTGGTGTTGCCTCCATATGCATCTAAAGCAAGCTATAGTATTTTGACCTCCTCTAGAGTAACTATATATCTCTGTTTGCCCAGCAGTTCTGATTTATTAATAGGGCCCTCTTTCACTTTTGGTGTCTTTATTTCAAAGATAAATTGCATGGTTTTCCTATTTATAAATCAAAGACCAACATATGAGGCTAGTTTAGTTGAGGAACAGTTACATTGCTATTTATCAATAATTTTTAAGTTGCCTGGATTTACATAAGTGGTTGAGGCAACGGGGTAGGTTCCTGATCTGGTTCACCTTTCTCACCAGCAGTAATACTGTACTTTTCTCAGCTTACATCAAAGGTAGGGAAACAATCCTTTGCCCCAGCCTCTTTGTGTTCTTTTAATAAATAGATTCAACAATAGTATGAGTTTCCAAAAGCATTTTTCCCTCACCCATTTGAGTTTTAAAACAACTCCCCAAGTACCTGACTAAATATCTGGGGGGGAAAAAAAAAAAAAGACTAGTCCATTGAAAACTATTTTAAAGTAGAATAGAAAAGAAAAAAATTGGAGTATCTTTCATGCCATGATGATGTGTTGTTTCGTGAAGTTTGTCTCAGCTTTTTATATACACACGCATATATATGTACTCTTTTGATGAAAATGTATTTCTTTTCTTTAAATTTTTAAAATTTAATTAATTTTTTTATACAGCAGTTCTTATTAGTTATCCATTTTATACATATTAGTGTATACATGTCAATCCCAATCTCCCAATTCATCCCACCACTGCCCCGCCCCCTGCCACTGTCCCCCCTTGGTGTCCATACGTTTGTTCTCTACATCTGTGTCTCTATTTCTGCCCTGCAAACCGGTTCATCTGTACCATTTTTCTAGGTTCCACATATATGCGTTAATATAAAATATTTGTTTTTCTCTTTCTGACTTAATTCACTCTGTATGATAGCCTCTAGATCCATCCACGTCTCTACAAATGACCCAATTTTGTTCCTTTTTATGTCTGAGTAATATTCCATTGTATATGTGTACCACATCTTCTTTATCCATTCATCTGTCGATGGGCATTTAGGTTGCTTCTGTGACGTGGCTATTGTAAATACTGCTGCAATGAACATCGGGGTGCATGTGTCTTTTTGAATTATGGTTTTCCCTGGGTATATGCCCATTACTGGGATTGCTGGGTCATATGGTAATTCTATTTTTAGTTTTTTAAGGAACCTCCATACTGTTCTCCATAGTGGCTGTATTGATTTACATTCCCACCAACAGTGCAAGAGGGTTCCCTTTTCTCCACACCCTCTCCAGCATTTATTGTTTGTAGATTTTTTGATGATGGCCATTCTGACCGGTGTGAGATGATACCTCACTATAGTTTTCATTTGCATTTCTCTAATGATTAGTGATGTTGAGCATCCTTTCATGTGTTTGTTGGCTATCTGTATCTTTTTTGGAGAAATGTCTGTTTAGGTCTTCTGCCCATTTTTTGATTGGGTTGCTTGTTTTTTTAATATTGAGCTGCATGAACTGTTCATATATTTTGGAGATTAATCCTTTGTCCGTTGATTCGTCTGCAAATATTTTCTCCCATTCTGAGGGTTGTCTTTTCGTCTTGTTTGTAGTTTCCTTTGCTTTGCAAAAGCTTTTAAGATTCATTAGGTCCCATTTGTTTATTTTTTTATTTCCATTACTTTACGAGGTGGATCAAAAAAGATCTTGCTGTGATTTATGTCAAAGAGTGTTCTTCCTATGTTTTCCTCTAAGAGTTTAATAGTGTCTGGTCTTACATTTCGGTCTCTGATCCATTTGGAGTTTATTTTTGTGTATGGTGTTAGGGAGTGTTCTAATTTCATTCTTTTACATGTAGCTGTCCAGTTTTCCCAGCACCACTTATTTTTTTATTTTTTATTTTTTTTAACATCTTTATTGGGGTATAATTGCTTTACAATGGTGTGTTAGTTTCTGCTTTATAACAAAGTGAATCAGTTATACATATACATATGTTCCCATATGTCTTCCCTCTTGCGTCTCCCTCCCTCCCACCCTCCCTATCCCACCCCTTCAGGCTGTCACAAAGCACCGAGCCAATATCCCTGTGCCATGCGGCTGCTTCCCACTAGCTATCTACCTTACTACGTTTGTTAGTGGGTATATGTCCATGACTCTCTCTTGCCCTGTCACAGCTCACCCTTCCCCCTCCCCCTATCCTCAAGTCCGTTCTCCAGTAGGTCTGTGTCTTTATTCCTGTCTTACCCCTAGGTTCTTCATGATATTTTTTTTTCTTAAATTCCATATATATGTGTTAGCATACGGTATTTGTCTTTTTCTTTCTGACTTACTTCACTCTGTATGATAGACTCTAGGTCTATCCACCTCATTACAAATAGCTCAATTTCGTTTCTTTTTATGGCTGAGTAATATTCCATTGTATATATGCGCCACATCTTCTTTATCCATTCATCCGATGATGGGCACTTAGGTTGTTTCCATCTCCTGCCTATTGTAAATAGAGCTGCAATGAACATTTTGGTACATGACTCTTTTTGAATTTTGGTTTTCTCAGGGTATATGCCTAGTAGTGGGATTGCTGGGTCATATGGTAGTTCTATTTGTAGTTTTTTAAGGAACCTCCATACTGTTCTCCATAGTGGCTGTATTGATTTACATTCCCACCAACAGTGCAAGAGGGTTCCCTTTTCTCCACACCCTCTCCAGCATTTATTGTTTGTAGATTTTTTGATGATGGCCATTCTGACCGGTGTGAGATGATATCTCATTGTAGTTTTGATTTGCATTTCTCTAATGATTAATGATGTTGAGCATTCTTTCATGTGTTTGTTGGCAGTCTGTATATCTTCTTTGGAGAAATGTCTGTTTAGGTCTTCTGCCCATTTTTGGATTGGGTTGTTTGTTTTTTTGTTATTGAGCTGCATGAGCTGCTTGTAGATTTTGGAGATTAATCCTTTGTCAGTTGCTTCATTTACAAATATTTTCTCCCATTCTGAGGGTTGTCTTTTGGTCTTGTTTATGGTTTCCTTTGCTGTGCAAAAGCTTTGAAGTTTCATTAGGTCCCATTTGTTTATTTTTGTTTTTATTTCCATTACTCTAGGAGGTGGGTCAGAAAGGATCTTGCTGTGATTTATGTCATAGAGTGTTCTGCCTATGTTTTCCTCTAAGAGTTTGATAGTTTCTGGCCTTACATTTAGGTCTTTAATCCATTTTGAGCTTATTTTTGTATATGGTGTTAGGGAGTGATCTAATCTCATACTTTTACATGTACCTGTCCAGTTTTCCCAGCACCACTTATTGAAGAGGCTGTCCTTTCTCCACTGTACATTCCTGCCACCTTTATCAAAGATAAGGTGTCCATATGTGCGTGGGTTTATCTCTGGGCTTTCTATCCTGTTCCATTGATCTATCTTTCTGTTTTTGTGCCAGTACCATACTGTCTTGATTACTGTAGCTTTGTAGTATAGTCTGAAGTCAGGGAGCCTGATTCCTCCAGCTCCTTTTTTCATTCTCAAGATTGCTTTGGCTATTCGGGGTCTTTTGCCAGCACCACTTATTGAAGAGACTGTCTTTTCTCCATTGTATGTTCTTGTCTCCTTTGTCATAAATTAGTTGACCATAGGTATGTGGGTTTATCTCTGGGCTTTCTATCCTGTTCCATTGATCTATATTTTTTTGTGCCAGCACCATATTGTCTTGATTACTGTAGCTTTGCAGTATAGTCTGAAGTCAGGGAATCGGATTCCTCCAGCTCCGTTTTTTTTCCTCAAGACTGCTTTGTCTATTCGGGGTCTTTGGTGTCTCCATACAAATTTTAAGATTTCTTGTTCTAGTTCTGTAAAAACTGCCACTGGTAATTTGACAGGGATTACATTGAATCTGTAGATTCCTTTGGGTAGTATAGGCATTTTCACAATATTGATTCTTCCAATCCAAGAACGTGGTATATCTCTCCATCTGTTTGTGTCATCTTTGATTTCTTTCATCAGTGTCTTATAGTTTTCTAAGTACAGGTCTTACCTACTTAGGTAGGTTTATATCTGGGTATTTTATTCTTTTTCTTGCAATGGTGAATGGGATTGTTTCCTTAATTTCTGTTTCTGATCTTTCGTTGTTAGTGTATAGGAATGCAAGAGATTTCTGTGCATTTTGTATCTTGCAAATTTATCAAATGCATTGATTAGCTCTAGTAGTTTTCTGGTGGCCTCTTAGGATTCTCTATGTATAGTATCATGTCATCTGAAAACAGTGACAGTTTTACTTCTTCTTTTCCAATTTGTATTCCTTTTATTTCTTCTCTGATTTCCATGGCTAGGACTTCCAAAACTATGTTGAATAATGGGTGAGAATGGACATTCTTGTCTTGTTACTGATCTTAGAGGAAATGCTTTCAGTTTTTCACCATTGAGAATGATGCTTGCTCTGGGTTTGTCATATATGGCCTTTATAATGTTGAGATAGGTTCCCTCTATTCCCACTTCTGGAGAGTTTTTATCATAAATGGGTGTTGAATTTTGTCAAAAGCTTTTTCTGCATCTATTGACATGATCATATGGTTTTTATTCTTCAATTTGTTAATATGGTATATCACATTGATTGATTTGCATATATTGAAGAATCCTTGAATCCCTGGGATAAATCCCACTTGATCATGGTGTATGATCCTTTTAATGTGTTGTCAGATTCTGTTTGCTAGTATTTTGTTGAGGACTTTTGCATCTATATTCATCAGTGATATTGGTCTGTAATTTTCTTTTTTCGTAGTATCTTTGTCTGGTTTTGGTATCAGGGTGATGGTGGCCTCATAGAATGAGTTTGGGGGTGTTTCTTCCTCTGCAATTTTTTGGAAGAGTTTGAGAAGGATGGGTGTTAGTGCTTCTCAAAATGTTGGTTAGAATTCACCTGTGAAGCCATCTGGTCCTGGACTTTTTTTTGTTGGAAGATTTTAAATCATAGTTTCAATTTCATTACTTGTGATTGGTCTGTTCATATTTTTTATTTCTTCCTGGTTCAGTCTTGGAAAGTTATATCTTTCTAAGAATTTGTCCATTTCTTCCAGGTTGTCCATTTTATTGGCATAGAGTTGCTTGTAGTTGTCTCTTATGATGCTTTGTATTTCTGCGGTGTCCATTGTAACTTCTCCTTTTTCATTTCTGATTTTATTGATTTGAGTCCCCTCCCTCTTTTTCTTGATGTGCCTTGCTAAAGGTTTATCAACGTTGGTTATCTTCTCAAAGAACCAGCTTTTAGTTTTACTGATCTTTGCTATTGTTTTCTTTGTTTCTATTTCATTTATTTCTGCTGTGATGTTTGTGACTTCTTTCCTTCTGACTTTGGGTTTTGTTTGTTCTTCTTTCTCTAGTTCCTTTAGGTGTAAGGTTAGATTGTTTATTTGTGATTTTTCTTGTTTCTTGCGGTAGGCTTGTATTGCTATAAACTTCCCTCTTAGAACTGTTTTTGCTGCATCCCATAAGTTTTGGATCGTCATGTTTTTGTTGTAATTTGTCTCCAGGTATTTTTTGATTTCTTCAGTGATCTCTTGGTTATTTAGTAACGTATTGTTTAGCCTTCATGTGTTTTCTGTTTTTTTCCCTGTAATTGATTTCTAATCTCATAGTGTTTTGGTCGGAAAAGATGCTTGATACGATTTCAGTTTTCTTAATTTTACCAAGGCTTGATCTGTGACCCAAGATGTGATCTATCCAGGAGAATGTTCCGTGTGCGCTTGAGAAGAAAGTGTAATCTGCTGTTTGTGGATGGAATGTCCTATAAATACCAATTAAATCTGTCTGGTCTAGTGTGTCATTTACAGCTTGTGTTTCCTTATTAATTTTCTCTCTGGATTATCTGTCTATTGGTGTAAGTGAGGTGTTACAAAGTCCCCCACTATTATTGTGTTACTGTTGATTTCCTCTTTTATAGATGTTAGCATTTGCCTTATGTATTGAGGTGCTCCTGTGTTGGGGACATATATATTTATAATTGTTATATCTTCTTCTTGGATTGATCCCTTGATCATTATGTAGTGTCCTTCCTTGTCTCTTGTAACATTCTTTAGTTTAAAGTCAATTTTATCTGATATTTGTATTGCTACTCCAGCTTTCTTTTGATTTCCGTTTGCATGGAATATCTTTTTCCATCCCCTCACTTTCAGTCTGTATGTTTCCCTAGGTCTGAAGTGGGTCTCTTGTAGACAGCATACATACGGGTCTTGTTTTTGTATCCATTCAGCAAGCCTGTGTCTTTTGGTTGGAGCATTTAATCCATTCACGTTTAAGGTAATTATCCATATGTATGCTCCTATTAACATTTTCTTAACTGTTATGGGTTTGTTTTTGTATGTCCTTTTCTTCTCTTGTGTTTCCCACTTAGAGAAGTTCCTTTAGCATTTGTTGTAGAGCTGGTTTGGTGGTGCTGAATTCTCTTAGCTTTTGCTTGTCTCTAAAGCTTTTGATTTCTCCACGGAATCTGAATGAGGTCCTTGCTGGGTAGAGTAATCTTGGTTGTAGGTTCTTCCCTTTCATCACTTTAAATATATCATGCCACTCCCTTCTGGCTTGTAGAGTTTCTGCTGAGAAATCAACTGTTAACCTTATGGGAGTTCCCTCGTATGTTATTGTCATTTTTCCCTTGTTGCTTTCAATAATTTTTCTTTGTCTTTAATTTTTGTCAATTTGATTACTATGTATCTCGGCATGTTTCTCCTTGCGTTTATCCTGCCTGGGACTCTCTGTGCTTCCTGGACTTGGGTGGCTATTTCCTTTCCCATGTTATGGAAGTTTTTGACTATAAACTCTTCAAATATTTTCTCGGGTCCTTTCTCTCTCTCTTCTCTTTCTGGGACCCCTATAATGTGAATGTTGTTGTGTTTAATGTTGTCCCAGAGGCAGAGGTCTCTTAGGCTATCTTCATTTCTTTTCATTCTTTTTTCTTTATTCTTTTCCTTGGCAGTGAATTCCACCATTCTGTCTTCCAGATCACTTATCCGTTCTTCTGCCTCATTTATTCTGTTATTGATTCCTTCTAGTGTATTTTTCATTTCAGTTATTGTATTGTTCATCTGTGTTTGTTTGTTCTTTAATTCTTCTAGGTCTTTGTTAAACATTTCTTGCATCTTCTCAGTCTTTGCCTCCATTCTTTTTCTGATGTCCTGGATCATCTTCAGGGTCATTATTCTGAATTATTTTTCTGGAAGGTTGCCTATCTCCACTTCATTTTGTTGTTTTTCTGGGGTTTTATCTTGTTCCTTCATCTCGTAGCTAGCCCTCTGCCTTTTCATTTTGTCTATCTTTCTGTGAATCGAAGATGTATTTCTTAATGTGGGTCTAAACCAATAGAAGTTTGAATTAACTGCTCTAGACAAGCTTACCTAGGCACAGAATGAAGTGCTCCAAGCTGATTGCAGGCTAGAATATAGAGGTCACCCAAAAGGGATTCTGTTAATATCTGAACCATCCAGAATCCTAGTGGAAACTCCCAGGAAAAAGAAGAATATTGGTGCTAGGGACATTCTCTATCGGGGTACCAATTTGTGTGATGATTAGGTCATGAGACACCATGTTTAACTGTATGTGCCAGTTAACATTAGGTTTTTCTTTTTAAATTAATTAATTTATTAATTTGGCTGCATTGGATCTTCATTGCTGTGCACAGGCTTCTCTAGTTGCGGTAAGTGGGGGCTACTCTTCATTGCAGTGCACAGGCTTCTCATTGTGGTGGCTTCTCTTGTTGTGGAGCATGGGCTCTAGGCACGCAGGCTTCAGTAGTTGTGGTGCATGGGCTTAGTTGCTCCATGGCATGTGGGATCTTCCCAGACCATGGACTGAACCTGTGTCCCTTGCATTGGCAGGCAGATTCTTAACCACTGCGCCTCCAGGGAAGTCCCAACTTTAGGGTTTTTTTTTTTTTTTTGCATGACCAGATATTTTGGACTGTGAACTCTTTGAGGACAGGGCCTGTGTGTTATTGCTAGAGGCTAAAACAGTGCCTGTACCATAGCAGGAATTTCCTGTGTACCCTGACTTTTCTTTCCTTCATACTATGCAACATACGTATGTTGCCATTAACGTCCTTTCTGCCTCATCCACTGGGAGCCATGTCTTATCATCTTTGTTTTTTTCTAATGTCTAATTCAACACCTAAAAGTAGATATTCAGTAAATTCATTCATTCAATAAATGTTTTCTCTGTTATTCTGCAGAGTATTTTCTGTCAGCTGTGCAACAATAGTTCTAGAAGGCACACAGCTGAACAGGTTTGATAAATAGCAACTCTGTGAAGAACCAAGTCTACTGTGGCCTAAATGTCATCATACTGCATAGCAACTCACACTTGGCACTGATTTTTATACTGTATTATTTTACTTTCCATTCCTTTTGCTTAAAGTTTTGGGTTTTCTCCAAAAGTTTTGTGTGTCAACCCTATCTCCTACTGTCAGGCATTTCTTACTTCGTGTGTGTTTTTTTCCATATACTTTGCTCCCTAAATCACTATGGAGCTGTAATAACATGGTCTAAACATCTACCTTCTGACCACTCTTACCGAGGGCATCAGCTTTTTCTATGCTGCAGTTGAGGAGCCTTCATGGCACAGAGCTTCCTCTCCCTACCAGTCCCACCACCAAACCTACCTCTCCAGCTTCAGTGATTGCTGCTGTTTCTAATCTCAGGTGATTCCAATGTGCAGTGAAATTAAGAACTACTGCTTAGGCAGAGAATGAAGCCACTTCATATTTAAAGTTCAAGAACTTTCTTCAGCACTCAGAATATATTTATGTCTCTTCTAGCCTTGCCCAAATCTGACAGTATTTATATTGCTGTTTGAGGTAAAGCAGTTAGAATGTATGTTACCCAAGAGGGAAAAGGCATTAAATCATTACTTAACCTCTCACCTGTGCTGGTTATTAATCTATTTTTTTACCTTCCAGATTCCATTTTATATTCCACTTTGTGATGCTGGGGCTGGGAATCTACAAATGACAATTCTTAGCCATCTGGCTCCTTGGGAGTACTAGAGGAAGACCCTGTGGGAGGGAGGAGGAACTTGCTTCTTCCTGTCTGCTTTCTGTTCCTTCAGCATCACCCCAGCACTGACCTTTCACCCTGGAGTGGCAGGAGGTATTAGTTTCCAGCTTCTTTGGGTGCTCCCAGAATCAGTCTTGCTGCACCCTCTGGGAGGAACTGGCAGCAATCAGGTGTGGATCCCAGTCTGTGGGCACCTCCTCCAAGATTCTAGGTTACTGTAATCTCCTGTAGTTATTACCTGTGTTACTTTAGTGTCTTAAGAAAAAAAATCTTTCAATACTTGTTTAACCAGTTTCCTATATTAAATTACTGTGTGCAAATATCTGTTCTTTTCTTCTCTGACTGGATCTGACTCTTAAATTGCCTTACTTCAAATTAGTCTTTAGATTATCCAGTTTAACCAGTATGGCTCTACAACAAGGTGGGCTTTCAATGGAGGCAAAAAACAAGAAGGCTCAGGTAGCTTGTCTCCATCTGGGGCAATGATAGTGTGCTGGAAATCTTCCTAGGGGCCAAAACTGGGAGAGAGGATGCAAGAATGAAGAAGAAGTGGACAGACATGTGGGATGAAAGTACACTGGGTACAGTCCTTCATAACTTTGCTTGATCTGTTTTAGCTGAGAAACTCTGAGAGTATGAATCAGAGATAAATGGTAAGCAAGGAAGAATCCATAGTAATCCACAGTGACATTTGTTAGTAATACAAACCTTATGGCCTCCATCCCCTTTCCTTCCTATAGGCCCACAGTTTACAATTTTTTTCTGTATTTGTGGTCTCATCCTTAATCACAGGGCAGTGCAAATTGCTATTCTTCTTTTGGATGTGCGATTCACTCCTCCTACTGCTAAGAGTAGACCATCCTATCTGTTCTTACATAACATGTAGTAAATCCATTTGGATATGTTTCATTAAGTCAAAACTTTAGGTTCTGCTTTCTCAGATTTGTCTATTTTGGTCAGCAGTATCTTAACTCTAAAAATAAGGTGGGTTCTATTTGGTCCAGTTATCCCTGCTGCATCTAATATATTTAACGTTACAACCATTTTTATATAAGCAATGAGTTGACTCACATACTGTCATGAATGAACTTTGGGCATTAATGAGGGAGAGTTAAATTCACACACCACTTTCTTAAACTGTTTCATTGTCTTGAGACTTTGCTATTATTAACTTTTTTTGGAGTTATTTTGTGCTAAAAATGAACAAATATAATCACCTCCTGAGTATATTTTTGCATATGCAACAATGTAAAGAAAAAGCAAATCTTGCTAAGATGCAGAACCTAGGACCAACAGCTAGTCTAGAGGTTCAACCCTAGAAGGGTTCTGAATCACAGGCTCAAGCCTGTGATTCAGATTGTGACACCAAAAAATTGCAGAGCTGAATTTTGGTGGGGTTACTTATCAATAACTGAAACCACAAATATTAACTTTGCGAATGTCTGGGTGCTACTTTGCCATAAGTGCACCAACTGTCAAGATTATATATTAAATTTTTATATTCATGCTAAAGAAATGGGATAACTATTCACCAGTATATTTAGGGGAAATTTAATACAGCCTAGATCCTCTACCATGAATTCTATATCTCCTGGCCTCTAAAGAGATCCTTATTTCTTGCTTCTTATGCTTATTACTAATTATAGAAAAATTTTTAGTCTTAATATCTGTTGAACTGGCTGAGCAATACTGCAGCTTTCTAATCCAAAGTAGCTCATCTGCCTGTTCTTTGATGAGTCTGTTTCTCCATGTGATCAACATTCTCTATGGTGTTGGAAGGGATGCTCTGTACCTTCTTTGAAAGGGAGAGTCAATTCCTGTTTGTCATCTGAAAATGGTTTCCCTATTGTATGATAACATCCAGGAAACAATCATCGTTTTTCTCTCACCTTGAATGGGTATGTTGAGCCACATTGTTAATATTGCCTAGTTTATCCTTACGTTGATTATGTTAGTTTCAGTGCATAGTGTAATCGAGACCTTCAAGACCTTCAACTGAACCTTTTATTCTGACCAGTGATTATTCCACAGGACCATTGATTAACTTAAAAGGAATATGGATGACTAACTATAACCCTACCATCTGACTGGGAAAACAAAAAAACAACAACAATGATAATAAACCCTTCAAAATATTTGCCACCAGAAAGCAGTGAATAGGAGAAAGATCACTGAAAATGGAGTCAGGAAATCAAGTTTCTAGTCAAAGTACTACTACTTACTAACTGTGTGACCATGGGCATTTCACTTAACCACTCTGAACCTTAGTTTCCTATTTATAATGTAAAATGTAAGTTGTAATATGCATTTTTTCTACCTCACAGACAAGGAACTCTTAAGAGCCTGGAAATTCCCCAACTCCCAACTCTTTTAGGCAGGTTGACTTTCTGGAGAAGGGCTTTATTTTCAGAGGATTTGATTATTGAGTTATCTTTATATTCCACTGCTGTCAGTAGATTTACCATAAATGCTTCCTGAGAGTCTCTCTCTTGAAGAGATTCAGGCCGCAGTTAAGTTCATCCCAATTAAAAATAGAACCCTGAGAAGCAGCAGCTGTAGCATCTCTTAAACCTCTTCAAATAACATTGAATGACTAAGTGCCTGCTACTGTGGAGATAGTGCCCACAAAACCAGCAGCAGGCCCTCTCAGAAGACGATAACACTTTAAGTGGCTGTCAGTCCTTAGTAATTTCTAGTAGTTCAGGGCATGCTACCTTATCTTCTAAGAGTTCCTGGGTGGGTGGGGGGGATTGCATGTTTGTTATTAAAAAACAAAAAAACCAAAAAACTCCCTCCCCACAACAAAATCTTTCAAAACAATACTGAACAACTAGGCATACAAGTCATAACGAAGTTCTGTCATCTGAATGGAGTAGGTAGCTGTAGTAATGTTGATGTCTGGCAGGTTTTGCGTAAAAGGCTGATGAAACAATTGCATTTAGAAAATGAGCATTGATTTCTAGGAAGATGGACAAATTTACTCCCTTTCTTCCTATTTCTTGAAGAAATTACTAGCTTTCAGAAACATGACTCAAGAATTGAACTCAGCTCTAATGGATATTCTTTTGATTCTTTAAGAAGAGTTTGAAAACGAACTTTCCTTATCTTCTCCATAATAGAAATTCTGACTATTAAGAAATTACCAAATGAAAAATTATAGAAGGTACTGTGTTTGTAAGGCAAAGCTCAGAGGAAAATCTCTATTGTATTTCAACCAATATTCACTGTGGAGACATTTCTTTTCCCTTTTCTTAAATCTAAATTGCATGTATTCATTAATAGAAAAATGACAACTATTTAGGTTGCCAAATCTCTTTTATAAACATTTCCTCAGGTAGGTAGGATTTTTATATACTTTCTGAAAGGACCAAGTTGACAGACATGGACTTTTGCTTCATTACCACAGAGCTCTGAATCCGAATCCCTGAGTCAAAATATATGCCATTCACTTCCTACATTTGGTTGTGTGATCCCTCTGAAGGTTGACCTAAGAGAGTCCTTTCTGGTGAGACTTTCAGCACAACCATTAGTCCCTAGATAAACATGGGAATGTAGTCATTTGCAAAGTAAAAGCTCCCGAAGCAAAGGTTTGTCCTTTACAGTAAGAACAGGTCCAGTTTTCCTTAAAAGCTATGTGGTGTGATTTGAGAAATCTTGAACGCTTTGTCCCAAGTATGTTTCCCATTGAGCTCTAAATTTTCACAAATAGTGTGTCTCTAAGTGGGTTAAATTTGTTTTTTCCAGGCCATTCTCTTTAAAATATGGCAGTAGCTCTGAAAAGGTCCTCACACCTTAGTGTGCTTGACTTCTTAGATCCTTTCTCCTTTGACAAGAGATAGGGTAGGATGAGAAAACTGGATGGCTGGCAGGGAAAACATGATGGAAGAAGAAAAATGATGCACAGAATGGAAAATGAAGTGCCAGTGTGCTGATGAGAGTCAGCCTGTTTCTCTATCAGATGTCCTGAATTTATGAATGAGGATTCAATATGCCTATGCCCTGTGTTAGCCTTTGGAATGTTCCCATGAGCATCTGGCTGAGTGTCAATTGAGAATATCTTTCTGGAAAAACAAGTTGGAAATATTTATCAAGGGGATAAATAATATTCATATATATAGAAACAATAATTTCAATTGCAGGACTCTATCCTAAAAAGTAAACAGCAGTGAGCAAATTTGGACCCAAAGATGTTCATTGGGACATTACTTATAATTGCAAAAATAATCGAACAAGTTAAATGTTTATTAATTTATAGGAGAATGAATACTATGAGAATGAATTTATGTCATGGATATGACTAAAACAGTATAAAAAATATACTAATAATATGATCTCAAGCATATAAAATACATATGCATAGATAAAAGAATAGAATTTTAATTAGTGGTTGTCACTTTTCTTTATTCCTTTTGTATTTTCCAAATTTTCCACAATGGTCATTTATTACTTTAGAAACAGAAAAAAATATTATTAAGAAATTCATCCAAAAGCAAATATTTGTGTCAAGGTTATAAACCTAAAATATAGTGTCCTCTGAGGAGGTTGTCTATTGCTGTATAGCAATTTCCCAGTGGATAATTAAAGATATGTCAGACTTTCCCATATGTATGGGTCCTTTATATTCAAGAGCTATAAGTCTACATAAAGATGTCTACATAGGATGAAATTTGGCACCTAATGTTTGACTTTGGATAGTATTATAGCTTGCTGTGGCCAAATTTGAGATTAAAAACAAATTGGATGGAGTTTAGTTTTTTAAGCCATTTTCTTACAACTGGACAATGGCAGATACATGTGAAAAGCAGAGGAAGGCTTGAGTTAGGTCTCAGCCCAAACATATATGTAATGGTTTCATTTATTCACTGGACATGGACCTGGGTCATCAAACTCTTTTTCCTAAGTTTGGTTTGCTTTCCATGTTTCAGGCACATTTGGTATATCTGAAGAGAGAATCTGTACTCACTGTCTTGGTACCATTTTGGTGGTCTTTCCTCCACCTGGAATGCATCTCACACTTATCCCCTCTCATGTTCTTTAGGCCTAAGTTACATGAAAGCTCTTCCTTGAGGCCTCTCCTGCTGCCCCAACGAGTGTGATCGCTCTCCTCCTTTGAGCCTCCATGACACACATAGTGTGTTTTTAAATTAACTTTCTATTAGATTGTCAATTTTTTAAGCACAAGGGCTTTATTCCCCATACCTTGCCCATCTTGGCAGAATTAAACTTATCTATTTAATGAATCAGGTGTTAATTTGGCTGGCCCAGTGTCTCCCTTCTCCCTTCCTTTCTTCATGCGATTTAGATATGATGCCCATCTATCAGCTCAAAAAAGTCACTACAAGTAAAGGTAACAATGAATTTTTCAAAACTTCTCCATGAGGTATCTTTCTAGAGTAAACTGTTTATAGATGAAAAACATGGAGTGCAGAGCTACAAACTTCTCATGATTTAAGTTACCAGGGCTCTCCACCATGTTTTATTTAACTTTATAATGTGGAAGAATGATGTGGGCTTTACTGTTAGAAAGAACTGGTTGAACCTAACCTTGACGCTTATTGGCAGTGGGGTAAATAATATATCTTCTCCGTGCCTCAGTTTCTTGATTTGTAACATGTGAGGTTAATTAATGGCTGTCTCCCAGCCTTGTTGCGAGGACTGTGTGAAATTAGGCATGAAAGCACTTAACATAGTGTCTGGTACACAGATTTAAGTCTCTGTGTTCATGAGGGCAGAGGACCCATCATGTCCTGGACAATTTATGCCCTCCTGGAAAGCCAGGGCTAAGCTCTCTAGAATTTGCAGGGCAGTATTTACTTAATTTCTGGGTCTGTTGCTCTGAAATTACTATTCACATAATACAGGCCCCCAAACAGTGGCCCCTTTTGAAAATTGTGAGGGAACACCGAGATGGAATATAGAATAAATTTCTGCAGTTAAAAGCCTGTTTAGCTATAAGTATGTAATCTATGAATTTTTTACACTCAAAGCAGGAGAGTTTAGTGGGCTCCAGAGCTAAACTGCTTGAGTTAAACGTCCTGCTGCTGTGTTGACCCTCTCTGTTTCTGAGAGAGGTTCTTATCTTTAACAAGAACTAATGATAATAATAGTAGTAATAATAAAATACCCGCCACAAAGAGCTGCTCTGAGGATAAAATGAGTGTATGTCTGCCAAGCATTTAGAACAGCACCTGGCACATAGTAAGCAGTCCACCAAAGCTAGCAACTCCTAATCAATTGATTTAAAAGATGGAGCTCTTCAAGGACCATGCTGAGCTAAGTATTCCAATATTGAAATGAAGCTTTTGTTGTAGCCCTGGTGTCCTCTTTGGGGGGAGGAAGGGAGTGTATACTTTGGAGATTTGTGCCTCACAGTGGTTTGGACTTGTTAACAGCACTAGTCAAGGAACACAGTGTGCTGAAAAGGTTGCCAGACCCCAAATGAGATAAGGAGCATCCTGTGAGCAGTGACAGACTTGAACACTCCCAACAAATAGACAAGGAAAGTGATGGCTCTGCCTAAGAAATCTTGTCCTTCAATCTTGACATCACTGATTTTTTTTTTCAGATGCTGCTGACCATATAAATAAACACAGGAACTTCCTGATAATGGAACATCTTTACTTTCTAATGTAATTTCCGCCTCTACTTGCAACACGGGCATTTAATATATTGGAAATAAAGTGGTATGCCTGTGTGGATAACCAAGCAACTAGATTATCTGATCTTAATAAATAAAGAAAATGTGTAATTTGCTCTGATTACCAGATCTGTACATTATGGCTAAGTCATTTGATGTTTCAGGGACTGTCTTCTTGTAACTAGCCCTTAACTTTCAGATATTGAATCTCCCCTAATGATCTATCAGGCTTTTTTCTTCTTTCTCTCCTAATGTTCTACCTCTTGTCGTCCTTCTTTTGAGTCTTTTTTAAACCTAATAATCTACTAAACTTTGATTGAATATCTATTTTAGCTATTATAGTTTTTAATTTATAATTTGACAGATTATTTAACAGGTTTTTAAGTTTTTTCCTTCTCCCTCCACACTGTCTCTTCTTCCTCTGCTTTTTTTCGGTTGTTGTTTGTTTGTTTCTGCCTTTTGTGTTACGAGATTTCTTCAAATATCTGGTGAACCTAGGTTGTCCATTCATAATTGTGAGACAATAAAAAGGTATATTGACATTGTGATTCACAGAAGATTAAGGGAGTAAATCAGATTTTTCATGGGAGGGGGGAGTCCCCAAAATGTCCTAGTCTTAGTTCTTCTCTCTGTCAGTCTCTGAAGAAGAATTGTACACTGTTTCGGAGGTATAAGGTTGAATGCTAGCATTCTCAGAGCTGAATGTGGGCATGGAATGCGAGAGGCTCACTTCTCAGTATACAGAGTTTTACCTAATTGCGCTCACTTATTAGTACAGGTGTGACAGATTGAATAACAGCACCAATTCTTTATACATCCCTATATTCATGCCCTTTGCTGTATGACTCTGCAGTTCCTCTCACCTCAGAGGTGGAGTCTTTTTCTCCATGAGTTAAATCTGAGCTGGCTTGTTACTTACTTTGGACAATAGATTATGGCAGAATTGAAAGTGTGGCCTTTCCAAGCCTAGGACTCCAAAAACTTTGTGAATTTTGGCCTTTTCTCTCATACCTGTCATCAATACAAGGACATTTTGAGCTCTCCTGCTGGAAGATGAGAGGCTTGTGGATCAGTACAGAGTCACTCTGGTCATCCTAGCCCAAGTGAGCCTAGATCAGGCAATCAATCTCCCAATGTGTTTGCATCTCCAGCTAACTCCATATTCATAAACAATGAATTGTTATTGTTGAATACCACTGTGGTTTTGTGGTTGTTTGTTACAAAGCATGATCGCCATAACAGATAACTGCTACTACAGGGTTTCACCCTCCTCCTCAGGGCTACAAACCTCTTCAGAAATTAACCTCTTGCCTCTGCCCAGACTGGGGGTAAGTCACCATGTTATATACAGCAGGAAAGGAACTGGGTTGATTAATTGCACCTTATTTGTACTAATCTTCAACTGATCCTCTTGAGTCACACCCTGGGCCCCATACTCAGGTGTCTCTGATGTGATGATTCCTGAGCTTTTCCAGGGCTCTGTGTCGTAAGTGGAGTTGTTTCTTTTTGAATCTCCCTCCATAGGCAGCAGGTTTTGTCCTTTTCCTGTTGGCTAAGTCATCTGCCCATCTACTTCCCAGTGTCTGAGATTTTGCTGCTCATTCTTCTCTACCTTCAGTTCTCCTTGGTTCCTCTTGTCCTTTGGGATTTAAACTCCTTTAATTCTTTTCCTCTCACATAGAAAGATTTTAGGAGGAAGTGTGGATAAATGTGTTTCAATTTCGTGTTTAGCCAGAAATATCTCCAGTCATTTATTTTTTCCTCCCTGATTCTAAGTCTTGCTTTGTTGTTTTCTTGTGATTATTCATCTGCTAGGTGTGCCTTACTTCAGGGTGCTAAACGATATGATTATAAACATCTCTCTGAATAATTTAATAATATAATGATAACTGACTCCTTTACTAATGCTTTCTCGTCTGTGTTGAATCTCATATATTCATTCAATGGCTACTTATCAAGGGTCTACTATGGACCAAGTATTGTGCTAGCACTGGTGAAACAGTGGAGAACAAAATAGACGTGGTTCCTCTTATCAAGGAACCTACAACATAGAGATCTACCAGTTGTCTGCCGTGAACACGTCTTTCTGCAGTCCTAGTGAATATTATTTATTCATTTATTTTTTGCGGTACGTGGGCCTCTCACTGCTGTGGCCTCTCCTGCCACGGAGCACAGGCTCCCGACGCGCAGGCCCAGCGGCCATGGCTCACGGGCCCAGCCGCTCCACCGCACGTGGGATCCTCCCGGACTGGGGCATGAACCCGTGTCCCCTGCATCGGCAGGCGGGCTCTCAACCACTGCGCCACCAGGGAAGCCCTATTATTATTTTTTAAATAAATTTATTTGTTTTTATTTTTATTTATTTGTGGCTGTGTTGGGCCTTTGTACTGCGCGCGGGCTTTCTCTAGTTGCAGCGAGCAGGGGCTACTCTTCATTGTGGTGCGTGGGCTTCTCTTTGTAGTGGCTTCTCTTGTTGTTGAGCACAGGCTTTAGGCACGCGGGCTTCAGTAGCTGTGGCACGTGAGCTCAGTAGTTGTGGCCCTCGAGCTCTAGAGCGCAGGCTCAGTAGTTGCGGCTGATGGGCTTAGTTGCTCTGTGGCATGTGGGATCTTCCCGGACCAGGGCTCAAACCCATGTTCCCTTCATTGGCAGGTGGATTCTTAACCACTGCGCCACCAGGGAAGCCAACCTAGTAATTATTATTGAGGTCACCCAACAGCTGCCTCCATTGCTCACTGGGGTTTATAATGTGCTGAGCCAGTTTAAGAATGGAGTCACATAGTTGTCAGCTTAACTATTGTGCAGTAACTTATCCTCTTTAACTCTTGGGATCTTCAGTGTAGTGCGGAGTCCTAAAAAAAATTTAGAATATCTGGTCAACGTTTAAAAACTAGGATTACTCTTCTCTTTCTCTCTAACACATATACACAAGCATGCATAATCATGCACGCACACACGTACACATTCTGATTTCCAACTTCTTTAGAAAAATCAAAAGATGCTGCAATATCGGGCCACCTTCCCGCATGGCAATGTTAAGCAGAACTCATAGGGGCTGACCTCTTTATTTTTAATTTTTTAATTTTTAATTTTTAATTTTATTTTTGGCTGTACCACACAGCTTGTGGGATTTTCATTCCCCGACCAGGGATCAAATCCTGGCCCTCCACAGTGATAACACGGAGTCCTAACCACTGGACCACCGTGGAATTCCAGGGGCTTACCTCTTTGGTAGGGTATGATCTGTCTCATTTGCCAGGGTCCCCACAACCTCGCATTGTAATAGACCTGTCTGTTTTACACGTTTACAGTATTTGCCTGGTCTCTGTGGGCATTTGAGTTTTCTACATGCTCTAGAAATTAGGAAATTGGAGACCTGTATTTAAAATATTCCTAAGGAATATTTAGTTAATCTGTAACTTTCAAGGACATGAGACATACTATTACTTTTCCCAAATCATATTCTTTTTCTATTATTAATCATATTCCTAAATATAAATGTATTTATTTGTATATATTTTTAAAAGTATTTCAATATTTGTTCCACCAATATTTGTTAATGACTAGGTTGTGGATTCTGTACAGGTTTTCAGCCTTCTTAGGTAACTGTGAAATCCCTAATCTATCTAATTTCCAGCTCTTTATGCCAGATCACTGTCCACAATTGATCTGATGTATAGCCCCCTCCAAACTGTTTCTGTGTTGTTTTCATTTTCATTTAGTCTCAGCACAGTACTGAACTCATGACTCCATTTATGCAATTTCATGCTCTCCCTTCAGAACCAGTCTTCATATTTGCTCTCCATGGTATGCTGGCTGTGAATATTCTTTAAAGACTTTAGCCTGGCTTATTCCTCCAGTCCCTATTGCCTCCTATTAACTTAGGTTCAAAAGAACTGTTCACCCTGCCCCTGCATCTCTGCAGAATGTTAGCTGTTTCAGCCCTGCTGAGGTCCACCCCTCCCAAGATCAAAAAAGGGGGTTCAGACATCCTGTAACCCTAGGATCCTATGATAGTTACATTGAGCAAAGCACTCTTGAGATATTAAGATAGATTTGAACACTTGAAATAAACTTTATGATTGGTTTCCATCTATGGAAACTCATGAAGAGGGATTGATTCTCCTCACCTCCTTAGGAAAAATAAATAAATCTTTGTTCTTTAGTTACTATATGGTGCCCTTATATTTTGCCTGATTCCTTCAAGAGATATGAGATTAATAAAAGCAAATATGATCCTAGGGTGTGGAAGTAGGAGGACAATATTACAAGAAAGAGGCTGGTCTCATTCTTCCCTGCAGTGTTCAGTCCACTTCTGGGCATTGTGTTTCCACCTGCACACCATCAAATAAGGGGGAGGTAGTTAAGCTAAAGGGTGTCACCATGAGAAACTTTAGGATCAATTGTGGGAACCCAAAGCCATATTATGTGAGGAAAGGTTGAGAAGAGAAGACTTGGGGATGGTTTGAGAGAGGACAAGGAATGTAGTTATCATCAGAACCATCAAATTGTCATGTGGAAGAGAGGGCACATGACTCCACGGAACTGAAGATGGTTCAATGTGTAGGAACCTAAGTAGACATATTTTGGCTTTTTTTTTTTTAAGAAGAATAGTTTAAAGCTGAAATTTGCTGCCCAGGGAGAATATTCTGGACCTCTAAGCAACCAAGCATAGAGTGGATGACCACTTGGTGGGGATGTTGTAGAAGGGATTGACTCATTGATGGGATGGGTTGGACCAGATGATTTTTAAAGTTTCCTTTTATCCTGAGATACTGGAGTGTTTGAAATTGTCATGGCAGGTGATTCCTGCACACTAAAAAAATTAAAATCACAGTATTGTGGCATGTTTTTACATAACCTAGGAATTTATTTATTTCTGCCTATTATAATGGGAATAATAAAATATTAATGTATGAATATGTTCTATTTACTCATATAGCAGATTAGACCTCTTTTTTTTTTTTTTTTTGGTCAAGAAGTGCCACAACACATTGTTGAAATAAACTTGGCTTTTTTCCCCCACAAATTAATCATTTGGTCGATTAAGATAAGAACATAACAAATGTCAGCTTTGGCCCCAATTTCTGGGTTAAAAATAACATTTATTCCTTTTCCTTTTTCCTTTTCTCTTTCCAAATTAGTAGAAAAAAGATATAAATACTCTTTTCATATTTTTGCTGAGAGTTGAGAATATGGTAAATCTGGACAATCTAGTTAGGAGGACTTATAATCGAATAATTCATTCTCATCTCTATCATGTTGGATGAACCTCAGCCTTATTAACTTTTCTCCCCATAGCCTTACCTAACCTTCTCAATCTGAATTCTTTCCATTTTCTTCCATGTCCCTGGACCACTTCCTGTGTTTTGACTAGGGAGCAGCCATTTGTGAACATGTTTGTTGCTCCCTGTGGATGACAAAAAGGAATCTGTCTTGTACCTTTTTGTAATCTCCGCAACACCTATTGCCCTCTCCTGCATTAAGTGATTCTCAATAAATGTTTGTGGTTTTAAATGATTTTTATCATAAGCTCATTCCATTTATTCACCACAAGTCCGGTCTATCAGTTAATATGCTAGCACTCATTAAATAGCTCCTGTGAGATTGTGATGAACTCACTTTGAAAGTTATAGATCACTACCATTATGTGAGAAGATGACAAACCTGATGGCTCTGGACATGTTGGAGCATGGCTGAAAAGGAAATGCATCTGATTTTTTTTTTTAGAGCACAGTTTTAAAGAGGGGCCAGCCTTTTCCTATGGTCTGGAGCCACTGTCTCCTGCGCTTATACAGAGTTGCGAAAGAACAGAGAACACTTGAATCTAGTCCCAGCTCTACTACCAATTAGCAATGTTGCATCGGGTCAAGCATTGAGTCTTTCTGGTCTTAGGTTCCTCATCCATAAGACAAAGGAGCTGAAATTCACTGGATTTCTAGTCCCTACCAGCTCTAATATTCCTTGAGAGTAAGTTGAGAGATCCCCCCTATGGCAGACATTGTTCCCTTTCTCTGCACTCCTTACAATGTGTGCGACTGCAGACAAGTGATTTAGCCTCCGTGTGGCTCAACTTCCTAATTTATAAGATGGGGAATACCTATTTCTTAGTGTTGTGATCAGAATTAAATGAGTTGATGCATGTGAAGTATTCAAACAGTGCTGCAGAAGCAACACCAACTTAATGTTAGCTCTTTTATTTTGCTACTTTGCTGAAAATATGTTAGCTCATCACCAACTGTTAAAATTACAAATGAATTCCTGACATGGTGCCTGGCACAGGGAGTACACCCAATATGGATTTTAAATCTATTTTCTATCATTCCTCTTTCAAGAAGCATTATATAAAGTTGTATTTCCATCTGTTCTTAGAATATGTTGATCACTCACTCATTCTGGTTCACAATTTGCTATCTTTATCTCCTACTCTGTGATGCTCAGCATGTTTGCTTTTACACAACCAAACTTTGGCTCCTGGCTCATTGTCCTATGTTCTGGGAGAGACTTTGGCCTTGCCATTTCCATGTTCATAGAACTCATCAGCAGCATGGATGGAGACAAATGGCACGAGAGATGGTATCTTTGGAGTATCTGAGTCTAAGAATCTAATGGAAGGTTCAGCATGAGAATGCACTGAACTTCTAGAACCTTTATTTTGGCTTGGAGCCTGATGTTACACTGCCATAATGGAAGGTCAGTCATTTCCGTTCAATACATTAGAAGCTTAATTAAATCTACTGAGCATTTTGATCTGTGATGAGCTCTGTTCTAGTTTCGTGAATGTGAAGAAATATATTCCACTGAAGGTTGGAGAGAGAAAGCTATGAAGGAAACAACAGTGGGGCCTTTGGTCTTAAAGAGTTTGCAGTCTTATTTGATGTGGTGTTCTAGGTATTTTGAGAACAGTATGCCTTAGAACATGATTACTGACACAAAGAAACTCATTGCATACAAAATCCTTTAATACATGTAATATCCTTTAATCCTTTATCACTATTATTTGATTTTTTAAATCAAAGGGTCAGTTGAACTTGAGAGTTTAAATAAGGTACCAGCAGGTAGCCAAGCCAGAATGTAAACTTGGGACTTCTGACTCTAGGGTGTGTTCTTCAAGGTGTTCAGAGAGGAGAATGTAATGACATTTCTGCCAAAGAAACCTTGGGTAAAATGTAGAGCTTCCTAGTACATTTTACTGGTTTTATTGTTAGTCTGCAGTACATCTCTGATTCTCTAAAGTGATCCACAATTTTCCAGCTATGAATTTTGACAGAGTCATGATTTAAAGCTTCAAACATATGATTATGAGATGGTGGTTCTCAACATTTACCACAGCCTTCCTGCTAACCACACAGCAGCCAACTCTCAAGACTTCCTCTAGAAGAGCAGAGGGATTTTTCTCCCCATAGGTGGTCCTGTTCCATGGGAAAAAATTAGCAGTGACAAATGACTCTGAATGAGTGCTCGAATCTGAGGTAAATTTGAACCTTAGCTCTTCCATAAGAGGAAGCCACCATCAGAGTATTTTCCATGAATAAGTTTGAAAGACATCATGTGAACAATTTTGGTGACTATCTATTAGCCTTTGGGAGAATTGCTGTAAATTACTCAGCATGCAGTGGGAAATGTTATTTCTTGGAGTCAAATGTATTTACATGGATATTTATAGATATTTATATGTGTTTCCTTTAGCAGGCGTGGACGAACACATTTTTGAAAAGCACTTAAAACCTGTGGAAAAACAAAGCGGAATATACTTAAAAAAATCTACCACAGAAAGGATAATAATAGCTTCCATGTCTGAAGACAACAGACAGGCATAAAATATAAGGGAATTATTTTATCCTGGACAAGAGAATTGCTGTTACAGCAAATTTTGACCCTGTCACTGTCTGGATAACTCTTAGCTTTAAAACTTCCACTCCCACAGACCCCAGTCCACAGAGGAGATAACTGATCTGGGGCTTAGCAGTACTGGCAAGGTGGCGTATTATGGGATTTAGCTGTAGAGCGTTTGCTCCCCAAGAGAAGAACTGCAGGAATTTTAAGAACTTACATCAATTCCCTTGGGTAGAAGCAGTATGTCTAAGTATATTTCAAGTAAATCCTCAACTCAACACATAAAGCTGCAGTTACACCACGCCTTTAAAAGGAAATTAGCACGGGAATGAGGCCAGACTGACCCTCCCAGAGACAAATCCACCATTTATCTCTTCAGTTGCCCTGTCAGTCTGTTTTAGTCACATGTTAGAGAGGCTATCATTTTCACTAAAAGCACATTCACCTCCCCTCCCACCCCCTCCACCACCACATGGGTTTCAGGTTCCTGAATTTTCTTTTAGGCCCCTAATAGCATACTGCAATTTGGATTGTTTCTTTAGACATTGTTTCTCTAGCAGATTGTTTCAGATCACAACTCTTTTTTCTGACACATTTTTAAACATTGGTTATCATTTCTTTTTCTTAAAGGAAGTCCTCAATAATGGTCTTAGGAAGGTAGATTTGATCTACCTCAGTAGATTTGATACAACCTCAGTCTTTTACAAGAGAAAACAAAGGCTGGTGAGCATGTGGAGAAAATGGAACCCTTGTGCACTGTTGGTGGGATTGTAAACTGGTCTGGTCACTATGGAAAGCAGTGTGGAGGTTCCTCAAAAACTTAAAAATAGAACTATCGTATGATCCAGCAATTCTATTTCTGGAATACATCTGAAGGAAATGAAAACATTATGTTGAAGAGATATCGGCACCCCCATGTTCATAATTGCATTATTTACAATACCCAAGACATGGAAACCACATAAGTGCTCACTGATGGGTGAATGGATAAAGGAATTGTGAGATAGATAAATATATATATATTTGCATGTATATAAAATTCAGCAATAAAAAAGAATAAATAAAATAAATGATAAATAAATAAAATAATAAATAAAAAAAAATAAGAAAGAAAGAAAAAAACAGAGGAAATTCTGCCATTTGTGACAACATGGATGGACCTTGAGGGCATTATGCTAAGTGAAGTAAGTCAGACAGAGGAAGACATATACTGTATGATCTCACTTATATGTAGACTCCAAAACAAAACAAAAAAAATAAAAACAAACTCATTCAAAAAGAGATCAGATTTGTGGCTACCAGAGGCTGGGGGCAGGTGAAGGTGGAATTGGTTGAAGGTGGTCACAAGGTACAAACTTCCAGTTATAAGATAGGTAAGTACTAGGCATGTAATGTATAACATGATGACTATAGTTAACACTGCTGTATGGCATGTATGAAAGTTCAGAGAGTAAATCCTAAGAGTTTTCATCACAAGGAAAAAAAATTTTCTCGTATTTTTTGTATTTGTATGAGATGAGGGATGTTAGCAAAACTTATTATTTGACAGTATATGTTAGTCAAATCATTATGCTGTACACCTTAAAATTTACACAGTTGCTGTATGTTAATTATATACAATAAACTCAATAAAAGGTGGAAAATACAGAAAAAAATCCCTCAGTCATTGAATAAATGCAATATACCTTAGTGGCCTACCAACTATATTGCTTAGATGAGGGTGCTTGCTAATTATGGCAACTTAGCATAATGACTAGGGTCATTTATTCATGTTGCTGGTTGTTTTTCAAATGTAACCTGGGAGAGAGTGGCAATAAATAACCGTTCTAGCTTCTTCACTAGAGATGGTGAGATCCTATGGGTTTATGTGGAAAAAAATGGGATAACAACACAGATGATGTCACAAATTCATAAAGCTAATGATTTATCTATTTGATACCTACCAATTTTTAATGGTTTTAGCCCCAACCACACATTAGAAGTAAATCTCATTGACTGCAGAGTTTAATGATAGCACTATCGTCTGTGTGTGTGGGAAGTGGCACCTTTGAAGACAAATGTAATACATGGGTGGCACAGGTTCTAGGACCTGTCACTTGATGGACCCACTTCTGGATTGGCCAGTTGCTTTTGCTTCTAGTCATCTGCATCAAATGAGTACATTTTGAACTATTCAAAATTATTTGACATGATTCAAGTTGTGGTGTGGTGTTTCTCCCATTGACCTTTTGCCTGTTACTTGACCTTGCTTAAGTACAGAGTCACAACATGGATATCCTGTCATTTCATATTCTGGCCAGGTCTTATATCTATCTCAATGTGTATCTATGATGTGGTCTTACTGTCTAATAGGGGTTAATATGGAATATATATTATGAGTTTGAAACAAAAACAACTATTGTTATTTTTGTAGAGTGATGACCAATAAGCCATTCACTCTATTTGACTGTAACTGATCACAGTAGTAGGTTATTGTCTCTTCAACACTGTAATGATACCATGACTGTTTTTAATGATTTCCAACATAGGAAGAAAAACTAAGAACTCAGAACTCAAGGTGGGTGTGGTAGGGGAATTATAGTATAAAATCCATATGTTTTAGAGTTGGTTGTACTATAGGAGGTTAGAAGAGCTCAGGTATGTTTTGGGTTAGTCTAGTCCCTCAAACTATTTCTTTCAAATGTTTTCTCTCAACCAAATCTGAAACACATTTTGCCAAAACCTTTTTTCCCTTAATTTTTAAAGCCATGTGTATTTAAAGGGACATTTAATCCATATGTTTTGGCTCATTTACACTTAACTCATCAAGATATTGTTTTTAAGAGCTATTTGAGCTCCACGAGACTCATTTTATAAGTCTTTTCTTCCGCAGTACTAGGAAGTTGTGTTTTGCTGGAAACAGAAATGGAACCCACAAAATAATTAAGTTTGGATGAAAAATGAGAATGTACAATATTTTTGAGAGCCACCAAACTTCACTTGGAAGAAGCATGTTATTCTCTTGCCGTTTTTTAGTTACTTCTTCTAAGTACAAATATGCCTTGGCCAAGATGTTAAATTTGATCATCTAGTAAATCTTTATTTCCCAGTTAAACGTCTTAATACATATTGCTCAAAATATCTTCTTTAGTGTAAAGGATAAAAGCAAGTTCAAAAAATAAGGAGAGCCCAAGATGGCGGTGCCCGAGGCCTGGCGCGCCCGGAGTTGCGGGTTCTGTGAGGTAGCGGCAGCAACGACCATGGAGTCCACAGGCCACGTGCCAGGAGGCGGCGCCAGCGAAGAGCTCGACCTCGGGCCCCAGCGCTCCCCCTGCCCTGTTCAAGCTGTGCGGGCGGGCGGTGAGCGCCCATATGGGGCTCTGGAAAGCGGGGTGTGGGCCCCCCCAGGCCCAATACTTCAAAGCATCTTACCTCTGCTCAATATATATTACTTAAAGAGGATTGAGGAAACTGCCCTCAAGAAAGGTCTCTCCACTCAGGCAGGCCATTTGGCGCCGACTATGGGATGAGCTGATGAAGACAAGGCCTTCCAGTTTTAAAGTAAGTTAAGGCACCACGTAGAACTCTGGCCTGACTTTGCACAGTGAAAGCAGGAACAGCACACAAACACAAGCTGGGTACTGGTAAAGTGCAGGGGCAGGCATGGAATGAATTTGGGAAGAGGTCTCTGATGGCTTGTCACAAAGTTCTTTTCATTTGACATTTGTCACTAACTTGCTTGTTCACCATGTTTGCAGGTGACAAAAAACAGGGAAAGGTAGTGATCACAATGGATGGAAGAACCTGGATTCAGGTCTTGACAGGGCTGGAGCAATGGTCAAACCTAACAAGATGAAATTTAGCAGAATAAACCAAACCAACTCTCCACTTGAGTCTAAAAAATTCTAATTGCATGACCTCAGGGTAGTGGGTGGAGGGGTCTGGCTTAGCAGCAGCTAGTATAAAAAAGATTAAGGGGGTTTAGTCTACATTGTGCTAAAGCCACTCATATAATGACTGTATCCTGAGCTGTGTGAACTAATGTAACTACAATGTAGACTGAAAGACAAGGGGGATGATAGACCTGCTTGACTCTGCAGTGGTCAGGCTATCCCTGGGGTATGGAGAAAGAAGTCAAAGCCACATCATGTGAGTCACATTTGGAAGACTGGAGATGTTTTTCCTGAAAAAGAGAAGGCTTGGGGAACATGAACTGCCTTGAAATATTTGAAAGAGGGATTAACAGACTTGTTCTGGGTGGAAGCTAAAGGAGGATAAATTTTTGCTAAACTGTAGAATTTTTAAACTCTGAGGTTATTGGTGATGAAACAAGCTAATTCCAGAGGTAATAAGCGTCCTATCACTAAGTGTTTAATAGAGTCTGGATAACCACCTGACACAAGGGTACTGTATCAATAGAAGAAGTTTGGCATTGTTGGAGATATTGGACAAGATGACTTTTAGGGGTCCTCTTAGCCCTCAGACTAATAAGATTCTATTATTCATTGGTTCAAATATAACTCACTGGAGCTCTCATTTAAACAGAATTCCTTTTGCTGCTCCATAATTAGGTGACAGGACAGATTGAGTTCAATAAACATTAACTCAAACTTAAAAAAAATAAAATAAGGAGAATATACAAAGAGTGAGCTCTAACTCCTTCTGAAGTTGATGCAGAGCTATAAGCTTGGACCTTCAGGCTGCCTTTTCTTTCCCCACCTGCATTTCCATAGAGTGTTCTGCCTGCTCTGTCTCTCAGTGCTCCTTCTGCTGTGTTTCAGGGAGATGGGGAGCTACTGTTGTCTATATCTTCTGCAACTTGAGAATCCTCAGATTTTTCCTACTAGGTAGAGGGATGACTCTAGGACCCTTATTAAACATGTAGTAGGATTGCCCATCTGTCTAGTATTTCCCAGGAAGTTCAAGTCCTGAAGATACTCCTGAAGAGATTTCAAGAAAGTTAGTATATGCCTTATATTGGGCAGTGTCACTGAATAGTTATGAGGGTGATAAAGCCATTCAGATCAGTAATGACTTGATGTTAAAGTCTCATTTCAGGGAGGAATTGAGCAACTTTGAAACAAATTTTGTCCATTGAGGCTCAATATCCAGTGAAAACGAATGACTCTCAACAACAAAAAAATGTTCTACAATTCAATTCACATGCCTCAGAATTCTTTGATCAACATTTCTGGAGTGAGTTGAGTTGTCAACACTCTGCTTTTCTTCTCGTGTTTGAGTGAACATATGAGTAAAAATCTATTTCAAATGAGAAGTCAGTAAAAATTAATAAGATTTTATTTCATAGTAAAGTATAAAAATGTGCGTTATGTTTGTATATTGTTATAAGTATCATATACTTATATGAGTATTGATTGATATAAATAAAAATATTTAATTTGTAAAATTAATTTGTAAAATGTATTTTGTAAAATGTAATTTGTAAAATTAATTTGTTAAATTTGTTAAATTGTTAAATTGTTAATTTGTTAAATGTAAAATATTTAATTTGTAAAAATACATCTCTGGGGCTTCCCTGGTGGCGCAGTGGTTGAGAATCTCTCTGCTAATGCAGGGGACACGGGTTTGAGCCCTGGTCTGGGAGGATCCCACATGCCGCGGAGCAACTAGGCCTGTGAGCCACAACTACTGAGCCTGCACATCTGGAGCCTGTGCTCCGCAATAAGAGAGGCCGCGATAGTGAGAGGCCCGCGCACCGCGATGAAGAGTGGCCCCCGCTTGCCACAACTAGAGAAAGCCCTTGCACAGAAACGAAGACCCAACACAGCAAAAATAAATTGCTTAATTAAAAAAAATACATCTCTGAATCTTGTTTGCTAGTATTTTATTCAAGGTGTATATATCTTCATTTATAAGTGTTATTGGGCCATAATTTCTTTTCTCGCGTTTTGTCTTGTTTTGGTATCAGTGCTATATTTGCTCAGTAAAATGGATCAGATGACTTGTCATCTCTTTCTTTGCTCTGGAAAGTTTATATAACATAAGAAATATCTGTTTCTTAAGGGTGTGATAAAATTCCAAGTAAAAACTTAGGTTGGGTGCCTTTTGAGCTACAATATTTTGGCTATTAGTTTAATTTCTTCAGTGGTTATTGATTTGTGAAATTTTTTAACACTTCTGTTTGAGTCAGGTTTGGTGATCCACATATCTTTTCTGGAAAATTGTCCATTTCAGCTAAGTGTTCATCTAAGCATGCAAAATTTGCCACCTGAAAATGAAAGATGCATCCTTTCTTTCCCACATCACAAGCTAGAAGTAGATAAATTGCTTTTCTTGCTGAGTTAAATTTAACTTTTGTAGCAACAAAACAACCAGTTTTTGTTCTGTTTCCAATGAAGCAAGTTATTTTGCCATCAAATAACTGTAGGACATTTTGCTTTTTTTTTTTTAAACCAGGTGGCAATGCATTTAAATAATGCCACCCCTAACTCCAGAGTCAAGAACCAGAGATTTCCAAAATGCTTCTAATTTTCTTAAACTCTGTATTTCCTCACCAATAAAATTGAAAATAATACCTTGCTATCTCATAGGGGTAGCTATGTTAAAATATATAATGACTCTACCAGCCTCCATCCAAAGTTTGTGTGTGTTAAGTTACAGGGATAGGTTTTTATTAATATATCCCTTTGCTTTAGAGAAAATGTACTTAGTGAAAACTGTTATTTGCCTAAGAGAGCTTTCCTCTATGTATAAGCAATTAGAATTGAATCTGGGGCTTTGGGCTGTTGTTTCATCATCTTAATTAATTAACAGTGTAAAGTTACTTTGTCTAATTTGAGTTATCAAACAAGTAGACTGGCCAGATTAATTAAAAGCAAAACAAACAAAAAGTGATTATACCTAGTTAATTGTAGTTCTAATCAATTCAATAAGTAAGTTAAATAGTCAAAAGTATTTGTGTTTTTACACACATCTTAGATCAGTGAGGATGATTTTGCTGACTTACTAGTGATTTTATGAAAGTAGCAGGTCTGAAGATATTGTTCAGCCATAAATCTATAGGTTTTCTGCTGCTGCAAAAGTTAAAATGCATTTGGCATGGAGAGAAACTTCTCTACCCTAAGCCAGGCAGGACAGTGAAGGTGATGTGAGAAGAAAAGTTCAGGAGATGAAGTCAAGAAGCTAAACTAGGTGTTCTGTTAAGTTTGGGCCACACAGTTAACTAAACAGTTAACTAACAGTTAACTGAAATCATTCTTTTGGAAAAGGAGGTTATATTCAGTATCAGCTCAACACCCTCTCTTTAGCAACACTTGATTGCTTGTGCCCTTTATCTTTAAGTTCTTAACAAGATAAGTGTCTTTTATATTGAGCATAAGTGAAATCCAGGCTAGTTAAGTAACTTTTTCTTTCTAGTAGCTTTGCCTTAGACTTCATTATTCCAAGACTCTTTCTGTCTCGATTTTCTTGTCAATTTGAGTATTCCTTTCTCTGTTAAACCCTACCAGGGAAAGAGCTTCCAATTTCTCCCAGCAAGACCATTTATCTTACTGACTAAAATTTCAGATCAAAGACACAAGATTACGAGATCAGAAGTTTGTGTCCTTTTTATACTTCCTTGCGTTATTCTCCTCAAGAAAGTTGAACTGTATCACCTAGTAATAAATCTAAGTTTTATCGGTGGGGATCTCTGACCTTTTAGTGACCAGCAGACTTCTATATCTCGCCTAACTCTTCACCCGTGGAAGAGAATAATATGTGATAGATAGTGTTAAAATGAGTGGAGTTTTCTAAGCAATTGAATTTGAATTCTGTGCAACAAGGACTGTAACTTCCAATTTGTAGGTAGAATTGGCATCAAAAAATAATGGAAAGAACATGGATTGTATAGTCAGAAATCCACACTGGAATTCTAGCTCTGCCATATTTTCAGCTGGGTAAATTTGATGCAGTCACTCAAAATTTCTGAATTTTGGTATACACATTCATAAGAATAATAATAATCCATCTCATAGAGCTATTATAAAGATAAAATGAAAATCCTTCTTAAAGCACCAGTAAGGTGTCTAACACATAGAAGACTCTAAGTATCTATTAATTCCTCTTTTTCTCAGTAGCTACATTAACAGGAGACTGTTCTGTTCCAGGCTGTATTTCTCACAAGTGATATCACCTTGGTAGTTCCCATAAATGTTCCAAGTTCCAGTTTTCTTAACTGTAGAATGGGAAGAAGTATGTTCCCATATGAAAGATCTGTCTTAGAGAAATTGTGTGGCTATCAAATGAGAAACTAATATGCAGTAAACTTTGAAAATTGTAGAGTACTAAGGAAATAGAAGCTATTCTCTTTTAAGTAGGTATTAATTCAGGCACTGATATTGTATATATTGTATTTTACCACAAAAACACACAATAGATAAACATTCAGGAAAGAGGCGTTCTTAATATCCAAGATCATATTTCCTTGGTCATTTTCTAAGTTCATGTGCAAACAGAATTCTAAAAAATGATTTTTTTCTGACTATTGACATTTATTCTTTTACAAATATAATTGTGGGTCACTGAAATCCCCTTAACTTCCCGAGAAACAACTAAGAGCACATTGAATCTTCTCCTAGGGAAAAACAGTGTGTGTGTGTGTGTGTGTGTGTGTGTGTGTATGGGCAAGAAAAAAATCAGTTTTACTTTGAAGGAAAATAAGTGGAAATTTTTAGGTTGAAAGGATATGGAATTATTTAGCAAGGTCAAATTAAAATGAATATTGTTAGAAGTTTTTTATTTTATGTTTTTAGAATACTAGTTGTCTGGATAATGTCACTTGACAGAATAAATTTGCTTGAGTGGCATAAGATTTTCTTTTGTTTTATTTTTTGATAATTGCATCAGATATGGAGAAGAAATAAGAATTGTCTCTGTTATTGTCATGTAGCCTCTTTTGAACAATAGAACTGATTTACCAACATGCCAAGTCACTGACCAGAGCCATAGAAAAGAAGGGTTTGACTTTTGTTTTCAAAATTAGGTTATGTATGAAAGTTTGAGAAATTTTAGCATGTTCCTTACAATCCTTTTTTTTTTTTTTTTCTGGAAATTGGAATAACACATGACATCACTTTACGTGATTAGGTGTCACTTGATTGCATACATAAGCTTTGTGCTGATATGTGGAGAGTCTGTGATAATGCTTAGAAATACCTCGAATTAGTTTCTGGGCTTTAGGATGGGGCCATTTGATTCCCTGTGATCTGAGTTGGAACACCCTGTTTTATTCCACAGCCATCTAGATGGAGAGTGAGGAAGAACAATCTACTAGCCAAGCAACAAAGCGATTGAGGTAGACAGAAAGTAATTAGTTTTTAATGATCTTTTGGAAATCCCATGAATAGATTGATTTCTGTTTTGATCTTGTTTGAATTAATAGATGCTTTTGAGTCTTCAATCCCACTCCAGCACACATTGTTTCTCCATTTCACAGTCTGGCGCTCCCGCTGTTTAGGGTTTACTTGGACCATTGTTCCGTTTTGTAAGGCTCAGCCCAGTGTTTTGTGTTCTTCAGCTTTAAACATTGTTGTGGTGTTTTCCTTTTATTTCTATAGCTGTTTCCTCTTGGGAATTTGATGGGGTTATTATCACTCACACGGGACTAACATCCAAATTGGAGGTTCTTAGTCAATTCGTTTCTCACTAAGAACCTCCATGCTCCTTGCAAAGAGATGTCTCAGCCCTGTCTTGGTTACAGCCCCAACTTTTCCTTTCCCCCTTTTTGGATTATGTGAGTTATTTAGAACCAACATTAATGAGGCTGCAAGGAAGCTGTTTGTATGGCTGGAGTGGCTGTTATGACGAAAGGCTTTTCTCTATAATACACAGTAATTTGCTTCTCCCCAAAGCTTTCCAGACAATGACAACATCCCCAGTTTTTACTCAAGTGTTGTCACCAACTCCCTGTCTCACTGTCAGATGGATGTCTCCATTCTTACACTCTGCTTCCCACTTGTCCATCCAATTTTTAGACACTTTTCCTTGTCAGGAAGGTAGTAAAGGATTACAATTTTTTTTCATTCTTTTTGTTTGATTGTTTCTTTTTGGTCAATCAAGCTATGCATGTATATTTCTTTAAAATTATTTTTCAAGAAAATGTGGAAAATGGAGAAAAAAAATCACCAATTTCCCACCAACCAGAGACTTTCAACACTTTAAAGCAGATCTGGTTTATATATAATTATATTCTTTGATATATGACTATTTTATGTGAGTATGCTTTAAAATAATTTTTCACTTTAAAGTGATCATCTTTACATGTCAAAAAAAATACAGATCTCCATGATAATGTTTATAAAGACTGCCAACAAAAGTATTGTATCTTTATGGTCCTGGCTTTAGGATGGCTTTAAGAAGAAAACAGAAGTAATTTAAAGATACTAAGAGAAGATCAAATAAATACCACTACTGAAGTCCTCTAGAAAGGAGAAATGAGAAGAAACAGGCTTGAGAAGTTCAAAAGAAATTACCTTCTGGTGTGAATCAACAGAACACTACCTAAACACTGCACTTACATTTAAGTGTGAATTAGCATTTTGGAAGTTGAATCCATGAGTGCTGGGATTTCAAATCTCCTCAGTCTGTCCCTCACCTCCCCTAACTCCACAGGACAGAGGAGGGAAGTGGGCAAAGGAAGAGAGTGCAGGATAGAAGTAGAAGGTAGTGTACAGGAGCCACATTGGAAAAGAGAGGAGAAGGCTGGACTAGCAGGTTGGGAGAAGCTTTAAGAGAGGAAAAGGGAGAGGGGGCTTCAGGATAGTTACAGCCAACATTCCATTTAGCACCAGGCACCCAGTGGAGAACAGGCAATTTATCCTTGTCGTAGACCTGGCAGCACTGCTTCTCCAGCCGCCAGGCATTTTGTTCCCAGAAGAAGGGGCTACCTGGGAGTAAAGGGAAGGTTGCTGGTGAGGGTAAGGAAAGGCTTTCAGGGCCAATAGCACCCTTAGTCCTTTTCAGGTTAGCTTACAGCCTTCTCACTTGGCCTTCTGTATTTGTTCATTATTCTCTTTTCATTTCCGTTTTGTGTTTTGTATAGTTGGGTACCTCTAGCTCTCTGTTTCCTTCTTTTACCTAAGTGTGGTCCTTTTAAAAAAAAATTAAGATCCTTTTCTAACTATGCTAACTATAAGTTACTAACGTTTTTTTCCTTCAATTTTTTACCTCTGGGGAACCTAACCTTCACCAGAAGGACCAGTGGTTGCTTTCTTATGTACCAATGACTAAGTTTAGATACACATAATGGCAAGTATGCATTTGTTCAGTGTGACCTTTGGGGTAATTTGGACTTTTGGAATTTTTCCAAAATAAGGAAGGAATTATAACAGTTGCTTATTGTTCTTATGAGTTCAACCTCATCCATAATCCAGCATTTTGGGAATTTTCTACCTTTCCCGGTAGAAGTTGTCAAGCTCTAGTAAAGACACTTAGTATCCTAATCACGAGACATATTTTGTGTAGTATGGCCTACTTGCTCTGGAGGAAAAAAAAGTGGCAGGATTAGGCAGTGGATTTAAATTCCAGCTCTGTCTTCTTCTAGCAAAATGGTCTTCTAACTATAATTTGGTTTTCTCACATATTTAATGAGGATATAATAGTATTTACCTTACAGGATTGTTGTGATAACTAAATGACATTTTATATGTACCTGGTACTTAATAAGTTCTCTGTAAACAGTAACTGATGGCTTTAGTATGATTGTCTGTGTTAATAATAACTATTAGCCATAACTTCAAGATGCTTATATTTTGTTTACAGGTTAAAATTATCAGATGCTAATCACCTAGAGCATACTTAAAGGATTTTTAAGTGCTAAACTGTATGATAGTAACAATATTTTCAATTACAGGCACTCAGGTGAAGAAAAGATTTATGTGGACCAGCAGATGGGGAAAAGAAGACCTCCCTGAAGAGGTGAGGACTGAATTGGGCCTAGAGTAGACAGAATTTAGAATACACAAAAGGGGATTTAAGGTTCAAGAGAAAGGAGGTCAGGGAGCAAAGTATGAGTAAGCATATAACAAAAAATGGCAGGGCTTCAGACCTATTTTTCTGGGTTATTTGGCAGCATTTATTCTCCCTCTTCTTTTTCTTTTTTATTAGAGGCCTTTTATTAAATTTCATTGAATTTTTTTAGCTGTTACCTGTGCCAAAATAATAAGTATGCTTATAATATTATATCACTTTAAATCCTTATGAATTTTGGGCATTTTACTATTCAGCTGTTGATTTTAAAGAATACCATCTTGGAATTAATTCTTGAAAGCTATATTTGCATTATCGCATATATGCTAGGCAAATAGAAAGAGTTTATATTCCTAGGGACAACATTAACTTTCTAAGGAAAAGCATTGCATTTCAACAAACAGTAAACAACATCTAGTGTCTGTGCTGGCTGTTCCTCCACTGATTAAGGAAATGATAATGAGTAGTCTACTGTAGTAAGACATGGTGCTACTGAAATGCTTCATCCCTACAGTTACCTCGTATCCTCAGCGCTTCCCCATAGTCACAACTGTGAAGGAAGCTTTGGGGGTGGGGATTTAAAAAGAAGTGGAACCACCCAGAGAGTCGGGGTGGGAGGGGGGCGGTGGGGGGGGGAGTGTGCTGAGGACTCTACAAATGAAGCGAGTTAAAAACAACCAGAATTTCTCTCTTTGCAGCTGTAAAGGGAAGATTAGGGAGGCATTTAAAAAAAAAATCCTGATATTGTATGATGCTTTGTATGATAAAATTTAGAGAGGTAACATTAAATTGTACCTAGTGATTTATTCATTTAGTTTGTACTCTACTGAAATATTGTTTGCTGCCACTCCTGGTGTTGCCCCGCTGGCCTCTCAACTCAGTTCGCCTGGTCATGACCAGAGCCTGGCCAGCCAGCCCATGGTATCCTGACCAACACGGACTCATCAGGCAAAGCAACATGGTCTCCTTCAATGCCCAGCCTATCAACCCAAGTGTAGAATGTACAGAAAATATTACAAATGCACTTTTACCTTTAGCTCCTTAATTAAATGTAGGGGAGGTTTATGTGATCTATTTAATTACATAATTCTTTCCAAAAGTACTTTATTTTCCATGAAAGCCCCTGTAATGAAAGATTCTGCTGGCCACTGTATCTGAGCATCGCTTGGAAGTATATTAGGAGAGGCAATATAGTTTAATGTGTTTGAAACTAAACAGATATGGGTTGAAGTTTTGTCTCCACAACTTATTAGCTGTAATATTTGGGGTAAGTTATTTAAGCTGTCTAAGCTTGTTTTCTCCCTGGTAAAATAGGGATAATAATAGGATTTATTGCAAAGTTTTTTTAAAAAATAAAGATTAAAAGTTTAAGTCACCTAGTAGAAGGATTGATACATAGTGAATCACCATTAAATGAGATTGATAATAGATAATAATAGTGACTACTAATTATGAATGTAAGTATTAATATATTTGCATTATTAATATATTGTTTAATAAATATAGGGATTAACATTAAAAATACATAATGTTAGCTACTGCTACAATTATTATCATAATGCTTGATTCAGTTAATTTTTATTTGTTTCCTCATCTGTAACATGAGGATAATATTACCTATAGATTGATGCTGTGAACTACACTGACAAGGCTGTGAGAATTAAATAAGAGACTGGGTGTGGCTGTGCTTTATAAACTGTAAAATAATTATTATGGCACAGCTGAAAACAAGTAGAAGGTATCTGGTAGCACTTCTCACCTTTACATGACCAGAATCTGCAAAACAGAGTTTTGATGAGTTGCTCATCTTTTAAGAGTTAGGGCCAGTGTTTCTGGAGAGCCAAACAGATGGTTTGCAATGGAGCAGAATGTTGTGTCCAGTAAGGCTGGCAGAGCAGCTTCCAATTGTGCTTCCTCTGCCAGGCACAGTCACTGTCGTCACTCTAGCGTTGTTGTAGCTACCATGGAATTCCAGAATTAGTCAACTTCTAAACAAATTACTTTGCTAAGGAACATTCTTTCTTCTTTTTCTACTTTTGTAACTCTGTTGGGATAAACTCACTGGGCATCCACTTTAAGCTAGATACTTTTTTTTTTTTTTTTGCGGGACAAGGGCCTCTCACTGTTGTGGGCTCTCCCATTGCGGAGCACAGGCTCTGGACGCGCAGGCTCAGTGGCCATGGCTCACAGGCCCAGCCACTCCGCGGCATGTGGGACCCTCCCAGACTGGGACACGAGCCCACGTCCCCTGCATTTTGAGGCAGTTTTACCTGTGTTATTTAACAGTATCCTTATAATCATCCTCTAAAATGTGCTTTATCACCTATATTTACAGACAAGGAAATTGAGGCTCACTAACTTGCCTAATAGTAAATGGTAGAGCTGGGATTAAAACTCTTATCAAACTAAAGCTAAGTCTTTTCCCTTCCACTACCTTAGTTCATTGGTGCTCATGTTGTTTAAGCACAAGTGTAGAAAAAGTGCAGGAAAGGGGAGTGGTTCTCAATGGAGACAGATGCTGTCTCCCTATGGAGTGTTTGAAAGTGGACTGGAGAACTTTTGATTGTACAGTGACTGGGGTGATGGGGTGCTGCTGGATTTGGGGAGTAGGGACCATGGATATCAAATGTTCCACGGTGCTCTTGACAGTACAATGAAAAATTGTCCCACTTGAAATGCTAGTAGTGCCCTTATTGATAGACAAGGGGCTAGGTGATTCAGAAACATCTCTCCCGACTTCTTCTGAAGTGATAAAAGGGGCCATGGCTGTGTTAGTAGTTATATTTTATAATTTTCACTTGTATGCTTCTTACAATGTAGGAAAACCCAACCCTTACTTTCCAAGCAAGACCACATTGTTTTTCTTTAGGTGTTTTGTTTATATGCCCCTTGTAACCCTTATCACAATATATTAATCACTGTATTCCATACCACAAAAACGTAAGCATGGATACCATTTTATTCATTGCTGGTTTTGCAGTGCTCAGCGTAGAGTCTGGTTACCAGTAGGTGCTCAATAACACTTGTTAATATGAGGACATAGCAGTTTCTCTGTCATCTAGAAAGCCCAGGAAACAAGCTTGAAAGCATGAATCTGTGTTTACTGCACCTCCTCCCCTAGATTTCCTCTGGAAACCCTAGTTTGTCTTAGAAAACATTAGTGTTTCAGTGGTCATTAAGTACACCACACGTTTTCATTCTTGAATTCTTGCACCTTTCCCGACTAAGGAATACTCTGATAACTTGGGGTTCTCATTTGGTCACCAGCAACCTTCTAAGAAGTAAAGTTCTGCTTTTTGAGTCTGGCCAAGCGACTGTTGGCTTACAAGGATTAGTTTTCACTTCAGCTCCGTTAAGTTGTAGCTCCATTTCCCCCCTGGGTTCTTTGAGTGATAGCGCTATTACCAGACTCAGGATCTGTTTTCAAAATGTTTGGCCAGAGTAAAGGCACCACATCTGATTTTTCAAGCAGACCCTTTAATTCATCAGAATTGTTAGTTCTCATTTTCTACCTGTTCAACTTTGAAAGAGTATTTATTTTCCCTTGTGGCATTTGTATATACATCAGCATTGTTTTCCTCTTTCTTATCATTCCAATAGGCTTTCATATATTTTAATGTATGGAGCACTTCAGGTTGGCACTGGCACTTTTTATTACTAATTAAAACACCTCAAAGCTGCTTTGAAAAAGAACTCTCTAATTTTCCATTTTATTGATGAGGCTTCAGTTGTCATGTGACTTGCCTAAGATCCCTTAGCAAGTAAGTTGAGCGGTTAAAATAAGAACTAAATATCCTTGATTCCTAGTTACTTGACTTTAATGCTTTTTTCTTTCCACCTCTTCCTTTCTCCCTCCCTCCCCTCTTCCCATTCTCCATTCCTCCCTCTCTCCTTTCCCCTTTCCTTTCTTTCTTTCTCTTCAGGAACTTCATTATTTACTTTCTTCTATATCTTACATGAAATTGCTAATTTTCTCACTATAATTATTGCCTTAGGCTTAGCAGTCAGGGTAGACCCAAGTAAAGATTGTTAACTTAGGTTAGACAGTCAGCATTATGGAATCTGCTCACCCTCTCTCTCACCTTTCCTTATACTTCTCCCATATTCTTAATACCCTCTTTCATCAATTTCTTGAAAAAAAAAATGACCACTTTTGTCTACTATCTCCCACCTTTTCCCATCCCTTTATTCACTATTATAACGTTTTCTCACTAAAGCTTTTATTTCTTCCTTCCTCCCTCCCTCCCTCCCTTCCTCCCTCTCTCCCTCTTTCTTTCTTTCTTTCTTTCTTTCTTTCTTTCTTTCTTTCTTTCTTTCTATCTTTCTTTCTTCTTTTTTCTTTTTTTCTATTGCAGGCAGCGTATATTCAGGTTTTGTGTTCTCTCTCTCCTTTTTTTAGGATAAGGGCAGTATGGTGGTGGGGTATGTGTTTCCACACAGAAAAGTTTAAAAGTGCTGAATGAAACTTTATGGCATTCTAAAATGTGGATTAGGTTGTGGTGTACTGGTTCTTTTTGAATTAACGTAGTTTCATCAAATGGCTGAAACAAAATCAATCAGCATACTTAAGAAAATGTATAATGAATAAATAGGCAGTGGACATAAATATATTTCAATCTCTAAGTGGGTAAAGAGAATTATCTTTAACTTGATAATGTGTTTGAGAAAAGGACAAGACATTGACTTGGGAAGTCACTGCCCTTCTCTCTGGGAGAAATCCAAGGATTACTGGTATTAAGAGGAGAGATTGCAGATTATGGTTACTGAATGGAAGGATTACTGAGACACGCTTGCCTCGGGCTCAAAGAAGACAATGGGAATTAAGAGGCTACAATGAATAGAGAGTGGTATTTACTGTATTTCCAAGGTTGAATACTTTACAAAAGAAATAAAAACAGCTATTCCTCAGGCCTAAGTTTGGAGTGGTGCTGGAGCTGAGGTTGCTTTTAAACATTCTTTCTACCCCTGACTCCAAGTCTCTAAGTTCTGCATATTAGTCTAGGGAGAAAGATGGCAGTCGTGGTGATTTGGATATTGTTTCAAAACTGTCTTAATTTGTTGTCTTAACGCATGCACGTTTTGCCCTTCCTTACAATTCAAATAGTGAAGAGTGATGTAAGAATCGTACCTGAGTCAGTTATGGAAGAAAGTGTAAGGTCTCTGGACTGGTTTTCACAGACGTGGAGTCTAAACCCATTTCTGACCCAAAGAATGCAACTGAATTTCTCAGACCTCAGATACTTCATCCGCAAAATGGAGGGAATGATGCTAGATGATTTTCACAATTCCAGATATTGCTAAAAATATAAGAACCTCTCAAAGATCTACAAACATATTAATTGGAAGCATTGAAAATCTGTTTAATTGTTCAATGATATTATATCTTGAAAATATCATACAAAAGTTCATGAATGTCTTGCCTTTAAGAAGCCTCTAACATTTATGAGATTTATACAAACCCTGTTGGGACAGCTGATTTCATTTTAAAAGGTCTAAGAACTTTTTATTTAAGAATAATAAAATGAATTTAAATATAAAACATAAAATGCTTAAACATGTCCTTAAAGTGTGTTTAGTCCAAACATTGCTAATTCGTAGGAATCAACAGGCAAAACTCTTGCCGTTGAAGTAAACTAAAAATGAAGTTGTCTGATCTAGCTTTCGTCTTAGTTATTTCATTCAGTTCTGAAATTCCTGTAAGAGTAAAGCCACATTTTGATAATGTACTTACACTTGACATAAGATTAGTATGTAAAGAACAAAACAATAAACAAAACAAAATGAGAACAGATATTCATAGGTACAGAAAACAAACAGGTTATTGCCAGAGGGGAGAGGTGTGGAGGGGGGCAAAATAGGTAAAGGAGATTAAGAGGTACAAACCTCCAGTTACAAGATAAACAAGCCACAAAGGTGTAGTGTACAGCCTAAGGAGTATGGTCAGTTATGTTGTAATAACTTTCTATGGGGACAGAAGTTTACTAGACTTATCGTGCTGATCATTTCATAATGGATGTAAATATCAAGTCACTAAGTAGGTATACCTGAAACTAGCATAATATTGTATGTCAACTATATTTCAATTTAAAAAATGGGAAGTAAAGTTAACAAAATATGTTGGTATATTTCATTTTTGGCTAAAACCCCAAAATGAATAAATATTGATAACAGAAAAAAATTATAATATAAAAAATATAACTACGTAGCTAGAAGAGACTACTGCTACTTTAAGTCTTTCTTTAAAAAATACTAGGAAACTGTTTAGTGGTTGTGCTTTCCTTATTTAGCTGGGTTAACCTCTTAGTTGCTAAGGGCAGACTGATTTGTTTATAAACTTGTTAAACCAAATCTGCACACAACCACATCACAGATAATAAAGTGGGAAAAAACCATTCAAATTGTCAGTCTGCACCCACTTAACCGTCTCGTCTTATTAATGCCTAATTTAACTTTTTCAGCAATGTATTGCACATTGCATGTTTGCACATTGTATTTTTAAATGATGTGGGTGTGGGTGTAGCAGCAAAGACCTGATGTGTGACCAGAATTCCTTTCCCAATGACATACCCAGGCTGGGCCATTGTCAGTGAGTCATTCTCACTGCAGTGACACTGGAGCTCCATGTGCAGTCTGATGTGTTTGAGACTGCCTGGCCAGATGCCAAACATGTTTATTCCACATCAGTACCACTAGCGCTAGAGAGGAGTGTATGCCACGCTTAGGTTACTGGCAATTAAAACTTTCCCTTGATATCTGCCTCTTTTTAAAAGCTTCCTGATTTGGGAATAAATAAAACCAGATCTTTCTACTACCACTCATCTAATGAGCTTTCAACCTTTATAGCGTATTGTCATCTAACACATGGAATTATGAAGTTCGTGCAACTTTAAATTTCTTTGTGTCATATTTAGTTTTCTTAGCAATTTTTATGAGAGTATTGTTGTCCTGATAGGTCAAATATCAGTGCTAAAGGCAGCAAAGCTTGTGTGATTGTGTGTGTGTGTGTGTGTTTAGTGGAAATTTAAAGAGTAGGCAAAACGACTTTTTGACAGGTGATAGCATTAACCCAAGTATGGAAAAGTTTCTATCTATTGTAGCAGATTGAAGTTTATACACCACAACTTAAGAAGGCAGAAATGTGATTTTTTTTTCTAGAATTAGAGTCTCAGTTTTACTCGTGAGGCCCTGCTCTACAATGACAAGATAATTTCTCCCAGCCCAGTATTCTCAGTTTCATCCAATGATTTTCAGCCAAAATTAAATATCTTAGGCACCGTTCATTTCAAAGCTTGGTTGCTTTGCAGCGAAGGGCAGCTGGAAGGATTTCATTCCTTTCCTCAGTGGCATCTGGGAGCAAGGGAGAAGTCATCACCATCATGGCAGTGGCAGTGGACCAGCTGTCCTCCCAGTCCATGCTGGTCTCACCCTGCAGTGCCTGACTTGCCTGGTTCCAGCACATGACTCATCTCTTTGAGCATCCTGATCATTTCTGTAACTTATGCTTATGCACCTTTCATATTGAGACTCTTGATCAATGTGGAGGGTCCTTTTTGGACTCAGGTCCTGAGCACTTCAGTATTCCCCATTAGGACTTCTGGTTTCTTTCTCCACCCCTCACTGGAGTGTGTGAACCCCCTGGGGCTGGTCCTAAAATTCACATATAGGCACCTTCCTCAGCTGCAGAGACTGTATTTCACCACCCTCCTGTAGCCATTTGGAATGCTGTGTCATTTCAAATGTAGAGCTTTTAAGAAAGGTTTATTTTGGGTCCAGTCTCTGCCCTGGAAAGCAGAGGCTCAGTAATGGCTCCTCAGGTGCCCCCAAACCTAAGTGGGTGCTACCCTCTGTCCCTGAGATTTGACCCCTGGGCACTGGGTTGGGAAGCGGACTTCTCACATCTGATTCCTTGTCCTTCTCTTTTTCTTGCTCTTGCTATTTCTTCTAGCACAGAAATGGTTTTTCCTTTACAATTTCTGTCTTCTAGAAATTGATTCTGGGTCATAGCCTCTTTCTTTTCTGCTCTAGACCATTTAACTATTGATCTGAGTCCTTCAGGCTTGATTTTTATATACAAGATGCTCAGCTTTGGGAAGTTTCAGTAAAACTCTTTTCTTCTTCAAGAAAGCTTTTGCATTCAGGCAGTAGTCTTGCTATGAATGTAAAATCTCGTATTGTAAAATTGTAAGCGGATTGATGACTGCTGTTCTTGGCTGTATGTTGCCCTTTTCTTGAAGCAGTGAACTCCAATGAATTAAGGGGGTGTGGGGAATATGGGGAAAACTACAGGAACATGAGGATGTAAGGCTTACCAGGGATGAAACTACATTGGTTTAATAGTGCAAAAATATTATACCCATTACAACAAGATCACCTCTAAGTCACCAATTTACCATGGAGATTTTTTAGATGGGTCTGATGAAAAGGAATGAAATTCACATTTGGATTTCTATTAATGAACAGTATATTTTGTTAAAAAGAAGAGTCACTATAGTCTTCTTTACCTTGCTGTTACTCAGCCATTTTATTCTTTTATAATTTAGTCTTTACATTTTTAAATTATAAAATAAAATGCGGATACAGACCCTCGCAAATGAATGTGTGTATACATTAATGAATTTCTTAATAAATTTTAAGGTGAACACCTTTGTAACCATCACTATGACAAGAAATAGAACTTTGCCAGCCACACAAAAGTTCCCTCTATTTGTTACACCCCTCCCTTCTGCTACATGTAACTATTTTCCTGACTTTTATAGTAATCACTTCCTTGTGTGTATGTTTAGTTTTGACATTCAAATGTGCATCCTTAGACACTAGAGTTTAGTTTTTCCCATTATTTAAAATTTGATGTTTTTAAGACTGTTTTAATCTATGGTTCCTCCCTCTACCTCTTTCTTTTCCTTATGTTTCTGTTGAAGACCTGGACTGTTGGATCTGTAAAGTTTCCCACAGTCTGGATTTTGCTGATTGCATACTCATGGTGCACTTTAGTATGTTCCTTTGTCCTCTTGTATTTTCTGAAAATTGGCAGTTGGATCCAGAGGCAATATTAGACTCAAGTTCAATCTCTTCCGCAAGAATAGAGGTGGTGTTTGGGAAGACCACAGGAGGCCCATAATGTCTGATTGTCTTTTTATGACATTAGAAATGGTTGATGTTTATAGTGCCTAAATCGATTATATATTATACTCTCTAGTGCCACTCTCATACCCGGATCATTAATATATATGCAAGATTCCGAAAACTGCAGGCAGATGGGAGATAAGGTTTCCCAAATGGTACAGCAATTTTAAAAATTTCTAAATGTGCTATACTTACTTTTGTATTTGGTATAAACTAGATTGCCAAGGTTACATCAAGCTTGGAGCAAATGCAGAGTGACAATCGCAGGGAAAAAGCAATTTCTCTGGGTCTATCCCCCACCTGCTATTGTGGCACTTCTCCTTCCTACAAAGGTCTCTTCCTCTCACCGGATACTACTGGAAGTCCCCAGGTGGTGTCTCCTGTATGCTCTGGAACACAGCATTCTCAGCTACCATGGGACATCTTTCTGCCTCTTCCCTTGTTGCCCAGCTTTGATTTCCTTTGGTGATGTCTACTTTAAAGCTTCTGGAGTCCATGAAACCCCACATCGGTGGCCTCTCATGGCTGCTGCTACTGCATTGATGTGGGAGACATCTTCCACTGATGCCCAGGGGCAGAGTCTGCTAATTGTTCCCCAAATATCTGTTTTCTCTTCCTCCTGGATATACAGCTGTATTATATTACTCAGTCATCCTAGCAATTGCTGTGGCCACATAACTGATTTCTAGACAATGCTAGATTCTTGGAAGGGATATGTGCCATTTCTGGGAAGCCTGCTTTGCCCCCTCCACGTTCGCTTTCCCTTTGTGATGGCTAGATGCAAATGATGATGATGCTCTGGGGCAAAGTTCTGTACATTTTTTCTGTGAAAAGCAAGAGTGTAAATATTTTAGAGTTTGAGTTCATATGGTCTCTGTTACAACTACTCAACTCAGCTGTTATTGTGCAAAAGCAGCCAAAGACAATGGGTAAATGTGTGACTGTGTTCCCATCAGACTTTATTTACAAAACAATGGGTGGGCTGTAGTTTGCTGGTACTTGCCCTGGCAGGGCCACAAGATGTAAAGAGCTTGGATACTAAGTATGGAGGAAGGCTGCCTATTGACCAGGACCACCTACCTTCAACCGTCATGTGAGAGAGAAATAGCTTTTGTTGTATTTGACTCATGTATTTGTTATCTAGGGCTGCCATAACAAACGACTACAAAATGGATGCCTTAAAATAATGGAAATTTATTGTCTCACAACACTGAAGTATAGAAGTCTAAAATCAAGGTGTCTGCAAGGCTGTGCTTCCTCTGAAATCTGTAGGGAAAAAATCTTTCCCTGCCTTTTCCTAGCTTTAGGTTGTGGCCGTCTGTCTTTGGTGTTCTTTGGCTTGCAGCTGCATCCCTCCAGTCTCTGCTTCTATTGGCACATGATACTCTCCCTGTGTTTCTGTCTCTGTGTCTCTTCTCCTCTCTTATAAGGACAACAGTCATATTGGGTTAAGGGCCTGCCCTGCGCCAGTATGATCTCATCTTAATTTTATACCTTTATTACATCTGCAAAGACCCTATTTTTTTTATTTATTTATTTTTATTTTTATTTTTTGCTGTACGCGGGCCTCTCACTGTTGTAGCCTCTCCCGTTGCGGAGCACAGGCTCCGGACGCGCAGGCTCAGCGGCCATGGCTCACGGGCCCAGCCGCTCTGTGGCATGTGGGATCTTCCCGGACCGGGGCACGAACCCGCGTCCCCTGCATCGGCAGGCGGACTCTCAACCACTGCAGCACCAGGGAAGCCCAAGACCCTATTTTTAAATAACTACCAAGGGTTTGGACTTCAACCTATCTTTTGGGGGAACTCAATTCAATTTACAAAAAGCTATTATATATTTTGCAGGGGGGATTTATTTATTTCTGATGCACACTTGACTATGACCATGTCAGTGGCATGCTGAACTTGACTGATTTGGGGAAAATTTATTTTTCATACCTTTGTACCTCACCCAGTGTGTCTCAGAATTTTTTTTTTGTTTTTTGGAAACAACTTACTCTCCTGAAAGAAGAGCCACTATCTTTCTAGAACTCATGCCCCAGTCCATAGAGGGCTGGAAGGAAGCCAGAAATGGTAATGGAGAGGTAAACAGTGACAGCCCTGTCAACAATGGACAGGCTTTGCATCTGAGCATTGTTCTGCCTGCTGTTCACCCGGCTGCTTGGCATAAACTGTTTCCAGGGGGCTCATTAGTCAACTGTTCTCTTGGCAGAACCACTTCTTTCTCTCCTGATCCTCCTGCTAACACCCCCGCAGACACGACCAGATACGTTTAATCTTAACCTGAACACAAGGGACACTCCTGTTTGTTATTGATACTTCTGCTGAGAGCTATAAAAGGTGTTAGGGCTTCCCTGGTGGCGCAGTGGTTGAGAGTCCGCCTGCCGATGCAGGGGACGCGGGTTCGTGCCCCGGTGCGGGAAGATCCCACGTGCGGCGGAGCGGCTGGGCCCGTGAGCCATGGCCGCTGAGCCTGCGCATCTGGAGCCTCTGCTCAGCAACGGGAGAGGCCACAGCCGTCAGAGGCCCGCGTACCGCAAAAAAAAAAAAAAAGGTGTTAAAGACACATGATAATTAGAACTTCACCTCCATCTCCAACCAACAGCCTTCTTTTAGGTAAAGCTTAACAGAAGTAACTGGTAGACAGGACACTGTCAGTAAACTGATTTAGATGATTTCTTTCAAGCAAACTTTAGAAACAAAGGTACACAACCAAGGTGAATCAAAAGGTAAAAACATTGATAGCTACCACCTGGTAAACTTGTTATTTTAGTTCTTAAGACATTAATTTGCTATTCTGTGGACAGTCTAGATACAAAATAAATGTGGGAACCGGTGAATATTGAGAAGGTAATGTTCTTGTGTTTATGTCTGTGTTTAATCATTAATGTTTCTCAAATTTATGCAAATGATCAGCACAGAAGTGTGTTTCCTAGTCTTTATACTCTTAGCAGGCCAGCCTTCTTTCTCACACCTCAGACATGTGTTTCCAGGCAGGTTTGCTGATGTCTAATCAGTCAGCTGAGATACTCAACTGTTACTTAGCTCTCCAGCCCTGTCTGGAGCAACTCCAGCGTGGGAGAATCTAAACATATCATTCAAAGGCCTCTGATGTTGCAAAGAAAGGAGGTTTTAGATGATTTTTGTTTTTCTTTGGACTTGGGTCAGTGCCTTCCATTTACACCTGGAATGTGCACTGGATGGTGTCAGATGTGTTTTGGAAGACTGATGTGGGCCTCCTGGAAATCAGCTACAGTGGGGCCCCAGGAGACCCTGGAGCAGGTTATCATGTTAAGAAACACATCTCTTTTTATCAGTGAATATGGATACTGAACAATGAGGCTATGGAAATTCTCCACCTTCACTGGCAACCTTGGGCCTCCCAGACAACCTGCACAGTCAGAATGAGTGCCAGGGTGAGCTCTTCTCTGTGGCTTCTCCATCAGGCTTTGACTCCAAATAAAATGGGTTCACCTAGGGAATTTCAAGTCAAAATCCAAGAACCAAATTATTCCTATAAATGACATGAATGACCTGTCGTTGGTAAGTGGAAAGAAAATGCTCCCAATGTATAGGAGAACTATAGGAACAAATGCTAGTAGGTAGGTTAATGTTTTGCCAACAGCATCCCACCGATCCTACAGGCTATCACAGACAATTGCCATCTTACCACTTTCCTAGGATGAAAAGATGTCTTATAAAAGTATGACTCACTCTTGCTTTATTTTATGGGGGGGGTCTACCTGTGATGAATACACTTGTCCCATACCGTGATGTCTACCCCTTTATCTTTTGACCCCCCAGTACAACTTTCCACCTTCTTTAAAGAAAATGCAGAATCCAAAGGAGGATTGCAAAGTTATTCCAGAACCAAACCAAACCAAAAACTAGTTATCAACATTTAGAAATCAGGAGATTACACCTAAGAATCTGCATTTCTTATAAAACGGGCCTGTGACAGCACCAGGTCTGCATTTCTGCATGGTAGCAACACACTGGAGCCACATTTAAGGGGGGCATGTGCTCTTACTAATACAGGCCAACTTTACTCATTGACACGACCAGCCCCGTCCTTGAAAGCATTCGAATTTGCAGTGCCTGGTCCATAGGAAAGGAAAGCAAGCTTCAACAATTTTCATTTTCTTCCTTGGGATTCTAAAGTGTTTTGTTTTTTTTTTTAATTATAAAAAAAGTTGTTTTAATTGGAAATGAGCCACAGCCAGTGAGTGGAAATGGCCAGTGAAAATGTATAAATAAGTGGGCTTCCCTAGAGCTACCATTAAGTACATTCAGCAATAACTAGGTTCAGTGTTTCCCATGTCTGAAAGACAGAACCACCAGAACTAGGTAGGCAGTATGTGTTTAGTCTGTAGATATATTGCAAGGGGAGATGTTTCCCAGAGGATGGTAGTGTTGGTATTTAGTGCCTGGAACTATGGCTTTAAAGAAGCCTGTATCCCGTTATGGTCACCTAGCGAGGGAAGAAAGTTTCTGGGTCTTGTAATATTACACAGGACAAGAAAAACAGGATGCTTTTGGATTTAGTTAATTTTTATTCTCTCTTCAACTCCTTCTCCATAGAGGATATGGTCACCTGAGAGGAGTTCTTGCTTCCTCTCCCAAGACTGTGCCCTTCTTTCAGGTTCCAGAGAAATAATAATTTCTGGTTTTGGAGAAATTATCATTTTTTGTTTTGCAAATATGATTAGAAAAAAATATAAAAATCATGATATATGAAATGCAACCTCTTTTCTGGTTTTTAATACTAAATAAGACAACATTTTTTTTTATACATGTCCCTGTTTCTGACTCTCTTAAATGCTTCACCTTCCCATGCTTTCTATTCTCTTACAATTCATTTTATATGGTCTTTTTCCAGGAATCTTTCCATCTCATTAGGTTTTCCTTTCTTTTTTTTTTTCTTTCTGTGATGCTGCATTTTCCTTTTATTCTAAAATCTGTGTTTAATTTTCCAGTTCTCTACTTTTGTTCTTATTTTCCTTTTGTCAGCCCAGTCTCTTTTATTTTCTGTCTATTGTTTCATTTTCTCCCTCTTGGTGCCCTCATTCATGTGCTATTTTACATGGTCTGCTTATTTCTCTCCTCTTTTCAGTTTGTTTTCTTCTCTTACTGTTTATTTATGCCTCCTGCTTAAAACAAAAACAAAAAACAAAAACAAAAAAACACACAATATGGATTCTTACTTGTGTTAATTACAGTTTTCTTCCTAATTTCTTTACACTAACTCCACATTGTAAATCAGTTTTTTATACTCTAAATTGCCAAAATCCCATTATGAAATAAAAATTTCCCCCAGTTTTCTATAGAAAATTAGAAGTTTGTTTTTCTCTTAAGGAATGAATGTTTTTTCCATGTGGTGGCTGCTGTGTGATAACCCTGGGCTGCAAGTCATCATGTCGGCCCTGATCCTATTTTGTCCCTTTACTCTCTGTGTTACCTTCAAGAAGCCACAGTGTCTCTGGGTCTTTTCTTCATCTGTGAAAGCTAAGGGGGGAAGAACTTCCCTGCTACTCAAACTCTGGTCCTCCGACTAGCCACATCAGAGTCAGCTGGGAGCTTGTTAGCACTAAACAAGCTCAGGCCTCCCCAAAACTTCCTGACTCAGAATCTGCACTTTTACAAGATCCCCTGGTGATTTGTCTGTTCATGGAAGTTTGAGAAGCAAACTAGGTGATCTTCAAGGCTTTTTCCAGCTTTAACTTTGCTGAAAATAAGTGCAAACTTTATAATAAGTGAAAGTAAGTGGGAAAATAAAGTGAAAACTACCTTGCTCACAGGGCACAGTAAAAATCACCCAAGAATCTTTGATAAAAGGCCAATCAATGCCTTAGGGTCCTTCCTCAGATCAACTAATTCAGAAACTCTGGGGTTGGTATTTGTTCCTGTCCGGATGATTTTAATGAGCCTACTGAGAACCACTCAGGTGTACTACTGAAACTTTTACCTTCTTTTCTGATACCATTAGCACTGCTTTCCTTTGGTTGGGAAGTAATTACTATGGAAAGAGAAGAACTCCAAACTATTTGTTTTTTACTTATTTAAACCCACCAAAAATTATTCTGGGGAGGATAAGGCGTTAAGGAGATAATTATTGAAGGTGACTATATACATTTTTATAGCTTTGTGGGAGCAAAAAGCAAGGTTCACTTTTTTTTTTCCTCAAGCCTCAGTCAGACTTCTGCTGACAATGGGAGTGTTTGTGGTAATAAGAAGGAAGGAGCCCCTGGCGAGTGATAGATATGACATTGTACCCTAGTCGTGGGAATGGGGGTGGATATTTCAGTGGAATGGTTTCATTTCATCATAATTTGGTGTTGCCTGTGTCAGCACAATTAGCCACAGGCTATGATTGGGTTACCAAACATTAAGTTCCCATTTACTTTTAATTACTTCAGGTTGTTGAACTATAGCTGATTTAAGAAAAATTGAAACCAACAGATTTTTTTGTTTTCCTAAAATGTCTATTAAAATATTTTTAGTGTGAGAACCGGGGAAGCAATAGTCATCAAATAGTTTGTCACAAGAGTGGAAGTTGTGACAATACCATTATGGGGAAATCTTTTATGTTATAGTTTTCCAAGTTAGATCTTGAGAAACTTTCTTTAAAGATTGTTTACTTTTCCTAAAGCTTATTTTTTTTCTCCAGTGCTTAATGAGAAACATGAGCAAATGATTACATTTTTGGAGTGATTAAATATTTTGATCAAAGTAAAGAAAAAATGTGTTTTCCTTAAACGTTTTTCACTTAATAAGTACACCACCTTCTTTTCTCAGTTTTCATGTCCTGAATTATTTCTGCATCAAGTTTAGCTGAGGGGTCCAAATTTGGTCATTGTGGGGAATTTCTGAGGTGTCACATCAAAGAAGAGAGATAGCAGAATAAGATGTCATTTTGGTCTGTTACTTGAGTGTTACTCCAAGAAGTTATGTGAGCAGAGAAATACTGATCTGGTTGGACATCTGTCTGTCCTACAGTGTGGCAGAACCCCAAGCAGAATCTTTAGTCAAGGCTGGGCTGTGGCCTCATTATGTCAGGTCTTCAGAGTGTCTCTGGTAGTTATGGGGTTCTTACTTCATACATTGCTCAGAGTCTCGTGAAGACTCAATGAATATTTCCTCAAAGATTTATTATAGGGCTTCCCTGGTGGCGCAGTGGTTGAGAATCTGCCTGCCAATGCAGGGGACACAGGTTCGAGCCCTGGTCTGGGAGGATCCCGCATGCCGCGGAGCAACTAGGCCCATGAGCCACAACCACTGAGTCTGCGTGTCTGGAGCCTGTGCTCAGCAACAAGAGAGGCCACGATAGTGAGAGGCCTGCGCACCGCGATGAAGAGTGGCCCCCGCTTGCCACAACTAGAGAAAGCCCTCGCACAGAAACGAAGACCCAACACAGTCAAAAATAAATAAATAAATTCAAAAAAAACAAACTAAAAAAACACACAAAAATGGTTCTTTAAAAAAAAAAAAAAGATTTATTATAGCCCTGGTCAAAATTGTGAAGTAGGAAAATTTTCTTCAATTGTATCCTCTCTCTCATTGAAACATGTCTTCCTCATGTTGGCAGTACTTTGTTTCCCTTCTGCTGCATCTTTGTCCTACTTAGAACTAATGTAGGGAATCACTGCAACAACTTCTTCAAGCCACTCTGTTACTATTCATTTTTTTCTCAATAAAGAAATCTCTAAATTGACATATTTTTCTTATGGACAGGAAATCTTTCTTTTACGTTGTTTGATACATCTCTTCAGCTTCTCAGTTCTTTTGTAAAGGGGAGGAAGTTGAAGAACTTTCCATCAAAAACTTAATTGGGACATTCCAGTATGGCTATTTTATTTGATTTTGGGAAAAAAGTTCTAAAATTAAAAAAAATCTTACCCCTCATTTAAAAAATAATCTATATTCCAGAGCTCTATAAAAGTGTCAAGTTTCCCCATTTTCTGAGAACTTTCTAAATAGAAAATATCTTTCCCAGGTTTCTGTTGAGATAGGATGAGGTGGTGGTGGTATTGGGGGTACCTGAGTGGTAGGTGGTGCAGAAATATGGGTTAAGCTTGGAAATCAAACAAATCAGAACTATTCTTTTTCCTTACTTCAATTCTTAGGTTATTTTTTATCTTCAGAGTCTTTGAAATCATGATGTCAGATGGAGGTGTGTTTTGTGATGTTAAAATTTAGCTACATGAAAAAAAATAGATAACCCCATCTTACATTTAATACAGTACCTGTTGTATTATACGTAAGTATATATACATATATATGTCTATTTATGGGAAAGAAGTTGAAATGGGAGCTGCTTCATGTAAAATATACAATTTGTCTTGGCAAAACTCAAAACTATATATATATATATGTATATTATATATATAATATATCAACGATAAGACTGATTCTTGCAAACATCAGCTTCATGGGTCTGGAATCTTTCTGATTGTAAATTATTAATACCTTCTAAATTTATAATCATGGCTTTTGAGTCAATCTGTACATCAACAGATAGCAAAAGTAGTTAGCTTGAACCAGTGATCTGCACCAACAAACTCTGAAGCATTTAATAAGTTACTTCTAGTGCTTTTTTTCTTGAGGTTGCTGCTGAATTGTGGTGTAACCACTTCCGTTAGAACATACTTGAGCCTTACGAAAATTCTCTTACCCTCATTAATGTTGTGGAAAATTTAGAGAACGACAAAAGTAGGCTTGGTGCTGGTTAGAATGTGATTTCTCCTGAGAACATATGGAATTTGATGTGGGTTAACGAAAACTTCAGTTGCCATTCCATGTCACGTGGTTTCTCACTGGATGGTGGGATTTTTCCATTGTTTCCAGGCTGCGGAAGGAAGTGTGAAATAATGGACTCAAAGTTTGAAACAGGGTGGCTTATTTTTTTGTCTAGTTGTCAGGTTCAAATATTTGAGTTGCCTGACTTGTTAGCACAAGAGCTGGTGGAGAGGACGGTCAGCATTCTGACTCACACGTCTCTGAACCAGAGTCCTGCTCAAAGAAGAAACCTAACAGGTGTGTCAGGAGGTGCCGTCCTTTGTTTGGGAGCCTCTTCCACTTGGGATAGAAAAAGTAATCCACCTGGCACTACCTAGTGCTATTTGAAGGTAGCGAAAACATCAGCAATAAAGCTCTCCCCTACATTTGTTTTGCAGGCTTAAAGGTCCCATCTTTAGAGCCTCTCCTTTTAGTTAGTGTCATTGGTAATGTGCAAATAGGTATCTGAGAAGACCAAACGCTTTTTTGTTCACAGATTAATAGGTTGGATTATTTTGCTCTTAGAAAGAGCTCTGAAAGGAGGGGACGCAGGAGAGGTATATTTTGCTTGTGGAGTCAAAGGGAGAGTCCAGAACATGGGATGCTGTAAAAAGATGTCAGATCTTGGTAGGTGGTGCAGGAAAAGGGGTACTGGGCAGCCCAGGGGTACCCCAAGGAGATGAGTTTTTAAAGTGGGTGATTCTCAGTTATTTCTTAGCCAGCTACCATAAAAGTATTATGTATTTCTTAGCCAGCTACCAACAGGTATTTACTGAGCACCTACTACATGCCAGGCATTGCTGTGGGTGCTGGAGGTACAGCAGTGAATGAGCTGACAGAATTCCTGCCTTCAAGGAGCTAACATACTAGTAAAAGGGTCCTTTTGCCCTTGTTAAGTTTGAAATGCCTCTTTCTGGCAAAGAAGTTTAAATGGGAGATGTCTCATGTTAAATATATGCTTTGTCTTGGCAAAACATCCTTAAGGAGAGATTAAGACAATGGGGCAAAAAGCATTGAGTAACATTCTCTCCGTTTCCACCTTTCTGTCAGGTCATGGGTATAAATTACAATTCTGGCCCTCGTTCACCCTCACATTGCTCTCTGGCACCCTTCCCCATTCTCTGAACATGAGAGGAATGAGGAGGTTATTTGGAAGGTCATTTGTTCTGAGGAGTTGTCCTGCTACAGTTACAGGAGAATCTTGAATTTCATCTGGAGAGACTGAAAGGCAGCAGGGGCAAATACACGATGAGGAGTCAATTGGTGAGGAGACCCCAGAGATGAGAAGCATATGGAAAGTCAACTTCATGATTCGCTTCTTTGAAAAGAATAGTCTGTGGAGGATTTTCAATCCTACTCTAAATACAAGCTAGCGTCAGCGGCTGTTTCCAGGAAAACCAAAGGAACTCAGCGTTCCCCAATGTGTTACAGAGGCCGTGTGGCCTCAAGCAGTAGAGTGAGGAACTTGGTTTGTCTTCTTTCTCAGACACCCATCCTGGAACCCAGCAGAATTTCTGGCCGTGCATCTGGTCGTTCCTGTGCTGTAGAAGTGATTAGTGTGTTACTGTGGGCTCTTTCTCTGGCCCAGGAAAATTTTCTCTTGTCTGAGAGAAATAGGAGCAAGCTCCTGCATGGGTTTGGGCGGGTGGGGGAACTACTCCTTCTTAATAGGTAACGTGAGAAGCCCTGATCCAGGGTCCTCGTTACTCAAAATGTGGTCCTGGGAGCTTATGAGACATGCAGAATCTCACATCCCACCCCAGAATCAGGAGGTTAAATTTGGAATACTGGCCTAGGCAGTGCCTTTTCTTTTCTCACCTTTCTGTGCCTGTCACTCCCCACTGTCCCCCATTCCCCAGAGGCTACCGTCAGGAATGGCATTGGTGGGGTTCTGGGTTAGGCGATAGGCCACAAGCATTCAGTTCTTCTTTATTAAACCAGTATTCCAAACCCAGAAGAGTGTAAGTCACAGAAAACAAAGGAATGGTCTCATTTCAGACACATCTAGAGTCTTTGTTGGTTAAACCTCAGGAAGCCCACAAAAAGCCCCCAGATATGTTAGGGTATGAATTTTGAATCTGTACTTCTTCACATATGTTTGGTTGCCATGACCTTCAATTTGCTAAAATATGGAAACTTCATTATGGCATTCTACCCATAAAATGAGGAAATCACTGATGTTTGTCTCAACCTCAAGCCCCTAAAGGAATACTATCCCTAACCACACTTTCCTATATAACACTTTACACAAAAAAGTGAATCAAGATATTGGTTCCCTGGAAGTTAATATAAGTGAATTTTCCTTTCTTGTAAAATAAAAACAGTATTGAGTTCTTTTGATTATCACAGACCTCTTGAGTAGAAGTCAAAACTCTTCAATTAAAGTTTTCTCTAGATAAAGGGATTTCCTCCTTGGGGTATATCCCCACCTTGAATGGTCCTGCCCTTCTAGATCTTTGTGGGTGAAAGGTAAAGCCACCTTTGCAATTTTATGCTATAATTGTGCTTTGGGGGTTTTTAGAAGAAACAGTCACAGTGCAAGAGCAAACTGAGAAGCAAAGACAGTGAATGAGAGGAATGATGCACTGTGTTGAGCCCCAACAGAAGTAAAGATAAGTGATTTTTTGTAGAACACTGTATCAAAGCAGTCTGTTTGCAAGGTTGAGGCAGCTTTCCCAGGGTGGCCTCAGACTATCCAATCATGATATTAATACGTGATCTTCAGACAGTAGGACATATATTTTGAAACGTTTTATATTGTTGATTACTTTTCTTGTGTCCATCAACAGTCTCAAACTCATAGTATTGTGACAGTAGTGAACCCAGGTCTTCCTGTCAAGAGGTAGTTTTTCAGAAGTAGACCAAAGTATAGAAGAATGAGACATTGCTCTAGCTTGGTCTGTTTTGAGATTAAAGTGTCCAGGATCCTCTTCACTCCTACACACTTGGCTCTTTTTTTGACATAGGTTTAGTATGTTTTGTGTGCACGTGTGGACATTTTTTCATTCCTAGGCTTTTGGCTTCCTTGAGAAGTCAGATGAGGAGCCAGAAATACCAGAGAGGCTGACCAGTTTTGTAGTAGGAATTAGTTTATCTTCTGTTTGGGGCTGAAAGAGAAAAAAGCTTGGAAATACCCCTCTTCCCCAAAATCTGATTTAGCTGATTTCTAGGTTATCTAAATCAATCTGAAAATTTTGAATAAGCATTGTTTAGGCACTAAAGGCAACAAAAATCTATTCAACTGTGTCTGCTTTTATACCTGGCTCGAGGCTGACTGCTTTTATTCCTTTCACAATCCTACTAGAAGCCTGAGGAGTGAACCTCCTAGAAAAGGAATTTCACTTAGTTACCATCCAAAAGCATGAACAGGGACAGCAAAGTTCATGTTTTTGAATGGTAACTACATGGTAACATCAACTCATGTATTTTCTTTCAAGTTAATACCCCACAGGCATTCTCGTTGGTATATTTTATTCTGGGGAATTGTTAGAACTGAAATTAGCCTAATGACTTAGAGCAGTGACTTTTGTAAGTGTCTCCTGAAATGAAGTTTTGGTACTAAATGCCCCAGAACTGATTTGACTATAGATATTAATGAGAATTTCGTTCACTGTTGTTCATCAGAAAGACAGCCTCAGTCTCTGTTCTCGTTCCCTACCCCTCTCAGAGATTAACTGAGGAAACATTTTTAAAAGTATTCAGTTTGAGTTAGGAAATAACATTACTAAACAAGTTTTGGTGGGTGGTGGGTAATCACTGAAAGGCTAATTTGTTCAGGAAGCAGGAATTAACACCTCTAGTCCAGTGGAAAAAAAAAAAAAACTGGTACAAGACCTTAAGTAATGAGACATGATGGAGTTTGGATTAAGCCCTTAAACAGAGGAGAGGGTTGGAGGGACGGCAGCCCTGAGTTGGAGACCCCGTGAACAACTGCTAGCCCCTGGTTAAATATCTTTTTCCTTTTCTTTCTTTCTTTTTTTTTTTTTTTTTTTTGTGGTACGTGGGCCTCTTACTGTTGCGGCCTCTCCCGTTGCGGAGCACAGGCTCCGGACGCACAGGCCCAGCGGCCATGGCTCACGGGCCCTGTGGGATCCTCCCGGACCGGGGCACAAACCCGTGTCCCCTTCATCGGCAGGCGGACTCTCAACCACTGCGCCACCGGGGAAGCCCAGTTAAATATCTTTTTATCTTGACATAGAGAAGTTAAAAATACCAGCACAATTCAATGTAACCTTCCCCCTTTATCCCAAAGGCCAAAGAATTTATTAAAGAAGAAGAATCCATTTGGCCCAGCCATTATAAATGACTTTACAGTTCTTGGAAATAAACCACAAGTAGGCTCTGGAAACAGAAAACTAATCCAACTGACCACTTGAGGGAGGTGGTGGGTTATCTTATTTGGAAAAAGGAACCTAGTTCTTTTTTTTAATAATGTACAATTTTAAGAACTTTGAAAATCTCCTGTGCCCTATGGGTGACAAAGAGATAACAGGAACCCAGACAATGGCCTTTTTCCCACTTGGATCCATTCTCTAATTTTCCTATTAAAATAAAGGAAATAAAATAGATTTACTGAACACTTGTGATGGTCTGTTTGATGGATCACTTTAAAAAGAGAGAAAGGGGCAAAGTATGGGTAGTTTATTTTTACAAATCAATTTTAGTTTTTTATGAAATAAATGAACAAGCCCATTAAAATGGTGGTTACAATTCTTCTTTTTAATTGTTTACTCTATTAAGGTGACAATACTCGACAGTTTGATATATGAACAGTGTTCCCTTGCCTGACATAAACATAAATTATAACATGAGAATGTGATGATCCTTCAGCCCTTCATTCACTCACCCAGGTTAAATGTAGAATTTGGAGAGAAATCAAAAAAGTTACATTTACCTAGGTTCCAACAGATGTTTCTTCTTGTTTAATGGTGGCTGAAGAAAAGTTAGATGAGATAAATGGTAAAATGGGTCAAGTCCAGCAAAATCATTGTATTTCATCAGAGCCAAGATGGGAAATCAAATCATTAAAGCCAACTTTACTGTGCAAACACCATCAGTTCACAGATTTCTTTTTTCCCAGATACCATAAAAAATACTTGAACTTGGGATCATTCCTCTTGGGTTGAATCGAAGCATTATAGATCAAAATTTTCAAGGGATTATATGTAAAATTGTTATAGAAACAGGAATTTTAATTAATATTTTATTCTGTATTTAATGCAGATATATAGCGTATAGAGTCAAATAATAGAAAATTTATAATGAAAAACAGCAATACCCTTTTCCACTGCTTTTTATGCCCAACTCGTGATGCACAGATAAAACCACTCTTGATTTATTTAGCTCTTTCTTCTGGCATATAACTCCACATGTCTAAATAACATGTTTATACTGTACTTTCTTGTATATGTGTGATTAAGTTTTAGATATTTTCTATTGCTTCCACTTATAGTAGGAAAGAATCCAGCCCTGTCAATTCTCTCCACAAGACTTGACGTATACTTCCTATTTCCTCATCCTTTAAATATAGTGAAATCATCCTTTTTATGTTCAGCATTGACCTTTTTATGTTCAGCACACAAAAGCATTGACCTATGTTCAGCATTAACTTTATTATGACTATATAAACGCTGTGCACAGCTAAGCTAAGCAGGGTGCTCTGACCTTTCAACTTTTTGTTTTCCTAAATGAAGCGTTGCATCATTTTTTCATTAACTTATTTTTATGTTCTTAGTACTGATTCATCCTTTAAATCACAGAGAGAAGTATACAGCCCCTCTCAATAGAATCAAAACATGAGTTTCCTTTTTTGACCATCCCTCCCTTTACCCCCCAAGCCCTCTGGCTGTCTCCTCATTCCACAAGTCATTCCCTACGCCTACTGCTAAGCTCTTGTCCTGGGTTTTCCCTTCATATCAAACTGGGGATTCTCTTTATCCTTTTCTGTCTTTGCTCCTGTTTCCTGAATCACATGCTTTTCCTGGTTTATTCTTTCCTTTTTGGGGGGATTCATTCTCCAGCTACTTCCTAAGAAAAGTTGGATGAGAAGAAAATGTATTTTTTTCTACCTTCGTATTTTATTAAAGCTTGGCTACTTATGGTATTTTGGATGGAAATTATTTTCCCTCAGAATTTTAAAGATGTTGATCCAATTACTTTCTATCTTCCACTTTGTTGTTATAAAGCCCAGTGTTACTTTAATTAATAATACTGCACATGGGATTTACTTTTTCTCTCTGGAAGTTTTTAGAATCTTTTCTTTATTTCTGGAGTACAGAAATTTCACACAAAAAATATATCCTTTTTCCTCTCATTTATTGTTCTGGAGACTTAATGGGACTTTTCAATCTGGAAACACATGCCCTTTGTGATTTTTTGGTGTTATTTTTGTGTATTAATTATTTGATAATTTCTTTGCTTCATTTTCTCCATTCTCTCTTTCTAGAACTTCCATTATTCAGATATTAGAACTGAATTGTTTCTCTAATTTTTCAAGTTCCTTTTATTCAAGCTATTTGCCAAATCTTTCTTGTTTTATTTTATTTTTTTGGAATATTTTCTCTACTTTATCTTCTACCCTTTCTGTGGAGCTGTTTTAAAATTTCTGTCATTATATACTTTTTAAATTTTTAAATTTTTATCCAAAAATTATTTTTCTTTCTTGGCCGCACCACGTGGCTTGCAGGATCTTAGTTCCCTGACCAGGTATCCAACCTGGGCCCCAGCAGTGAGAGTCCAGCAGTGAGAGTGCCGAATTCTAACCACTCGACCACCAGGGAATTCCTGCCATTATTATATTTTTATATTTCAGGAGCTCTTTTGTGTTCTCAAAATATTCTGCATTAAAAACAAAAAACAAAACCTCCATAGCATTCTTTTTTTGTGTTTCACTAGATATAGAAATAGCTTCTTTTAGACTCTAAAAATATTTATTACAATTTCTCTGATGTTTTTGTGGTGGAAAATTGGATGTGGCACCCAGGTCCCCCTCCAAGGAAGGACCTGTTGCCCCCACTTCTGGGAGTGGTGTGAGAGAATCTTCAGCTGTGGGTCCTTCAAGGATCATCTCAGCTGCAGAGAGATGCTTCATGAAATATCACTCCCCTTTCTGGGATGGCCCACATCCAAAGAGTGTTCCATACTAGGTATGAATGCTTGGGCATCTTGGCCCAACTTGGGATAACCCTGAAAGGCTGTTGTAGCCCCTGAGACTGAAGCTGAGTCTGTCATGGGTCTGCCCTTGCAGCTTGATTTCTCTCTGCCCACTCTTGCTTTCGTCCCTTCGAAGGATACTCTGTAGTAAGCATCCTGCCCACTCAACTCCATCGTCTCTTCTCCATGCAGCATATCTCTTTCTCCTAAGTTATCTTTATTCTGCTTATTCATTTTGGACTTTGACTTTCATGCTACCTTCTGTCTGATCTTAATTGAAAGCTGAATTGATGGGAAGCTTAAGTATGCATGGCACATATGTCCTTAGGGTCACCAGGTAGAAACCAGGGAACCAGCTGTTTCTTTGGTGTCTGTAAGTCTTTTGGCCCGAGGTGGTTTCCTCCTTTCTCCTGCTCGGAGAGCATAAACCTGGGTAGCAGCTTTCTAGGACCTAATGGCAGAAAGAGCTGGGAGTCCCGCTGTTAGTATAAACATTGTAATGTAATATTCTAAGTTTTTAGTCTGGAATCTCAGCTCTAATTTCAGCTCTGCCTGGCAAATCTACTAAACTTCTCTGTTACGAACTCTCTAGAGAATTCTCTTTACTCTTTCCTCTTATTTTCTACTAGAGTGTGGGAGGGGCATTCTCAAGGTGTATGGGATTGGGAAGTTATTTGGGGCATCTATCTTTACCTTATACAAATTTTCACCCAGTTACTTTGTCTTCAGCTCCCCGACCCTCCAGAGGAACTCCTCTAGTACCTGATCCTTTCTAAGTACTGCAGTAGGAATCATGTTGCTTCTTGTGGACTGCCTTCCCCCTGTAAACTTGGGGCTCTCTCCTCTCAGCTAAGTCAGTCACTGTTCATCCATCAACTTTCCATCTTCCAACGTTTTGTTGATATTGCTCACCTGCTATGGTCTCTTCTTCCATTCTCTATGTTTTAGTGGCTTCAGTTCTCTTTTTATTTCTTTATTGTTATTTAAGTGGAGCTTGAAAGAGAATGTGTATACACATAGGCTTTGCTTAAACTAATTTGAATCAATCAGAATACTCTTACTATAGCGAATCAATGGCATGTTACAATGTGGATCATGTCTTCTTTTTAGAAACACGTTCTTGTTGGCTTCCAGAACAACAAAACTGCCTGGTTTCTTCCTACTTTGCTGGCTGTTCATTCTCACAATATGCTTTTTAATCTCTCATTTTTCCAAAGACAAACTTAACATGAAAAAAAACCCCTCAAAACAGGACAGTTCTAGTAAACAATATTAACCAGGATAGGTATCTTCAGATGACACATCTGAAAGATTAAATGCCAGATTTCTAATTTAAGGTTTCTTTTTAAGACTAAACAAACAGCAAAGATTAACTAAGACAATTCACAAATAAAAATGAAGAACATAGTTCTCTTTTCAAAGATATTCATTTAGCACTCAGACAAGTGAAAATGAATTTAAAATTTCTTGTTTCTGAAATATCATGAAATCTAAACGTTTGAAAATATGAACACATTTTAATTTATTGATCTATAATAATTAAGGAAAAAAACTTTAAAAATCAAACAAATTAAGACTCATGCTTTTCTGAGTTTCTTTTCAGTTATAGATAATTTTTGTAAATGATAGAATTTTGTCAAAACGATTTTTGATACCAGAAAGGGCAACAATTTTTATAAACTTTGTAAAAGTAAGAACCAACATGCTTGGATCAATACTAAAAATTCAAACCTGCTTTGTTCAAATAGAATATACTGTGTGATAAAGTGATTAAAGGTAGTTTGGAATGAAAGAAATAGGATAAAATACAACTTTATTAGAAAAAACATCAGTGATTGTATTTCTTGATTTTGACCTATGAAATCATATTTTGAGAAATATTTTATTTGGTTATCTTAGATAATCTGCACAGATTACCTATTGTGAATATGTATTTTAAAAATTTAAATATATACCACTATATTTTATGCCTTTCAAAATGAAATGTGCACCTGAGAGCTAGATATTGTGTATGATTAGTACGTAACTTTTCCCTGAAACCCAAACCATAGTAATTGTTGCCATTAGCTAGGTAAACCTGATATTACCTTCACTCATTGGATAGTTTATCATGTTTACAGCAAAGAAACACTGGCATGGGAACTTTAGTGTTAGGTTTATAAACAAAATATTTCCTAAAATGTTAGTTCTTAAATTGATTAATTTAGAGAATGGAACAAGTTTAGTGCAGAGCTATAACATGTAGAAGCAAGAAGGATACATATGCTTTCAAACAATTGTAAAATTAATGAGTAGTTGTTTATTTCTCTTCAACAATTGCATATGCATGTAGTGATAATGAGTCTGAGACAGGTGCTGAATCTTCAGTCACTTGGCCACAGAGTTATATGGTTAATAAATTATGGAAATTGCTTGTCTTAATCTGACTGTTAAAGCTCTATCCCATTGTCTTTTCATGTAACAGAAACAAAGCTTGAATGAGAAAACCCAACTACTTACAAAATTTAATTTAATAGTTTAAAGCGCAAAGGGCATTCCCTATGCAATAAAATCTTTTGTTTGGAAAATTTTAAACAAATTATATTTTACTTTATGTTCATTATTTACGTAATAAGAATTTACAAGAACACAATTTTCTCAAGATTTAAACTGCTCATTGTTCCATAAATAGGACGCACATTTAGAAAGGTGAGGTTTTTTTAAAGGAATATTTTACTGATTAGTTCTGGCTCAAGACATAAATCTCTTTTATTGCTTGATGTTACTGGAATTTTGCCGTAGATTATTTTTTGAATCTCTTCTGTAAGATTAACAATAGAAGTATTTTCATCCTCAATTCCTTCTTTGAGCTACTACGTTGAATTTAAGTTTTGTATATGGATGACATTTCCTTCTGGCTTAATACCTGAGCTGGTAGAAATGTCTCACCTAAATCCTCTATCTTCTTTCTGTTAGAAAGATTCATAATCCAGAGCCCTAATAGTTGGAAATGCATGTGATGACCTGTAGGCTCACTCCTGTCCCTGTTTTTTAATTCCCATGACAATTACTTCGCTAAATATTATCACCCAGATTCTGTTTGATTACTTCCAGTGATGGGGAAATTTCTCTTCAATTTTGGCATCTTGGGTCATGCTCAGGTCATTACCAACTATTTTCACCTTAATACAGATTCCTACCTATCAAAGTGTTTTGTGGGTTGGACCGTGGAGCAAGAAGACTTAATCTTAAAAGGTTCAGGAATGTAAATTGACCAAGGTGAACTCTGACCTATAAGAGAAGGGTACCATTGTTCCCATGAGATTGTGATTGTGGTAACTAATAGAAAAGATTGTCAGCCATGCTGGCCCTGGGAGTGGGGCAGGGAGTATTTCCCAAGACTGGTTAATGTCAGTATCCTGTGAGTTGAGAGTGTTCTGCGATCTGGCCTGTTTTCAGGAGAACTGAGGCAACTGAGACAGCTTACTGAGCCAGGGTTCTCACTACTATTATTTTCTTTTCTTCACTGATTCCTTCATTTTAATGACTTTTTGTCAACACTTAGAGGTAAGAAATAAGATCCACCAAAAACATAGCAAGTCATCCTGTTGGACAACAGACACTTTAAGAGCAGACTCCTTGGGGTAAGGAGGAAAATTTAGAAGAAATTGTAGACAGTTTCTACTATCAATGAATTTACAAACTGATGGAGATAAGGAAGAGACAACCAACTCATAAATAAGGCATGTAAAACATGAAAGTTTTATAACTTTATAGACTGAAGTATTACATACTGACATAAACTCTAGAATGCACAGATTCACCAAAGCAGAATGGGGGTTGAAAAAGTTTCTACAAAAGAGAGGGAAAGAATATGATTTTACAGGATCGAGCGAAAGCTTTGGGGGAAGGAAGAGGTATTGTTTAGTAAGGCAAGGGTATCCTTAGATGATCCGCAAATCCCAACAGAGCAGAAGTGTTAAGGAAGTTAATCTATGCCCAGAGTCTTGCTGTTTGGGGCAACATTTCTTCTTTCCCCACTTTTTGGTGGTCTTTTTCTTCAGAGAATTTGGACTCCCCCTACCACTCAGGGGGATCTGGAACAGAATTGCTTTGCCTTGCACATGGGCTAATGGGACTTGATTGTTGATGTCTCCAGCAGTCTCTTTTGGGAGCACTCTATGTCATTTTCCCCTGTGGTATGTGCTTGAGACAGCATGCCTGCTTGAGCCCCTTGCCCTGTAATATGGCTCCTCTTCTGAGGATTTAAACTCCTTCCCTTGGGCACCTGCAATAGGGCAATATCCTTCCTCCTGATGTGAGATCTCTGCTTTCACTCCTGGTGCAGGTAGGTAGACAGCTTTGTACATTCACTCTTAGAGGAATCATTTTTATGACTTTTAGTGTTCAGGGCACGTCCTGAGCTGAGAGTGCCTATTCAGGAAATGAATCGAATCACTGTCTGTGTCTTGCGACCCTCAGATCACCTTTATTATTTTACAGTCTCTGCCCAGTCACTGAGGATCAGCCTGGCTGCACACACTGAGAATGCCTTTATATATTCTGTAATTAAAAAGCCCAATTTCAAGCCCATTTTAAAACTGGGGATGTTGCACTTCACCTCCCTCCCTGCAGGGTGATGAGGTTGGTGACACTGGGAAGACTTAACAATAAGAGAATTCACGCATTCCTCCCCCAACACCACTCACCCCCAAACTGCAGGCTTCTTGGACTGATTGATGGCATTTCCTAATATAGCAGCGGTGAGATGACTTATTTTGAAAATAGAATTAAAACTTTCCCTTTTTAGGAGCAAGCTCCACTTTGGCAACACCATCAGCCCCAAACACATTAGTTCTTGTGGTCAAAACATTAACAGGGTGCTTTGTTAACAATATGTTCAGGTCATGATAAGGCCAACAAAGGAACTGTTAAGACTTTATGAGCTGAGTCTTTCCAAATAGTGCTCCAAATCAAACGTACTGAGAGTAAAACTTCCTCCTGTAAACAAGGCCCAAAGGAGCCAGGGTGAGAGTTTTCATGAGTGGGCTGAGGTGTCAGGGTGTCGCATTGACCAAAATAAGCCACCTCATGAAAAATAGGAAACGACTGATGGGCCCACAAAGTATGCAGCTCTCTGTAAGTTTCCAGTAAAGGAGCTGAGATGGGCTTACTAATTAGCCTTCTTGGACATAGTAGGAGAGCTGGGAGCCCTTTAAAGAGGTCCCAGGGAGTGCTAAGTGCTGGGGGAGTTTATTGCTGTGCTCATAAACAATGGCCATGGACAGGGGATTGAAAGGAGATCCTGTGAACTGCAGGGGCACCTGCTGTGGGAACTCATCTTTATGAAACCTTCCCTGACTGTAAACTCTGATTACTGTCCTACTCAATCACCTTGGCATTTTAAACAAGAAATCTAGATTAATTTTTACTTTGTCTGTTTAATGAGGGGGAGAGGGGAGAGAGAGAGAGAGAAAGAGAGAGAGAGAGAGAGGTTGGGGGATGGTTGATGCCCACACCCTGGGAGGGGCATCTTTAATCCTCAGTTCAAGTCCCATCTCTCTGGGATTCTGTCTTGTCCTCTGTAAAATAAGGGAATTGGACAAGATATCACTTTGATTTTCAAAATCACTACTGATTTCTTACGTTTTTGAGTGCCCCGACACACCTTATTTGACATTATAATAATCCTTGAGGTAGGTGAAATAGAAAACATTATCTCTGCCTTAAAGAGGAGTCATCTGAGACTCAGAGCAGTCAAGTGATTAATTTATGAACCACAGCAAATACGTAGTGCAAACTGGGTCAAGAACCAAGGAATTTTGATTTCTACTTCTTTCTACACCCCTCTAAACTACAGCTGTAGTTTAGATAGTCTAGAGTTCTTCCTTCATCAGAGTACTTGAAGGCAAGGAGAACATTAAGTATCTACTGTGTAGCTGCTATGGATCTGGCTCTAATTCTCCACAGCTTAATGAATGTTGCTCACTGCAGCTTAGGAGACAATGCTCTTACTCTGAAGTCCAGAGTAGAATAACAATAGTAATTATAGTTTTTTTAACTGCTACACTGTGCCAGAATCATTACATACGTCATCTCATTTGTTATTCATTTTGAAGAGGAAGCACCTAAAGCTCAGTGGCAAGCCAACTGGGTGGAGATGGAATGTGGTCGAGGCTGACCTCTCTCTCTCTGTGTATCTTTCTCTCAGTTCTCCCTCCGGCTCAGAATTCAGACCTTCTCTGGTTCTCTGAATTGGAGGAAGGCATCTAGGAAAGAGTATAGACCCTGTTGCAGGAGGATTCAGTAGGATACGTGGATTCTAGGAACTAGGGGAACCTGTACCTGGCTTTCCTGTAGTGTTGCTATGGAGGAGAAGTTTTTCCCCAAGAGGAGAGGCTGCATAGTTAGTAGGGTGAAGCCAGACCATATGTAACGTCAGAAAAGAGTTTCTTGCCCGAAAGCTTGGCACAGGGACGGTAGCTTGTTTAGGACCAAGCAGAAAGGAGTGACCGGGGGCTTCCCTGGTGGCGCAGTGGTTGAGTCCGCCTGCCGATGCAGGGGACACGGGTTCGTGCCCCGGTCCGGGAGGATCCCACATGCCGTGGAGCGCCTGGGCCCGTGAGCCATGGCCGCTGGGCCTGCGCGTCCGGAGCCTGTGCTCGGCAACGGGAGAGGCCACAACAGTGAGAGGCCCGTGTACTGCAAAAAAAAAAAAAAAAAAAAAGAAAGGAGTGACGGAGTTTCCAGTGGCAATCTGTGAGGACTGATGCTCCAGAGCTGGGTCCATCTCCCTACTTCCCTGATGCATTTGCACAACAAAACACCCCGTGGCACTATTCCAGGGGGTGATGATCTGGAAGTCTGAGGTTTTATTTGTGCTGCTAGCCTGGTGGAATGGGCTTCTTACACTCAGAAAGTAATTTGAGATATAGAAATTAAAATTTTAATTTATTGTCTATCTCAGATTATTGATTGTGATACATATTTCCTATAGACGATTTCACAGTCCTTCATGTAGAGACTAGTGATGGAGAAATTGAGCCACCATTCAGTGCCCTATACTTCAGGCATGCTGGACTCAAAAGAACTGATGCCATAGGAATAAATGTATATCGATGTTTGACTAGCAACTAGTGTCCATCCCTTTAAATTAAACCTTTAAACCTTTAAATTAAGGTTACAAATTTGATTTTCATTGTCTTATTATTTCATTTAACTTAATGTAAGTTGTATTTGGCTTCATAGTTTAAATTGACTTTATACTTTAAGAGTTATAAATATAAAATATTTATATCTGGTTTTATGTTCGCACATAAAACACACTAAGTATATCTAGTATCAACATTGGAATCCTTGAAATTATCTCTTTCTTCATGGCCCACTGAAGTTTGTGGAAAATTGGTCTAATTCAAGGGAATGATTCTAATTGTAGTTGTTGAAGGTCAAGAAGGAGGAGAAAATGTAGTAGGTCAGTAGGGGAAGTATCTTGGGACAGTCCCTGGAAATAAGTCACCTTTCTCTATTCAGAATGTTCTGCAGATAACTTAGATTTGCTTTGAAATATTTATTTGGTAATATGATTTATTTCTAAGTGAGGAGTAAAGTCAGTAGGACTGGCTTAGCTAAGCTGTTAAGGTCAGCAAAGTTTATCTTACTCTTTCAGTCTTCCTCAGGATGCCATCCCAAATCTCCCCTTGGTGTTCTTTACTCTCCTTTTTGGAGACCCTTCACCTTCTGGAATGGTGAACAATGATCTGGTGAGGAGCCAGCCCTCCTCTGCATGTCCTAGCCCCAGGCTGCTCTCAACATCCACCTAAAAATAAATATTGCAAGTCTGCTGAGCCTGTGTATTCTGAGAGTCACTTGTTTTCTCTTATTGATATGCTTTTCTAATTTAAAAAAATTCTCCTCTTCATTAATACTTAATTTTCCTATCTGATGTTCTTCTATTCTCTTCCTTTCTGCTTCCCAGGGTAACACTTTGCTGATTTAATAAATGGAACCATAATTTAAGGTAATTGCTTTAGGGTTTAGTTAGCCCTCCATATTGGCATGTGCATTTTAAAAGAGTCTTCTGAAGGAGATGCTGTAATCCCAAAGATTAACTTCAATTGTGAGACTTTGGGTCCTGTGGTTTTTTTCTTTGTTTGTTTTGTTTTTTGTGAGGTAGTGAGGCCTTCCATGGCTTGCCAGAAAACATGACACAGGCAGCTTACTGGTTTATAAGACAGAGGACAGAGCATCTCCATTTATTTTGGTTAGACACATGTATCCTGGGCCCAGGATAACTATATCTTTATTTCGTTTCATCTAAGTTAAGCATACAGCAGGATTTTCTTCATTAAATTGCAAAAGTACATTTCTTTGGGATCTACAAGAATATCTAAATGAAACTTCAAAAACAACCAGTTGTTTTTTTTTTTTAAGATTCCATATATATGTGTTAGAATACGGTATTCGTTTTTCTCTTTCTGACTTACTTCACTCTGTATGACAGACTCTAGGTCCATCCACCTCACTACAAATAACTCAATTTCATTTCTTTTTATGGCCGAGTAATATTCCGTTGTATATATGTGCCACATCTTCTTTATCCATTCATCTGTCGATGGGCATGTAGGTTGCTTCCATGTCCTGGCTATTGTAAGTAGTGCTGCAATGAACATTGTGGTACATGTCTCTTTTTGAATTATGGTTTTCTCAAGTTAAAAAATAAAAGTTTAACTGAATTCCTAGAATGTATTATGGTGCAAGAAGTAGGATATTAAATTAAAAAGCTATACCAAATAATGATTTTGGAAAAGAAAGCAATGTAATATTTTCATTGCGACTAGGAAGCATCTGTTATATTGTGTGACTTCATCTGGTCACTTCCTCTCTCTAAGCCTCAGTTTCTCATCTGCTCCTGACTGTCTCGCTGAGTGGATGTAAAATTCAAATAAAATCAATTAATTTGGGTGAAAGGGTTTGTTAACTTTCACAGCTGCTGGAATTGGGTTTAGAGGGTGAAGGGGACCAGGGTGGAGAGGCACTGAAAAGGACAGAGGAGCAATTGGTAAGGGGAAAGGATGGAGGGGAATGTTTTGTGAAAGTGGCCACCCCCATGGAGGGCTAAGAGTGGGTGGGGTGGGGCAAGGAGAGATGTGGTCTGTCCTGCTCAGCCCGGGGGCCCCTGGAGCCCTGGGGAGGGCTCTGCAGCTGGCTAGGTGCCAGGTGGTCACATCCTACCTCCATTACCCTCATAACTGAGAACCCAGGTAAGGGACCCCAGCAAGAACCTCCTATTTCATTCTCTGTCAAGATGGCCACCGGGTAGAATGTTCCTATGGGGTTTACAGGCATTGCTTCTTCTCTCCTCCTGCCCCAGGGTCTGCTAGCTGAGCAAACGCCTATTGCTTTATGTATTTTATGTCGGGGGGCGGATGGAGTGGGTGGTGGAGACCTTTGCTTTTTGACAGGTCAAGCTCCAGGACTGGGACTGTGTCCAGCTAATCTCAGGACAGGACTCCCACCTTCCATCCTCACAGGCTGAGAATAATAATAGTTAGTGGTGGATTAATAGCCATCCGCATTTGCTAGGCACTAGACTGGGTGTTCGTTACAGCAACCCTGTGAGATGGGATCATCATTCACATTTCACAGGGGAGGAAACTGAGGCTTCAGAGGTTAGGTAAAAAAAAAAAATTTCATTGCATTTTTCAGGTGCCTGCAAAATGTAGACTTGAACATTGACAAATTACAATTAAATATCACCTAGCATAATGGCTATTTTAATTATATTAACTTAGAAATCTTACCCTAGTATATAGCAGAATTATCTTCTTACTACCTAGGAGTCTTTCGAGTATGTTGTAGGAATTTTGTTAAATATTCCCCATAGACCTTTGTAATGTCTAATCACATTTTTCCTTGATGTTATATTTTTTGAAACAGTTCCAAATTCTGCATTTGGCTCTTTGAATGAATCCCTCATGATCTTTCGTTTTCTGATCACAAGAACTCGTAGACTGCTGGATAAAATTAATGAAAAATAACCCTGAATTTTGAATTTCAGGGATAAAAGAAGAAATACACATCTAATTATAAAGTCAATGCCCTTTTTAGATAAAAAAATACTCTGCAAATTAAGACAAAAATGAAACTTTATTAGCCTGCTAAACACATCTATAAAAAAGCCTATAGTTAATATTTTATATAATGGTGAAATACTAAATACTTCTGCCTAAGATTGAGATAATAGGCAAGGATATCTATTTTTGTTACTTCTACTCAACTAAAGTCCTAACCAGTATAATAAGAAAAGAGAAAAAATATATATACAGATTTGAAAGGAAGAATTAGGATTGTTTTTATTTGTAGATGATATAATCATGTATAAAGAAAACCTTATGGAATTTACAAAAAGACTACAAGAACTAATAAGATAATTTAGCCAAACTGGAGGCTATAAGATTGATATAAAACCATCGACTGAATTGTTACATACTAGCAGTAAACAATTAGAAAACAAAATTTGGAAAACAATACTACTTTCACTTGTAACAAACAAAACAAAACAAAACAAAGTACCTGAGAATAAGTCTAATGAAAAATGTGCAAGACCCTACCTTGAAAGTTATAAAGTGTTACTAAAAGAAATGAAAGAAAACCTAAAATAATAGAGAAATACCATGTTTGTGGATTGTTAGACTCAACATTGTTAAGATGCCCATTTTCGCCAAACTGATCTACAGAGTCAACTCAATCGCAATCACAGTCCAAATAAACTTTTTAAAAGAAATAATAAATTTTAAAACTTTTGAAAAAGTAGGCAAATTCTAAAACCTATATGGAAATGAAACGAATCTAGCATAGACAAAACAATCTTGGAGAACGAAGTACAAAGATTTACACTACCTGATTTCAAGACACATCATAAAGCTATGATAATCAAGACACTGAAGCCTTGGTGGAAGAATAAATTAAATATATCAGTAAAACAGAATAGAGCTCAGAAATAGACTCACACAAATACAGTCAATAGATTTTCCATCAAGGCACCCAGTCAGTGAGGAATTCACTGGGCAAAGGAAAATCTTTTCAACAAATGGGGATGGAACAACTGGGTATTCATGTGTAAAATTGTAAGCCTCAGCCTCTGCCTCACACTATAAATAAGAATGAATTTGAGATGGATCATAGACTTACATGTAAAAGCTAGAACTATCAAACATCTAGAAGAAAACTCAGGAGAATATCTTTTTGACCTTGAGATAAACAAAGATTTCTTAGGACACATAAAGCACACATTATGGAAGAAAAAAATTTATAAAATAAACTTCATCAAAATTAACAGTTTATCAAGACACCAACCAAAAAATAAATAAGTAAACCACAGACTGTAAACAAAATATTCACAATCCATACGTTTGACAAATGACTCACATCCAGAATAGATAAGGATTTCCTACAAATTAAAGATTTCTTACAAATTGACAATAAATAGACAACTCAGTAAAAAAAATGGGCAAAAGTCTTGAACAAGCACTTCACAAAAGAAGATATAAGAATGGCCAACAGACATATAAAAATGGTTCAACACTGTTAGTAATGAGGAAATGCACTTTAAAACCACAATGTGATATCATTTTGTACCCACTAGAATGGCTAAAATAAAAAGTTTTACAATTCCCAAATTGTAAGTTGGTAAGGATGTGGAGCAACTAGAATTAATTTGGTGCTCTTGTGAAATAGGTTTAAATTTCTGTTCAAAACAATTCAATTTATGTGATTTTTTTTTCTAGAAAATGTTTATTCATCATGCACTTATCCAACATCTATGTATTTAGAGTTCACGATGGGTAAGACAAATTTCTTGTCTTTAAGGAGCATGTAGACAGTTTGCAAACAGAAGACTTGTTCAGTTAGCCACCAGATAGCTAGCGTTATTTACCATATTTTCTTGATTCCCAAACACATGTGTTATCTTACAACCAATTTCAAAATAAATCTGACAGCTGATTGATCTTCTCACAAAGGCATTTTTATTGAATCAGTGGTACATTTTACAGTTGAGCAAATGCTCTCAGTAAATCTAGCTGTTATATTCATATCAGCCAGCTGTTCTCCCTGGAGGAAATTAATTTGAAAGGTTAAAAAAAAAAAAGGAAACAACTCTCTCCTTCTGATTAAAAACAAAAGTCATAGGAGTTGTAGATTTTTACATTTAATCAATCAACCAATCAATTAGTTAATATTTAGGGATTGGTTCTTTATGCTTTCTTTCACACAGAGACTGAAAGCAGAGCCTTTGAGTGCCAAAAGGTTGAAAAGGTGATTTGGTGAAGGGGTTAAGAGATGTACTCTGGGGTCAGATAGAGCAGAGTTCTGATTCTCTATTTACCAGTTAGTTGAATGCAGACTAGTTGCTTACCCTCTATGGGCTCAGTTACCTGATGTATAATGATGCAGGGTCCGATGGGCAGTGGTGGGGTTTAATGAAGTTTTATTTAGAAGATGCTCAGGATGGTGCTTCACATATTGTAGGTGCTCACTAAATTGTCAATCTTATCATAAACTAAAATCTTCCTTCTGATTAGTATCAGAGTCTTAGCCAAGGTGAACTGAGCATAAGACACTTACGGCTAAGGTAGTTTGTTGAGTACTTAGAGATTGGTAGCCTGTCAGAGGCACCTTCATTAGTGAAACAAGAATGAATTCCGGGCTTCCCTTGTGGCGCAGTGGTTGAGAGTCCGCCTGCCGATGCAGGGAATACGGGTTCATGCCCTGGTCCGGGAAGATCCCACACGCCGCGGAGTGGCTGGGCCCGTGGGCCATGGCCGCTGAGCCTGCGCATCCGGAGCCTGTGCTCCGCAACGGGAGAGGCCATAACAGAGGCCCGCGTACCACAAAAAAAAAAAAAAAAAAGGAATGAATTCCGAGGATAAAATTTTGTCTCTCAATTAAGATTCAAGGCTGATTGATTAAGGAAAACTAAGAACCAGAAAGTCTCCAAATTTTACCAGGATGTCACGTTTGCTTCACTAATTCATTAAAAAATATGTAATGATTTGAAAGTTAAATCAGTTTAGCGATTTTCAAAAATGACTTGAAAATAATAATAGATGGTAGGAAAAGTTTACAAACCTGACAGCTGACTCTGTCTGTAGCCTCTCTTCTTAAATCTCACAGCCATAGCATAGAGTTACTTGAAACTTGAGGGTTTGAGGATTTTTGTTCTTGTTTGAGAGATGAATAAAGCTTCTTGTGATGTTAAGTTTGCATATGTAAATAGATACAGCCCCAGAGAACCAAATTACCCTTTTCAGAATATATTAATTTTATTTTTAATGATTATAATATATGATTGGTTAAACAACTTCCTATCTTGGCATTTTCCAAACATCAAGCAGAGAAAATTGCACAGATTTGGCCAAGTCAGTCTTTTTCATCTGGGTATTTTTATTCTGTAATGCCACAGAAACACATTGAGGATTTCTGGAACAAAACCATAAATGTGCACCTGGAAACAAGCTATACTAGAAAGCAGTATGAGTGGCTTTGGATTTGTATACAAAAGAGTTCTGGTTCTGTTAGTATATATTACTGGCTCTGTTGTGGCTTTTTGATCACACAAACAAATGGCTTAAGTTTTCTGAGCTTCAGCTTCATCTTTACAATTATATATATCCTACAGGGTTGCAGGGAGGAACATAGGGATGGGAGTTTCTCCTGAGATGTAAATTACTTTCTTGAAATGAGAGGTACTTGAAAAGAAGGACCTTACTGAGGAAAGACACTCCTTGGGAATGAAGAGTAAAGCTGGATGACATCTGAGAAATGATGTCAGGGATCCTGGGGGCTTCATGGTATTCCCATGTGTGTTGTTACTGGCATTTATTCTCTTACTGAACAGCCAGAGTTGGGGCCTTTGCCAAGTTAAGGCACTTTGCTAGATACTGAACATACAAAGACGACTGAGACTCCTTTCTTTTAAAGATCGTATAATGTACTTGGGAGACAGCCCAGTACTTTTACAATACAATGTGATAAGTGCAATGGAAACATTAGGGCAGGATGAATTCTTAATTTAACCTGCGTAGTAAACATAGGCTCTTTATCCTTGAAAGAAAGGAGTTACTTAGTACAGAATGGGGAGGCCATTGCAGGGGAGGGAGCAAAATGTATCAATAAAAGAAAAAGATGTGTAAAGTTGCCTGGTGATGATGGATTTGGAGTGCCTAGTGGGTGGTAAAGCTGACCAGCAGGCAAACCCTGTGGCCACTCATCTCACTCAATCTACAGCTCTGGTGAGAACCAACTACTTTTCTGGAGTTTCCTCTGTGTGTGTGTGTGTGCGCGCGCGCACGCGCGTGTGCGTGTGTGTGTGTGTGTGTTACTTTGTAGAAGGAGAAAATTGGAGAAATAACCATGGAAAATCCCTGTCAACATTTCCCATTCAGAGATTTTGGGAAACACATCGAATAGGCAATGAAGTTTTTTGAGAAAGATGTCCCTAATTCTGAATGTAATTTGCAAGTCAGTGATGATGACTTGATGAATGACTTAACAGTGATGAATGTTAGTGTTTCCTGCTGTGAGATTTACCAGGACAAAAGGATCAGAAATCATTGGTCTTGAATTTAAGAAGCTTGAGTAGAGCTTAAGCAGAACATCCATCCCTACAATGGAACATTCATGATATAGCTTTTTCATTGTGTTTGACTTCATGTCTACAAATGCTCACAAAGATATATTTGTGTTTTCTTTTTTTTTAGTATTTATTTATTTGTGTATTTATTTATTTTGGCTGCCCTGGGTCTTAGTTGCAGCACGTAGATCTTCGTTGTGGCATGAGAACTCTTAGTTGTGGCATGCATGCAGGATCTAATTCCCCGATCAGGGATCGAACCTGGGCCCCCTGCATTGGGAGCATGGAGTCTTTCCCACTGGACCACCAGGGAAGTCCCTGTGTTTTCTTTTGAATTTTCTTTTATCAGTAAGTTTATGAGTGCCTCAAATCCTAAAGAAGATGATGGTGGTGCCACTTTATAATCTTTGTCAATTTGACAGGCAAAAATATCTTACAGTTCTTTAAAAAAATAAATCTATGAACATCCTATTACTTTATTTATTCAAATCTTCTTTTATGCTTCCCAATAAAATTTTATAGAAAATGAGAAAATTTTTACTTAGTTATTTCCCTGAGGGCTATGAAAATGAGGCCCCATGTACCTGCATCAGCTACTGAGGCTCCTATTCCTTAAATGGCCAATAAATGTAAGAACAGATTTTACTTTGCCTGTAGTTCCTAACATTGATTCTCTGAGTTTTTTTTGTGGTTGAGCAGGGTTGGGATAGCTCTGGTCTAGCAATATAATAGCATATTATATAGATTTGCAAGATAAGTTCATGTATAATAATTTAACATTAATAATCCTTGGGAGTTCCCTGGCAGTCCAGTGGTTAAGACTCCGTGCTTCCACTGCAGGGGGTGCGGGTTTGATCCCTGGTCCGGGCACTAAAATCCCGCATGCCGTGAGGTATGGCCAAAAGTTTTTTTAAATATTTAACATTAATAATCCCAAATTCTTACTTATCCCTCAAAACATTCATTGTTTGTTTATATATTTCTAATCTCTGGTGTTTATGTACATCTTTTACTCTTGTCATTAGTGAGATGTAGATAACTGTGTTATGTTTTTACAGATTGCACAGCACTTTATCTTTTAAATCACTTTTGTTAGAGGACCCTGGTATCTGGAAGAGCTTGTGTGATAGCTGGCCACGGGCCTCTCACTGTTGTGGCCTCTCCCGTTGCGGAGCACAGGCTCCGGACGCTCAGGCTCAGTGGCCATGGCTCACAGGCCCAGCCGCTCCGCGGCATGTGGGATCTTCCCGGACCGGGGCATGAACCTGTGTCCCCTGCATCGGCAGGCGGACTCTCAACCACTGCGCCACCAGGGACGCCCTAGCTGGCACTCTTTTCAACTTCATCTGTATTTCTGTAGTACTCCTCAATTTAGGACTATGTTGCAGCAAGTGCTTTTCTTGCAGAGTAGCTTATCAGTGTCTTCACTTGGCCAAGGTCTTGTGTTAGTTACTTGATGGACATAGCTTCTAAACCCTACAATGGCTTTCTTTAAGTAGTTTCTATTGTCCCATTTTATTGAGGACTAAAAGTAGTTCCTTGGAGAGCTTAACAGAATAGCTCAAGGTTATAAGTAATGTAGCCAGGATTCAAACCCTGGTCCACCTAGTCATCAAATCACTTTTCTCCTCAGTGTACCACACTGTCTCCATATATCTAATACCTTAGCATAGTTGAGGCAGTATGTTGTATGTAGCAGTTAAAAGACATTAACACTGCCTGGCTTCAAATTTCAGTTCTGATGCGTACTCGCTCTGTGACCATGGATAGATCATTTAACATTTTCATTGCTTCAGTTTCATCACTTTAGGGTTTTGGGGGCATCAAATCAGTTGATGTACCTAAAAGCACAGTACTTGGCATAGAGTGTGCATAGCTGCTTTTTATTCTCTGTTTGCTTTGGTGCCTGATGTTAGGTCCTTCCTCTCCAAGCAGTGGAAATGTCGAGTGGTCACCCTTTCCTTTGTGCTACTTACCATTTCACTGATGATACACGTCACTGATCATTTATATGACGATTCAATTATTTCTTCATAAAATTCGTTCCCCTTGCATACTCCCTGAAAGCTTATCTTATACATCTCAACCCTGTGACGTTCACTGATTTACAGATACATTAACAAATGTAATTAATATGGGTTTTAGAACCTAGAGTGGACTACCAATCTGCTGTAGACAACTTTTTGGATTTATACCTTAGAAAAAAGTTTTATTGTAATTTGAATGGGATTTCAGGTTGAAACAAATATAAGTGAATTTTTCAGTCTGCCATGTTTTATGCAGAGGTTGACAAACTGTTTTCTAATTTATATTTTTCACTTAAGCATATAACAGGAACATTTTCCCATTTTGTTAAATATCCTTGATCATCACACATTTTAAAGGCTACATAGTATTTCACATTATGGGAGATTATTAGTGCAATTTCTAATGACTGGTCCAATCCATAAAGATTTCTGCATGTTCCTTAGATCATTTTATCCATTATTTTCACTGTATCAAACAAAGCACACCTGCTCCTTTGCCTTTCTTTCCACATAAATCAGCTTTATTATATCACCGACAAGATCATTTATGAATAGGAATGCAATAAGGACACAAATATATAGATTTTCTTATTTTGACTTCTTTCCTATGAGTGTCATATCCTGTCACTTTTGTGTGGTTAGAGGTATCACAATCCTGCTCCCCAGCTGCCCTCAGCTCTCCCAAGGTGCAAGCTTGTAAAATCTAGAAGGCAATGAAGGACTAAGGGAAAACATGAACACAAAGGACATACACCAGTCTAACAAAAGGGCCTCTCATAACAAGTAGACTATTTCTTATCCAGGTGAGAAGAAATAATAAAACTCCTTATCAGTCAACTTGATCTTGAGTGGAGAAGAATGAATGCAGTGTTTGAAGCAGCTTAATAAGACAGAATAGACTTGGTGGGAACATTTTAGACATAGCTTACATTCTACTCTTAACCTTTCAGGACACAGTCACTGCCCTCTGTCAATTACTGCCATCTCTTCATTGACAAGTCTGATGGGTTATAAGTACAAGAATCTTCCAGATGCATGGCAGAGGAAAAAAATAGACCTCTAACACTGGGGTGGTGCTTCTGGTTGCAGGAACTTAGGGCCAGAAAGGGAGGAAACCATTGTAGGGAAAGAATGAGACTGAGAACTGCTCTCTATCAAAAAAAAAAAAAAAGTCAGTGTGTCCATTCTTATAGTAAGCATATGTAAGGTTGCTGTTCTTTCTTTTTTCAGATAATTTAAAGTGGGTCTTTATGAAAGCTAAGAAGAAGTTTGATTTCTTCTACTTTTCTCTATTTCTGTATCTTGTTTTCAGATAAATCTTCCAATGGATTCCCACCTGAACCTGATCCTAATTCCAGAAACACAAAGCCTGGTTTCTTTGTGTTCACCACGCTTATTCTGTCTTTCTATGAGCTAAGGCTGTAAATCCCACAGTGAAGCACGCATAAACACAAGCTAGGCAGGATTAGACCACACTATTTAGTTAATCTCAGTTTACAAAACCCCTTCTTTCTTTGTGTGACAGGCTGCCACAGAAATTCAGCAAATGCAATTTGCAGACCAAGTGTGAGAACTTTCTGCATTATGGGTAGAGAGACGGTAAAAAATAACCACTCGCTGTCATAAGCTCTCTCTCTTTGAGAAACCTTAGGGATATTATTCAGGGTGAAGGATCTCTTCAGTTAATTCTTCAAATCATCATCATGAAGGAGAAGAGCACACACTGTTTCCTTCCAAAATTTAAGCACCATAACCTCCAAGAATCTTGACATGTGTAACTAAGACTACCAAGAAAGAAGCCTCTTCCCGATGTCCACCCTCCAATTCACGCCCCCTCTCCCCATGTTTAAAGAATTTGTGTTTCTGGATCCAATGACACTAATACTGGGAGGACTTTAACCAAAGTACTTTGAGTTCTAGGAGGAGAAACAAAGGATGGTTTTCTATAGCATGTTCATATAAGTGAAAATCCATTAAATAATTGGTGTGCAGCTGGGAATAAAAATGGCTTAACAGAGAAAAGTTCCTATAACAGATGTGAGCACAAAGCCAACGAAGGACTTGATGGCCGAGCACTTCTAATATCCTGTCACAATCACCTGATGTCATGTTCCTTTATAGGAAAAGCACTGTGGTAGAAACATCCATATGTATATGTTTGGTGACAAACATTCCATTTCAGTTCTGTATTTAGATGAAAGATGCTCTGGGTGATTTATTTTCTGCAATCCTCAGACCTGTGGCTCTACAGACTGCTCTTTGAATGTCCTCAAGGATCATGTTTGCTTTGGTCAAAGATCAGATACACATCCCAATGTTCACATTTTCTTCTCTCCCAAGTTGGAACAAGTTGAAGTTGCTTTCAGAGTCCAAATGTGTTAGACTAATCCAGAGCTCTTAAAGTGTGTTCTAAATTACAGAATTTAGTTTGTCACAGAACAAAACTTTACTTCAGTGAAAACAGTGACTGTTATGGATATATATTATGGGATGCTAATCTCCTGTAAATCAAGGAGAAATTAAAACTAGCAAAAAGTCCTGATGGTGTCAGTGGTGGTAGTTGAAGGAGTATGTGTGTGGCTGATATAGTAGGAAAGAGAACCACATCTAGTGGTAGACTGTAATTATCATAATATTCTCTGGCCTTAGTGTTTACCTTCTTCTCCTCCAGAGAACAGCAGTATTATGTTATTTTAAAATACAAAAAGTCAGAAATTAAAAAGACCCACCACCATGTTTGAATCTCTGGAGTTTATACCTAGTTACGAGTTCACTGCTAAGCAACATATGTAGTGACAAAATATGACTCTTCAGGGTTTAAATCTCCATTCTGGTCTAATACACATTAATAAAGAAAGACTGACTCATCACTGGCTTGTCCTGATTTTTCTGACTGGGAGTAGTTCTCTCTATTGAGGCAGTGGTTTTTAGATAATGGTGCAAACACATATTCTTAAAGCATTGAGAATAGGGAGTGTTTAGACAGAGATTGTGGGGATTTGTCTGCTAACATGGTTTTAAATGAAAACTCAAGTAACTATCCAAAATGAGCTGCCTGCCAATATCATATTCCATAAGAAATCTTGGCATCTGTAACAAATGATATATTTATTGATTCAATCTCCTTGGTAACTACTTGGTCCATGGACAAGTGCTTCTCTATATCTGGGACAGCTATGACAGTGCTCATCATAAAAATGTTGAATATTGGCCATTGATTTTAAATAATGAAGGTTATGTTTCAAATTTGCTTCTCTGAATAAAAAGAAAACCTTAATAGGAAAAATTTGACATAGATTTTATTCTAAATTATTCTTTGGGATAATTTTCCTTAGATAAAACAAAGGTGTAAAAAGTTGGCAGTTATAAGGAATGCAGTCTTTAGATTGTACATTCTGCATGCTGCCTGTTCTATGTGCTGTTATCCTACATACTCCATATGGGACCATCGCCTTCCAAGAACTAGAGAGCCTTTCCACAGATGTCTTTCCCTGTGGATTGGTTCTAATTCTTTCAAGTCCACAATGGACCCAGGAAATTAAAAAATAAGCCTACTGTCCTGTTTTTTTTCAAATGATATTTCACAGACTTCCGTTTTTCTCTATTTCTCTCCTCCTTGAAGCGTTTGACCCCAGTCTCTTTGATTTTTCATGATAATTTATATCTTGGTCCTCTTCTCCTTATTCCTCTTCTTCTCTACACTTCTAGAAATTTTTTCTTCTATTCTCTCTTTACTTATCTGTTTTTCCTTAAATTATTTGTCCTCTTCTTCATTCTCTCATTTTCTTACTCACATGACTCTGTTCTTTTTTTGCCTACTCTATTTTAGAGTTCTTTCATATTCTGCATTAAATTGTAAGGAATATAACTGTGGACATGTATAGCCCATTCAATGGAGCCTTATCCTATAGCATTAAATTGTAATTATGAATGCTCTACCTTCTCCTCCACTGTTGCATTTTATACCCCATAAAAATAGTCTTTATTTGTTTTTATGTTTGTATTTTGCCCAAGTCCTCACAGAGATGATGCCCTATAAATGCTGGCTGAATGCTGAATAAGTTAACATTCGTTAACCTTTATGCCAGCCACAGAAATGAACTAACCTAAACTCCACTGTAACCCTGGTGCATAACATGGTACCTGATATATAGTAGGCACCCAATAAAGGTCTGTTTAATAAATAAGTAATCAAAGACCAAGATTACACCTAAAGCCTGTTTTAACATACTGTTGTTCGCATAAATGTATATTCTGTCTTTTATAGGTTGATATACCCATATTTAGAAACTGTTTTACTCTCAAAGAGTATTCAGAACTTGATGGGCCAGTCAGAATTTCATTCACTTTCTAAGGCTTGAGTGTGCCTCACCCATATTTCAAATCAACTTTTCTTTTGACTATTTATCTACATGTATTCCTACTTTTTTCCTGTAGTTAAGACCACAAAAAATCTTGGCTTGCAGCAAATATACATTTCCATGGAAACCAAGCCAAAAGCACTAGAAAAAGAAGGCATTAAATATAAAATGTCTCTTGGCTGCCAAACTTCAGACCACTGCCTGATTTTCTTTAGCTTTGTGTTGATTTCTTTAATTCAATGTGAATACACAGACCAGGACTTTTTAAATTAAAAACTATTTTTTTTAAAGTATACTGTGTTTGTTGATTTAAAACATATACTTACAAACATACACACATTTGCAGGGTGTGGAAAATAGCATTAGTGAATGAGGTTTGTGTTTCAGTGTTATTTTTATAGAAGCTTCATCTTTACTGGGTTAAGGGCATTTACTGTAAATTTAAACTGTTCACTGACAGATGAGGACATTATTCATTTATAGAATGAAGGCTTTTTTCCCCTATGTGAAGTGTAAGGAAAGTGTAGTCGCATATTATTAAGTAACAAATGGTTACATCAGCAATTACGTAAAGAATTCTGCCTGCTCTTCAGGCATGAATGTCTGAGGAATAAAACAGATGACCTGAAAACTGGTGGTGTATGACCGAGTAAGTGATCATGGCAGATAACTTCTGGGTGAGCACGAGCCTAGGGCCATTTTCTGCACCTGAGAGTCGTACACTTGCACAGGGCCCTGTGCTCAGAAGGGCCCTGGCCTTGGTTTAACGCTCTGTTGTTGCATCTTAACATTGTCAATAATTTTTGAACAAAGGGTTCTACATTTTCATTTTGCAGTGAGTCTTGCAAATTATCTAGCTGGTTCTGCTGAGACTTACCCTTCACACCATCTTCAAAGTTAGGGAAGACTACTTGGATTTTCCATAACTGTTTTAAGAGTATAAGAAAGATTCCAAAAGCATGAGTAGAAATATTAGTGAAGGTGTAGCCTTTTATCTGAGACCTTCCAGGTGTACTAAGAGTCTGTTTTATTACCTCGGCCCACCCTGGTCACCACTGGTTGAGAGCAATCCATCTCTTTGGCAGTGAAAAGCAATTTATATGGTGTTAATGAAAGGCTTACCTGAAAACCAACTTATACTATTGTATCTCAAAAACCTTGAAATATACATACCTATTAACTCAATAATTCCACCACAGGATAAATGGTGCAAAGCTGTATGTACTTTACAGTATTACTCATAATAATAGTAAATAATTGGAAATGATCTAAGTGTCTATCTGTGAATAATTAAATAAATTACATGCTACTTGATGGTATATGAAGTAGCCATTAAAATGCTACTGTAGATGTATACTGCTAAATATTAAAATTATATTACAATATACTATGTACAGCATGATACATTTAAAAATCTCTGCATAGATAAAATGTTTACAAAGTTGTCTAACACAAGGTAATTATCTCTGGATGGTGAGATAAGGTTTTTTTTTAGCGTATTGATACATTCTGATTTTTCTAGATTAAGTTTGTAAAGCAAAAATATTAATAAAAAGAATGAGATTCTGCCATTTGCAGCAACTTGAGTGGACCTAGAGAGTATTCTGTTCAATGAAATAAGATAGGGAGAGACAAATACTCTGTTATCACTTATATGTGGAATCTAAAAAATAAAACAAATGAATGTGTATAACAATACAGAAACAGACTCACAGATATAGGTGAGTGATTACTAGTTGGGAGAGGGAAGAGAGAGGGGTGAGATAGGGGTATGGAATTAAGAGACACAGACTATGTATAAAATAAATAAGCAACTAAGGTATATTGTACAGCACAGGGAATATAGCCATTATTTTGTAATAACTTTAAATGGAGTATAATCTATAAACATGTTGAATCACTGTATTGTACACCTGAAATGAATATAATATTGTAAACAACTATACTTCAATTAAAAAACACAAAACATACATACAGATACCAGCAAAAAAATCAGTAAAAACAACAGAGAAAAGCAAACCAAAAATAATCATCTATTGCTAAGCTTTGTTTGCATGCTCAAGAAAACTATGACTTTTTATTATTTTTCTTTATAAACTATAGGCATTGAAGAAACAACCATGTGTTAAAGAGAAAGTTTCAATAGGATATTATTTTCTTCCCATTGAAGATATTGTTGTCTTCATGTACTTTTAGTTAGTCAGCTATAATTTACTGTTCTTTGGTCTTCCTCAGAAACTTCTCCAGGAGCTGTGGCAGGTGCAGAATGCATCAGCTCAGCTGCTACTGCATAAAGGTGTGAGAGAAGTGGCAAAGCCCCCATCTGTGAGGCACACTGCTTGCCAGCTTGATGAAAGGATTCCAGAACAGATCCTTATTTTCTGCTGTTAGACTATGGCTCTCTCTCACAACCACTGAGGAAGAGAAGTTACTGTATATACTAGAAGGCCTATGAGTATTATATTCTTTCAGTTTTTCCTACCACCACAGGCTATCCTGATGGATACAGTCCATTTAGCTCTGAATTTTACCTTAGAGGGCAGTGACAAGGTTGAAAGCTTATAAAATCATCCTGTCTGTACTTATATGTATGTGTTCCCTCCTAACAGATCTTGATTCCATAGGTCAATTACAGCTTAATATGGTAGGCTGGCAAGAGCCCATCTTGCCTTGTGGTGGCCAAATTTCATTTCCTTGGGTGTTGATGGAGGTGAGTTATGGTTCATCGTTTCTGCCTGAAGCTTCTGCCAACATTATGTACTGTGTACACTATGTAGCAACTAATGACAATATCATATACTATAGCTTTGTCTCCAGCTATACCAAGACCTGTTTTAGCCAAGGATTAGTAAGCAAGTTGGGCAGGTCTAGTTGTCTAAACCTGTTGGCTTTTTGATAGAATCTTTATGGTAACTGGATTTCTTAATGTTTATCGTAAAATATTAATAACTAGGGATGTCTCTTTCCATTCAATCTAAACAAACATTTTTTTAAGAAAAGGCATCTGAGGAAATTTGGTAAATATATATATATATTAAATTTTATATAAATATATATATATAAACAAAATATACATTTTTTTTTTTTTTTGTGGTACGCGGGCCTCTCACTGCTGTGGCCTCTCACATTGCGGAGCACAGGCTCCGGACGCGCAGGCTCAGCGGCCATGGCTCACGGGCCCAGCCGCTCCGCGGCATGTGGGACCTTCCTGGACCAGGGCACGAACCCGTGTCCCGTGCATCGGCAGGAGGACCCTCAACCACTGCGCCACCAGGGAAACCCCCAAAATATACATATTTTAATGAATGATGAAAATTCTACTTTTTTTTTCATAACCAAGTGAGTTTATTCCAGGATTGCAAGGTTGGCTTAACATTAGAAAATCAACGTAATTCACGTTAACATCTTAAAGGAGAAAATTAATACAGTCATTCAATAGCTTTAGAAAAAGTGTTTGAAAAAATTTAATCTCTATTCATAACTTTAAAAATTAGCAAATTAGGTAACCGAAGGAGATTTCTTAATTTGATAAGAGGTATCTACAAAACCTAGAGCAGAAATAATATTATTTAACTGTACCTCCATATCTCTTTTCCTGTTTGTCACTTATAATTAATATAGTTGATTTTATTCCTCCTCATTTCAGAGCTCTTCTCAGAACCATCCTGTGCAAAAAAGACCACTCAAAGCGGTTAAAAGATAAATCCTCTCATTTTCCCTGCTAACGCAGGCCTTCTCATAGTCCTTGAATTGGTGTGTATTTTAAATGCTGAAATCAAACAGAACATACTTGTTATATTCATTTGGACCAAAATGGCATAGATCACACAGCTGTCATAAGAATTCCAGTTCCCTGAGTCTGCCGAAGTGACATTGCCATGTTTTGGAAGCATCTTCCTCAGAATATCAGCTTTCTTGTTATATAGTTTAGTTGGGCTTATAGAACCTTCACATTTCCTCTTACCCACTCCTGGCCCTTAATTACTCCCTACTTACTTCGCAATTAATCCCAGTAGGCATACCCCCATCCCACTTGCTCTCACCCACCTGTATTCTGTCTTTTCTTTTGCTTCTTTGCTTTACCTTCCTGATATTCTTTCCCATGCTTTCCATCACTCATGTTCGCCTAATTCTCTGGCTCATCAACCCTACGTAACACTTCCCAATCTTCATGGTACCCAGTCTTTCCCCAGCTTCTGTTTGAAGCTGTTTTCAATGGAATAGGCTCTTCCCCATTTCCAGCTTTTTTTCCCCTCTTCTCAATCCTTATCTTAAACTTTTATCAAACTTTATGTCAAGTTATACACCTATGTACCTCCCCTTTCTCTCTCTGTACTCACTACCACCTCCTACCTTGGAATTGATCTAAAGCTGCTTCTACCAGGCCCATGGGGCCCCCAGATCAAAGCAGGTCTCATAATGACAATTTAGAGTCACCACTCTGCAGTAATATTGGGGATGTGGCAAAACCAGTTACAAATCAAGTAACAGAAGCTGTGCTTGTGCCCTGTGGCCTTCCTAGCCCAGCAGGCCTATCCACCCAGCTTGCAACTTCTGTCCTCATTGTTTTGCATTTTTATTCTGTTTCTGATCAACAGAGATCCATAGAACGTTTCAACCTATATGTGTCTTTCCCCCTTTTTATCAATATATTAATCCATCATTTCTATGTTTAGAGCAATATAGATTAAATACTTATATACTCATTTACCAAGAAGCAATCTGCCAAGCTGGTCTTCAGCATTCATTCCCTAACTGATCTATTTAAACTTTTTTCTATTCTCTGGATCGTCTGTGTTTCTTCTGGGAGTCAGATCGTTGTTACTCTTGTTCCTTTTCTTTTATGCTCTGCTTTTTCTAAATTGAAGTATAGTTGATTTACAATATTTTATTTGTTTCAGGTATACAACATAGTGATTCAATATTTTTATAGATTATACTCCATTAAAGTTATTATAAAATATTGGCTATCTTCCCTGTGCTGTACAATATATCCTTTTAGCTTATTTATTTTATACATAGTAGATTGCACCTCTTGAACCCCTATCCCTACCTTCCCCCTCCCTGCTTCCTCTCCCCACTGCTAACCACTAGTCTGTGCTCTATATCTGTGAGTCTGTTTCTGTTTTATTATATTCATTTGTTTGTTTTATTTTTTAGATTCCACATATAAGTAATAACATACAGTATTTGTCTCTCTGTTTCTTACTTATTTCACTTAGCATAATACCCTCAAGGTCCATCCATGTTGTTGCAAATGGCAAAACTTCATTCTCTTTTACGGATGAGTAATATTTCATTTTATATGTACACCACATCTTCTTTATCCATTCATTTGTTGATGGACACTTAGGTTACTTCCATATCTTGGCAATTGTAAATAATGCTGCTGTGAACATTGGGGTGCATGTATCTTTTCGAATTAGTGTTTTCGTTTTCTTTAGATGTATACTCAGGAGTGAATTACAGGATTGCATAGTACTTCCATTTTTCATTTTTTGAGGAACTTGCATACTGTTTTCCATAGTGGCTGCACTAATTTACATTCCCACCAACAGTGTGCTAGGATTCCCTTGAAAATTCTATTTTAATATTGCAATTAGCAATTAGCAATAATTTAATAGGACTTTAGTGCTAGTGTACTCAGACCCCAGTTTAGATTTGAACAGATACACAAGTTTGGAATAAGTGCATTTATAGTGAGGGGAGATAGCATAGGAAGACTCAGCCATTTTTCATCTCCAAGGATGAAAAAAGGTAGAAAAAATTTATTTTAAAAAGCTAAGATAGGAGCACGTTATATTTCAAAGATGGTTGTCCACTAGTCATTAAGGGAAATTATCATAACATTGATTTGAATTATAGTCAATTAAACTGTGTTTTGATTTAGAAAATACATAGACTCTTTTTTAGGGGTATAATGAAGGATAAATTGAAGCACTATTATTTAGCCAGGTATCCTTGTGTCTGTTTCTTCCTGGCACAAGTTGGAGGGAAAGTTGTGCTAGAAGACAGCAGTTATGGAGGACATCTAGGAGATGGGGAAGGGAGAGGCAAAAGGAAGATGGCAGAAACCGCAGACAGACACATAGATAACACACTTGAACATGTGTGTATGTGTGAACACGTGTATACACACACACACACACACAGGAACTGAGCTTCCCACTCAAAACACTGTTATTAACTGTGGTACCCTGTGTCAATGTGTAGGTGTGTCCCCTTAAAATACTGTCTTAATAACAATGATCCCTGATATTCTTTTTGGGATTTGTTTCTGTTCAGAACTCTGCCTTTTAAAACCTGCAGTGTAACTTAGAAAATGCCATTCTTCTGATTATTCTTTGTCAGGCTGGCAAAGTCCAGGTGAGTCTAGATTGCTTGACGTAATAACCTAGCCTGCCTTTGAGCTGATGCCCTTAGGTTTACTCTGGATCAGTGCTTCTCAAACTTTAATATCTCTGGGAATTTTGTCTTTGGGGCCCTAGATTCTGCATTTCTAACCAGCTCCCAAGTAATACAGATGTGGCCAGTCTGTGGACCACAGACTTTGAGTAGCCAGGATTGGATTGCTCTACTTTAATTCACAGCACAAGAGCTGTTCAGTTATCTTGTTCCTGGTATTCTCAATGTCTTGTAGGGTTGGCATGTGAAAAGGATTATATGAAGCCTGGCTGTACCTAGCTATCGAACACTCAAAACATGTCATATTTTTGCTTACAGCCTTGGTGGAGAAGCTAATTTTAATCTGCAGTGAGCTATTTGCTGAGTGCTGCTGGTTCAGAACTCATAATACTTCTGGGATTCTTTAGGCCCCTCTTGGATTTGGTCTCTATGCCAAAGCAAGGCTTCCTCCAAAGCACACTGGTGTTCGTAAATAGGCTTCTGGGTACCTTGTCAATGAGAGAATATTTGACCACTAGTCATGTCTTGAAGGGAAATTCACCTTAAGTAAGCATGACTTTGAATTAAACTCTGTTTTGATTTAGAAACTTACCTACACTCTTTTTTGTTTTTTGAGTGTAACAAAGTAGGAATTATTTCATTGAGGAAATAAAACGTATTGGATTGGCCAAAAAGTTCATTTGGGTTTTTCCATAAAAGGTACAAAACCCCAAACGATCTTTTTAGCCAGCCCAATATATTAAAACAATATCTTTTAGCCAAGTATCCTTGTCTGTATTCTTGGCAGGAGAAGTTGAAGGTCTCATGCCATATAATTTATTGTTAACTTTCACATCTATGATGTTTAATATCTGTGATGGATATGATGTCTTTTGTCCAATGTGCTTCCCCCTTTCTCTGAGAATTTATTCTCTCCACTTGTAATCAAGTGATTCTGGTAGGGCTTCCTTTTGTGGTGCTCTGCCTTGTATCCACAACGGTGAACACATGACCAATTGCATTGCTGTATTCCCCAGTCTAAAATGATTTAGTCCAAAGAAGGGTAAGTGACCCACCCTGAGCCAGTTAGAGGCCTCCTGGGAATTGTTCTGTCTGGAGCTGCATGCGTAGTGCATTGTATCTGGGCCATGCAGCTGCTAGGAGGTGAAGCAGAAAGCAAGAAGCTACTGATTCTGTTGGGGAGAATAGAGCCACTCAGAGACAAACAGATGAGAGACAGAGCACATTGAGTTAGTAGTTCTAAGTCACTGAAGATCTCAGAGTCGTTTTGATTCCCTTTGACTTTTCTTTCAAATCTCTGGGCTTCTCGGATCTCATGAGCCACTAATTTCCTATTAGTATAAAGGCAATTTGAGTTGGTGTTCGAGCTGTTATAAAGAAGCCTATTAAATATCTAACACACATTTCTTTAAAACAGTAAACTGAAGAGGTATCTCAGTGAGGCTGCCGTACCTCATGGCCGTGCTGCCGTCAGTGTGTGTAAACTCGATTTGCAAATAAGAATCAGAATTAATGAAGAACAACTGAAACCTGTCTTTGTTTGCCAGCAAGTGCATTACATTAGTAAGTGATACCAAAGGGCTGAAAAATAAAAGGTAATAATCACAGTTATTGTCACAACAAGTTTGAATGAAGATGAACATTTTGAATACAAAGTGCATAAAATGAACATTAACTTTAAACTAAAGACATTGATTAAAGAAATAGAAAAATAAATCTGCCTGGCTCAAAAAGTAAATGAGGTCGGGCCATTGTAAGATTGAATATAGAAAAAGAAAAGCAGCTTAGACCAATTTTTAATGGAAACAAAGGATTGTTGGTGAGTGATGATTTGCCACAAAGAAGAAAAAGTACTCTGGAGCTTATTTTACTCTCAATAATACATGCATCAGAACATTTACTAATAGTATCTAGGGACCTCAGTGAGGAAGAGGGAAAGGAGAATAAGCAGCACATACTTGGGGGTAGATGTTTGAATCACCCAGAGGCCTTCCAGACTACACATGCTGCTTTCCTCACTCCCCTTTTTGGAGCTTCTCATAGGCTTTTCTAGGGACTATTTTTCCCCATGCTAAATCCCACTCTCAGGTGAGAACTCAATAAGGGAACAATGGTTACTTATGGGAATGTATAATGTTTCTCAGATGTGTAAAACTTTAATAAAGACTGATAAATTCAGACTCAATAAGAAAGCTGGTTCTTATTTAATGAAAAATGGAGTAATTTATAAAGCATACATAATGCAAACAAGGACAGAATGGCTCCATTATTTACAAAAATGTCTGCAAATATGACAAAAGGCTATAGCTGCCCATGAAAGAACCAAGAAGCAATGGAAGGAGTGTGGTCAACACACTGAGAATCTGTGATGTACTCTATGGAGTACATAACATCTGTCATTAAGTTATCATAATGTATTATAAGTTAGGCATTCTTATATGTGTTTAACAGATAAAACAGATACAGAGAATCAACTTGCTCAAAAACCACAGGGTTGTTATATGCTGGACTCATATCTACTATTGTCTGTTTCCAAGTCAGTGAGCATTCTCGTCCTCTACAGATGAGCAACAAATAGCTACTGAGTGCCATATAAATAGAGGACTGGGAGGAGACTAATATAGATAATTTATAACATAATTCAAATGTTTTAACCAGAGATAGATACAATATACTTGCAATAGAAAGGAATTTACAACATAGTTCAAGTGTTTGCAGGAGAAATGGGGACAACGAATAGAATAATATATAATCAACTAATGTTTATGGCTGCTTGGATGAGTTATATAAGGGAAATTATTGAGGAAAAGTTCCTGGAACAGTAAGGAAAAAGATCTTCAATCTTTTCAAATAATCAGTTTAGAGTATGTTAACAATATACTATAAAATGGTATATTTGTATGACCCTTTGCATGCCATTTGAAAGTGTAATTGGTAAGATGAGAGAGGGAATTTTATGAGGATTGTCTCTAGAAAATAGAGAATCTTAGGGCTTCCATGCTGTATCCTAAGATATGGATAAAATAAGGAATTGTATCTCTTAAATAACTTTAATTTTATTGAATATAATTTTCTGCGTAAAGCTTTATGACCAATCTTTTTTTTTTTGCGGTACGCGGGCCTCTCACTCTTATGGCCTCTCCCATTACGGAGCACAGGCTCCGGACGCGCAGGCTCAGCGGCCATGGCTCACGGGCCCAGCCGCTCCACGGCATGTGGGATCTTCCCGGACCGGGGCACGAACCCGTGTCCCCTGCATCGGCAGGCGGACTCTCAACCACTGCGCCACCAGGGAAGCCCTTTATGACCAATCTTAATCTCATGGAACAGCCTTAATAGTTAAAGAAAAAATAAACTGATTTCAGAGTCAGGAGATCTGTGGTTCAGCCCTTCACTGGCTGAATGACTTGGGCAAAATCATTATTATCCATATCCTATTGGTAAAGTAAGGAGGTTTTATTATGTCATTTCTGACTTTTACTCTATTTATGAGTCTAAAATACTGATAACCTTCTCAGTCATATCAAACTTCTTTATTAAGTTGCAAAATCTGAAATAGATCAATTATTTCAAATATTTGGGTGTGTTATGGTTAAGGCTGTTGGATGTTAAATTATAACAAAAATAATAGAGCTTCTACTTCTCTATCTCAATCTTAGATACTTCTATCCCACCATTAAATATAGGAAATCATAATTGTTGTTTTCCTAGGTGCTGTGCTCTTCTCACTCTATACTTTCTCTCTAGGATATCTCACCCTTGGACATGCGTGGTAAGCAGAAGTGTAAGGTGGCCCGCAAGATTCCCACCCCCTAGTATACACATGCTGTATATTCCACACCCCTTAGTATAGGTGGGACTTGTGAACATGATGGAGGATTTCACTCCTATGATTAAATTATGCTAAACGGCAAAGGTGAAAGAATTTTGCAAATATAATTTAGATCCCTAATAAATTGGCTTTTGGTTAATCAAAAGGGATATTAGCGTGGTCAGCCCTGACCAAATCGAGTGAGCCCTTGAAAATTCAGAGATTCAAATTGTCTAGAGATTTGAATTGAGAGAGCTTTGAAATGAGAGAGATTGGAAGCTCTCTTGTTGACCTTGCAGAAGCAAACTGCCATGTTCTGGAGAGGGTCGCATGGCAGGAAACATTAGGTGGCCTCTAAGAGCTGAGGGTCTCAGTCCCATGATCACAAAGAACTGAATTCTGCCAGCAACCAGTGAGTTTGGAAGAGGACCCTGAACCTCAGATTAGACTGCAGTCTTGGCTGACACTTTGACTGCAGCCTTGTGAAACCCTGAGCAGAGGACCCAGTTTATCCCTGCCTGGACTCTTGACTCATGGAAACGGACATAATAGATGGATGTTATTTTAAGCTGCTAAATTGTAGTAATTTGTGATGAAGCAGGAGAAAATTAATTCAACATGATTTCAGTTATCACCAGATGACTCATAAATTTATATATCCAGCAAGACCTTCTCTTGCATATCCAACTATTTGACCTCTTCTCATGGCTGTCTCAAAGGTATTTCAGGTTCATTGTACTCGATACCAGACTCATGTTCATTACTCTTGAGCCAAGTTCAGTGAATAGCATTTATTATCCCTCAAGTTGAGAAGCAAAACACCTAGGAGTCATTTTTTATACCTTTTTCAGATTTATACTTTATATCCAATGCATCAAAAATTCCAGTTTATTTCACTTCCTTGTGGAAAGTACTTCAGTCTGATTCACTCAATGTCTACTCTATCCCCATCAAATATGCCTTCCTTATACTTTCAAGGATGACAAGCTAAAGATAACATTTATTTTTCTTTGTAGCTGAGATTTCTCATGACACTTAGCTTCTGTGAGACAAATGAATTTATGTGAATTTGGTAGATGAGAAGTGGCAGCCGTGTATGAGAAGTACAGACCATCTAGCAAGCATGTTGAGGAGATGATTGGTTTTTCTGGGGCAGCTATGGCAGGAGTTGTACTATCTGGTCCTTAGCCTCTTGAGGGCCGTGACTAGAACAGTTCCACTAGAACAATCTGTCTTGTGTGGTTGGATGTTTCTCTTTGTTGCAATGTTTCTGGCAGTGGAGCATTACATCTTGGTGATTTGACCCTTTTAGAAATTCTGTAAGTTACCTAATACCTTGAGATATATCTCTTTTTTGCTTACAATAGATTAAGTGAAAGGATATATATTTTTAAAACCAGCTAATCTATCTTTTCTCTCCATCTCTACCACCACCATTACCACCATATTATTACAAGTTTTCATTATTTATGGCATGAACTCTAGCAATAGCCTCTTAGCTGGTTAACTTCTGTGTTCACCATGCCCTCTTATAACCCTTATAATCCACTCTCTACTCTTCAGCCTGAATGACCTTTCCACATGTAATCCTCTCCCACTTAAAACATCTCCCCATTGTTTTCTGGATAAAGACCTAAATCTTCACTAGCCTATAAAGCCTGGCCCTTACCACCCTCTATCCTAATTTTGTACTTCTTTTTCCCTTAGTCACCACTCCAACTGGAGACTTTTAGTCTCTTGTAGGTACCGTGCACCTCACCTGCACAGGTCTTTGCGTACAAATTGCTTCCTCAAGGAAGGCTCTTCCTTCCCAACTTTCCCTAATTAACATCACTCTGTGATTTCCAGATTTAAGCTAAATCCTCAAGGAAGCCTTTGCTGACTTCCCTACCTTGGTCAATTATCTCATATGCTTTCTTGTGCCATCTGCTCCTTAGGGATTCTGGTTTGCAAAGTTGCAATTTTATGTTTGTGTCATCATTCGACTAACAATTGCTTTTCCCAATATATGGTCAATACCATGTGAACAGGTACTTTTTGGTTTTGCTTTCATCATATTCCCTCCACCTAGCATAGGATTTGGTACATGGTAGGTACTCAATAAATATTTGCTGAATAATGAATAAATGAAGCATTTATAATGTTCTAGGTGTTTTTCTAAGTGATTTATACTCAGTTTATCCTTAACAAAAATATTATGAACCAGGTAGGATTATTCTGTCAGTTAGGATAAGCTAGGCAATGCTGTGGTAACAGATAACCCCCAAATCCAGAGATAACATCACCTAATGCTTCACGCTTACGCTTCACATATAATTATGGTTAGCAGGTAGAAGTCTTTATCATAGTTACTCAGGGAACCAGGTCAAATGCCCCATCTTGACACATGCTTCCACAATTATTGCATCAGGGAGGATAAATGATGGAGAATCATGTACCAGCTTTTTTTTTTTTTTTTTTTGCGGTACGCGAGCCTCTCACTGTTCTGACCTCTCCCATTGCGGAGCACAGGCTCCGGACGCGCAGGCTCAGCGGCCATGGCTCACGGGCCTAGCCATTCCGCGGCATGTGGGATCTTCCTGGACCGGGGCACGAACCCGTGTCTGTCCCCTGCATCGGCAGGCAGACTCTCAACCACTGTGCCACCAGGCAAGTCCCATGTACCAGCTTTTAAATGCTTCTGTCCAGAAGTGTCACACCAGGGCAAAGCAAGTCACCTGGCCATGTCTAATGGCAAGGGGCAGAGATGTATAGTCATTTCAGGTGCCTGGCAGGAAAAGAATCAGAAATATTGGTGGTTGGATAAAATATTGGTCTACCGCATTTATTATTTCCATTTTATAAATGAGTAAATAGACATAGAGAGAAGCAACTTGCTTGAAAGTGAAGAAGCCAGGGTTTGAATCTGGGAAGTTTGACTTCCTCCTCCCCCACCTAGAGTTCTATGTTCTTCTTCTTTGTCCACATTGGGACCTAAACATTCATGAGAATTCTAGGAACAAATGGTTAACCATGCTTCTGTCATTGCTTTTGCTCCCAAAAGAGAGGAGTGAAGCCAATTGCTGCTCTAGCCAGAGTTTCACTCCCTGAAGATAACAAAAATGAAGACTTTTTTTTTTTCAGGAAGACCCTGGCCAGAAGCTGATACAAGAGCAGTCTTTTTTTTTTTTCCCTCTGTTCTTTTGAAAGAGTCCACTTCTACCACCCTTATATAAAAACACTGTAGATAAAGAATGATTTTGTCAAGTCTGTGTAGCCAAATGTTATCCTGAAACAGAAACTTTAAACAAAGCTGATCTTATTAAAGTCTTTTTCTGGTTGTTTTTACCTTTGGTTTGCAAAAGTCTGTTATGCTTTCTGTTTTTTCAATCAGAAAAACATTTCCTTGGGTAATGTTACTTTGGACTATTAAATGAGTTTGAGAAGATGATGAATAATTATCTCTGAATCTCTAAGTTCTTTTGGGCTTTTATGAAAATAAAATCCAAAACTAGTATTTTACGTAATAGAGTAAAGCAAAAAAGTTAGTTTTGGTTTTGGTTTTTTTTAACTATGGGATAAGAAGAATAAGAGCGGGAGACTTGAGTGTGTTTTTATTAGTGATGTCCTAGCTTTTGAATATTATATAAAATAAATTTGTGATTTTGACTCATGACTTGTTAGGATTTATTTTGTCAATACAGAAAATGCTTTTTTCAAAATACAGAATTTCAAGCAAAGAAATATATAAACCTTACTAACTCCGATCTCAATTATTTGAGGATATGGTTTGTTATGTATTCAATGAACATTTGGTAAACATTAGTATTTTGCTGAAACAGTCATATTACCTGCTAACAATATCTTCTGTGCTCACATTAGAGTAATTTTTCTTATTTTCTTCCCTTGATAACAAAGAGAGATGAATTATAATTATTCCTACATATAAATGTTTATCAAATGAAGTTTGCTGCCTATTATAGGAATACAAATATTATAGTAATTGAATAATATATCTGGGACATATTTTCACTAGGAATAGAAAAAGAATAAATAAAGCTCAATAAAACATAATAATACTGAAGAAATTGTTGCATACATGTGTTCATTTGTTGCTAGCATACTTTTTTCTAGTTTGAATTCCTAATTTACACAGGTACATTTTCAATGGACCAAATTGTAAGACTATCTGTTTATTTTAAAATATTTATCCTTAGGTAAATGCTAAAATAACTAGCAAAACCTCACAAAGGACTAAAATAGCTCTGCAATAAAGGCTTATAGTCCAGGCTTCAGTGTTTCCTTCATAGAAAAAGCAGGCAAATGTGCCATTTTTCCTCTCCATGGGGAGAGGAATATATCTGAGAAATCAGGTTGTCTTTTCAGAGTAACACTGTCAGTACCTGGTACTCCAGAATTCCAGGTGCCAGGACCAGTTTAAATCTCAGCTAAACATTGGAGACTCCCACTGAAATGAGCCAGAGAGATACATGAGCATCTTATCCAAGCAGAATGATCCTCCCTCTCTACCATGGAGCCTGATTTTGTGCATACTTACATACCTCTGTAGAACATTTGGCTATTTAACCATTTGAGAAAATTGCATAAAAATACGATGGTGTGTTTTGAAGAGAAGTTTAATCTCACCTTCTCTAATATTAATAAAATTCCCTTCTTCCTTCTGAAATTAACTCCCCAGAAGATATTTACAGTGTGCTTCTGTTTTGTTACCTGACACTGCTAGCCCCTCCTCTATTTTAGTTTAGCTAAGGCTTCCCACTTTAACACTGTTCACAGGCCAGCGTATCTGTTTCTCATCTCTATTTGTCTCTGTCTCTATCTGTCTGTCTGCCTCTCTATTATATCTCCTTTCACGTGACACTAGACTCTGCAAAAACCCCCTCCCCCTTGGAAATGAGACTACTTCCTGTTAAGTGATCCTGGGGTCTGTGGCATGTAAAAACAACTGAGAACAATGTAGTGTGTTCTGTTGTAAAGATACATAAAAGCCATAAAACACCAGAGCAGGGGGTGGGGTATATGTGTATGAGTAGGAGAAGAGGGTGCTGAGTTTTGCGATGTGCTGTTTCCCTCTAGATCTGTTTTTTAAAAGTCACTTCTGGCCCTTTGGCCAATCTGCACTTAATTACCTGTGTCTGCCCTATTCCCCAGACAGTGTGGCCAGTCTATTCCCCATCCCCTCTGCGAGGCCCAGCTCTGGGGCTGAGCTGATGCATTACAAAAGCCTTGTGGACCGAAAAAATGTATGTGTCTGATGGGATTTTTCCTAAGTGGTCAGGATGCCAACCACAGTCCTGATCATTTTAAATGGCTTGCGATCTGAGGATGGGGAGATGCTCATTAGCGGCTGTAGGAGCCCGATATCAGGAACAGATTGAACCAAGATGCTCTGCCAACACAAGCATTAATAGAAAAGAGCGTGTCAATAAAAGTTCCCAAGATGAAGCCATAGACTGAGGCACTTATGGACGATTATAAACATTTTGCCCCATGGTGACTCTCCTCTATCAAACCTACTCCAAGCCTGATAAGCGCTGCCTCTTTAGGGGTCATTAATTTCCCTGAAAATTTAAACAGCTGTCACTTGTGATCCTCCTCAGGTGCTCATGTGGGAGAGATTAGCCTGTGTTTATAAGCCAGTCTGTTCATTAAGCGCCTGCCCATGTGGAACCCCCTCCACAGGCCTGCAGATCGCCCACAGATAATTGGGGGCAGCAGTGAATTACACAGAGGCATGGCAGGCAGCAAGAATGGTGTGGCCTTATTAATATCAGCTGGGGAGAGTGCACCATTTTAATGATTTCCAATAAACCAAAGCAAGCCCTCGGAGTTTCACAAGCATTTGGGCATGACAGTTAAAAGGACTATACAGGTTTGGGTTTCCTGTAGCTACTATCAACTTTTCTCATTAACACTGAAAATCTTGGTTTAACCCTTTGCACTGCAGTGATTCTTCCATGGTCAGCTTCTAAGTTCAAGTTACTTCTGGTACTTTTAATGCCTACTGAATCTTCTGGCAGATTTAATGGCTGTTATAGTAAGAAATAGATACTTCATGAAGCTATGTGGCTCCAGTGTAGCACATCTGGGCTGTGTTTCTAAATCAAGATACTCATGTTTTAAATAGCATTCTCCAATTATATAATCTTTTAATGAAATTTGGTATACCGTATTTCTGTATTCTCGGACATTAATAAGTTCTTGTAAACTAATAAAAAATGTTGTATTTTAACATTTTTAACAGGAGTTCAAAACTTGCTGAGAAGTCTTTGTTTGGAAGAACTTTAAATGTATTGGACATTTTCCAGCCCAATCAACATGTAAAGAAAAGATGTAGGGACATTTTAAAAATCGATGACACTTTTTTTTTAGTAATAGAATTCTATAAGAGTAGAAATATTTCCAAATACGTTTTTCAAAATGCTGTCTCTATTGTAAGATTTGCTTTTGAAAAGTAATCACTCATCCAACTTCAAATCCAACAGACAGACTATATGTGTTTATATTTTTTAAAAATCTTCTTGGGAGGACACTATGGGCAGTCATCATAATCACAGTAAAAAGTTTGGCAAATTTTACACATTTAAAGAAATATATTCTGCCTTTAAGTTCGACAGTTCTTTTAAGAACTTTGCCGTGAGCTAACAAGCAAAACTTTGAGAGCCAAAGACTTTCTTGATTTTTCCTACCTCATGCAGTATATTCTAAAAATTCCATTATTTTAAAAAGGCTTATTTCTACAGAACTTACCATACTTTTGACATCCTATGTCTTGAAGGGCATCTCTGGCTTTCATTTCTTTGCTACCACACTTGGCTTATGAATGAGGCAGGAAGCAGTCCCTTGTACAGGGCTATCTCTGTAAGCTTAACCTTGAAGTCTCATATTCTAGTAGAGGCAGTGGCTTCAGCAATGGCAATGACTGTATTATACAGTTGTATAAAGCATTGTTTTATTAAAGAATTTTTGTACTATTGAGAATCTACCTTCTCTGTTTCATCTTTCGTTTGATAGCTTATAAAAAGAAGTAGTTCTTTGTGTATTCCACTTAAACAAAATCTGACAGATATTATAAGCTGTGCATGAGGGAATATTACTCTGCTCATCCAACTTAGCAAACCTCTTATACTTCATAACGTGATCTGATGGTTGATTGGCCAGATCTTTAACAATGCTTTCTATGCACCTTCCAAATCTATTTGTTGATAAAGGAGTGCTTTGTAGCTTGTTCAGTATATTGATTTCTATAAATTGTATCATACATTTTTATTAGGAAGAGAAAGTGTTTCCCCAATTGTATGTGGCTTTCACTATTAACTAATGAATCACAGAAGTGGCTCCTAAATACTGATCATTAAGTTTAGTAAAATGTTATAAACTGGTGGCTTGAGGATAGCATGGCTTTAAACATTGCTGAAAAAAATGATTATGCTATATTTTACATGCTTACATCATGAGTTAATATCTTCATGTACAATGAGCCTTAACATGAGACTCATTGTGGCTCATTGTGTGATGAAAATTGTGGCTGTTCATTGTTAAAAATAATGAAAGAAAACCCGTATTTCAAATAGCATTCTTGATAATTTTGAAGTTTTCAAGCAGATCTTTTTACACAGGACTAGATGATTTTTTAAAAATATATAATGTGGCTGATTAAAAAATAATACTAGGAGCTGAAATATTGATTTTGCCATTTCCTGGTGGTTTGCTTGTATTTAAATTACTAGCATTTTTCAATCCATGGGTTATTTGCTGAAACTTTTTAATCTACTTGACGTTTTGTGAGGATAGATTCATTCAAAACCCAGTATTTTTTAATTCATTTAACTGGATCCACAAAAATTATAACGTAATAGAATACACTGGAAACAAGCACATGAGGCAGTACATTGCTGCCACCCCTGATGTGTTTTGAAACTAGTCCCTTTTTTATTTCTAGATATCTTGCTCATTGCATGTGGCAGAAGTCTCTGCATACTGACTGAATAAGGGGAATGGTGTTGATCCATGTAATAAAGTGTAGTTACTTTCTTATTGCTTAGATAAAAGATAAAGTTCTAATATTTTTCCCCACACTATAACAAATTATCTTCCTTAATGCCACTTTGGGGGCTACTGCTGGAGAGAAGGACGCACAGGCTCAGCAGCTATGGCTCACGGGCCCAGCTGCTCCGCGGCATGTGGGATCTTCACGGACCGGGGCACGAACCTGTGTCCCCTGCATCAGCAGGCAGACTCTCAACCACTGCGCCACCAGGGAAGCCTGAGAAGAGTATCTTTGCCCCTCATTCCTTTACCAAGCTCTGGCTCTGGCCACCAGAGAGTCTTTCTGACAGGATGGGCAATGATAGACTTCGGTTAGAGGTTTTCTCTCTTTGTGGATCAGCTTTGATCTTAGGAGATAAAAATATATAATCACAATGTAAGTCTTCTGGTGATACTCCTATTGCTGTATCTAAATGAAAAAAAGTTAGAGGTTTGAAAATATTTATTATTTGAAATATAGTAAATATAGCTGAATGCTGCATATTCCATGTATATATATGTGAGGGAGAAACTCAGTTTTTTAAAAGACTTCTAAGATGATCTGGACTTGCCTAAATAAAGTAAGAGATTCCCCAGGGAGCAAATGATATCTGTGTTCTTTCATTTTGTTTACACTAATGAACAATGAATGGAAGAACCCCCCTGCCCATTTCAGACTCATTGAAAGACTCCCTTTTAAATAGAATACGGCTTTTATACAATAGTAGAAAACTTTGTTTTCTTTTTGGCTGCTTTAAAAGAAAAGACCCAAGACTCAGGTGTATATATGAAATATCTTACTTTTTAAAAAGTGAAATTCAATTAGTAACTAGACTGTTTTGTGTATTCAAAGAACAGAAGTAGTTGTTTGGGCACAGATCCTGTTCACCCTGATGGACACACTGATAAGGCAAAAAAGTACTCAGGAGGGATGAATCTATATCCTGAGGGTTAGAAGGAAACAACTGGATCTGTATTTGGAAATTTTTTTTTAAATTTTATTTTACTTATTTTTATACAGCAGGTCCTTATTAGTTATCTATTCTATACATATTCGTGTATATATGTCCATCCCAATCTCCCAATTCATCCCACCACCAGCACCACCACCCCCCACTTTCCCACCTTTGTGTCTATATATTTGTTCACTACATCTGTGTCTCTATTTCTGCCTTGAAAACCGGTTCATCTGTACCATTTTCCTAGATTCCACATATGTGCGTTAATATACGATATTTGTTTTTCTCTTTCTGACTTACTTCACTCTGTATGACAGTCTCTAGGTCCATCCAAGTCTCTACAAATGACCCAATTTCTTTCATTTTAATGGCTCAGTAATATTACATTATATATATGTACCATATCTTCTTTATCCATTCATCTGTCAATGGGCATTTAGGTTACTTCCATGTCCTGGCTATTGTAAATAGTGCTGCAATGAACATTGGGGTGCATGTGTCCTTTTGAATTATGGTTTTCTCTGGGTATATGCCCAGGAGTGGGATTGCTGGGTCATAGGGTAATTCTCCTTTTAGTTTTTTAAGGAACCTCCATACTGTTCTCCACAGTGACTGTATCAATTTACATTCCCACCAACAGTGCAAGAGGGATCCCTTTTCTCCACACCCCCTCCAGCAGTTGTTGTTTGTACATTTTCTGATGGTGCCCATTCTGACTGGTGTGAAGTGATACCTCATTGTAGTTTTGATTTGCATTTCTCTAATAATTAGTGATGTTGAGCAGCTTCTCACGTGCCTCTTGGCCAATCTGTTTCTCTTCTTTGGAGAGATGTCTGTCTAGGTTTACTGCCCATTTTTTGATTGGGTTGCTTGTTTTTTTAATATCGAGCTGCATGAGCTGCTTGTATATTTTGGAGATTAATTCTATGTCCGTTGATCCGTTTGCAAATATTTTCTCCCATTCTGAGTGTTGTCTTTTCGTCTTGTTTATAGTTTCCTTTGCTGTGCAAAAGCTTTCAAGCTTCATTAGGTCCCATTTGTTTCTTTTTGGTTTTATTTCCATTACTCTAGGAGGTGGGTCAAAAAGGATCTTGCTGTGATTTATGTCGAAGACTGTTCTTCCTATGGTTTCCTCTAAGAGTTTTATAGTGTCTGGTCTTACATTTAGGTCTCTAATCCATTTTGAGTTTATTTTTGTATATGGTGTTAGGGAGTGTTCTAATTTCATTCTTTCACATGTAGCTGTCCAGTTTTGCCAGCACCACTTATTGAAGAGACTGCCTTTTCTCCATTGTATCTCCTTTCCTCCTTTGTCATAGATTACTTGACCATAGGTGTGTGGGTTTATCTCTGAGTGTGCTCTATCCTGTTCCATTGATCTATATTTCTGTTTTTGTGCCAGTACCATATTGTCTTGATTACTGTAGCTTTGTAATATAGTGTGAAGTCAGGGAGTCTGATTCCTCCAGCTCTGTTTTTTTCCCCTCAAGATTGCTTTGGCTGTTCAGGGTCATTTGTGTCTCCATACAAACTTTAAGATTTCTTGTTCTAGTTCTGTAAAAAATGCCATTGGTAATTTGATAGGGATTGCGTTGAATCTGTAGATTGCTTTGGGTAGTATAGTCATTTTCACAGTATTGATTCTTCCAATCCAAGAACATGGTATATCTCTGTCCGTTTGTGTCATCTTTGATTTCTTTCATCAGTGTCTGACAGTTTTCTGCATACAGGTCTTTTACCTCCGTAGGTATGTTTATTCCTAGGTATTTTATTCTTTTTGTTGCAGTGGTGAAGGGGATTGTTTCCTTAATTTCTCTTTCTGATCTTTCATTGTGAGTGTATAGGAATGCCAGAGTTTTCTGTGTATTAATTTTGTATCCTGCAAATTTACCAGATTCATTGATTAGCTCTAGTAGTTTTCTGGTGGCATCTTTAGGATTCTCTATGTATAGTATCATGTCATCTGCAAACAGTGACAGGTTTACTTCTTCTTTTCTGAATTGGATTCCTTTTATTTCTTTTTCTTCTCTGACTGCTGTGGCTAAAACTTCCAAAACTATGCATAATAATAGTGGTGAGAGTGGGCAACCTTGCCTTGTTCCTGATCTTAGTGGAAATAATTTCAGTTTTTCACCATTGAGAACGATGTTGGCTGTGGGTTTGTCATATATGGCCTTTATTATGTTGAGGAAAGTTCCCTCTATGCTTACTTTCTGCAGGGTTTTTATCATAAATGGGTATTTAATTTTGTCAAAAGCTTTTTCTCCATCTATTGAGATGATCATATGGTTTTTATTCTTCAGTTAGTTTCACATGATGTATCACATTGATGGATTTGCATATATTGAAGAATCCTTGCATCTCAGGGATAAATCCCACTGAAACATGGTGTATGATCCTTTTAATGTGTTGTTGGATTCTGTTTGCTAATATTTTCTTGAGGACTCTTGGTCTGTAATTATTGGTCTGTAATTTTCTTTTTTTGTAGTATCTTTGTCTGGTTTTGGTATCAGGGTGATCAGGGTGATAGTAGCCTTGTAGAATGAGTTTGGGAGTGTTCCTTCCTCTGCAATTTTTTGGAAGAGTTTGAGAAGGATGGGTGATAAGTCTTCTCTAAATGCTTGATAGAATTCACCTGTGAAGCCATCTGGTCCTGGACTTTGTTTGTTGGAAGATTTTTTTTTTTTTTTTTGCGATACGCGGGCCTCTCACTGCTGTGGCCTCTCCCGTTGCGGAGCACAGGCTCTGGACGCACAGGCTCGGCGGCCATGGCTCATGGGCCCAGCAGCTCCGCGGCATGTGGGATATTCCCGGTCCGGGGCACGGACCCGAGTCCCCTGCATCGGCAGGCGGACTCTCAACCACTGCGCCACCAGGGAAGCCCTGTTGGAAGGTTTTTAGTCACAGTTTCAATTTCATTAATTGTGATTGGTCTGTTCATATTTTCTCTTTCTTCCTGGTTCAGTCTTGGAAGGTTATACCTTTCTAAGAATTTGTCCATTTCTTCCAGGTTGTCTATTTTATTGGCATAGAGTTGCTTATAGTAGTCTCTTATGATGCTTTGTATTTCTGTGGTGGCCGTGTGACTTCTCCTTTTTCATTTCAGATTTTATTGATTTGAGTCCTCTCCCTCTTTTTCTTTTTTTTTTTTGTGGACTCCCAACCACTGCGCCACCAGGGAAGCCCCTCTCCCTCTTTTTTTTGATGAGTCTGTCTAAAGGTTTATCAACTTTGTTTATCTTCTCAAAGAAGCAGCTTTTAGTTTTATTGATCTTTGCTGTTGTTTTCCTTGTTTCTATTTCATTTATTTCTGCTCTGATATTTATGGTTTCTTTCCTTCCACTAACTTTGGGTTTTGTTTGTTCTTCTTTCCCTAGTTCCTTTAGGTGTAAGGTTAGATTATTTATTTGAAATTTTTCTTGTTTCTTGAAGTAGGATTGTGTTGCTATCAACTTCACTCTTAGAATTGCTTTTGCTGCATCCCATAGGTTTTGGATTGTCGTGTTTTCGTTGTCATTTGTCTCTAGGGATTTTTTGACTTCCTCTTTGATTTCTTCAGTGATCTCTTGGTTATTTAGTAATGTATTGTTTAGCCTCCATATGTTCGTGTTCTTTTATGTTTTTTTCCCTGTAATTCATTTCTAATCTCATAGCGTTGTGCTCAGAGAAGATGCTTGATATGATTTCAATTTTCTTAAATTTACCAAGGCTTGATTTGTGACTCCAGGTGGGATCCTATCCTGGAGAATGTTCCATGAGCACTTGAGAAGAAAGTGTAATCTGCTGTTTTTGGATGGAATGTCCTATAATATCAATTAAATCTGTCTGGTCTATTGTGTCGTTTAAAGCTTGTGTTTCCCTATTAATTTTCTGTCTGGATGATCTATGCATTGGCATAGATGAGGTGTTAAAGCCCCCCACTATTACTGTTTTACTGTTAGCATTTGCCTTATGTATTGAGGTGCTCCTGTGTTGGGTGTATGTATATTTATAATTGTTATATCTTCTTCTTGGATTGATCTCTTGATCATTATGTAGTGGCCTTCCTTGTCTCTTGTAACATTCTTTAGTTTAAAGTCTATTTTATCTGATATTTCTATTGCTACTCCAGCTTTATTTTGATTTCCATTTGCATGGAATATCTTTTTCCATCCCCTCCTTTCAGTCTGTATTTGTCCCTAGGTCTGAAGTGGGTCTCTTGTAGACACCATATATATGGGTCTTTTTTTTATATCCTTTCAGCGAGCCTGTGTCTTTTAGTTGGAGCATTTAGTCCATTCCCATTTAAGGTAATTATCCATATGTATGCTCCTATCACCATTTTCTTAATTGTTTTGGGTTGGTTTTTCTTTGTGCTTTTTTTTTTTTTTTTTCCAGTACGCGGGCCTCTCACTGTTGTGGCCTCTCCCGTTGCAGAGCACAGGCTCCGCGCAGGCTCAGTGGCCATGGCTCACGGGCCCAGCCGCTCCGTGGCATGTGGGATCTTCCCGGACCGGGGCACGAACCCATGTCCCCTGCATCGGCAGGTGGACTCTCAACCACTGCGCCACCAGGAAAGCCCCTTGGGTTGGTTTTTGTCGGTCCTTTTCTTCTCTTGTGTTTCCTACTTAGAGAAGTTCCTTTAGCATTTGTTGTAGAGCTGGTTTGGTGGTGCTGAATTCTCTTAGCTTTTCTTTGTCTGTAAAGGTTTTGATTTCTCTGTCGAATTTGAATGAGATCCTCGCTGTGTAGAATAATCTTGCTTGTAGGTTCTTCCCTTTCATCACTTTAAATATATTGTGCCACTCCCTTCTGGCTTATAGGGTTTTTGCTCAGAAATCAGCTGTTAACCTTATGGGAGTTCCCTTGTATGTTATTTGTTATTTTTCCCTTGTTGCTTTTAATGATTTTTCTTTGTCTTTAATTTTTGTCGATTTGATTACCATGTGTCTCGGCGTGTTTCTCCTTGGGTTTATCCTGCCTGGGACTCTCTGTGCTTCCTGGACTTGGATGGCTATTTCCTTTCCCATATTAGGGAAGTTTTCAAATATAATCTCTTCAAATATTTTCTTGGGCCCTTTCTCTCTCTTCTCCTTCTGGGACTCCTATAATGAGAATGTCGGTACATTTAATGTTGTCCCAGACGTCTCTTAGGCTGTCTTCATTTCTTTTCATTCTTTTTTCTTTATTCTCTTCCGCAGCAGTGAATTCCACCATTCTGTCTTCCAGGTCACTTATCCATTCTTTTGCCTCAATTATTCTGCTACTGATTCCTTCTAGTGTATTTTTCATTTCAGTTATTGTATTGTTCATCTCTGTTTGTTCTTTAATTCTTCTAGGTGTTTGTTCTTTAATTCTTCTAGGTCTTTGTTAAACATTTCTTGCATCTTCTCGATCTTTGCCTCCATTCTTTTTCCAATGTCCTGGATCATCTTCACTATCATTATTCTGAATTCTTTTTCTGGAAGGTTGCCTATCTCCACTTCATTTTGTTGGTTTTCTGGGGTTTTATCTTGTTCCTTCATCTGGTACATAGTCCTCTGCCTTTTCCTTTTGTCCATCTTTCTGTGAATGTGGTCTTCATTCCACAGCCTGCAGGATTGTAGTTGCTCTTGCTTCTGCTGTCTGCCCTCTGGTGGATGCAGCTCTTAAGAGGCTTGTGCAAGCTTCCTGATGGGAGGGACTGGTAGTGGGTAGAGCTGGGTGTTGCTCTGGTGGGCAGAGCTCAGTAAAACTTTAATCTGCTTGTCTGCTGATGGATGGGGCTGGGCTCCCTCCTTGTTGGTTGTTTGGCCTGAGGCGACCCAGCACTCGAGCCTACCTGGCTCTTTGGTGGGGTTAATGGTGGACTCGGGGAGGGCTCACACCAAGGAGTACTTCCCAGAATTTCTGCCACCACTGTCCTTGTCCCTATGGTGAGCCACAGCCAGCCCCCACCTCTGCAGGAGACCCTCCAACACTAGCAGGTATGTCTGATTCAGTCTCCTGTGGGGTCACTGCTCCTTCCCCCTGGGTCCCGATGCACACACTATTTTGTGTGTGCCCTCCAAGAGTAGAGTCTCTGTTTCCCCCAGTCCTGTCGAAGTCCTGCAATTAAATCCCACCACACTTCAAAGTCTGATTCTCTGGGCATTCCTCCTCCTGTTGCCGGATCCCCAGGTTCAGAAGCCTGACATGGGGCTCAGAACCTTCACTCCAGTGTGTGGACTTCTATGGTATAATTGTTCTCCAGTTTGTGAGTCACCCAGCCAGCAGTTATGGGATTTGATTTTATTGTGATTGCGCCCCTCCTACTTTCTCATTGCGGCTTTTCCTGTCTGTATGTGGGGTATCTTTTTTGGTGAGTTACGGTGTCTTCCTGTCAATGATTGCTCAGCAGTTAGTTGTGATTCTGGTGCTCTCACAAGAGGGAGTGAACACACATCCTTCTACTCCACCGTCTGGAACCAATCTCTGGAAATATTTCTTACTAAGATGCTTTTTCCAGGTACGTTTTGTGGACTCTAACCTCAGTGTCTTGCTTTGTGTCAGTTAAAATCAGAAATTATATGAGCAAAAATATAATATATATACTTATTGTCAAAACTGACAATTAAGCAAAATGTACTGAATCCATCATTTATGTGAACTGTTCCTTTCTTGGAAAGTTTCTAATACTTCCTTTAAGTAGTCATAATGCAAATTGCCACGTCATGTAGTTCTGGCAAAAAATCACATTGAATTTGTTTCATTTTTTTCTTTCCATTTGTCTTTTTTTTGGATTCTCTTTTGATGACACTTACTGCTTCATAAAGTTTATGATCTTCTTCTTTCTCTCATAGTTGCTTTGTTCTCCATGCTTTTTGTTTCTCTGAAGGGAGAAGACAATATGGGAAGGCAGTGAATAGAGCATAGGTTTTGAATATTGATAGGTCAGGATTGACCTTTGCTATGTTTGTACTAAATCACATTGAGAAAAATCACATCTGTGCCTCAGTTTCCTCAGTGTGAAAGGTGATTCTATTTGAATATAGGTTTGGCTGCATGTAACCAAGTCCCCAAATAGCTGGGACTTAAACTGAATAGAACTGAATAGAAATTTATTTCTCATTCATATAAAATCTGGGCTGGTATTGTGACTGCTCTGGGAAGTCATCAAGGCTCCATGAGACATCAGAGACCCAGGCTCTTGCTGTCTGATTGTTCCATTGTCCCTAGAGTGTTGTCCCCAATTCCATAGCCTGAATGACTCACTCTTTTTTTTTTTAAGATTTTTTTTTCTTTTTGATGTGGACTATTTTAAAAATCTTTATTGAATTTGTTATAGTATTGCTTCTGTTTTATGTTTTGGTTTATTGGCCAGAGGCATGTGGGATCTTAGTGCCCTGACCAGGGATTGAACCCGCACCCCCTGCATTGGAAGGTGAAGTCTTAACCACTGGATCACCAGGGAAGTCCCCTGAGTGACTCACTCTTACCACTACTGAATTCCAAATGCAGGGAAAAAGAACACTACCTGGAAGTTGTGATCATTGCTCACGTGTCATTGATGAAACTTGATATCTGGCCGCACATAGCTGCAAGCGAGGCTGGGAACTGTAGACTTTATTTTGGATGGCCATGTGTCTGGCTAAAAACTGGGGGTTTCATTATTCTAGAAGAAGAGGTGAATAGCATTTGGGATTAACTAGCATTATCTGCCATAGGCAGGGTTGGCATATATTAGCCAGTAGGCACAGTAGTACCTCATGCCTACAATACTTTTAGTGGTCCACAAAAAGATTTTAATTTCTTTTAAAATCAGGAGAAAAAATGAATATGATAATGATATATCATAATGGAATGCAGCCTGTATTATATTTTCTTTATTCCACTGCAGTCATAAAATATAAGTTTTAATGTTTTCTTAAAAAGGAAGAGTACCGGGCTTCCCTGGTGGCGCAGTGGTTGAGAGTCCGCCTGCCGATGCAGGGGACGCAGGTTCGTGCCCCGGTCCGGGAGGATCCCACGTGCTGCGGAGTGGCTGGGCCTGTGAGCCATGGCCACTGACCTGCGCGTCCGGAGCCTGTGCTCCACATCAGAAGAGGCCACAGCAGTGAGAGGCCAGCGTACCACAAAAAAAAAGAAAAAGTTCAACATACAATTTGAAAAAATTTTCAAAACAGAATGTGAAATTTTAGATCTTTATCTACCTGGAAAGATAAATGTCTACAAAATTTCCATGGCAAGGTGGGATTTTATTTACTGTTTTCATATTTATTTAATTTAATAATTTAAGTGACTTTTAAAACCAGAATCACACAATAATTACAATTTTTAAATTTAAATATATTAATCAATTAGCAGTTACAACTCATTAGAATTTGTTTTATTGAGTAAGATGGTTGTCTCTTGACTGAGAACAGGCCCCAGGGATAAGGAATCATGGAATAAATTCATGTACTTCTAAAAGGGAATTGAAAAGATACCAGATTTACAAGGATAGTCTGTATCACCCTTGTTCTTTGTATTTTCAAAAATTTTAACCAGTAATTGCAAGTCATTTGTGCTACTGAAGAAACTGAGATATGTTTATTAATATGTAATATTCCATAAATATCAGTATTTAAATCTTTAAAAATGAATATATATTTTTTTCAAATCATATCAGTAGCAATTACAGTGACAACCTATTTTATCCATGCTTTCTTCAAAGACTGTGATTAAACCTCTAATAATTTAAAATGACCCAAAAGCCTTGCTTTCCAAGCTAGTGTGTAGTCTTGATGTATTGATGAGTGCTTGAAATCACAGAGTCAACAAAATACATCTTTCTGAGACAGAAATTTTACCCTCTATTATATTTACATTAAAGTATATTACAAAAATGTGGAATAGAGCAAGATAACCACATGAATTGTCAAAAACAAAAAATGGATTCAAAGAAATTCAACATGTGGATGAAAACTCTTGGGTCTGCCTATAGAGTTCTTACTTTCCTTATCCTTATAATTATTTCAGTAAGAAAGTTTGAGAAGTACCACTTTAAATATTTAAAGTACCACCGTAAATATTTTAATATCACGTTCCACCTGATCCAGCTTCAGAACATGAATACTGCATATAGTATGAATACCTAGGTGGGCCATTTGAAGCAAGAGACCCTCACACAATCCATTAGAAGATAGCCAGATGCCCATTATGATGAAAGAGTCATGGCTTACTGAGGAGGAGACTCTATCTCATGATTGTATCTAGAGATGAACTCACCTAAGCCAGAGTCCCAGCAAAGCTCTTTACTCTGTAGTTGAGTACATTATCAAAATTTTGCATCCTTAAGAACTTAGGTTATCTGTAACATGTTCCTGCGTCCTTAGAAAAAGGGGAAGTGTCAAAATGCCTGAATAGTACATTGCTTTTCAAAGACTCTTTTTGGTGAGTGGATATTTTAAACAAAATTGAGTCCCTGCTTTCAAAGCTTAACAAATTCACTTTTTTTCCCCTTGGCAACCAAGTAGTACTTAGCAGTTTTACTGGCTCTAACCAATCTCTTCCAGCTAGGCAAGGATAGCTGTTTTCTTTGGCCTGACTGTTTGGAATCATATGCAGGAATTTGGTTGGTCGAAAATATGCTTGACAGTTGAGTCCCCCTTCTCTCTGCCTTGGCTCTGTAGGCAGAGCTTGTTAAATTATTCTGTGTGAGTGTGTTGGTACCTGAAGTATGTGTATTTGCACATGCCACAGGGGTCTTATTCAATAATTTATTACTTTGATTCCTTAAGTAGACACTTGTGACCTGAGTAAGAATTCCTCTAAATGGACTTACCCAGTTATACTTGGGAAGTAAACTTTCTCTTGTTTGGAAGTTTAGGTTTAGAAAATGTTTGCATTAGCCCTTAAGTATTTGACATGGTATAGGATATAGAACATAGTATAGAAAGGCAAGATTAAACAAACTACAGGCCCTTCTGTGATGGATTCTCATTGAAACCTTTCATTGCCTGGTTTGGTCTAATGTTTATGTCCTTGAGTGATGTGGGCCCACTTCATCATGAATATGATTTCACACTCTTGTAATCTATTATTACCTTATTAGATTACTTGATTAATATCTAAATTTAATTTTACTTCTTTGTATCTAACTTGTATTCAGTCACTATAAGGTAAGAAATTATCTTACCATTAATTACTATGAACACCCATTCTTCCTAATCACTTCTTAGATTGTAAAAATAGATGTAGTCAGGATGAATCTCTGACTCTAAAATTGAGTGTAACAATATAAGTTTAGGGCTTCCCTGGTGGCACAGTGGTTAAGAATCCTCCTGCCAATGCAGGGGACACAGGTTCGAGCCCTGATCTAGGAAGATCCCACATGCTGCTGAGCAACTAAGCCCGTGTGCCACAACTACTGAGCCTGTGCTCTAGAGCCCGTGAGCCACAACTACTGAGCCCGTGTGCCACAACTACTGAAGCCCACGTGCCTAGAGCCTGTGGTCCGCAACAAGAGAAGACACCACAATGAGAAGCCTGCGCACCGCAACAAAGAGTAGCTCCTGCTCGCCACAACTAGAGAAAGCCCGCGTGCAGCAATGAAGACCCAACGCAGCCAAAAATAAATAAATAAATAAATTTATTAAAAAATACATATATATGTTTAAAATATTTTTTTTTTTTGCGGCACGCGGGCCTCTCACTGTTGTGGCCTCCCCCGTTGCGGAGCACAGGCTCCGGACACGCAGGCTCAGCGGCCATGGCTCACGGGCCCAGCCGCTCCACGGCATGTGGGATCTTCCTGGACCGGGGCATGAACCTGTGTCCCCTGCATCAGCAGGCGGACTCTCAACCACTGCGCCACCAGGGAAGCCCTAAAATTTTTATATAATTCAGCTTATTCTCTATGTTGCACTCTCTTTCTCTTATAGTGGGGTAGATTTCCATTAATTTGGGATTTCCCCTCCTTCACATTTCTTTAGGATATATATTTAAGAATATATCTAAGAATTTGGAGAGGATAAAAGACATTGGGGGAGGGGATCCATGTGGTCTCTCTGTCATATTTGCATGGAGATAGCAAATGAGATATCTACTCTCCTAATTTGTCCTAAGTTATCACTCCACTTGGTTTGCTGCCAAGATGTCCTCAGCTCCCTAGGCATACTTTCTTTGGTTGTGAGAGCTCTTTTTCCTGATTCTGTATCACTCATAGGAGCAAGGAATCTTTCTGCTTCTCTCACCCATCTCTGTGAGGCTGTTCATGGTCTTTTCAACTGAAGGTGTCACAGAGCCTTTCCCTTTCTAGGTACTTGTCTACCTAGAGAAAGAAAGACAGACAGACTGACAGACTGATTATTGACGTGTGTATCCATAAACAACTCTTAGAACAAGTATAGACAATTTGTTGTTTCTGGAAGCTTTTCCTAGGAACCAGGTACCTTTTGTTTCAGTGCTCCATAAACACTCAGATCTTTCTCCCTTGGGCTTTCCCTCTGAGAAGTGGGGTACAAGATCCTCTCTCTGGGATCCAGGGAGGTTTTTGCTCTCATTTGACCTTCGTTCCATCTTTCTCCATCTCCCCTGCTGGAAAAAAGATTTTCTAGTCTGGATAAAAGTCAGATTACCTTCAATTTAAAAAAATCTCTTTAACAACAACTAGGAAAACTTTCCTTAAATCAACCCTAAGTCAAGGAACATGGAGCAGACAGTCTGCTCAAATTAGGGAAAAGGAAAGCAAGAAATTCTGGAAGGAAAAAAGTAACATGGGTGAATATCACAGAAGTATTATCCCACCACATTTAGGTCTTAATTGTCTATACAAGTTACCACTATCTGAGCCTTGTGAAAAGAAATTAAAATCTTCTCTATTTTTTGGGAAATTTCCTTGGAATTGAACCAGTTGATTCAGTCATCCAAGGGATGGTTTTCTAAGCATCTTGTCTCTTATCTTTCCCCCTTATGCTACTTCTTTCATTAAAGAACAAAAACAAAAAACTCCATAAGTGTGTGGGAGAAGGAAAATAAAGTAGAACAAAAATTCAAATCGCTCTAGCTGCCATCTTGCGTCCCTGCGTGTGTGCGCCTTATCTCAGCTGGTCTGCCCGAGACCCCCTGATCGCCAACCCTAGTCCCCCGCACGGCCCCATTTCTGCTCCAACAAGATGAAAGAAGCTATCATGAACCAAGAGAAACTCGCCAAACTGCAGGCACAAGTGTGCATTGGTGGGAAAGGAACTAACTGCTCACAGAAAGAAGGTGGTTCATAGAACAGCCACAGAAGACTACAGAAAACGTCAGTTCTCTTTAAAGAAGTTAGGGGTGAACAATATCTCTGGTATTGAAGAGGTGAATATGTTCACAAACCAAGGAACAGTGATCCACCTTAACAACCCTAAAGTTCAGGCATCTCTGGCAGCAAACACTTTCACCATTACAGGCCATGCTGAGACAAAGCAGCTGACAGAAATGCTGCCCAGCGCCTTAAACCAGCTTGGCACAGACAGTCTGACCAGTTGAAGGAGACTGGCTGAAGCTCTGCCCAAACAATCTGTGGATGGAAAAGCACCACTTGCTACTGGAGAGGATGATGAAGTTCCAGATCTTGTGGAGAATTTTGATGAGGCTTCCAAGAATGAAGCAAACTGAATTGAGTCAACTTCTGAAGAAGATAAATCTTGAAGAAGTTACTGGGAGATGCTATTTTATATTATGACTGCTTTTTAAAATTTTGTTTATGGGTCTGATAAAATTTAGATCTCTAATATTTTTAAGCCCAAGCCCCTGGACACTGCAGCTCTTTTCAGTTTTTGCGTAATACAATGTCATTCTTTGCAGCTAATTAAGCTGAAGAAGCCTGGGAATAAAGTTTGAAACAAAGGTTAATAAAGTTTCCAAAAAAGAAAATATTCAAATCACTAGTAGTTTTTTCTTATAAGCTAACATAGAGAAAGACAAATTGCTGGCAGGGTTTGGTACATTCTGTGACTTTCTCTAACCTAAATTATGCTTTTTCTGAGAGTTGTTTATAAATACACAGGTCAATAATCAGTCAGTCAATCTCTCTCTTTGTCTCTCTCTCTTTCACATATCCCAGGAGAGCAAGTACCTAGAAAAAGGTCCACAAGTTTAATGTGCTCATAGTTGACATCATTGCTCATTTTGGCACTCTATCACCTGGAATCTGGTGACCAAGTTTTTTCAACAGTTATTCCATGTAGTCACTATCAATCACAGTTGACATACAAGATGAAATTTGTTTGATATCCTTGCTTAGTGGTTAAAAAGTGTGCTCTGTTACCAGACTGCCAGTGTTCAAGTCGCTGTTCTATCATTTATGAACTGGGGAAACAGTTTGGGCAAGACATTTAACTTTTCTAAGCCTCAATTCTTTATGAAGTAATAATAAGAACTACCCAAAAAGTTATTGCAAAAATTAAATGGAATAGTCTACGTAACGAGCTTAGAGTAGTGCCTAGCCCACAAAATACTTTAGCTTTTATTAATATTACTACTGTTACTCATATGAGGTGTTTTCTATTTAGAATATCCAGGGAAAGGTTGACATATGATTCCAAATCTGTGAAAATTCCATCTGCCTAGAGTTTCTCAAATGTAAGAAAGGTTTTATGATGTAATTGGGAGAATATGTGAGTAACCATTCTTGGAACCCTTGACTGTGGGGGCAGATTGGCTGTACCCATTAGTGATTGGAGCTGGAACAAGACCTATCACTGTCTACACTACACCACTTTATTAGGGGTTGTTTTTTTTGTTTTTTATTTATTTATTATTGTTTATTTTGTAATTTAATATTTTATATTTGTATTAAATTTGTATTAAATACAAATTTAATTTGTATTTAATATTATTTATTTATTATTATTTATTTATTGTTGTTTATTTGTTTTTCAGCACCTAAAGAATCCATAGTTGTGGGGAATCTTAGCTAATTTGAAGCTTTTCCTCATCCTGACAGATTGGATAGAATCTATGCCTAGTATCAAAAGTTATTATAGTTGAAATGCTCAGACTAGAAGAGTAAATGTTATTAGCTTTTCTTCCATGAGAAATCGGGCTTAAAAAGGGTAATTTAAACCCAAAACAAAGGGCCGACTGGCAGAGATACACATATCCACCTAGGGACAGATGGATTGAATCTACTCTTGTATTGGTAGCCAATTAGGTAAGTGAAAACTTCTGCTTTGAGTGTTTAGCTTCAAAAACTTCATATAACAGAAGTTTGATTATAATAACTGAAATTAGAAATAGAATTACAATGCTATATTGTAACTGGAAACTGAAAACAGGTGTGGTTCTTTGCTCCTCTCAAGCAAAGAACCAATTTTTGAGAGGGAGACATATATGAAGTTTGAATATATTGTATTACTGGAAAATAGGTTATATAAAAATTTTTGTAAAGATAAGCCCCAGGGTTGACCTCACACCAAGATGAGCAAATAATTCATCAATTATTGAACTTGTGAAAAGTAAATGGGAAATACTATGGTGTAGTAGAAAGATTATCTTAAAACCAGTTCTAGATCCTTTAAGCATTCACCAGTTAATTAATTAACTAATTAATTAAAATAGGATTGATTGTATGCCATTTCCTGATTGGATGAAAAAAATAAAATGGTATTAATGACCATAGTGAGTAGAGAACACAAAACTGGAGTCCAGAAGAGAAAGAAGAGCTGTCATGTATAATGGGTTCACTGGCTTAAAGTGGTAGTTAAATCCATGGGAGCGAGTAAAAATCATCCACAGAAAACAAATAGAAGAAAAAGAGGAGATAGACAAGGATGTAGCATAAACCTTCAGGGAGGAATAAAAGAAAAGAAGGCAGAGCTAACTGGGACAAATAAATGTCAGAGAAGTGGCAGAGAGCAGGCTAGGGGGAGAGGACTTTGAGGAAGTGAGGCTTCTGGTTCAAGATGACAGGTTGCACATACACTATCTCTTCTTCCACAAATCCCATGGAAATAAAATTTAGAAGTACCAAGGGTAAGAAATTTATAACAGTTCTCCAATGAGGCAGAGACATACACAAACCATTAACCTTGATGAATTTCTGGAAGATGGAAAGTATGTGGTATATTAAGGAATACAGGAGCAGAAGCACAGCCAGATGTGCACACCCAGAGGTTAATGTGGAGGCAGGAGCCAAGCTCCCTAATGGTGGTGCCTCCAAAATGCTTCCAACCTAGAGATAAAAGCTCCAGTTTCACGAGGGGTTACGGCTCCGATATCAAGGTTGATGTTTGTCTCTAAACGGTTGTTAGAGACAACAAGTTAGCACCTGTTCCGTAGGCACTGCTTGCCAAAGGAATTGGTTTGGGATTCCCAAAATAAAACCCAGATAGTGGGCCTAGCTTGCTCCCTGCTGTCTGCTTACACAGTTTAAAGGAAAGCTGTCTGTGGGCTCAGAGCTCACAGTCCATCCCTCTCACTGAAGAGAGGCCTAGTGGGGAAGAGAACTACATGCCGGTAGAGGGAAACCAGGTCAGCAACGTGTTCCAAGTAAGTAGTCCTCAGTTCATGAGTTTAAATGGACACATATCATATTAGAGGAAAAATAATCATACACACATATGCACAGTGCCAATATGAACCAAGGAATCTTTGAAAGAAACTAATTATTCAGGACACAGAATATAATTTCATATATATCTTCATAAACACTAAGGAACAATAAAGAAATATTGGAAATTTAAAAATATGATGTCTGAAATTTTCTTGAAAAATTAAAAAGAAGTGCTGGAATAAAAACCTGAGGAAATCTAGAAATTAGCCTAAAAGAAAAATAGGAATGTATAGAAGAAAACTTTAAAGTCTTAAAGGATCTATCTAGGAGAACTACAGTCTTTCAAAAAAAGTTTCAGAAAGAAAAGGGAATATTTTAAGGAAATTATTGGAGAAATAATGGATGAAACTATATTTCTGAGACATAAACACATGGATCCTCAGCTTGAAAGGGCACACAGAATGAGGAGGACATGAATGAAGAAGAAAAACCATACCTAGACAGAGATTCAGGAAAAGTAGAAAGATCCCAAAAGCCTCCACTTACTGCCTCTAATAAATGGAAATGCAGCTTCTCATCAGAGACACTATATGCTTGAAGACTGAGGTCTGAGAAAAATGTGATGTGTAATCTAGAAGTAAATGCTCAGCCAAACTATCAAGAGTTCCAGTAAACTAAGGACGTTTTTAGATATGCAAGACTTAGAAAACTTTACCGCTTGTCAACCATCCTCTTTGGAAGACTTACTCTCTATTTATCCAACAAAACAACAAAGGAATGTGAGAAAAAGGGAAAAGAAAGTGAGATCCATGAAACAGAATACCTAATCTATTGTATATTATGGTTGTGTAGTAGAATCCCTGTTTTGTAGGAAACATACGCTACAGCATTCAGAAGTGATAGAAAATTGAGTCAGCAGTTCACTCTCAAGTGATTCAGAAAAACATATGCTTTGTATTGTACCTTCAACTTTTCTGTAATTTTGTGATTATTTTGAAATTAAAAAATTAAAACAAAACAAAACGAAGAAAAGAGGCTATACAAGGTTAAAAAACAAGCCCCCTCACCCAAGGCATGGCCTACCTAAAACTCCATCCCCATCCTCCATTCCCCAGCACTCTCTATCCCACCTTCCTAGCATCAATCAACAGTTGACGTACGTAGTAATGTATTTAATTATTTATATGTTTCTTATCTTTTGCCTCTGCCTCACTGCTGGAATAAAATTTGTGAGGAGCTCTTCATTGCTGTATCCCCAGAACATGGAAAACTGCCAAGAACATACTGAGTTCTTGATAAATATTCGTTGAGTGAACTAATAATCTTGTTATTACAAACATTAGTAATAAGTAAAATGTCATTCTTTATAAAATATTAATGCTTTCCAAATACTAAAATTGCAGCTACTCAATATTGCCTATTATTTGAGGTTACAAATTTTCACTTCCATTTCTATGTGAAAAGAAATCTACTCCAACACCACTTTTAAGATTATTGTCCCCCAAGATTTTCTTGAAAATGAGATGTCTTCTGCAAGTCAGTCCAAAGGAGGAAAGTTTCAAATGCTAGATTGCAATCTTAAGAGTATTGAGAAGATGGTTTGCTACATTATTTCTTTTTCAGAACAAGGTATCAGTAAAAATATTAGGATAGGTAGCAGAAGATTTTAAAAAAGGAAAAATAATTCCAGGATGACAGTGATATAGTAGGTTTAGAGTGCAAATTAGAACAGCGAATAAGATGGCTCCAAAAATAATTTCCTGTAATAAAATGTGATTAAGAAGCTAAGTGACCTTAGTGATAAAAAGAAAGTATAGCATCATAAAAATAAACAAACATAAGCAATGTGCCTTGCCCCCTTCCCTGTTTGTTAGTTATGTGCTCCTTCCAGCTGAACAAAATTAATGGCCCCTGCAATCCCCATCTCCACTCACTGTCCAGTCACTGTTTGATTTTGCAGGGAACTATATCTAAATAAGTATAATATTATAAATGCTGGGGTTTTTGATTAACCTACAGACAAAGCAGAGTTAGCTACTTTTAGTTCTAAGAAGAGAAGAGAAATGATATAAAATCGGATGTTACAAAGTATGAGACAATGCCTAAAACGGATGAGTCAAGAAATAGAAGGTTGTGTTTTATTTGAAGACACACATTAGCAAATTTTAAAAACTTAATAAATAAAAATAGGCCTTTAGAGTTTAAGGTGGGAAATCCTTGTGGGAATAGGGAAGTGAGAAAGCAGTGTAAGTCAACAAAACTCCTCATTCTTCATGGTAGGGGTAGCAGTTAGATATAGTTTAACTTGATAAATAACTAAATGAATAAATATAAACATTATGGATATAACCACCAAAAGAAACATAACTTTATATAAGTGGTTATCAAAAATGAGGAGTAAGATTGAGGGTGAAGGATAGTTTATTCTTTAGTCTCAAATCCTCTTTCAGTTTGGATTTGAAATTTTAGATTATATACTAGATGTGCACAGAAAAATGTCTGGTCTGATCAGCCTCAGCTGTGAGCATTGGTTCCCCCAAGTGGGATGGAGCGATAGTGAGGAGAGGACTTTTTATACTCTTCAGTAGAGTTTTCAATTTTTTTTTTTTTTTGCAACAAGTATACATTATTTTGTCATTGACTAAAATTATATATCTAATGATACGTATGTACTATTAGGTAATAAGAAGATGTATAGGTAACAGAGGTAAATGCTAGATCAGATAAGAACTAAGAGTTCATTGGATTTGCAGCTGGAGAGAGACCCAACGCGTGCAACTCCCATAGATGGTAGGAACACAGTAAGATTGCAAGGGAACCCCCTTCTCAGTAAGGAGTGCAGAGGAGTAGGGGTGGCAGATACAAGTGTAAACTATTTTCAAGAAGTTATGATGAGCAAGGGAAGGGAGGGACATTTAATAATCACCTAGACTGTAAAATAGACTGTGTCGTGTTGAATAGCTTTAACTTAAAATGAAAGGATCATGATACATAAAGAGCATTAAATGGTCACATAAAGATTTTTCCAAGAAAAGATTATATCTACATCTTTCCATTTTGGATGAGGCAAGCATCCAACACATTTTTATGGAGGCTTATTTTTACAATTTTAAGGCTTTTCCTGTCTTCCCCCCTTTAGTCCACTCTTTCAGAAATGCCTTTTGTAGACACTCTCTACAGAGGCTTTTAAAGCTATTGAGAAGTAATTATGTCTCTGTATTGCACATGATTGAGGAGCCTTTGACTATATCTGACTATTCGCACATATTTGTGAAAAGTGAAATATCAGTGTTTTATTTCATTTCATAAAGTTATGCTACATTAAACTCCAGTCCTTAGTCATTATGACAAATGTGCTTAATTGATAAACCATCTATCTTTGCCATCCAGAAATAACTACTGAATGAAGCTTGATTGTCTTTAGTAACTAGGTCACTCTTTGGGTGAAACCAAGGTACCTCTGCCATTTCAGGGTGGCTTTCTGGGCCGGATATCAATTTGCACAGTCAGATCAGGTCAAGGAAAAAAAATCTGAGATAATTTTGGGGGTTTTTTGGCCGCTATTCTCTCTTGTTCCCATTCTTCCTCTATCCTCTGTCCTTTGTGCTGCCCCTCAGCTTATTCATGCCTAGCATCCAGATATATTTAGCATCTTGCCCAGTGCCCAGTGCCTCCACAATACAACTTCCAGCAGAACCTGATCTCCAGAAGGAATCAGAGAAATTCATCCAACCTGAGATAAAGCTAGTACAATGTCTTGCCTCATTAGGCCCTTGATAAATGTTAAATGCATGAATAAGATGTCGGTGACTGAAAATGCTTCTTCTGGTTGGTGATTGTTGTGTAACAAACTACCACAAAATTGAGTGGAGTAAAAGCCATTTTCTTATGCTCATGGATTCTGAGGATCAAGAATTCAGAAAGGCACAGAAAGGACTGCTCTTCTCTGCTCCATATGTTTGGGATCTCAGCTGGAAGGACTCAGATAGCTGGGGGTGACTCAGATGTCAGGGCTGGGACAGCTGGGAGTGGGAGGATCACTCTCAAGATGGCTTCTTCACGTGTCTGCTGTCTGACTGGGACAGCTGAGGGTCAGGCTCACCTGGGATTGTCACCAAGAGGGCCTACATGTGGCTTTTCCAGAATGGTGGCGTCAGGGTAATTGGATTTCTTATAAGGCAGCTCAGTGCTCTAAGAGTGAGTGTTCCCTGAGTCCGAGCGGGAGGTTGCATGGTCTCTTATGAACTAGCCTTGGGACTCACATAGTATCATGTCCAACATACTCTATTGATAAAAGAAGTCAAAAAGCCCACCACAACTTGAGGAGAGGGGACTGAGGCAACCTCTCAATGGGAAGAGTGTCAGCAAACTCGTGGCTGTGGTTAACATAGTCACAATGCTTCATCAGTTGTTTAAGATGATTTTCATCTTTACAGAGGATAAGAAGTGAAAAAACCAAACAGTGAACAGAAGAAATACCAAGAACCTGTGAGCAGGTGGAGAAAAGATTTTTAAGAAAGGGATCATTTTAGTGATGCATAAATGATTCAAGACAATCTCAAGAAGCCTCTCTTTAGGATTTTAGGATGACTTTATTTATTGAACGTTTTCAGACTACTGAACGTACTGTCATACCAACTTCTAAGTTTCTTTATGCATTTTCAAACATTTCTTCATGAAGTAAACGGGGAAAGGAGAAAGAAACTAACATTAATTGAATTCCTTCTGTGTTCCAAGATCCCAAAGACTGCACATTATTTGCAGACTGGAGAGGCTGCAAATCCTGCCTTTTAAAATATTTAACAGTCCTTCCTTTCGGTTCTCTCTTCCATTATATTTTACTATGAGCAGAAGAAGCAGCCAGGGGGCACTTTCAACACTGCCTGGAAATCTCCTGGGCTCTATCACCCAGTTCATAAGTTACAATTTTTATATTTCCATCTAATCATAGTCAACAATGTTGCTAAACCCTTTGCCACAGCATAACCAAGATCCTCTTTCTTTTTCCAACAGCGTTTTCTTTATTTCATTTTTGCCCTCACTAATAACCTTGTAGTAGACTCTCAGACTCCTTCAAGACTCTTTAGGTTCAAGACTCTTTAGGTTTTTCACAATCTCCTCAAAGTCCTTCCAGTTTTTGCTTATCATGCAGTTTCTAAGCCACTCCTGCAGTTTTAGGTTCTTGTTATGGCAGCAACCCTACTTCCAGATACCAAAATGTATGTTAATCATCTATTGCTCTGTAACAAAACCCAAGAACTTAGTGGGTTAAAACAAAATAATCATGTATTATTTCTCACAGATTCTGTTAGTTAGGAATTCACAGCACAGAGGGGATGATTTTTCTCTGCTCCATTATGTCTGGGGTCTCAGCTAGGAGACTCAAAAGTTGGAAGCTAGAAGCATCTGAAGACCTGTTCATTTGCATGTCTAGTAGTTGATGCTGAATGTTGGCTCTAGGTCTAGCTGGAGCTGTTGGTTACAACAGTCACATGTGGTATCTCCTTGTGGCCTGGACTTCTTTACAAAATCGTGGCTGGATTCCAAAAGGCAAGCATCTGGAGAGCTGTATCCTTTTAATGACCTAGCCTTGGAAGTCACAGAGTATCACTTCTGATGTATTACATTGGTCTGGTCAGTCACAAGCTCCCAGGAAGATCTAGGGACGAAACATAGATATCACCTTTTCGTGGAAGGAGTGTCAGCCTCATTGTAAAAAGAGCACGTGGATGGGATTTGTATAGGTGTTTCCATTTTTGGAAAAATATAATCTGCCATAGTCATTAAAGCTTTAAGTTATGTCAAGGATGAAAACACTCTCAGGCACATCAAGCCATACATAATATGCTTCCAATTTACTCACAATAGTATATCTATATCTATATCTATACCTATCTATATATATATATACACATACACACGTGCACTATTGTGAGTAAATTTATATATAAACTATTATATATAACTTTATTTTAAAAGTAGATTGTCAATTTTTTCTAATTTTATCGAAAAATTAAAGGAATCATGGATATAGCATTGACAAATAACTGAAGTTAATTTAATAAAAATGTACATTTTTTAGTATTATAATCAATGGTAAACATTTAATTTAATAGAATTCCAAAATATAAGAGCAAATGTTAAAGACTTGCCTTAAAAATATTGAATCTTTGAGAAGAATGTTACCAAATATTCAGAATAATACAAATTTTTTAATCTTCCATTTAGAACATTATATAAAATTATACTGAAGTTGAATTTGTGTTTTATACTTATATTTGCACAGTACATAGTTAATCTAAAAAGAGGGCGGTACTGAGTACAACTCTATGTCGATGGACATATGCACGAAAAGGGAAATCTCAGCTATTTGTGCATGTTGATTCCACGATCCCAAATATATAGACCCATAGAGCATCTACAAGCCTCTGCATGGGAAAGACTTTATCATCCATAAACAGCTTCGTGGGAAATAGGTACTCTTTGCATCTGACTTTCACTGGTTATTTGGCATAATATAGACCCTTACAATTCAAAATGTGGTTCGTGGACCAGCAGCGATAGCATTATTGGAGCTTGTTAGAAATGAAGACTGTCAGATCCTCCTGGAACCACTGACCCATAATCTGTATTTTTTACAAGATCCCTTAGTGATCTGTGGGTATATTGAGAGCACTGTGACAGACAACATTCTATAACTTGATTATGTTAAAATTTGTAGATGGGCATGCAAATTATTTTAGGGACTGACCTTTACTATAGTTTGATGGGATTATTTTCCTGTGTGTTTCAAATATCACTGACTTTTGATTTGCCACTTAGCCACATGAAGCACAAGTTTTCTAACCACAGTATTTTTTGACCAAATCATTTTTAACCAAATTAATTAACACATATACTGACTGCCTAGATTCAACAGTACATTTTTTTTGCCATGTTTCCTTTAACTTTCTGTAAGTGTGTAAGACCTTTTTTTTAAATTATTATTTAGAGGTAATTTAAGAACATGATAAAACTTCATCCATCACTATTTTCTCATACTTCTTCTAAGAATAAAGATGCTTTCTATTCTGATCTTAATACCATTAACAGGGAAGAGCAAAACCAGACTCCATGTTTGATCTGTTTCTTTGACTTTAACCTTTGCTTTTCATTGCTTTTGTTATTATAATCATACATAATGGCCTGCCTCAGGGAACCCTGCCCCTCTGCCTGAATGTTAAACTAAAGTGTCTCTGTTCAGCTCACAGGGAGACAATTTGACCCTGCCCACCTGTGGATGGCTGCAAGGAAGAAGAAATTAACACATCCCCTCACTGAGGCTGGCCATTCCAGGGGATATTTGCAAAACTTATGGCCTTTTTACTTTAATTCCTCACCTCCTCCCCCTCTCTGTGCTATAAAAGAAACTGGCATCCAAACCCCGATAGGATGGTTTATCGGAGACACTAGTCTGCCTTCTTCTCGGGCTGCCAACTTTCCGAATAAAGTCATGTTCCTTGCCTCAACACCTCGTCTCTGATTCATTGGCCTGTCAGGTGGCGAGCAGAGTGAGCTTGGACTCAATAACATTAACACACCTGATAAAATTAGGAGTAATTGCTTAATATCATTTAATATCAAGTCCATGGTCAATTCACCCCAAGTGTCTTTTATAATGTTTTTAAATCCAGGAGCAGAGATCATTTTTGTTTGTTTGTTTTGATTGGAAAAGAAGGACATAACATCAAGTTTAGTTTTAAAACCTTTTCTTTGAAAAATGGTTTCAACCTTTGGCATCCCAGTTTGGGTAGAAGTTATGGAAGGAAGAAGTTTAGAGGCAAAGGTTTTGGAAACGATTCAGGTAGGGAAGACAAATGTGGACCAAATCTTTACGAATTAAGAAAATGGAGCATGAAAAGACATTGAATCTGAGCAAACATTTTTAACAAGAGTCCATCAGATTTTCTTAAAAATAAATATTTGTATAGTGTTCCTGCACACAGGGGCCCTGTTGGCTCTTTCAAAAAGGGAAAAAATGGAGGCATTACTATTCACTATCTACTATTCATTACTTTTTGCATTCTTTTTATAGATGAGAGTCACAGAATATATATTCTTAATTGAGAATCTTCACTATGTGCATAATTTTTTAAAGGTTAGAAGTCCTAGCTGAAGTGAACATGGCATCATACTAAAAAAGGCAGTGTGTTAGAGCAACAATTTTGAAGAGCAAACACTTGAGGTTCATAGAAGGTCACTTCTGTAGGCTCTTCTCTTAAAGTAACTTTAAACCCTTTTTCCTCTAGCTTCACAGCTTGGGAGGTCATTAGGGAAGGAAGAAGGTGGTGAGGATTTGGGAAAAAAGGTGAGGATTTTATGGGATACTGATTTTATGTATAAAAAAGAGGGAAAATACCTGGGCCAACACTTATTCTGGCCACTCTCAAAGCACTGATTTCACTAATGAGACTAACAGCTTTGAAAAATTGACTGAAAAAATTTGTAATTAAAATACAGTTTGATAAAATATTCACTAGGTCGATATGATTTTATTTTTAAGACATTGACACAAATACAATATACTAGTTTATTCTTTTTTTGTTTTGATTGAATATTTTGGCATCACATGGATACAAACTGTATGGGAACATTTGCTAGAAATTGTAGGCCTTCTACTAAAAGGATAAAGGGAGTAATGCAGTGGAAAGGCATTGGATTCTTGATTTAGGCAGTTTAGAATCTTTGTTCTGTTACTAGCTATAAACCTGGTTAAGTTATTCAGCTTCCCGAAGCCTCACTTATTAAATGGGGATACTCACCTCCAGGGTTCTTAGGAATACATGAAAAAATACAGAGTACAGTTCTGGCAAAGGCAGGTACTCAAGAATGTGCATCAGCCTTGCTTTCATTATCCTTATCGATTTTGACAATATATCTGATCCTGGGACCACCAAACTGTACTGAGAGGGATAATCTGAAACACTAGGTCTTCAAAATCAGATAATTCCTGCCACTCAGAAAACTGGTAATTGGTCTATTGTCCAACATGCAAGTTAGATGATTAGTAGATTCTTCAGTTTTTACTAGCTCTCTGTTAAACTCTAATTCTACAAGGCACTCTGTGACAGAAAACTCTATGGGCAAATGATGTTGGTACACTTTCTAGACCTTATTTTTGTTCTGGTGTATCTCAATTTGACATATTGCACTAAATGACATCTTTCCTAATAAAATACCTTTTAAAAACTCCAAATCTGTCTCCTTTGTCTGCTCTACAAACACCCTAGTGTGTCACTGTCTTCTCTCACCTGAGCACTGTTTGTACCTCCTACTTTGTCTTCAGGCCTCCTCTTCTGTCCCACAGAGCAGGCTGGGTCATTTTTTAAAAATGTAAACCAGATCCTACTATTTACTTGTTAAAAACCCCAAAATGCTTTCCATTACTCTTAAAATAAAACCCAAATGCCTTTTCCTGCCTTACAAAATCCTACATGATCTTTCTTCAACCCCACAAGAGGAGCATCCCATCTTCCCACTCATCCACTATTCCAGGAACATTCCGGTCCCACTCTGTACATATTAAAAGTACAACATTTGCTCACTTTGGGGCCTTTTCACTAACTCTTTTCTTTCTACCTGAATTAATTCCTCCCTAATTTTTACATGGCCTGCTCCTTGCTACACTTTAGATTTGGCCATTCTTCAGAGACACTTGCCCTGATTACCCTGTTTGAAATAGTCTTCTGGTCACTCTATTTTAATTCTTTGCATAGCATTTTCCTCTAATATTCTTCACATTTATACCTACCTACCTACCTACCTATCTTTCCATCTTCACTTATTATTTCTCCCAGTACCATGTGTGATTTATTAAAACAGGGACCTTGCATTTCTTGTTCACCTGGACTAGTGCTTGGGATAACCATCAGCTTAATAGATACACTTGAAGAACAAAAGGCATGACTCTCCTGCCCCTATTCTATCTTTATTCTTGGATAGCAGAGAAGTAGTTTGATACAAAGAGGAGAGGCTAGGAAAAGCGCAATGGGGAAGAAAAGCAAATATGCCATGACTATATCTAAGAAAGTTCTATTGTTTAGAATTTAACTTGAAGACAATTTTATGTTACCAAAACAAAAAAAGAATTCTTGAAAGGAAGATTTATTTTAATAAATAATTGTCTTACCACCAGCAGCCAACTATTAATCTGATGAAGCTTGACTTTCTAAGTGATTGCAGATGTGCCGTGTTGTTTGCCTGTAATTTGATAATTAATCGTTGAGCTATCTGAGGTTTACAAGATACAGTCTTTTTCTTTTCTCCTTTTCCATTTTTTTTCCACCACGCACTATTACACAGTACATGGTGAGTTTTACCTATAGATGATAAATACCTGAGATTCAAACAGCATGTATTTTAATGACAATGCTCTACATCTGTGTTCTACTTTGTACACTGCAAAATGTTCTCACATTTTTTACCCATTTGTTCTTCTAAAATATTTTATTTATGAAATGTGTTTCTTATATTGTATATGTCCCTTTATTGGAAATTCTCTCTTATTATCAAATAAATAAATATATTTCTGGAAATATTATGCATGTATTTTTCTTCTAAAAATTTAAAAAATTAAAATTTTCCCCAAGTATGGAATTAACTCAGGCTTTCTAATGTGTTTTACCCTTTGGATCTTCTGCCAATGCTTTTTGAAAAGTGTATGGCAATTTTTCCATGCCTATTACAGAGATCTTTAAGTTCTAGTCCAGTGTTCCTTGTTTCATCTAATTCTCCCTCTTTTGTTTACCAAATCCCCATGAAAACCTTTTTGTAGCTTTTGCACTCTTTTCTGTCTGATGTTTGGAAGCTCTTCCTTCAAAGCCTCTTGCAGTGGCAGAGATCAGGCATGGTCCCTGACATGTTTTAAAAGATTTCTTGCAAGATTTTAAGTATTTTATATTGCTCATCCTTTAATTCTACAAGTTTTTACTTTATAAGTAGAAGTCTTTTTGTATATATCTTGACAGAATGCAATCCTGGCTTTTAGTTTTTGGTCTTTTTAATTTAGTTTGTCTTTTCTTCAACAGACCTTTTTAGGTATTGCTATTTCTTATAATGAAATATTTTGTCTTATTTGAAAACTGTCTCCTCATCTGATTTTTAACAGAGCAGGAAAATTTCATTTCTGACATCTCTCTCTCTCTCTGCTCCTTCATCTCTTCACATGACTGTGGTCTTCTTCCCTTGAAGAGTTTATGCTTCAGAACATTACACTGTGTCTTAATAAGTTCGAGCTGCTATAACAAAGTATTATAGACTGAGTGGCTTATAAACAACAGAAATTTATTTCTCACAGTTCTGGAGGCTAGGAAGTCCAAGATCAAGGCACCAGCAGATTTGGTATCTGGTGAGGGCTTGCTTCCTGGTTCATAGATGGCCGTCTTCTCTTTGTGTCCTCACATGGTGGGAGGGTCAAGGGAGCTCTCTGGAGTCTCTTCTGTGAGGGCACTAATGCCATTAATGAGGGCTCCACCCTCATGACCTAATCACCCCAAAGGCCTCCATCTCCAAATACTGAGTCAGGCTGGGACCTGGGACCCTTTGCTGCAAGTGCTGCAATGCTTGCACCTGGACAAACACCTCCTCCAGCAACAAAACACAAACAATATGGGACTAAAAATAACTACATGCACCTGCAGTTGTGCCAAATTCTGGATTAAAAATACGAAAAGACCAAAAAAAGACCGATTGCGACTTATGAAGAGCTGGGAGCAAAAGCAGGGTACTGAGCATGCCCCCTGCACTCAGCAACACCAGAGGAGTGGGCAAAACACCTAAGCCACCCCTTCGGCTGGACCCCTGGACACACCCCTACTCTCACCCCATATAAAGAACCAGCTGCCCCACCTTGGGAGCGAGCAAGGGAACCTGTTACTTGTTTTTGCTCCCCAGCTGCTGCAGCAGAGGCCCCAATAAAGCCTTGCCTGAATTTCCTATTTGGTTTCTAGTCAATTTCCATTGATTGGGGAAGGCCAAGAACCTCTGGTCACGGTATCAATACCATTACATTGATGATTAAGTTTCAACATATGAATTTTGGGGGACACAAGCATTTAATCTGTAGCGTGTAGTAAGGCAATTTTAAATTGCTACAGGGTAACACTTCTCTGTAGTAAAGGTAAAGTAAATGTGGGTTGCTTAGTAAGTTTGTCTTTACTTTAATCCATGGAATGGGCCATTAAAATGTCCACCTATTCAACTGATGGTTATCATACAGAGATAACATGCAAGAAATTGCTTAATCAGTCTTAACCATTTTTGCAGCAGTCTTCCCTACTGTTTGCTGAACTAACTCCTGTCTCACCTTCTACAACATTTTCTCTGGGAAGCCTTTCCTGACACTTGAAGCCTGGGTTAGGTACTCTCCCTCTATGCTTCCACAGCACCCCACACTAACTCCTCATGGGCCTGATCACATATCATCTGCTTCTTTTCTCTTTTTCTACATTTGTTGGTAGGCACCGGGAGGGCAGGGAAAACACCTTGTTTGCAGCTATATTCCTAATCTTAACAAAATACTTGCACATACTTGGTACTTAATAAATATTATTAGATTAAATTCTTTGGTTGTAGTTGGTGAGACAGGTAGTTCTTTGGTTATTTATGCCTCTCAAGAATATCTGTTACCCTAAGCCCTCTTTTAGTCTTGACAGACTTTTGAGCAAGATTCATGAAAGAATCTTATAATCGTGTTCAATAACCTTCAACCTTATAATCATGTTCAATAGCTTTCAGTTTCCAATATCTTTTTTCTTTTCGTTTATAAAATGTGTTGGTTATTTATCTTTTTCAGGAGAATTGACTGTCAAAGCTCTAGAGAACTTAGAGGAAAATTCACCTACCAATCCCCTTTCCTCATTTTAAAGTTGAGGACACTCAGGCCCAGAGATATCTGTGTGAGTATTAATTAGTTAATTGACAGCTTCAGCACAAGAACCTAGCTTCTCTGTCTCTCACTGCCTCACACTGCTGTATGTCACTCAAAACAAGAGCCAATGGCTTAGTTAGGGAATACTTATAAGTCACAAAAAAATAGTAAAGTTATCAGAAGCAGGACTGTTTCTCTTCTTCAACAGTCTGATAATACTACTCATTTCTTAAACTGTGATATGTTCCTCTAGATGATTTACTTTTTGTAAATTTTTGCCTTGACCTTGGTCTACAGCATTCCCTTTTCTTCCTCCTACAACAGAGGCAGAGGTTTCCCTTGTGGGTAGAGAATCATACCTAGATGTTGAATAAGATCTACTAGTTGGAAGATGGACTCGCACTGGGATTCTTCAGGGTAGTGCTATGCTTTGAAAGAAATGAGGTCATTGATAATGTAAGCAGTGATTGTGGCAGATCAATCACAACACTAACATTGCCCACATTTTTGGCCTCCTTTCGCACTCTCACAACGGACTTAGCATCTGCTGATCCTGTGCCTGCAACCATTTTGCATTTGGGTAGAAGATCAGCTTTCTTCTTACTGTAATTCCCTCCTGTATATTCTGGGCTGCCCCTTCCTTGCTCTGTTTTGACCACGTCAACACACTTCCATCTTATTTCTGATTTGCATCCATTTGTTACAACCTCCTAACTGCTATTATCCCTTTCCTATTCTCTTCACTGTCAAAGGTTTATCCTTCACTATCATTTTACTGGGATCTCTAGTAGGAAAGGAAAGTTGTGTTCAGCTTAGTTTCCATCTTGAGCAATTATGCTTGTTTTTTTAAAATTTTAAATAAAAATAAATTAATGTTCTTCATTTTCCATCTGGATTCTGAAACATTACTCATGCTGGTTATATTGGGTGAAAAATAATGAATCATTGTTCTGTATCATATGCCCCCATCTGCTATAGAATTAGGTGATCCCCATTTCTAGATCTAAAACTTGTATGTCCTTAATAAAATAATATGTGTAATTGGCAAAAATATAAATGAATCAGTAATCACTTCTTTATTTCCTCTCTTTTGACTATAATTTAAATAATTAAAATATTACAGAACAAAAATCTCTACAAAAACATGCAAAATGTCAGATGTGTAATATCTTAATGTTGTTTGAGATCCAGATGTGTCTAAGAAATGAAGAGCTAATTAGAGGTAATATTTATCTCCAGTTATAGGAGCTAATATCAGGCAAAACTTGGAAGGTTCAGTTCAGATAACCATCCAAGTGCTTGGCTGCTGATCTCAAACCTTATCTGAACTATCTGAACCTCTCAAGTCTTGAAAACTGGGCTGGATGTCTTTATGAGAACAGCCTCATCTGGGGTATTTGGGTATGTTTGATTCCAGCTGGAACCCAAAACTGCAGAGAGAGGCAAAAATGAAGAACAACTGAGGGGAAACACTGAACTTCCTCAAACCTCAGAAAGAGGCTTTGGTTAAATTTGTAGCAAAGGTTAGGGATTATAAGCAGCTTCTATTTTATGTGGCTGCATTCATTCAGCCTTAAAAAATCCTATTTTAATCTTCCAAATGAAAGGTCATTAATATTTCTTTGCTTTTGTCTGGGAAATATAATGAAACATCTTTAAAACAGTGAAACTCTGCTGGTTTTACATGACACAGGTAAGAATTTGACAGCATATGATTGCTTCAAATGGTAAAGTGCATGTCACTGATCATTGATACATACCTAGGTTTGGTTTGGGACATCACACCAAATGGAGCCTTCAATCAAGCTGTAAGAACACCGTAAAATATAGTCCACTGTAAGCACAGAGAGTAAACAAGAATAAATTATTCTCTATTGTGTTGTTATTTATCAACTGTGAGGATTACACATATTCAAAACACACTTTTTTTCTTTCATTTTTACAGCTTCATTTCACTTTTTTTTTTTTGAGGTACGCGGGCCTCTCACTGTTGTGGCCTCTCCCGTTGTGGAGCACAGGCTCCGGACGTGCAGGCTCAGCGGCCATGGCTCATGGGCCCAGCCACTCCGCGGCATGTGGGGTCTTCCCGGACCGGGGCACAAACTCGCGTCCCCTGCATCGGTAGGCGGACTCTCAACCACTGCGCCACCAGGGAAGCCCTTCATTTCACTTTAAATACACCAATTACAATTGAGGGATTTTGAACATATGAATATGTAGATGTAGTGCACTAAAATTTGTTAATCGCCTACTATGTGTTAACTATATGTGCATAATCTCACAACAGCTCTAAGAGGTAGATATTATTAACCTAATTTTACAGAGACTGAGGTTCAGAGAGGGCTGTTTATTTGCTCAAGACTACACAGCTAGTGTGATGGTTAATTTTATGTGTCAGCTTGGTTGGACCGTGGTGCCCAGATAGTTGGTCAAACATTATTCTGGATGTTTCTGTGAGGGTGCTTTTGGATGAAATTCACATTTAAATTGGTGGATCTAGAGTAAAGCAGATGGCTTTCCATAATGTGGGTACCTCATTCCATCAGTTGAAGACCTAAGTAGAACAAAAGACTTGCCTCCCAAAGCAAGAGGAAATTCTGCCAGTAGACCGCCTTTGGATTAGTCTGTAACATCAGCTCTTCCTGGTCCAACAGCAGATTGCCTTTAGACTCTAACTGTAACTCTTTCCTGGTCTCTAGCCTGCAGGCCTTCCCATCCCCTGTTGGACTCTCCAAGTCTCCACAATTGTGTGAGCCAACTCCTTAAAAATTAAATCTCTTTCTCTCTCTATATATATATATACACACACATCCTATTTGTTCTGTTTCTCTGTAGAATCCTGACTAATACAGCTAGTAAGTGGGGAAGCCAAGGCTCAGACCTCGTTCTGTTAACTTTCAGAGCCTTGAACCAAATCTCATTTTATATAAACACTTTTCTTTTTCTGCTGCTGAATTTATAGTTCAGTTTGTCAAAATGTGAATTATATGATCACATTTACATTCATATACACCTGTATGCATGTCAATATGTAGTTATTGAGTGTGTGCTATGTGGTCTTGTTTATATGTGTGTGAGTTACAAAGTTTTGGCTTTTGCTGTGGAACTCCTTAATCAAGGAGAATGATGAATCTTGTCCTCAACATATAATTAATCTTGTGACGATAAACTCATTTCACCATACTTACTATTGCATAATGGTAATATTTTCCCCCTATGGCATTATTATTGGCTAAATTTATCCCTAAAACCTGAGGTTTATACCTGAATCCTAATAATTGAAAATATTTTCCTGAATTTCCCCCAAATTTTGGCTTCATGGAAAATATTCAAAATTTTTTTACTGTTAAAATAATGATAATTCTATCTGATTATTCACTTCTCATGTACTTTTTTTTTTTACTACATCTTTATTGGAGTATAATTGCTTCACAATACCATGTTAGTTTCTGTTGCACAACAAAGCAAATCAGCCATATGCATACATATGTTGCCATATCCCCTCCCTCTTGAGCCTCCCTCCCATCCTCGCTATCCCACTGCTCTAGGTCATCGCAAAGCACTGAGCCGATCTCCCTGTGATATGCTGCTGCTTCCCACCTGCCAACTCTTTTACATTTGGTAATGTATATGTGTCGATGCCACTCTCACTTTGCCCCAGCTTTGCCCTCCCACACCATGACATCAAGTCCATTCTCTATGCCTACCTCTTTATTCCTGCCCTGCAACTAGGTTCATCAGTACCATTTTCTGTGTGTGGTTCCATATATATGTGTTAGCATACGGTATTTGTTTTTCTCTTTCTGACTTACTTCATTCTGTATGACAGACTCTAGGTCCATCCACCTCGCTACAAATAACTCAATTTCATTTCTCTTTATGGCTGAGTAATATTCAATTGTATATATGTGCCACATGTTCTTTATCCATTTATATGTCGATGCACATTTAGGTTGCTTCCATGTCCTGGCTATTATAAATAGAGCTGCAGTGAACATTGTGGTACATGACTCTTTTTGAATTATGGTTTTCTCAGGGTATATACCCAGTAGTGGGATTGCTGGGTCATATGGTAGTTCTATTTTTAGTTTTTTAAGGAAGCTCCATACTTTTCTCCCTAGTGGCTGTATCAGTTTACATTCCCACCAACAGTGCAAGAGGGTTCCCTTTTCTCCACACCCTCTCCAGCATTTATTGTTTGTAGATTTTTTAATGATGGCCATTCTGACCCATGTGAGGTGATACCTCATTGTAGTTTTGATTTGCATTTCTCTAATGATTAATGATGTTGAGCATCCTTTCATGTGTTTGTTGGCAATCTGTATATCTTCTTTGAAGAAATGTCTATTTAATTCTTCTGCCCATTGTTGTATTGGGTTGTTTGTTTTGTTGATATTGAGCTGCATGAGCTGCTTGTATATTTTGGAGATTAATCCTTTGTCAGTTGCTTCGTTTGCAAATATTTTCTCCCATTCTGAGGGTTGTCTTTTCATCTTGTTTATGGTTTCCTTTGCTGTGCAAAAGCTTTTGTTTCATTAGGTCCCATTTGTTTATTTTTGTCTTTATTTCCATTTCTCTAGGAGGTGGGTCAAAAAGGATCTTGCTGTGATTTATGTCATAGTGTTCTGCCTATGTCTTCCTCTAAGAGTTTTATAGTTTCTGGCCTTACATTTAGGTCTTTAATCCATTTTGAGTTTATTTTTGTGTATGGTGTTAGAGAGTGTTCTAATTTCATTCTTTTACATGTAGCTGTCCAGTTTTCCCAGCACCACTTACTGAAGCAGGTGTCTTTTCTCCATTGTATGTTCTTGCCTCCTCTGTCATAAATTAGGTGCCCATATGTGCATGGGTTTATCTCTGGGCATTCTATCCTGTACCATTGATCTATATTTCTGTTTTTGTGCCAGTACCATACTGTCTTGATTACTGTAGCTCTGTGGTATAGTTTCAATTGGGGAGCCTGATTCCTCTGACTCCGTTTTTCTTTCTGAAGATTGCTTTGGCTATTCAGGGTCTTTTGTGTTTCCATACAAATTGTAAGATTTTTTTGTTCTATTCTGTGAAGAATGCCATTGGTAGTTTGATAGGGATTGCATTGAATTTGTAGATTGCTTTGGGTAGTATAGTCATTTTCACACTATTGATTCTTCCAATCCAAGAACATGGTATATTTCTCCATTTCTTTGTGTCATCTTTGATTTCTTTCATCAGTGTTTTACAGTTTTCCAAGTACAAGTCTTTTGCCTCCTTAGGCAGGTTTATTCCTGGGTATTTTATTCTTTTTGTTGCAATGGTAAATGGGAGTGTTTCCTTAATTTCTCTTTCTGATTTTTTGTTGTTGGTTTATAGGAATGCCAGAGATTTCTGTGCATTCATTTTGTATCCTGCAACCTTACCAAATTCATTGATTAGTTCTAGTAGTTTTCTGGTGACATCTTTAGGATTTTCTATATATAGTATCATGTCATTGGCAAATAGTGACTGTTTTACTTCTTTTCCAATTTGTATTCTTTTATTTCTTTTTATCCTCTGATTGCTGTGGCTAGGACTTCCAAAACTATGTTGAATAAGAGTGGCAAGAGTGGAAATCCTTGTCTTGTTCCTGATCCTAGTGGAAATGGTTTCAGTTTTTCACCATTGAGAATGATGTTGGCTGTGGGTTTGTCATATATGGCCTTTATTATGTTGAGGTAGCTTCCCTCTATGCCCACATTCTGGAGAGTTTTTATCATAAATGGGTGTTGAATTTTGTCAAAAGCTTTTTCTGCATCTATTGAGATGATCATACGGTTTTTATTCTTCAATTTGTTAACATGTTGTATCACACTGATTGATTTGCATATATTGAAGAATCCTTGCATCCCTTGGATAAATCCCACTTGATCATGGTGTGTGATCCTTTTAATGTTCTGTTGATTCTGTTTGTTAGTATTTTGTTTAGGGTTTTGCATCTACATTCATCAGTGATATTGGTCTATAATTTTCTTTTTTTGTGATATCTTTTTATGGTTTTGGTAGCAGGGTTAGGGTGGCTTCCTAGAATGATTTGGGAGTGTTTCTCCCTCTGAAATTTTTTGGAGGAGTTTGAGAAGGATAGGTGTTAGCTCTTCTCTAAATGTTTGATAGAATTCATCTGTGAAACCATCTGGTCCTGGACTTTTGTTTGTTGGAAGATTTTTAATCACAGTTTCAATTTCAGTGCTTGTGATTAGTCTATTTATATTTTCTATTTCTTCCTGGTTCAGTCTTGGAAGGTTGTGCTTTTCTAAGAATTTGTCCATTTCTTCCAGGTTGTCCATTTTATTGGCATAGAGTTGCTTGTAGTAGTCTCTTAGGATGCTTTGTATTTCTGCAGTGTCAGTTGTGATTTCTCCTCTTTCATTTCTAATTTTATTGATTTGTGTCCTCTACCTTTTTTTCTTGATGAGTTTGGCTAAGGATTTATCAATTTTGTTTATCCTTTCAAAGAGCCAGCTTTTCGTTTTATTGATCTTTGCTGTTGTTTTCTTCGTTTCTGTTTCATTTATTTCTGCTCTGATCTTTATGATTTCTTTCCCTCTACTGACTTCGGGTTTTCTTTGTTCTTCTTTCTCTAGTTGTTTTAAGTGTAGGGTTAGTTTGTTTATTTGAGATTTTTCTTGTTTCTTGAGGTGAGATTGAATTGCTATAAAGTTCCCTCTTAGAACTGCTTTTGCTGCATCCCATAGGTTTTGGATCGTCATGTTTTCATTGTCATTTGTTTCTATGTATTTTTTTATTTCTTCTTTGATTTCTTCAGTGATCTCTTGGTTATTTAGTAGCACACTGTTTAGCCTCCATGTTTTTGTGTTTTTTACAGTTTTTTTTTTACTATAATTGATTTCCAGTCTCATAGCGTTGTGGTCAGAAAAGATGCTTGATATGATTTCAATTTTCTTAAATTTTCTGAGGCTTGATTTGTGACCCAAGATATGATCTATCCTGGAGAATGTTCCATGAGCACTTGAGAAGAAATTGTATTCTGTTGTTTTTAGATGGATTGTCCTATAAATATCAATTAAGACCATCTTGTTTAATGTATCATTTAAAGCTTGTGTTTCCTTATTTTTTTTCATTTTTTATGATCTGTCCATTGGTGAAAGTGGGGTGTTAAAGTCCCCTACTATGATTGTATTACTGTCAATTTCCCCTTTTATGGCTGTTAGAATTGGCCTTATGTATTGAGGTGTTCCTATGTTGGGTGCTTAAATATTTACAATTGTTATATCTTCTTCTTGGATTGATCCCTTGATCATTATGTAGTGTCCTTCTTTGTCTCTTGTAACAGTCTTTATTTTAAAGTCTATTTTGTCTAATCTGAGAATTGCTACTCCAGCTTTCTTTTGATTTCCATTTGCTTGGAATATCTTTTTCCATCCCCTCACTTTCAGTCTGTATGTGTCCCTAGCTCTGAAGTGGGTCTCTTGTAGACAGCATACATATGGGTCTTGTTTTGGTATCCATTCAGCCAGTCTATGTCTTTTGGTTGGAGCATTTAATCCATTTACATTTAAGGTAATTATCGATATGTATGTTGCTATTACCATTTGCTTAATTGTTTTGTGTTTGTGTGTCTTTTTCTTCTCTCATGTTTTGGTATCCATTCAACCAGTCTATATCTTTTGGTTGGAGCATTTAATCCATTTACATTTAAGGTAATTATTGATATGTATGTTGCTATTACCATTTGCTTAATTGTTTTGTGTTTGTGTGTCTTTTTCTTCTCTCATGTTTCCTGCTTAGAGAAGTTTCTTTAGCATTTGTTGTAAAGCTGGTTTGGTGGTGCTGAATTCTCTTAGCTTTTGTTTGTCTAAAAAGCTTTTCACTTCTCCATCGAATCTGAATGAGATCCTTGCTGGGTAGAGTAATCTTGGTTGTAGATTTTTCTCTTTCATCACTTTAAGTGTATCCTGCCACTCCCTTCTTGCTTGCAGAGTTTCCACTGAAAAAGCAGCTGATAACCTTATGGGGATTCCTTTGTTTGTTATCTTTTGTTTTTCCCTTGCTGCTTTTAATATTTTTTCTTTGAATTTATTTTTTGTTAGTTTGATTAATGTGTCTTGGTTTGTTTTTCCTAGGGTTTATCCTGTATGGGACTCTCTGTGCTTCATGAACTTGGGTGACTATTTCCTTTCTCATATTAGGCAGGTTTTCCACTATAATCTCTTCGAATATTTTCTCAGACCCTTTCTTTTTCTCTTCTTCTGGGACCCCTATGATTCAAATGTTGGTGCATTTAGTGTTGTCCCAGCAGTCTCTGAGATTTTCTTCAATTCTTTTTTCTTTATTCTGCTTCTCAGCAGTTATTTCCACCATTTTGTCTTCCAGCTCACTTATTCGTTCTTCTGCCTCCCTTATTCTGTTATTGATTCCTTCTGGTGTATTGTTCATTTCAGTTATTGTATTGTTCATTTCTGTTTGTTTGTTCTTTAGTTCTTCTAGATCTTTGTTAAAAATTTCTTTTATTTTCTCAATCCATGCTTCCATTCTGTTTCCGAGATTCTGGATCATCTTTACTATAATTACTCTGAATTCAAGGTAGATTGACTATTTACTCTTCATTTATTTGGTCTTGTAGGTTTTTACCTTGCTCCTTCATCTGTGAGATATTTTCTTGCCGTCTTTTTTTTTTTTTTTTTAATGAATAGGATTGTGTTTCTGTTTTACTGGTTGTTTGGCCTGAGGCTTCCCACACTGGTGTTTGTAGACTCTTGGGTAGAGCTGGGTCTTGGTGCTGAGATGAGGAACTCTGTGAGACCTCACTCTGATGAATATTCCTGGGGTCTGAGGTTCTCTGTTAGTCCAGTGGTTCGGACTCGGAGCTTCCACTGCAGGAGCTTCCGCCCGACCCTGGCCTTACAAATCAAGATCCCACAAGCCACATGGTATGGGAAAGAAAAAAAAAGAACAATAACAAAGTAAAAAATAAAATTAGACTAGGATACTAACAGATATGTTAGAAATAATGTAAACATAAAAATATAGATGAATCAACAAACGGAAGGTACATCAGTACCACAAAGTAAAAAAGAGGAGAGAAAAGAAAAAAAAAAGGGTGGTGGGGGAAGGCCTTGGCTGTGGTGGGTGGGTCCTAAGCAAGGGCAAGGTTTGGATGGTGGGCGGGGCCAATGCTCAGGACCCACAGGGCTGGAAAAGGCCCTGGGGGCTGTGGGGGGTGGGGCTTAGGCTAAAGGAACAATGGGGCATAGGCATGCCCCCCACCCCTGGTCTGAGAGGACAGGGGACCTCACCTGGCAGCCCAGCAGGCTTCCTGGGCTCAAGTGGGTGGGGCAAATGCCCTCCTTTCTTCTCCTCTCCTGCTCTTCCGTTCTGGGGTCTGGAAGGGCCCCAGTCTCCTGCATCTCCTGACCTCCCTGCCCTCCCTCCTATGCCCCCAGGACCAATGCGGGCAGGGGTGGGGAGGGGGGGCTTTTGAGGGCAGGGGGTCAGCCTGGGAGCTCAGCAGGCTCCCCGGGCCCCAGTGAGCAGGGCAATCACCCTCCAGTCCTCTCCCACTCCTCCTGGATGGCCCCTCCCACCTGCCACGCCTGATCTCCCTGGCCTCCCTCCTATTCCCCCAGGACCCATGCAACCTGGATGGGACTTTGGAGGGGGAGAACTGGCTTGGGAGCTCAGCAGGCTCCCTAGCCCGAGTGGGCCAAACAGTCCCCCTCCACTCCTCTCCTGCTCTTCCTGGAGAGTCCCTCCCACCTGCCTCTCCTGATCTCCTGTGCCTCAGGGGCGCCAATCTTGTCTGGCCTCCACTTCTCCTCCCCCCTTGGTCCCCCTGTGTCCTACCAGTTCACTCTGGGCTTCCTCCCGTATCCTTGGGGGTCAGAGTCCCCCACCCGTAGCCGGCAGGCGCCCTAGTTGTGGAGAGACGCTAACTCTGTGTCTTCCCACACCACCATCTTGACTCCTCCCCCTCTCATGTACTGTTATGACTATGAAACTGAAGCATCTAAACCAAAAAAAAGAAAAAATTAAGATACAAGACAACAGTGAAATACTATGGAAAACTCTAGAACACTATTTTCAAAGGTCCACTAAAAATTGCCTAAATAAGGAAAATTTAATGTAATATTACCTGTAGCTACTAATCTATCTTGCCAACTAGGTATGTAGCTGTTTTTCAATCTCTGTCTTTTTTCTTTTTTTTTTGGTATATCATGGCTATATCAATTCCAGATTATTATATCAATTCCAGATTAGATTTATGCTTGACAATACAATTTGGGTGAGACATAGTGTTCAAGACTAGGGTGTGTAACATAGCTAAAGAGTTTAGGTGTGTGTATGTTGGAGGGAAATGGTGTATATTTAGTATTTTTTCCTCATCTTTTATATGCCACGTATGTTTATCCCCTTAATTACCTAGTATTGTGAGATACAAATTACCATCCACATTCTACAGAAGAGAAACTTAAATTTTGGAGAGGTATGTCCAACATCAAACATCTAGAATGTGGTGTAGGACAATATAAACCTGTGTCTGTTTAATTCTCAAATTCAGTTTTCCAATTCTACCATGGTAAGGACATGGATACTACTGAAGAATATGCCACGAAAAAATGCTTCTTGCTCATACCCTCCAAAATGGCCTTTGGAATAATCTGAATCTACCACCTTTGAAGTCGTCTTTTCCATTTTGGCCACAAGTACTGGTTCTAATCTTCAGCCTTGTCTATTTTTCACATCTAGACACTGAGAGACCTTTGAGTGAACATGCTGTTCCATCTCAAGATATCCTTCCATTAGCCCTTCCCTCTCATGAATCTTCTCTCTCTCTTGTTCCCTATGTCTCATTCTCTGTCTCTGTCTCTGTCTCTCTGCTAGATCCCTTTCACAGGCATTTAATATGCTCAGATCTTCTGCATCTATTTAAAAATAATTCCCCTTTGACACCACTTTACCTTTCAGCTACTTCCAATCTCTTTGCTCCTTTAGTTATCAAATTTCTGGGAAAAAGTTGCCATATCCATTTCCTCACATTCTCCACTAAAATGTCCCTGCTAAGGTCATCAGTAACCTTGTCAATAAATCTAATAGAACTTTTAAAATCCCTAACCTTTCTTGAACTTTCAGCAGCACTCGATATTATTCATACAATCTCCTTCCTGAGAATTTTCCTATGTGTAAGAAGCTTAAGTTCCTGATTTTCCTTCTACCTCTCTGGAAACATCTTCTCAGCCACTCATTTCTTCCTTTCTTCAAATACAGGGCTTCCTCAAGCACCTCTCTAGGTCCTTTTTTCATTTTCTACTCTCTTGTGAGATTATTTCATTTCTACTGATGACTTCAATTAACATTAGTACACTTATAATGGGAATAATATTCTTTTGTGATCATGTAGAATTCACAAAAATTGGCCATATATTATTCAAACACAGGTAAATTTTTTAATAACAAATAATTAAAACTAGCAATTAAAATGAAAACCCCATTCACTATCACTTAAAAGGAAATTGTATTATCTCTTTTAGGAAACCGAGTTCAAGTATATCAAATTAGAACTATTCCACCAATCATGTTACTAGGTCTTCTATATCTTTATTTAGTTTTTGTCCACTTGATCCAATAGGGAAAGAGGTGAAATTTACTTTTACTAATGTGTTTATATATATATTTATCTTTGTATTGACTGTAGTTTTTTTCACTATGAATGTTGAAGCAGGTTATTTTGTTGTTATCTATTCATACCTGCTTTATATATTCATTGTGAATATATATTCATTTCTGTAATAAGGTGTCCTTTTTGCTGTTGTTTACTATCTGATGGCTTAAATTCAATCTTAAATTAAAATAGTTTCCTCTGTATTAGTTTTCTATTGCTGCATAACAATTACTATAACCTTAGTGGCTTAAAATACCACCCATTTATTAGTTCACCTTTCTATATGTCAGAAATCTGGAACAGTGTTGCTGGGTTCTCAATGCTGAAATCAAGATGTAGGTAGGGCTTAGCACTTGTCTGGAGACTGGAGAAAAATTTGCTTCCAAGTTTATTCTTTTTTTTTTTCAGTACGTGGACATCTCACTGTTGTGGCCTCTCCCGTTGCGGAGCACAGGCTCCGGATGCGCAGGCTCAGCAGCCATGGCTCGCGGGCCCAGCCGCTCCGCGGCACGTGGGATCTTCCCCGATCGGGGCACAAACCCGTGTCCCCTGCATCGGCAGGCAGACTCTTAACCACTGCGCCACCAGGGAAGCCCCCAAGTTTATTCTTGTTGGCATGATTCTGTTCTTTGTGTTTGTACAACTGAGGTCCTTGTTTTCTTTTGGGCTGTCATCAGGGGGCTGCTCACATCTCTTAGAGGCTGCCAAGTGGCCCCTTTCATTTTCAAGCCAAAAAAGGTGCATTAAATCCTTCCAGTGCTTCAGGTCTCTGACTAGGTCTTCTTTCACCAGCTGGAGAAAACTGTGCTTTGAAAGGGGTCATGTGATTAGATTAGGCCAACCTAGATAATTTCTCTGTTTAAGGCCAATTGTGCCACAGAACATAATCATGGGGGTGAAATTGATCATAGGTGTAGGAAATCTTGGGAGCTATCTCAGAATTCTGGTTACCATACTCTGCTTTCTTTTTGTGTACATTTAAAAAATGTTGTGTCTAAAATTGTCCTTATTAATCTTTCTGAATCGGTTTTTAAAATTTGTGTTTAATGTAAGTAACATTTACTAGGGTTTTACTTTGTGATCCAAAATGAGAGCTTTTTCCCCTCTAAAATATTAGTTTAACCCATATTGATTATATTGATTTATAGACATGTGGTCTTAATTCTCTCAGCATAATTTAGGTTCTAACTTTCTATTTTTGTTGTTTCCATAAAGAATCTTCACAAGTTTATCTGTAGGTATTCTTTTTCACATTGACTGTTATGTGTTTCTTCTAATAATTTATAAGCTTTGTATTTAAATTTTTCTTGTAACCTTAACTACATATCACTTTGTAGTTTTATAATTTATAGTTTTTTCCTTTTATGTATAACTTTACCTGATACATTTAATCTTCTTTTTTTTTTAAACAGCCGTTACTTACTAATTTGACAAAAATTTACCAGGTTAATTAACACAAATGCAATGATCCTTGCTCAGAGCCAGGAAATTTGACTTTACCATCAATAATATTCACCTTTGTATGCTAGTTGTGAAAAAAGAATTATGTTCTAGAGACATTATATGTTCTTTTTTAAGCCACATTGGCAGGATATAACTTTGTAAATATTAAGGTTAAAAGGAACATATGTCTGTAATTTGTTGGAGTTGTCTCTAAAAGTGATCTCTTCTCCATAAACCTTTAGCCTGTTTTCCTTTCGGGTAATAGAGTCTAAGGAACTCAGAATTATGTGTCACTCTTTTAAACAAAAATTCTTTATTGACAAAATATAGCTCACAATCAGAATTTTACCATTGCAAATGATCTTAGATGATCTCTAACCTAATTATTATTTAAATAATAATTATTAATATAAACAATAATCTAGTGTTTTAAAATATTTTATAGATAAAGAAGCTATTGCTCAGGTAGGGTGATTTAGCTGGACTGAAACACAGTTTGTCTGATTTCTAGTGGATGTTATTTCTTCAAGAGAGTGTGTTGCCTTCCTCAGAAACTCCAGAATCAGAAATATTACTTGGTTGCTTAGAATGTGAATAATAAACTTTTAATCTATGACCTAAGTAGTTTCTTACCATGTTCGCATTCAGCGTCAGAGCTTTCTAACGTACCTGTCTGGGTGCGCTCACTGTAAGGCTTTTGTACTTAACCGATAATTTAACAGCTCGTGGCAAGTTTTCTTGTGTTGTTTTAAGTATTTTAAGGTCTTATGAACTTAGACATCCCAGAAATTCTCTATTTCTGTGCTTGATGCAAAACCCTTATTTCAGTTTTTCTTATTTTAGGTATGAATTCTTTAATATAGGACTGTTCTCTGTGTGGGGTTTCCTTTTTATAAAAGCTATCCATCTTTTTATCTTGTAAGGAATAAAACAAATGAGGTCCAATGTCTCTTCCTCTCATGTTGTATTACTGTTCTAAACTGCATATTAATATTGTCTTAAGCAGAATCCAATTTTATTTTCATTGCCGTAGTGATGGACTGCTTTTAGAGCTTTCACCAATTTTTCCTGTCTTCATCCTATATCTAAAAGGGGATTGTTCTTTTACAATGACTTCCTTTCATGCCTAATCATAGTTTCTTTATAGTCTGAGTTAGATTCATGACAGCACAGGTAATGAGTTAAAGATTATAGACAATCTTCTTTTGCACTCTGCCTCTTTACTTGTACAGATAAAACAGTATCATGAATGTGTTGGTGAAAATGTACTGGAAATAAGAGTGACATGTAAGTAGTTCATTATTATTATGATTAATTTTTATTATGGTAAAATATTATTACATATTTTGGTATATCCAAGTTTTAGGCCCTGTTTCCATAGCAGCCTGCCCATTGCGAGTTTGGAACTCCAGAGTGAGCATAGCCTTTGGGAATGAATTTTAACTTTGCCACATGCCAGCTGTGTAAGCTTGGGCAAGTCGCATAAACAATTGGGGGTCACAGTTTTCTCATTTGTAAAAACACGAATAATAAACTTTTGTATCACAGTTGTAAGTGTGAAATGATTTAATGTATATATGATATAATGATATTATGAAGGGATTTACTGGAAAGCCTGGCACATTGCAGGGCTCAGCAAGTATTAATTTCATTTTCTGATTAATCTCTACTGCTGCCTTTAATGTTAGGATTTTTCACTCGTGGCCCATTATGGCCCACCCACCTGAAGGCCTTGTAGTGTTTCTTACGGGTTTTTTTTACACTTGCAGGTGGAAGATATTATAGCCAAGTTATATGCTTGAAAATTAATGTGTGTGCATCTTGTCCCCAGTTAATTTCTCCTTCCATTAAATTATTATGTTGTTTAGGATTAATTTAGTCATTGTGCTCAACCTACGATGGTGAAAGAATCCAGTGAGAGACACAATAGGAAAACTCTGTACTGAGTTAGAAGATAGTTAGGCAGTTCTGTTTATTTAAGGAAAATGAACAAGAATATTTTGCATAATGCCTTTTGGAGCAGTCTTGTTCTTCATAATTGTTTGAGATATTTCAAGGTGCTTTGCTATAAATCTGAAGACTTAAAAACGTTGTTTTATAGTCTGGCCCCCTAAGAATAATGACCTCTCCAGTTTCTTGTTTTTCTGGGTGATTAAGGGTTTCCTGGCTGGCTCCAGGCCATCTGCCCTGACTTTTTTTTCCCCAGGGATTTAGAACCATATTGTCAAAAATAATCTCTTACTCTGAGAGATTTTCTAGCCCCAGAAGATAGAAAGTGTTTGTTGTGTGTGCTCAAACCTTGCATGAAAGATATTGCAAGTGATACTTCTTATTGATGGGACAAGGCAGTCCCATCATTTATGCTCCTTTAACTAAGTTAGGTGTAAACTATCTCAAGGAGGCCAAAGTTCTTCTCTGTGTCCCTGTGAGGATAATTTCACAAATACACAGCAGGTCCTCCAACTACAGATTTTGGCCAGGGAGATGAAAACAAGAAAAAGAAGAGGGCTATGGCCTGGGGCCAGTGCACACCTCTCCACAGGGGGTTTCCAGCATGTGGGTGATTTTTGACCAAGCTGATATAAATCAGACTGTGCGGAGCAATGACATTTGGATCTCTGTGCTGGGAGATGCCTGGATAGTGTTACGCTTCCCTCATTAGGAGGGACTGGAGTTGAGCTTTTAGCTGTATCAAAATAACAGTGTGGGAGCAAAGAAGAGGCTGGGGTAAGGGGGTGTACAGACAGGTTATGTGAAATGTCCTGAACTCTCATCCTTTGAGATCATTTATTTGCAAACTGAGCTTGATGCAGTCAAGAAGAATTTGGTCCATGAATGCCATTGTTTAAATTTGGGCAAGACTGTAGCCTCATTCTTTCTCAGCCGGGACATCCTGCCGCAGTGGCTGGCCTACACTCCCAAGCCCTGTTAAAACTAAGTTTGTAATCTGTTATAAAAGTGTCTGTTAGCATTCAGAAGCAATTTTAACCAAAGTACTCATTGCTTATTGTCATTAACTTTCTGTGAAAATTGAGTGCTAAAACCCAAAATTCGGCATATAAGACAAAAATAAAACTTCCTACACAAAATAAAAGTTTAAAATATAGCAAAGAGTCATACCACTAGGAGAAGGAAAAATGGTAAATACAGCATTGTAAACCAAGTAATTATAACATAAAATAGTATGATAGAGTTGGTACAAAACATATCAGTCATATAAAAAATGTGAATGGGTCTAAATCACCTATTAAAGGAAAAAAGAATTTCAAATTTGTTGATAAAGCAACTGATGTATATAGGAGACATACAGACATTAAAAAGACTGGAAATAAAGGTATGGGAAAAATGTACAAGGCACATAAAAGCAAACAAAAAAAATCAGAAGGCTAGATCTTGGTATCAGATAAAGCAGAATTGAACAAAACTATATATGCTCTTACCTTGTGGTCCAGCAATCCCATTTTTAGGAAGTTACTCTGAAGAGACACTTACAACTCTACACAATTCTGAAACTACCTGTTGTTATTAAAGAATTAGGCAAATGGGTACATGTGTTGATGGGGGGAGCCAGGGTTCTCACTTTGGAGGAAGGGTGACAAAATATAGAACAGGAATCACAAGGAGGAGCCTTGTGAGGTTGGACTGTAATTGGTGGTATCAGAGTGACCCCATGGTTTCTAACATACATCTTTTCCAAAAATATGAATGACATAGAAAGGCAGAGATACCTTTCCAGATTAAAGGAGACTCAAGGAACATGAGACCTCAGTGCAATACATGATCCTAGACTGGATCATGGACTAAAAGGAAAACATATTAAAGTCACATATTGCATTCTGAATTTATTCCCTCATATCTTGTTTGCCAAGAAAAATTATAAGCATTTATGTATCATTATTTCACTTTGTTATTCTCTCATGTTTTTCAACCTTTATCCTTTCCGTGAGTTTGTAAATACTTGAAAAGCACATCATGTGTTCTTACTTTTCAGATATTTTCTGATTCTTTTGGTTTCATTTTTCATATATTTATTGATTTAATTTTCTATACACATAAAACAAGTATTCCTGAAGGGTAGTCTCTTAATTGGCTCCAAACATGCTCTCCTCACACATTTTTTTCAAGAATAAACTCTTGTCCCATAGAAAGTAAATCACATGGTTTTGGTTTGGGACATAGATTTCAGGAATTTTACTAAAACGTGAGGGCAAGACTGACATATTTTAATAATTTCTACTTCCAATCATTTTGTTTCTTATTTTCGAAATGGTTTACATATAGATAACCCATGTTTGAAACTTCTTATAGAATGTTAATGGCCATTAAAGATACATACCAAGAGAAATCACAGGCAAAAATATATTTTTGATAAATATAGTAAAAATGTATCCTATTAAAATCTGCTGAAAAGAAAATTTGTAGGCTATTTACCAAAATATTGGATTTAACATCTTACATATGTCATCCATATAACATTGGGCATTTAGGGACCAACACTGTTGTCAAAGAGTGTAAAATGGATTGCACACGAAGTGTCAAGGGGTTGAGTATAAAGGGGATCCATTTTCAATTATGACTCTAGGAACGTCATGATTTTATTTTACCTAGCAAGAGAGTATAAAAATTCGCCACCAAAGTTATACATCTTGAAAAACAAGACCTCAAGGAGGTCACAAGTAAAACAGCTGTAGGACGCTTAACTTTCAGAGAGAACGCAAACACAGAGCAGTTGTCTGAGAGTCAAAGAAAAGTAGGACCAGTTTTCTGTGTACACTGCTTAGGGCCCAGAACCAAGAAGAAGTGTCAGTAAAGGCCAGACTGCACTAGACAAGAACAACGCGGGACATTCAAAAGATGATCTGGAGGGGACAAGGACTATTTCCAGACCCACGCTGGGTATACATTATCACCAGTTACTTAGTGAGGAGAAACTAGAGACAACAGTCAGAATGCTGAATGTTATATAGTTAATTTATATAGAAGTACAAATTAGAGGAGTGCTGGGAGCAGCGCGTCTCCACGCACCCATGGAGCTGAGGTTCAGTACAGCCATTTCACATTAGGAACTCTGGTCTGCAGCGCCCAGGGCAAGGCCTCTGCACGCTGCACTCAATGAGCAAGTGAAACTAGATGAAGCACAAAGGAAAAGAGAAAAAAGCCATGTGGCTGAAAGGGTCTTTTTGCTCTGGCCGGCTGTCAGGCCTAAGCTTCTGAGGTGGGAGAGCCAAGTTCAGGACATTGCACCACCAGAGACCTCCTGGACCCATGCAATAAAAATTAGCAAGAGCTCTCCCAGAGATCTCTGTCTCAACGTAAAGACGCAGCTCCACTCAATGACCAGCAAGCTCCTGTGCTGGACATCCCATGCCAAACAACTAGCAAGACAGGAACACAACCCCATCCATTAGCCAGAGAGGCTTTCTAAAATCATACTAAGTTCACAGACACACCAAAACACACCACCGGACGTGGTCTACCAACCAGAAAGACAACATCCAGCCTCATCCACCAGAACACAGGCACCAGTCCCCTCCACCAGGAAGCCTACACAACCCATGAACCAACCTTACCCACTGGAGACAGACACAAAAACCAACAGGAACTATGAACCTACAGGCTGCGAAAAGGAGACCCCAAACACAGTAAGTTAAGCAAAATGAGAAGACATAGAAATATGTAGCAGATGAAGGAGCAAGGTAAAAACCCACCAGACCAAACTAATGAAGAGGAAATGGGCAGTCTACCTGAAAAAGAATTCAGAGTAGTGATAGTAAACATGATCCCAAATCTTGAAAATAGAATGAAGGAAATGAAATGTTTAACAAGGACCTAGAAGAACTAAAGAGCAAACAACAATGATTAACAACAGAGTAAATGAAATTAAAAATTCTCTAGAAGGAATCAGTAGCAGAATAACTGAGGCAGAAGAACGGGTAAGTGACCTGAAAGATAAAATAGTGGAAATAACTACCACACAGCAGAATACAGAAAAAAGAATGAAAAGAATTGAGGACAGTCCCAGAGACCTCAGGAATAACATTAAATGCACCAACATTCAAATTATATGGGTTCGAGAAGAAGAAGAGAAAAAGAAAGGGACTGAGAAAATATTTGAAGAGATTATAGTTGAAAACTTCCCTAATATGGGAAAGGAAATACTTATTCAAGTCCTGGAAGCACAGACAGTCCCATACAGGATAAATCCAAGGAGAAACATGCCGAGACACATATTAATCAAACTATCAAAAATTAAATACAAAGAAAAAATATTAAAAGCAGCAAGGGAAAAGCAACAAATAATATACAAGGGAATCCCCATAAGGTTAACAGCTGATCTTTCAGCAGAAACTCTGCAAGCCAGAAGGGAGTGGCAGTACATATTTAAAGTGATGAAAGGGAAAAACCTACAACCAAGATTACTCTACCCAGCAAGGATCTCATTCAGATTAAGTGTAGAAATTAAAACCTTTACAGACAAGCAAAAGCTAAGAGAATTCAGCACCACCAAACCAGCTTTACAACAAATGCTTAAGGAACTTCTCTAGGTAGGAAACACAGGAGAAGGAAAAGACACACAAACACAACACAATTAAGAAAATGGTAATACGAACATATATATTGATAATTACCTTAAATGTAAATGGATTAAATGCTCCAACCAAAAGACATAGACTGGCTGAATGGATACCAAAACAAGACCCATATATATGCTGTCTACAAGAGACCCACTTCAGAGCTAGGGACACATACAGACTGAAAGTGAGGGGATGGAAAAAGATATTCCATGCAAATGGAAATCAAAAGAAAGCTGGAGTAGCAATTCTCATATCAGACAAAATAGACTTTAAAATAAAGACTATGACAAGAGACAAAGAAGGACACTACATAATGATCAAGGGATCAATCCAAGAAGAAGATATAACAATTGTAAATATTTATGCACCCAACATAGTACCGCCTCAATACATAAGGCAAATGCTAACAGCCATATAAGGGGAAATCGACAGCAACACAATCATAGTAGGGGACTCTAACACCCCACTTTCACCAATGAACCAATCAACCAAAATGAAAATAAATAAGGAAACACAAGCTTTAAATAATACATTAAAGAAGATGGACTTAATTGATTTTTATAGGACATTCCATCCAAAAGCAGCAGATTACACTTTCCTCTCAAGTGCTCATGGAACATTCTCCAGGATAGATCATACCTTGGGTCACAAATCAAGCCTCAGAAAATTTAAGAAAATTGAAATCATATCAAGCATCTTTTCTGACCACAACGCTATGAGACTGGAAATCAATTATAGTAAAAAAAAAACTAAAAAACACAAATACGTGGAGGCTAAACAGTGTGCTACTAAATAACCAAGAGATCACTGAAGAAATCAAAGAAGAAATTAAAAAATACCTAGAAACAAATGACAATGAAAACACGACGACCCAATAACTATGGGATGCAGCAAACGCAGTTCTAAGAGGGAAGTTTATAGCAATACAATCCTACCTCAAGAAACAAGAAACATCTCAAATAAACAACCTAACCTTACACCTAAAGAAAGCAATTAGAGAAAGAAGAACAAAGAAAACCCAAAGTCAGTAAAGAAACCATAAAGATCACATCAGAAATAAATGAAAAAGAAATGAAGAAACAATAGCAAAGATCAATAAAACTAAAAGCTGGTTTTTTTGAGTAGATAAGCAAAACTGATAAATCACTAGCCAGGCTCAACAAGAAAAAATGGGAGAAGACTCAAATCAATAGAATTAGAAATGAAAAAGGAGAAGTAACAACTGACACTGCAGAAATACAAAGGATCATGAGAGATTACTACAAGCAACTATATGGCAATAAAATGGACAACCTGGAAGAAATGGACAAATTCTTAGAAAAGCATAACCTTCTGAAACTGAACCAGGAGAAATAGAAAATATAAACAGACCAATCACAAGCACTGAAATTGAGATTGTGATTAAAAATCTTCCAACAAACAAAAGCCCATGACCAGATGGATTCACAGACTAATTCTATCAAACATTTAGAGAAGAACTAACACCTATCCTTCTCAAACACCTCCAAAAATTTGCAGAGGGAGAAACACTCCCAAATTCATTCTAGGAAGCCACCCTAACCCTGATACCAAAACCAGAAAAGGATATCACAAAAAAAGAAAATTATAGACCAATATCACTGATGAGTGTAGATTCAAAAATCCTGAACAACATACTAACAAACAGAATCAACAGCACATTAAAAGGATCATACACCATGATCAAGTGGGATTTAGCCCAGGGATGCAAGGATTCTTCAATATATGCAAATCAATCAATGTGATACAACATATTAACAAACTGAAGAATAAAAACCGTATGATCATCTCAATAGATGCAGACAAAGCTTTCTACAAAATTCAACACCCATTTATGATAAAAAAAACCCTCCAGAAAGTAGGCATAGAGGGAACTTTCCCCAACATAATAAAGGCCATATATGACAAACCCACAGCCAACCTCATTCTCAATGGTGAAAAACTGAAACCATTTCCTCTAAGATCAGGAAGAAGACAAGGATGTCCACTCTCACCACTATTATTCAACTTCGTTTTGGAAGTTTTAGCCACAGCAATCAGAGAAGAAAAAGAAAAAAAGGAATCCAAGTTGGAAAAGAAGTAAAGCTGTCACTGTTTGCAGATGACATGATACTATACATAGAGAATCCTAAAGATGCTACCAGAAAACTACTAGAGGTAATCAATGAATTTGGTAAAGTAGCAGGATACAAAATTAATGCACAAAAATCTCTTGCATTCCTATACACTAATGATGAAAAATCTGAAATTAAGTAAACACTCCCATTTACCATTGCAACAAAAAGAATAAAATACCTAGGAATAAACCTACCTAAGGAGACAAAAGACCTGTATGTAGAAAACTATAAGACACTGATGAAAGAAATTAAAGGTGATACAAACAGATGAAGAGATATACCATGATCTTGGATTTAATGAATCAACATTGTGAAAATGACTATACTACCCACAGCAATCTACAGATTCAGTGCAATCCCTGTCAAACTACCAATGGAATTTTTCACAAAACAAGAACAAAAAATTTCACAATTTGTATGGAAACAGAAAAGACCCTGAATAGCCAAAGCAATCTTAAGAAAGAAAAATGGAGCTGGAGGAATCAGGCTCCTGGATTTCAGACTATACTACAAAGCTACAGTAATCAAGACAGTATGGTACTGGCACAAAAACAGAAATATCGATCAGTGGAACAGGATAGAAAGTCCACAGATAAACCCATGCACATATGGTCACCTTATTTTTGATAAAGGAGGCAAGAATATCCAATGGAGAAAAGACACCCTCTTCAATAAGTGGTGCTGGGAAAACTGGACAGCTACATGTAAAAGAATGAAATTAGAACACTCCCTAACACCATACACAAAAATAAACTCAAAATGGATTAAAGACCTAAGTGTAAGGCCATACACTATAAAACTCTTAGAGGAAAACATAGGCAGAACACTATGACGTAAATCACAGCAAGATCCTTTTTGACCCACCTCCTAGGGAAATGGAAATAAAAACAAAAATAAAAAAATGGACCTAATGAAACCTAAAAGCTTTTGCACAGCAAAGGAAACCATAAACAAGACAAAAAGACAACCCTCAGAATGGGATAAAATATTTGCAAATGAAGCAACTGACAAAGGATTAATCTCCAAGATATACAAGCAGCTCATGCAGCTCAAAATCAAAAAAACAAACATCCAATCCAAAAATGTCAGAAGACCTAAATAGACATTTCTCCAAAGAAGATATACAGATTGCCAACAAACACATGAAAGGATGCACAACATCACTGATCATTAGAGAAATGCAAATGAAAACTACAATGGGTTATCATCTCACTGCAGTCAGAATGACCATCATCAAAAAATCTACAAACAATAAATGCTGGAGAGGGTGTGGAAAAAAGGGAACCCTCTTGCACTGTTGGTGGGAATGTAAATGATACAGCCACTAGGGAGAAAAATATGGAGGTTCCTTAAAAAACTAAAAATAGAACTACCATGTGACCTAGCAATCCCACTACTGGGCATATACCCTGAGAAAACCATAATTCAAAAAGAGTCATGTACCACAATGTTCATTGCAGCTCTATTTACAATAGCCAGGACAAGGAAGAAACCTAAACATCCATCGACAGATGAATGGATAAAGAAAATGTGGTACATACATACAATGGAATATTACTCAGCCATAAAACGGAATGAAATCGAGTTATTTGAAAAACAAATACCGAATGCTAATACATATATATGAAATCTAAAAAAAAAAAAAAAAAAGATTCTGAAGAACCTAGGGATAGTACAGGAATAAAGATGCAGACGTAGAGAATGTGCTTGATCACACCAGGAGGGGGAAGGTAAGATGAGACGAAGCAAGAGAGTTGCATTGACATATATTCATTTCAAATATAAAATAGATAGCTAGTGGGAAGCAGCCACATAGCACAGGGAGATCAGCTCGGTGCTTTGTGACCACTGAGAGTGGTGGGATAAGGAGGGTGGGAGGGAGATGCAAGGGGGAGGGGATATGGGGATATGTGTATACATATAGCTGATTCACTTTGTTATACAGTATCTACTAACACAACAATGTAAAGCAAAAATTAATAAAGAAGTTAAAAAAAAAGTACAAATTAGAAACATAAATCGCTATTGTTATAGAATATCGGTTTAGTCATTAATCAATTGTTTAGTCATTCTCATAAAGTTCCTACTTAAAAGCATATGTAAATATTGTATATAGTTGCTTAGACTGGGCAGAGCTTGCTTTATAGGCAAAATTCTGGGCCCAAGGTAAACCAAACCAAGTAAGTGACCCTCCTTCAGAATTGTGTGTTCAAGTGGCTTCTTTTTTTAAAAAAATTTCTGTATATTATGTCTTTTTCTCTGAGTAAAGGTGTTATAAGACTTGACTTACTTTAAAATAAATTTTTTGATATTGTCTTAAAATTAACTTTTGACGATGGATTAGTGAGGTGTTTTTAATGTTAAACACTTTATGAAAAAGGAATAAATGAAATAATACATATGTTGAAATGTGTGTGTATGTTGCCAGAATGTTAGCATGACTGGTTTTATGCCATATAACTTAAAACAGAGTAAAGGCATTCTAATAATCAGAATCTTTTGCATCACACAGGCATTTCTTTGCCTACTAACCTAGACGGTTCCTGTATTATATAAATAAAAAACAACACCTGAGACCAGTGGTTTGTTTGGCAAAATGTTATTTGATTGTTGATGAAGTATATTCTGTTTGCTTTCTCTTGCAAGTTGTTATTGGTTGTCAAGTAATGCAGTGAGTGATAGAAGCCCAGTGTATAAAAAAGGAAAAAAATAATTTGAGTTCAACAGCAAAAAATTCTTTTTGTCTTTTACATTACCCTCCACTGTCCTCTTTTCGTCTCCCCAATTTTTAGTTCTAATTTTCATGGCTTGTATACCTTCCTTTCCACCTCCTTTTTGTTATTACCTTACTCTAGCCAGATCGTTTGAACTGGTGTTCAGCAAAAATATATTCTCAGGAATGGGGATGAGTGGGGAAAAAAACTAACATTTACTGTGTGCAGAACACTTTACATAGATGATTTCATTTACTCCACATGGGAACTCTATGAGCTGAAATTATTATCTCTGTATTACAAATGAGGAAACCAAGGATCAGAAATGTTAAGTGAATTGCCTAAAGCTAACAGTACCAATCAAGGGAGCAAAGATTCCATTGAGAAATGATCTGCACACAGACATTACACCCAAGCTGGCTACTTTCCCAGCACCTTTAGAGTTGAATCAATCTTACAGCATTTTTACTTTTAATCATTGACTTCTGCACAGTCTCCAAGGGGTCAAAGTCTAAATCAGAATCAGAGAACCAAAGCAGTCCATGTAGACTGTGTGTGGTTGGGACAGCTTTGAACACTATTTTGAAGGTGATATTAAATGTTGATTCCACAAAAAGACCTATTTACTGAATCACTGCATGTAGTGATAACCTTGGATTTTCTTTGGTGGTCTTCCTTCCCAGTAATGACAAAGTGAGACCTGGTTTATTTTATGAGGACTGAGAAAGTCAGAGCACAGGGTGGCCTTAAGTTTCAGAAAAGTTTAGCTTTTGTTAACATAGATTTTTTCCAATCCTTAAAGTTACACTTCTGTGCATAAACAAAAGTTTTAAGAGTCATATGTTTTCAGTGGGCAATGAACTCCTCAGTAAGCACTCCTAGACATTTGCATTTCAGTCATGGTAACTAGACCTGTGATGAAACTCATCATATTTGAAAATCAGTTGCTCTCTGCCAACTTTTCCTTAGACATAAATTTTATGGATTTTTAAAGTTACCAATAGATGTATTACTTAGTTCCACAAACTTGCTGCTTTCTGATTAATTTTTCACTTCAAACACAAGTGAACTGACTTTCTGCGTTCCAATATGTATTTCCCTAGGCATAACTGGCTGAAAGGAATTAAATTCCACTAATATTTTTTATTTCTTTTTGGCTTGAAGCACTCCCAAGGCTTTGTGAAATGTGGGCTCAGGCTATATTTATGGTCAAAATAAAAAAGACATTTAAATACATATTAAGTTGCAGAGTCAGATAATGATTACAGCATACATCTAATAAATTTGGTATATTTGAATAAATTTAAATAATTATTAACCTAAATGCTTTATAATATTTAGTCATAATCAGTATGCCTGGTATTTCCCTTATTTACCTCCCATTAAATATTGTAATAAATAGGAAACAAAGTAATAGACAAAAGAATTCTTTTTTTTTTTTTTGCGGTACGCGGGTCTCTCACTGCTGTGGCCTCTCCCGTTGCGGAGCACAGGCTCCGTTCGCGCAGGCTCAGCGGCCATGGCTCACGGGTCCAACCACTCCGCGGCACGTGGCATCCTCCTGGACCGGGGCACAAACCCGCGTCCCCTGCATCGGCAGGCAGACTCTTAACCACTGCACCACCAGGGAAGCCCAAGACTTCTTTTTCATAAGATAAAAATATTACAGATTTCAACTTGACTGATGATTATCCCATTTAACATTTCAAGTAAATTAATAATTATAAATAAAATAATTACACGTTTATTTGTAAACAATATTTTATTGTGTGTATTTCCTAGTATTTTTTTAAATTTAATAAAATACATGTAGTTCATCACTTGTCACAAGAGCACTTTCAATAAGATTTTTCATTTGGGATAAGTATCTGTTTCTGTCAGAACCTCATTAGGAGAGAAAAAACACACAGTAATTTGAATAGAGAAAGTTTAAAGTAACAGATTATTAACTATATCAGGGATTGGTGTAGTGTGGGATTGGCTAAGTAAGAAGTGGAGAGAACTCTAAAGAATATATGAATAGCAGATATAAGAAGCAGCACTCCACTCCTAAGCCTGAGAGATATTCAATGAAAAATCCCCATTCTCTTAAGTTTGAAATACACGTCTTGTTGGAGAGTGCAGAGACATGGCTTACTGGATGGCCAAGAAGTCACTATGATGCCACACTGGTGGAAGGTGCTAGAAATGCACCCTTTTGTGTGCTGGGGAAAGCTTTTCACGGGGAGGTGTCTCATCAGAAACCCGAGGGGTGTGCTGTGGAAAGCTGATGACGACTGGAAGCTGCTGCACTATAGGAGCCTGGTGCTGTGGTGCTGTGGGTTCCTGCCTAGTGAGAATATGGAAACTAAGAAATGAAACGCTTTTCCTCCTGCCATGCCTCTCCAGCACCCTCTATTGAGAGAGCTTCAGTGCCAGCTGGCAAAGAACAAAGTATTTAAAGGATCCAGACCCGTTTTCACAGAGCATGCCAAAAAGGGTGAATTTGGAGCAGAGAGGTAATGAATCAATAACTGGCATAGTATTAGATTTTTTTAAAATGTCTAAATACATTATATTTTAATACTTGTTGTACCCATATCAAATATTGGTTTTGACATGGGTATTATTATATATTACCATAGATACATCTATGGGACCAGAAATTATTTTAAACAATTCTTAGAAGTCAACATTCATAAGGTAATAGTTAAGTGTTCTGGGTTGGCAGTCAGTTAAACTGCTTTAGTTACTGGCTCTGTTCCTTTCCAACTGTGACCTTGGGTGAGCTTTTTCACCTCTATGTGCCCATTTCCTCATCTGTAAAATAGAGTCAAAATGGAATCTACCTCAGCTGGGTTGTTGAAAGGGTTAAAGAAGATAATGTAGGTACAGCACTTAGATCTGTGGCTGGCACAGGGTAAGGTCTCAAATCTTTTATTAAGATTTTATATTTATCAAGCTGGGAGTTTAATTGTTTAATAATTTACATCAACATAATTTATTTGCCAAGCAAAATCCTTTAGGAGCCTGAAATGTTTAGAAACTCATGAGACCATGGTCTGTTCTTTAGTTTATGTACACAATTGACCGCCATTATGGAGGCAAGCAGGGAAGATTGTGATTCCAAATGAGAGTTATATTTTTAATTTCTTAATTTTAATGCTGCTTAATCAGAATTCAGAATAAATATGCTATAAATGTATACAACTTTTAGTTAAAGATGGGATGTAGTCATATTGCTATGTGCTGTTAAAATACTTCCTAAATAACCATAACTAATATATGGAAAAAATTTTAAAGTATGATTTATAGAAAAGCGCTCCCCCACCTTCTAAAGTAGAATAACTTACATCATCCCTATGTTTTAGTACTTTTTGTACCGATAATGATGATGTTGGACTTGAGTTTTCAGAACACATTAATCCAAATGGCTAATACAAGAAACGCTAAAATTGGGTAGCAGTATTTGGCCAAGCTCTCAGGCTCTCCCACAAAACTGGAAGAAAAATGGTTTGTCTTAGGCCAGTATTAGCACAGTGTCTAAAAGAAATACTAATTTAACTACACAAAACTTTAAAAATAGGTGGATATTTATTGCAGATCTCCTGAGGAAGTGGCAAAGAGGAAATTACATTGCATCACACATAGCAAAACTTAAAAATCCTCTAATCACTTTACCCTAATCACTTTCTCATTTCTCACAGGAGCTGATCACTTTCTCTCTTCATGTATTTTAGTTTGATAGCAAATATACCACTTAGTTCCTACCTCATTCTGCAGACTCAACCTAATAGCTTGGTCTTGCTGCTCTTGGGTGAGGAAGGGGCAAGGAAGATAGGGGAGACAAAAATGAATGAGAGAGCCTACATCAGTTCCAAGAGCAGAGTGGACTGGGGCACCAGTGCTTCCTGTTTTACAAAGCTACGTGGGAGAAGAGGATGCACCAAAAAGCCCACATTTAAGGAAGCTCTACATTTTATCCCCTTTAACACTTTACCCAATGCAAATGTAACTAATGTAAGGTCTGGGAATTTGACCAGTTATACCAATCCTGCTCTTCCTTGAGAGAGAATTGGAGATAAAAGATTGGTGGGTTTGGAGATAAAGAGAAATCTTGATTTACCCCTAAATTCCAACAGTTATGAAAATATAATATCAACTAAAATGAAATACTCAGGCTGTAGAAATACTTCTGTCCTCTACTTAAGCATTTTAACTTACGACTTTTGTGGATCATAATGTAAAGGAGGACTTTATGTTCTGAGGAATATGGTTTCCATTCACAAATTGAAAACAGGATTACAATACTTAAGGGAAGGACAGTGTACATAGATTCTATTTTCATTCCAAAAGGATAGCAGGGAAGGTTAATTGCTATTCTTTTCTAGTGTATGTGCCATTGATCTATATCCTTGGAAATTTGTGAATCACATTGACCATTCATGATTCTATTAATACAGAGCTGAAGCCATTTCCAAAGCTTTTACATAAAAGTACCATAAAATAAACTGTACATGACATAACAAGCATTATTATTTTGTAATATTAACTTTAACCTTATTTGACAATAGTGACTTTAAATGAGAATTTCTCTTTTATAACGCATGTTGAGAGTGGGTGAGAGCAATGGTGAAATGTTATCGTACGGCAGGTAAAGGTGGGTCACAACTGCTCAACAATGGCCTTCTGACCTTCTGCAGAGGCAGCCACATTGACCTTCATGGAAGAAGCAGGTGGCAGAGAATAGGAGGGATAAAATGGTAAAACACTTTATGGAAGGATACCAGAAGGGAAGCGGCTTGTGAAATGCTAGGTTATTAAGGAATATTATGAATGGCAGTACCATTTTGCCCTTGGCGATTATTTTTGCATTTCCCGGATAGTAGCTAACATATTGTTTATTAATTATGACTAATACATTTATGTGTTAGTAGCTTTGCATCTGCATATTGAAGGGCCTTAGCATACTTTCAAAAATCCAAAATAGCTTGCTCTAATTAATGTAGTTTTTGCCACTTTGAAACCAGATTGCCTGGTTTTCTGCACCTTTAAACAGCTCTTCTTTGTGACCTACAATGTTGCCCACAAAATCTTCACCATTCACTTCCTATACAACTCATAATGGGCATCACACTGTCATCTGCGGATGGAACCCTGCCCTCAACCACTTGGCTTTCTAAAAAATTCACTTTTCAGATTTCATCTCACCCACTAAAGACTTAATGTTCATCAGTCGTTTAGCAATGTGGTAATAGGAGAATGTTCTCATTCTTCCAAATATTGGCATCAGTGCTTAGATTTTTTTTCCATAGTGTTTATGTCATCATGCCTTGGTCTGGAAAGCTGGGAGAGAGTCATGATATTAGGGGAAAGGAACACCATATTAACTGACACAGCAATAAAAATGAAAGAGCTTATGCATATTTGGTATATTATTAGCAGAACCTTAAATTCACAGTTATAGGAAGTAATATATTTTTATACTTTTAGCTAAAATATTTATTAAACCAGTCTCAAAAGAGATCTACCATGATCCACACTTTCATATACATCTGCCAAGGAAATCTGGCCTCTTGGTGCCCTGCATTTTGCAGAATGGTAAATAAGCCTGGCTTAATTACCCTATCAACTGCACTGCCCTAAATTCAAGGGCAGTTTGACTTTGGCACCTGAAAACTTGTACTGTCTCTCCCTTGGGTATTCTCACCAAGGCAATTTCTTCCAACCAGTTTAATTTTGGGCTGAATGTTATTTTAGCCTTCTTTATCTGTTTCTTTAGCTTGGGAGGATAACATATGTAAGGGGTTATGGTCTAAAGATTCTGCCTTTCCAGTTTACTTCACACTATGCAAAGTTATATGGTCCTCCAAATTAAAAAAAAATCTTGCTGCATGATAAAAAAAATTACTCCTGTGCCTTAACTAGTAATATGCCACCTGCAGTTTTAGAGACGTGTTTCTACAGGCTCCTGACTTCTTCCCAAATAAATTTATGTTGAGATCCATACGTTTTCTGAATACGTTCTTATAAACCAAAAGCTTTACAATATTTACTTTTTTTCTACTTATAATTTTGCCAGGCTAAAACACCTATTGAGGTAATTTCACAAATTACTTTCTTATTTCCAAAAGAAAATACAGTAGGATCATTCACACAATAGAGCCATCAGCAGATTTGCTGTTTGCTCTCATAGTTTATCTAAAACTTATATTTCATCCCTGATGACTATCAGTATACGGCAGGAAAAAAGAATTTAGTGAAATGTGGGTGTGGAGAGGAAAAAAACTCACTAGCACTGTCCTGAACCCCTGTCTCACTAGGATATGTTTTCTTATACCCACATACTCCACTCAATACCATGCTTAGACTTCACTCCCATCGTGACAACTAGGGGTTGATTTCATTTTCAGAGATATTTTCCCAAGAAATAAATTTCATGATTTCAGAAGTTTCACTATTTTTGTTAAAATGAGAGAATAATTAGTTACATCGAAAAGTGGATGCTTGCTAGTAGGTTAGGCTCTATCTAGTGAACCAAGCCCATGGTATGTTCAGTTGTAATTTCTTCCTAAGCCAAAATCAAATTATCAATATTATAAGTCAGGTCCTTTCATAGTTGCTGGCATACTGTGAAAACCAAAAAATATTAGTTCCAAGAGCTTAAAAGACTAATATATAAGGAAATGTAAGACAAGATGTACTATTCCCCTAGCTCTAATAGGCAAAGTTTTTAGGCATATATTTGCTATTCAACATTTGATAAACTTTAGTTCTTAAGTATCTATTATATGTCCAGAATTGTCATGGGCTTTTTGGGGTTTGAAATAAGGTAGAAAAGTTTATTTTGTCCCTCACAATCTTTACAATAAAATGTCTTCCAGGAAGTTCCACAAATATTTGTAATCTTTTTCCTAATTTAAGTATGAGTCTAAGAAAGATTTTATTTGCCAGGTCAGAAAGTCTGGACTTGATCCTGCAGATAATGGGGAACCATTAAATGTATTAAATCACTAATGATATTTTTTTTAAAAACTCAGTGTATTTAAAAAGGAATATATGGTATGTAATCTCTTCCATATCCTTCCATAGTTTTGTTTAAATGGCCTGCTTATGGGGTTCCTCAGAGTATCATTATTTTTATACTCTTCAGGACCTCATTGACCCTCTCTTTGACTCTGAATTACTTTCATTATAAACTGCCTTTAAGTCCATGCCAATTGTGCCAAAGTGAAAGATATGTTAAATATAATCCCTGAGGGTAACTCAATCATGAAATGTAACATGGATTTCCGAATCATTCGGTTGGACAGTCCATGCATTTACATTAACTGTCTAATTACCACACCTCTTTGGTCACTTTAGCTAGTTCTACACAGCTGAACATGGCTGTTGTAACATGTGTGTGAAACATGAGGATGTCTAGGAGGGATAAAAACTTAAAATTAATACATGTGGACAGGTCCAACTATGTTGGCCAAACCAAGTTTCTGTGGGCATAATGAGTTTTGAAAATTACTTGTAAGCTGACTTAAGAAATATTTGTAGAACACTATGATGTTTTTCGATAAAAGTCTCTGGATAAGGCATAGTATTGTTTCACTGACTGTCCAAAACTTTGAAATAATCTTAACATTCTTTGTATTGTAAAATACTCAGCTTGATATTTTGAAATGTACCCTCCCTGGGACTTGAAAAAGGTTTACTTGGTGCTCTAGTTTGAGATAAAATATTTCATGTTGTCTTTCTTACTCCACTGTCCTTTTTATAAACTTTTTAAGAATATGTATAATTATAAATATAGCTATTTGTTGTTGATTAGAATAACTAAATTTAATTAGGATGAAATATTTATCTTTTTAAAATAAACAGATGGTAAAATATCTCCACAATTTGTTCAAAGTTCGGGCTGGGAATTGGAAAAGGAGGTAATTAACACATATGGATATACATCTGTAATATACACCGTACATATTTAATACATAAAATATTATACAATTCTGAATTTCTCTAGTAATGAAACACCAGTCCCCTGAGGTGTGAAAAGTTGCTTCATGAAAAGAGTTCTTAATCAAATAAGTTTGACAATGCTTAACTATAATTTTACTCCCCCTTTCTTAAGAAAACTTAACACATATTAGCCCTTTAAAGTCTTTTAGAAGTCCTGCCATAAAGAAACCCATTTAACTTTGTTTAACCTAATGTTTCCAAAAGTTATTTGTGTTTGGAAACTCTCTTCTCCCCAGAACGTTTATTAATATCTCATGGGACTCTAGTATTCTAAGGAACATTTTTTGGGGAAAGTTGACGTAGAATGTAAGTAAATATAGTTTATTATACACACAGAGGTGTAAACAATAAACACATTGCCCCTGATTAGGTAGAGCAGGTTGTCTTGACGTAAGTTGTATACTTTGAAGTTTTAAAACTGAATACAATGCCTGAAACACAGTAGGTACTAAATGAATATCTACTGAAGTGGACTGATTTTATTATGTAGACACTTCACTCTCCCCACCCCCCCTCCTCCAGTGTCCAGCTTCCTGTAGCATTCCCTTGAACTACTTTTCCCTGTGGTCAGACAAGCTAAGTAAGTTATTACGATCCCTTGTAATTAAAATCCTGTGCTCAGCATATTTTAACTTTCTGTATTATATCAAAGAGCTTCTTTTGGTGGTTGTAAAACGCTCCTTAGCCCTGAAACCACAGCATGCTGAAACATCGTGTAGCCGTTAACCATCAGAGGATTGTTTTCTCAAAGTTACATTACCCCTGCCCATGTTGATGAAGGCATTAGTCTTCAAGGATCACTGCTCTTCCTGTGCCTCATACTTTTTCAGTGTTCTCTGCCCTGATGATATTTCTTCTTTTAAAATTTGATCATTTCAGGTTCTCCATGGAAACAGGTGCTTAAGTCCACCTTCTATCTTGTGGAATTTGAAGTAATCTAATGTCTTTTTCTAGATTGATCTATCTCCCAAGGTTTTTCTATGAACTCCTTCAGCAAACATTTCAGTGCCTACTGATTTTTGAAACTGTGAAGGTGAAATACAGACTATTCAAAATAATCTCATGGTCTAATAACAAAGCATGTACATAACATATAATCACAGTTCTGGGTGATAGCAAGTATGTTCAAAGTATGCACAAGAGGTAATGTTATCTCAGAGGAGAGTCATTTCCTCAGTATAGTCATGAAATACCCTTAGATTCTTTGCCTTTCTCTCTCCACTACATGCCTGAAAAAAAATCCATCCTATTTTATCTCTTCAGGACTCAAACCACTACTGGAGAAAAATCACACAACTAGGCTAGTGGATTCATTTTAAGTTTGTGATTACGTACTCCAAATAAGCTCTCAACAATGCTCAGTAATTCTGTTATGTCTTTCTTTAGGCTCAATTTGGAACTCTGTTAGACAACTCTTACCAGTTTCTTTTCTCCTTAATCCTCCCTCTTCTCCCACCTTTTAAATACACACTGTCGTTGGTAATCATTTCTCATTTGTTAAAAATATAGAAGACCCTCTAATAACTAACTCCCTCATTTTCCCACCACCAAACTTAAAGGCTACCTACATCTGCACTATCTTTGTCTTCCTCCATCCTATTATCTTGGAAGAAGTGTCCCTCCGTCAATCAAAGGGAAGTGCCTTCACTTTTGCCTTGTACAGAAAATTATCTCTACTATTGCTTCTCTCTTCTGCTTAATAATCTCTCTTTCTCCACTGGAGCATTCCCACCAGCTTAAACATCTTCCAGCATCTCCCATGTCGAAAAACCGAAAGATGGAGGAGGTGGGGGAGGAGGAAGAAAGAAAGGAAACTTGTCCTTTAAGCACCCTCCCTAACTACCAACCCATTTCTTAGAGCCATATTATATCCAAATTTACTGAAAAAACTGCCTACACACTCTGCCTCCACCTCCTCATCTTTCCTTTACTTTTCAATCTTCTCCATCCTGGCTCCATCCCCATATCTTCATTGATGCTGATCTTTATGTCATTGAAGCCAATAAAATCTGTTCTGTCCTCATCTTATTAGACAACTCAGCAAAATACAACATGACATCCAGGTCCTTTCAGATCCCTCTTTGGCCGTGGCTTCTATATCTGTTCTCCTGGTTGTTTTCCTACCACACTGGTCACTCCTTTCATTCTTCTTTGGTGCTCTCTCTAACGATTGTTGTGCTTCAGGACTTGGCTCTTACCTTTCCTTTGGCTGAACTCTCTTATTATGTGATCTCATCCATTTCCATGACTTTATATTTTTCTGTTGTGTCATGACTCCCTTGAGCTTCAGATTCATATCTAACAACTTATTTGAATGTATTTCACCACTGACTAAGTTTAGGAAGCATCACAAGGTGGCCTCGTTTTGCATTCCACCCCACTCACTACAGGTGTGGGAAGTCCTCCCTTCCACATCACCATTTCCCCACTCAATATCTAGAGCTTTCTCAAGTACTGTGAGTCACTAGAATATTTCAAGAATGATTTGTCTATTTGTCCATATGGGGTAAATCAGAGAAGGATCAAACAAAATCTGAAGCACTAACAGGATCTCTCCTGCTGAGCAGTGGCTGGGAGCAGTACCAGGGACTATTGAAGAGATACCTTTATTAGACATTGATGAAAAGAACAGTATGCATAATCTCTGGGCACAAGGGATGGACAGTGATTGCGTAAATGTAGGCCAGGGCACTCATCAGATGATGACTTTCACATGGTTCCTACAAGACTTACAATGCTCTTCACTGGCCCTTTGATGAGCTAATCCCCGTTTCTGTCCATGTGGCCCATCTAGGTCTAGTCCTCTTGACCCATACCCCAACCTTTCTACTCTCATCACTTCCATCTCTTTGTTCCTTTTTATCTCCAGGGATCTCTTCTTTTCTGGCTACTGGGTAAGGCATGGTGCAGCAAAGGCCTGATCTGCCTAATTATATCTCTCACATTTTATCTATGCTAGGAATCCTCTATGTCCTAAAAAGACCCAAAGCCAGGAAGTCTCCTTCTTTTCTCTGGATTTTACAATCAGAGCCTTACCTTGATTCAGTTGCATACAGAATGGTGTGGCTGTTTGAATAGGGGTTGGAGAAAGGATAAAAGTAAGCATCAGGTAATAAACTATTATCCTACTAAGATGTCTGTATTAGCTTAGGTTGCTATAACAAAATACCATAAGCCCAGTGGCTTAAACAGCAGAAATTTATTTTCTCATAGTTTGAATTTGTTCACTTCTCCATCTCTACAATCCATACATTAGTGCATGCCTGGAATCATTACCTGGACCCCATCACCTGGACTGCTAGCCTCCTTAAACAATGTCCCTACTTCCAATCCTTCCACCTTATTATTCAGTCCCCACAGCATGAATGATTTCATTAAAATGTCAATCAGATTATTACATGCACCTGAATAAAACTTTCAGTGACTCTTACTGCACTTAAAATATGATCTAATTGCCTTACTTTAGCCTATAAGACTCTGGTAAAATTTTTGGATGTTATAAGAAAGATGTTTGGGTGTTATAGGGCTTCAAATGGGGGAAGAAATGCTTAGACCTACTTTGTGAGACATGGCAATTTGGAAGCAGTAGAGACAATAGATAGAAAGATTAAGCTGGTGACAAGAAGAGATATATACAATCTACTGATATAATCAAGGGTGAAATTATAAAAGTTGAAAGTAAGATAGTAAATATTGACAAGAGGAACTATATTAAGGAGTATTTATGAGATATAGAGAAAAAGAAGCCATGCTGAACTGACATAAGGGTAGCAGAGAGACAGTAAGGGAACAAGCTCCTGCCAGGCTTCTGAATCTTGTGCCTGAGTGGAAGGCAGTATCATTCACTTATCATTAGTAATTTAGGAGAAAAAGAGACTTGTGGAAGAGTTAACCAAAAAGTTATTATAGAAGCCCTTTCAGGGTAGGTTATCATATTTCATTGCTTGGAGAAGCACATACTATATGCCTTGCACAGTTGACATTGCTGAATGCCTGTTGTATGAAAAAATCAGTAAAAGAAATCATGGCACTGACACTTTTTAATGCTACAGTAATTCATCAAATTAAAAATTGAGGACTCCCTCTTGCAAGAGCACCAGAATCACAAATAACTGCTGAACAATCATCGACAGGGAGACACTGGAACTCACCAAAAAAGATACCCCACATCCAAAGACAGGGGAAGCGGCAATGAGATGGTAGGAGGGGCACAATCGCAATAAAATCAAATCTTATAACTGCTGGGTCGGTGACTCACAAACTGGAGAACAATTATACCACAGAAATCCCCCCACTGGAGTGAAGGTTCTGAGCCCCACATCAGGCTTCCCAACCTAGGGGTCCAGCAATGGGAGGAGGAATTCCCAGAGAATCAGACTTTGAAGCCTACTGGGATTTGATTGCAGGACTTCAACAGAACTGGGGGAAACAGAGACTCCACTCTTGGAGGGCACACACAAAGTACTGTGCACAACAGGACACGGGAAGGAGCAGTGACCCCATAGGAGACTCAACTAGACCTACCTGCTAGTGTCAGAGGGTCTCCTGCAGAGGCAGGGGGTGGTTGTGGCTCAGCATGGGGACAAGGACACTGACAGCAGAAGTTCTGGGAAGTACTCCTTGGCGTGAGCCCTCCCGGAGTCCACCATTAGGCCCACCAAAGAGCCTGTAGTTTGCAGTGTTGGGTCGCCTCAGGCCAAACAACCAAGAGAGAGGGAACTCAGCCCCACCCATCAGCAGACAAGCAGATTAAAGTTTTACTGAGCTCTGGCCACCAGAGCAACACCCAGCTCTACCAACCACCAGTCCCTCCCATCAGGAAGCTTGCACAACCCTCTTAGAGAGCCTCATCCTTCAGAGGGCAGACAGCAGAAACAGAAAGAACTACAATCCTGCAGCCTGTGGAAAGAAAACCACATTCACAGAAAGATAGACAAAAGGAAAAGGCAGAGGACTATGTACCAGATGAAGGAACAAGATAAAACCCCAGAAAAACAACAAAATGAAGTGGAGATAGGCAACCTTCCAGAAAAAGAATTCAGAATAATGATAGTGAAGATGATCCAGGACCTCAGAAAAAGAATGGAGGCAAAGATCGAGAAGATGCAAGAAATGTTTAACAAAGGTCTAGAAGAATTCAAGAACAAACACCTAGAAGAATTAAAGAACAAACACACAGAGATGAACAATACAATAACTGAAATGGAAAATACACTAGAAAGAATAAATACCAGAATAATTGAGGCAGAAGAATGGTTAAGTGACCTGGAAGAGAGAATGGTGGAATTCACTGCTGGGGAACAGAATAAAGAAAAAAGAATGAAAAGAAATGAAGACAGCCTAAGAAACCTTTGGGACAACATTAAACACACCAACATTCACATTACAGGGGTGCCAGAAGGAGAAGAGACAGAGAAAGGACCTGAGAAAATATTTGAAGAGGTTATAGTCGAAAACTTCTCTAACACGGGAAAGGAAGTAGCCACCCAAGTCCAGAAAGTGCAGAGAGTCCCACACAGGATAAACCCAAGGAGAAACACACCAAGACACATAGTAATCAAACTGGCAAAAATTAAAGACAAAGAAAAATTATTGAAAATTGGGTCATTTGTAGAGATGTGGATGGACCTAGAGACTGTCATACAGAGTGAAGTAAGTCAGAAAGAAGAACAGATATCATATATTAACGCATATATGTGGAATCTAGAAAAATCGTACAGATGAACTGGTTTGCAAGGCAGAAATAGAGACACAGATTTAGAGAACAAACATATAGACACCAAGGGGGGAACGTGGGGGGTGCTGGGGTGATGGTGGTGGGATGAATTGGGAGATTGGAATTGAGATATATACACTAATATGTATAAAACTGATAACTAATAAGAACCTGCTGTATAAAGAAAAAATAAAATTCAAAAAAAAATTGAGATGAAAACATGAAGATCAAAACATCTCTTTAGAACTGGATCTTTTCCTTAAAGATGGAAATACCTACAGATATGGCTGGGCTTGCCGTTTTGCTTATATTCCAGTATCAGCTGTTGAGTATCAGCACAAACCAATGATTGAAGATCTTCTTTTATGTGAATGCTTGGCAACAACAGAAATGGTACCGAAATATTCAAAGGATTGATTATCTTCTTTTGAATCATATGATTTCTTTTGAAACAACTGTGTTGATATTTGTTCTGATGATGCAAAAGCATTTGGTGAGTTAAACTGCTGGCACAGATAAAAGCCATGGCTCCAAACCATGTTAATAGTCATCAAATTCTCTGCCGTTACATATTGGCCAAAAAAAAAAAAATTGCCAGTTTTATTTAAGAATGTCCTTGAAAAAGCAGTAAAAAATATATATATTTTTAGTTAAGTCTTAACCCTTGAGTACATTTTTTATTATTTGGTGTGATAAAATAGGAAGTACGTATAAAGCACTTCTGCAAACTGAAGTGTAATGTTTGTCAAGAGGAAGAGCACTCATGCAGTTGTTTCAGTTGTAAGCTGAAATGGTCGCTTTTTTTCATGGAACACTATTTTTGCTTGAAAGAATGACTGACAGACAAAATTATAGTTATTTAGACTTGGGTGTTTCGTAGATATTTTATCAAAATATGTCAAATGATATTTAAAAGTAAATATGAATTTTTAAAAATTATATAATGAAATGTTTCAACACTTAGAAGATCTGCACAACTCAGTGAACTGACACTCTCTAAATAATCAGTAAGGATACTACAAAATGGCACATGGATGAATGATCCACTTCAAGTACAAGAGGGACCAATGGATTTTAATGTCACAGAGTACAAAAAGTTAATTGGCATTGCATCTAACCTTTAAGAAGCTACCACTTGTTGAGTTTTGGTGTACTAATAAAGAAGAATTTCCAGAATTATCTGCAAAGATTACTGAAATACCATTCCTTTTCCAAAAAGTTCCTTCGGGTTTTTCTGTAAAATGTTACAGAAAAACCCGAAGGAACTTTTTGGCCAACCCAATATATGTGTGGTTAAATTTTCTCTATACACTTCACAGGCAACGTATGGCAACAGATTCCGTATAGAAACAGATATGATGATTCACCTGTCTCCCTATAAGTCAGACATAAAAGAGATTTGCAAAAATATAAAACAATGCTATTTTTCTCACTTTTTTGTTTAGAAGAAAATTAATTAATTTTCATTAAAAATGTTATTTATGGTAACATGTAAGGTACTTATTTTTATTTAAAAAATTAACAAATAAATATTGTTTTTAAAAAGAACAAATGGGAATTTTTCTTACTTAACATCCAGCATTCAGCACTGTCACAGCTAGTCCCATAATCTCAAACATCCACCCTTGTCATTTAAACTGTTCAGGCTCCAGGAAAATGCTTCTTCACGTCTCTTGACTTACCTTTTTGACCCAAAAGGCAACTCCTCTGAATGCCTTGAAAATGTGTGCTTTGTGCAACTGTCAGTATTGGTGGTGGACACAGATTTGAAATAGAGGGAGGATCTGAAAAGCAAGAGTGCTTAGGGGTAAAAGAAAAGACAAATTAATTAGCTTGTCAAATCCTTCCTCTCAGCACTAACATAGTAGAGTCTTACATATTAAAGTATGGTGTCCTACCAATACTCAGTATCCATTTCTTCCTTCTCTTCATATTCCATTTTATTGTTTCAGAAGTAATCACAAATTTTTATGGTTATTGTAGCCATTGTACATGCTTGCTGACCATGTAGCCATATGAAAACAGCCATAGCAAATAATTTATATTATTCTTAAATTCTTATATAATTATAGACATAAGTGAAGGATGATACTGAGTTTACATTATTGTATGGATCCAGACATTGCTTTAGAAGAAGGGTGAAGATCGGTGAAGCAGTAGTAATTTGATAAAATATTTATTTGATGAAATTAAAAATATCTTGTAACATTTCTGTGATTACAAGTATTTATGATCCATTTTAATATTAAAGGAGGGCCTGAGTTTCCACTGACCCTAGCCTACAAAAGAAAGACAGAGTTCACTTAGAGCAGGGGTCCCCAACCCCCAGCCAAGGACCGGTAGGAACTGGGCCGCACAGCAGGAGGTGAACGGCTGGCCAGCAAGTGAGTGGAGCTTCCTCTGCTGCTCCACATGGCTCCCTACTGCTCTCATTACCACCTGAACCATCCCCACCACCGCCCCACCACCACCCCCTGTCTGTGGAAAAATTGTCTTCCACGAAACCCGTCCCTGGTGCCAAAAAGTTGGGGACCACTGGCTTGGAGAGCAAAGATGTGGTAACGGATTTTTTTTCTTGAGAGAGCATTAGTAGTGTGCTGTGTGTGCCTTCTATCCTGCTGTCGGGGAGAAGTGATAGGGAGCATTCTCCTCAGTTCAGACTAACCAAGGGAGGCTTCAAGATACGTCCCATTTGGTGGTGAGTGGGGCATAAGGACTGATATCTGACTCTTGCCTATCAAACCTAAGAGCTGGATCAAACAGCCTGGCAGCAGAGCAACAAGAGACCATAGTGAGAGTGAAGTGCATTTATAGTAGGGGAGGGGAAAAGTGGATGTTTCCCCAAACCGATGTGGATCCCACAAACATAGCTGGCCTGAGTTTGTCTTAAAAGGGAACCCATCCTGTAGGGCCTATAGGAGAGAAGGGACCCTAACAGAAAAAAATGGGTTGCCATAAACCAAGAGCTGAGGGAGAAATCAGTAGTGGCATCCAGAGGATACATTTCCAGTATCAAGGGAAATGCTGTCAGAGTTCCCCAGCAGGCAAATCCTGGAGGAACCCACAATTGTCCGTCATGAGAGGAAGGACATGAACCTCTGCATCTAGTATAAATCAACACCAGATTTCAAATGCACCAACCAAGAGAGTAGGGTGGGAGATAAAGCCAAGACACAACTGTCATCCTGTCTTCCACCCCCTCTTCCTCTACCTCCATCAGTGTCCTAAGTCCAATGCTGTCCCATGCTACAGGAAAGGAGAACCTTTCAGCTAGATTGGAGTTCTAATATCACAGAGAACAGGACTTTATAATACTTTGAAAAGGAGAATATCCATCAATTATTTATGTTATTATTTTTTAAACATTTTTATTGGAGTATAATTGCTTTACAGTGGTGTGATAGTTTCTGCTGTACAACAAAGTGAATCAGCTATATATATACATATATCCCCATATCTCTTCCCTCTTTCATCTCCCTCTATAAGTTATTATTAAAGCTATGAGAAATCCTTCAAGATTTCGCTTAAGGGCAGGGAAAGAACTATTTGTCAAAATGAGTTTAACAGGGGGCTTCCCTGGTGGCGCAGTGGTTGAGAGTCTGCCTGCCGATGCAGGGGACACGGGTTCGTGCCCCGGTCCGGGAGGATCCCACATGCCGCAGAGCAGCTGGGCCCGTGAGCCATGGCCGCTGAGGCTGTGCGTCCGGAGCCTGTGCTCCACAACGGGAGAGGCCACAACAGTGAGAGGCCCGCGTACCGCAAAAAAAAAAAAAAGAAGTTTAACAGGAAGTTTTAAGAAGGAATGTAGTTGCTTTTTGTTTGTCTTCTACTGAGTACATTATGTTCAATAAAATGATTTTGCAGGAAACATCAGCTTGGAAAATGTATTAAAGGAAATAATGATTTTTTTTGCATTATGTTGAAAAAAACTTGGAATGTAAAGCAAATTCTGAGTTTTGCTTGCGAAAACATTAAAAAAAACCCTATAAATAATACTATAAAGTTAATAAAATATCTCAACGTGGACATTTTAGTATGAGTAAAGCATGGACCCAGGTAGAAGAGGAAATGCAGAACTTGAAGAATATTCGAGGCAAAATCTAGAATGAACCCAAACAGAATATTTACTCTTAAAGAGTTTGAAGATATTTATGAATTAATCAATAAGGGGAACTAAAAATGCAAGTCAGAACTTCTCTATACAATATGCAAAGTTTGTAGCATATATTTCTGTGGTGGTTAAGTCTAGAGTAAAATACATTTCATGGCTGTATGCTTTTGTTTATCTACTGCTGTGGAACCAATGATACCCAAACTTAGTTTCTTAAAGCAACAACCATGTTATTATCTTTAATCATTCTGTGGATTGACTGGGCTCAGTTGGGTTGTTCTTCTGTTCTACGTGATGTCTCCTGATGCTGCAGTTATCTTGGAGTTCAACTGAGCTAGAACATACAGGATGCTCACTCACATGGCTAGTTATGGAGGCTGGCTGGAAACTCATTGGGGACTGGCAACTTGAGTGACTCCATTCTCTGCAATATGGCTTTTCCTTCTGCCTTTGGCTTCTCATAGCAAGTCCGTTGGGCCCATGGTGGTAGTGGGAGGGTTTCCCAAGAGCAAGAATTCCAAGAGGAAGGAAACAGAAGCTGCCAGTCTTAAAGCCTAAGGTCAGAAGTCCCAGATTATCACTTGTATGGCATTCTGTTTGTCACATCAGTACATGGTCAGCCCAGAATCAAATGAAGGAGAAATAAACTTCACCTCTCCATAGGGGAGTGGCATGTACAGATAGAGAAGGAAAGAATTGATAGCAGCCATCTTGAGAGAACAGAAACTACAGAGTGCAGTTATTCTCAGAATCCTTCTTTGTTTTCATAAAGTTGTACCCCAGAGCCCCACAGGGTCCTGCTCATTTCCAATCTCATTGACCATACTTCTGGATCTATAGCATTTAATTTAAAAACTTGTCTTCTTTACTGGAAGTTAAAATTCACATGTCTAACATTTGACAAACAACCAGGTAAAGTACATGTTGACCAAATTGTCGAGGCTGGCCAGAATCAAAATCCAGATGGAAAAAAATGGCCTAAAGTTACTTTATGCAGGCCTCTTTATGGACCAAGCATCATAACATTAAAACCTGAGACAGGGCTTCCCTGGTGGCACAGTGGTTGAGGGTCCGCCTGCCGATGCAGGGGACACGGGTTCGTGCCCCGGTCTGGGAAGATCCCACATGCCGCGGAGCGGCTGGGCCCGTGAGCCATGGCCGCTGAGCCTGCGCGTCGGGAGCCTGTGCTCCGCGGCGGGAGAGGCCACAACATGAGAGGCCCGCGTACAGCAAAAAAAAAAAAAAAAAAAAAAAAAACCTGAGACAGTGTGTAAATTCTTTGCAGGCACTGGCCCTTCCTTGTTTTCTCCTTCCCCGGATTCTGCCTTTATGTATTAGTCATGGTTCTCCAGAGGAATAGAACCGTAAGACACATATGTGTATGTGTATTCATTCATTCATTCATTCATTATAAGGAATTGGTTCATTTGATTATGGAGGCTGAGAAGTCCCACAATCTTCTGTCTGTAAGCTGAAGATTCAGGAAAGCCAGTGGTATAATTCAGTCCATGTCAAAAGGCCTCAGAGGGCTTCCCTGGTGGCGCAGTGGTTGAGAGTCCGCCTGCCGATGCAGGGGACGCGGGTTCGTGCCCTGGTCCGGGAAGATCCCACATGCTGCGAAGCGGCTGGGCCCATGAGCCATGGCCGCTGAGCCTGCGCGTCCAGAGCCTGTGCTCCGCAACGGGAGAGGCCGCAACAGTGAGAGGCCCGCATACCGCAAAAAAGAAAAAAAAAAAAAAAAGGCCTCAGGATCAGAGGAGCCAGTGGTTTACATCCCAGTCTGAGGGCCAGAGAAGATGAGGTGTCCCAACTCAAGCAGATAGGCAGGAAGCAAAAAATGTGCATTCTTCCTTCCTCTGCTTTTCGTTCTATTCAGGTCCTCAGTGGATTGGATGTTCCCCATCCACACTGGGGAGGGCAGTATATTTTACTGAGTCTACCAATTCAAACGCTAATGACATCCAGAAACACCCTCATAGACACACCTGGAAATAACTTAGGCACGCCATGGCCAGTCAAGTCGGCACATAAAACTTACCATCACACTCTATGCTCCCAGTAGCTGCTATGTGAGTTCAACTTCTCTGATTTTCTTCCCTGGACCTTTGACACTTGCTTGAGATCAGTTTTAAACATGATTTTCTACTTGGTGATTGAATCCTTATATATAACATTTGATAATTGCCCTCTGGTTTCACACAACAGGACATGGCTAACAGGCACTCAATTTTCCTTCCATTTTGTTCTTCCTCCTTTTCTTCCTTCCTTCCTTTTCCCACTCTTTCCATTTCTCTCTTTTCTCCCTTCCCCTTTTCTTATTTTCTTTCTCCGCCACTCTTTATCCCTCTCTCCCTCCTTCTCTAGCTACTTTCCTTCCCTCTCAAATAATTTTTCATGCACTTAAGTATTCAGAGCGCTACTTTTGGTACTTAGGACCCAATGACCAACAAGACAGATATCAGGCTATAAGAAACCTACACTCAAACAATAAATAAATAATTTCAAAATTAATGATTTGACTCTAAACGTAAGTACTATAAAGAAGCAAAGAACGTAATGAAAGAACATGATAGGATTCTTGAGACAATCTTGATGGGGGGGTCGTCTTCAAGGAGTGAGTGATATAGAAATTACTATCTGAACAATGCATTCATGCAAATTAACCAGGTGAACTCTAATGGAAATGGTTGTTCAGGCAGAGGGAGTAACATGCTAATATCCTAAGAAGACAGACTACGGGAGCATTTGGAACTGAGATTCAGTGTGGCCGGGGCTCATTAAAGAAAGGAGAGTGCTGAGAGTTGAGGCTTCAAAGGGTGGTAGGAGCTAAACAATGCAGTGCCTTGTACGTGATGATAAAGCATCTGAAGGGAATTAAGTGGAGAGGGATTAAGAAGTACTTTGGCTGCGTAGGACTGAATGACCAGGCCTGACCATTAGTGGAAGGAGGAAAAGAAATGAAAGGATGAAACTCCCAGTTTAAATGAAACTTTGAGATAATCTATAATCTGTGCTTACTCATTTCATACCCATTAGTGAATAATAGTTTTAAATCTTTCAAATTGAACACAACTGTGTTTTGTTTGTTTTTACTCTTACCTAGAGTATGCTCTGCCTCTATTCTTGACATATGAATCCCTGTCTGTGTTCTGAATTGAATTCAGAAGCCTCCTTTAACTGATGCATTTTTGGACGTCACATAAAAGAAAAGGAGGATCAAGAGAATGCTGCAGTACTGTTTGTAGTTCTCTGTTTATAAGAACATATAGCAATCAATGTTTGTACCCCATGGAAGTATGGTTTCAATTTTGTCCTTGAAATCGGAGAAGAGATGTGTTGCCAGCACATATTTATTCCTGCAAAGCATCTTCTTATTTCTAGTGTGTACAGACGTCCTATGAAGTTTTGCTTTCGACTTTTTCAAGTTTAGTTTCATTTTGGTGTGATGAACACCTGATAAATGACAGCATTTGTTACGATGAGAATATCAGCTGGAATGCTGTGCCAACAGAGATGGTGGATAGATACCAATTGTGATGAGTCTACTGCAAATATCAGCCGCTGAGTTATTTATTGAGGTTGTATTTGAACAACTGGCTGACTTTCAAAGCTGAACTTTGCACTGATTAGAGTCAAAGCAAGGGGCCAAGATTTTGAGGCTGAGTGTTTAGAACTTGTTGCATTTTGAACTGTGTAGCTTATAACCAGCTTATTGAATTATACAGCAGAAAAACATGATTAATAATTATAACTTTGAAAATTCCTTATAAATGTGACACACTCATTTACCGAAAGTTTAAAGTCTTGAAGTTTACTTATGACCAACAACGTAACCTATAGTCCTTTGTTGGAATTCGTGTTCATACTTTTATTTTTCATCGAGCATTTGTGGAGAAACAATAGTATACAATCCAGCATTGCTACAAAGAACACTAAAATTTGAAATATATTATTTTGGTGAATTCACTCTGGGATACAAATGTTCTATCATGAAAAATAGGTTAAGGTCATCAAAGTTGGCCTTGATATTTGGGTTTCTTCTAACTACTATTGTATTCAATCCTACTGTTTCTCTTGTATCAACAACACATTTTATTATTGTTCCACTTTATTCAGCTACAGTACCCATACATTTGGAAGTCCCAGAAAAAAATTCCTGTATGGCAATTTGATATCGAGAACTCAAGTTCTCGATATCAAATTCACTGTGTGGAAAACATTTAGAAAAGCTTAGAATCTGAGTGGATATGAAGGCTTTTTTAAGCTTATTTCTTACTATTTCTCCAAAGGTTATGATGTTCATATTGCTGCACAACTGAGGATTGATCTTCAGTTAAGGTTAAAGAAATGTCTCCTCAAATCTGAATTCTGTTCTCATTACTCCACTGAAGTTGTTTTCATAAAGTTCATCAATAATAGTCTAATTGTAAAATCCATTGAATTTGATAATTTTTAGTAGCATTTGTCAGTGTTGACCACTTTCCTGTCCACTCCTTACCTTTTTCCTGCTTCTGTTCTCTCCTATAGAAAATGGGGTTGTTGTTAGAGTTAAATAAGTTAATATACGTAGAAATCTTAAAGTAGTATCTAGCACATAGTAAGCACATAATACCTTTTAGCTATTATCATTGTTTTATTATTACTTGACTTCCTATCATGCCTGTGTTTCCCTGGAAGCAGAGCTGGTATGAAGGCAGTTTATTGTGAAATGATCCCAGGGAAGGAGTGAGGAACCAGAGGAATAAAACAAAAATGAGGAAAAGCTAACACAAAGATATATTATCAGGTTGGCCACCTCTATGGGAGCTTAGGTAATACATTTTGAAACTGACTACATTTGTTCATTGTCTTTCATACCTTAATGGTCAAGATATCTCCATGAACATTAACTTCCTTACACTTTTGGGTAGAGAAATTGTTAGTCCCAATCTGGTTTAGTGTGTCAGAGTAAGCAAGAAATTATAGGACCAGAGCACAGGCTGAAGTGAGGAACTTTCAGGTTGCAGCTTGAAAAGCTGGTCAAAGACTGCAGAGCTGGTCACTGCTGCAGTGGCTGTAGTAAGAGGCGTGGCCAAGAGTATTTTAGGTGATGTTCAAGAGGTGTCCAATACACACATTCTCCTGGGTTTTCTCTTATCTCCTTGGTTACCCTTCCTCGCCCTCTTCACATTATAGGTTCCTTATTTTGTAATGTTTTTTTAAAAACCAAATTTCGCAATACAATTCACAAAAAATCAAATATACCTATTTGAAGTATACAGTTGGTTTTGACAAATGCTTACACATCCATGTAACCACCATTCTAATTGAAGTCATAAAACACATCTGTTCTCCCCCAAATTCTCTCTTGCCCTTTGTAATCAATATCCCAGCCCTACCTCCAGGCTATCGCTGATGAATAAAGATGTTGAGCATTGTTTTGTGTACATATTGGTGATTATTTTCTTCTGTGAAATATTTGTGCAAATATTGTGTCCACTTTTACTTCAGTTATTTGTTTTCTTATTACTGAGTTGTAAGGGGTCTTTATGTATTCTGGATATACGTCCTTTGAATTTTTCCTATCATGGCTTGCCTTTTTATTTATTTTTAGCAACGTTTTTCAAAGAGCAGAAGTTTAAAATTTCAATAAAGTCTGATTTATCAATCTTTTATCTTATGGTTCTCCGTTTTGTGTACAATCTAAGAAGTCTTTGCCTAGCCCAATAGAGCAAATGTTTCTCCTCTTTTCTCCTAAGAGTTACATAGTTTTAGCTCTTATAATAGGCCTATGAAGCATTGCCAGTTAATTTTATATGTGGTGCGAGGTAAGAGTCAAGACTCCCTTATTTACTGTTTTTTTAATATGGCTATTCCATTATTCCAGTACTGTATTTTGAAAGGATTACACTTTCTGCATTGAATTGCCTTGGAATCCTTGCAAAAAAATCAATTGACCATAAAATGTGGATTTATTTCTAGATTCTTTATTCTGTTTCATTGGTCTATATGTCTAATCTTACATCAATACCACACTGTCTGTATTACTGGAGTTTTATAGTAAGTATAGAAGTCAGGTAGAATAAATCTTTTAACTTTCTTGGTCCTTTAAAAAAATGTTTTGGCTCCACTAGTTTAGTTCCTTTATGTTGTCAGAATTAGTTTGTTGATTTTTACAAAAAGCTGGCTGGTATTTTGGTTGAGATTGCATTGAATCTATAGACCAATTTGGGCAGATTTGACATTTTAACAGTAGTAAGTCTTCCTGTCAATAAATATGGTATGCCGATCCATTTCCTTCATGTTTCTTTAATTTCTCTCAGCAGTGTTTTATAATTTTCAGGTACAGGTCTTTTATATATTTTGCTAACCTTATCCTAGCTATTTTATGGTTATGCTACTATTATAAATGATATTTTATAATTTTGAATTTCCATTTTTTTGATAGCATATATTCATACAATTGATTTTATATATTCTGATTTTGTTTCATAGGACTTATATCCTATAGCCTTACTAAATTCACTTATTCTCATAGTTTTCTTTGTTGACTCCTTATAAATTTCTACATACTCAGTTATTTCATTTGTGAATAAAGACAATTTTGCCTCTTCCTTTTATATTTGTATTCTTTAAATTTCTTTTTCTTGCCTTATTTCCCTAAGACTTTTAGTACAGTATTTATTAGAAGGAGTAAGATTGGGCACCCTTGGTTTGTTCCTGATCTTGGGGTGGGGGAGAATTGAGTTTTTCACCATTAAGTTTATATTAACTATAAGATTTTTTTAGACTGTCTTTATCTGGTGAAGGAATTTTCCTTTTAGCTCTAGCTTATTGAGAGTTGTATCATTAATGGGTGTTGAATTTTGTCACAAATTCAACTGCAATTTATAGGCAATGCCCAATTTCAATACTGGCTTTCCCTTTTGTTTTTAAATAAAATAGTTACTTAATAGTTATATTATTTAGATATTAAAAAGTACTAAGTACTCCAATTCTTCATCTGCCCAGTTCCCACTCTTTCTCCATAGATAGATACTTTTATTAATTTCCAATGTAAGCTTTCTGAGTTTCTAAAATGTATATTCTAATTTTGCTCAACCTTTTAAACACATAGCAGTCTATAAAGTGGTTTTGCACATTGCTTTTTTTCACTTAATAGATCTTGGAAAGCTTTCCTTATCTAGTCCTGCTAGGGACTGGATGTTGTGCCCCCTGTTTCATATGTTGAAGCTCTAACTCCCAATGTGATGATATTTGGAGGTGGAGCCTTTGGGGGTAATTAGGTTTAGATGAGGTTATGAGGGTGGAGCTTCCATAATGGATAGTGTCCTAGTAAGAAGCGGAAAGACCAGAGGTCACTCTGTCTCTCCACCTTGTGAAGATACAGCTAAAAGATGGCTGTCTACAGGCCAGGAAAAGGGCTGTCACCAAGAACCGAATGTACTGGCACCTTGATCTTGGACTTCCCAGCTTCCAAAACTGTGAGAAATAAATGTCTATTGTTTAAGCCATCCAGTCTGTGCATTTTGTTATAGCAGCCCAAGTTGACTAAGACAGTGCATAGAGAGATTCCTTACTATTTCTTATAGCTACTAGTATTCTACTGTATGCATACAGAAAATGAGTGCCCTTTGATGGAAATGTGGTGTGTTTCCAATCTTTTGTTGTTTCAGGAATACCGCAGTGGATAACCATGTATATATGTCAATTCCTATAATTAGTAGCCCAGTTAAAAGGGTACAAACACTTGTAATTTTGATAGTACAAATTTGTATTAACTTTTAATTTTTCATTACCATGAAATGATGAGACTTTTGTTTGGATGTGTTATGAGAAAGCTCTGTCCTACTCTTGTCTAGATTCCACCCTTCATTTATCATCCTGCCTCCAAGTCATGTACTCTTTCTCTTTTAGTTTCAACAATGTGTCTCAGGCTAGACAATGTCAGAATGATTACATTATTTTATCATGATTTTATAGTTACTGTAAAGAATTCGTAATCCCTTGATCTGCTATTGCTTGGAGTTCAATATCAGTCACATTTAATTGCATTTTTATGACTAAAGCTACTATTGTTCCCAGATTGCTACAGAAAATATATGTGCAAAATTACAACATAAAAAGATTTTTACTCTTCTCCAACACTCAAGTTGGAAAATATCTGCTATGAAATTTAACCTTTCTTTGCACTGCTCTCTCTCTTTGCATGATTTCTCTTTGTCCTTGAGAAAAGAGTTATGTAGATTCACTTGGAGTAGAGGAAGGAAGAAGACTTACAAGTTCAGTACTATTTAGTTGATTTCCCACATTTTGAAAAAGGAATTGACTCTATCTTTTTCTGTCAAAAACAATCTCTTTGGCTGTAGAATCAAAGTATGTTTTATTGACCTGTTTATGTACGCTGGGTGAAGGTCACACCTACTTTTGTTGTCTAATAAAAAGGAATGACGATGGGAACTTTAACGAGTCCAGTAGGTTGGAGCTTCAAATATTACTTGCCTATGTGAAGGGCTGACTCTGGATTTACTTATATTAAGATAAATGCTGGCTTCATTTTCTTTTACTCCCTCTGGAAAAGAACTAGAAATGGTTATGCTGGAAACAACACTACAGATGACCAGTAAATCCAAACAAATAACAAACTTTGATAATATTTTATTCTGCTTTCTCGAAGTTTATGGTAATCGGCCGTTTTCATTCCATTCCTGTCTTTGGATGCACCTCTGAAGAGAGTACAAAAGGCAGAAGGGGAAATATATGACAGAAGAATAGAACTCACTGACAGAAATTAAATGTGTGATGCAATCTCTTGAAGGAACAGTATGCAAAGCATTCTTGGGTAACTTTAACTTGAGCAAATAACAATGCCATAGAAATTTAAATAATTAATAATATTTAAAGAAATGCTATAGGAATGTAAAGCATCAAAGTAGCTCAGACCCTATGATAGATTTAAATTTCTCTCAAATATTTTTGGATGTTGGTGTGAGGGAGCAGGAAGACATTTAGGGCTGGAGACTCAGTAGAGCAATACATTCCCTCCTACTGCATTTAGTTAAAATGAATGTGTTCTATTCATTTATTACAATCTTGTAATGAAACATACTTGATTTGAATCCTTTTTATATCCCTTTTGTGCTAATATATTGAGTTAGTTGATTGGTTAGCTGACTTGAAAGAAATACTGGTTAAGAGCAGTGACTTTGGAACTAGAGCCTGAATTTGAATTTTGGCTTCCCTATTATTAACTAATCAGTTGTCTCACATATTCTCCAGTTTCTCAGGTGCACAATTTCCTCATTGGTGAAACAGACATAAAAATACCACCTTCATAAGGTTATTGTAATGATTAAGTGAGATAATATATGTTAAACATTCAACACACTTTCCTGGCAAATAATAAGCACTTAATGAATGTTAATGAAAATGAAAGGAACAAAAATTATTTTTGATCCCAGTATAGGTACACTAATTGAATATGAGGAAATATGCTTAGAGATAATTACTTTAACTAAAACAGTAGAATACATGGCAAAACTTTATATATATACACACATAAACACGTATACAATTATGCATATATACAAAGTAGTGGAGAAAAAATGCTTTGGTAGCATGAAGTGAATACAGTTAATCCATTTATATATGTTTTACAATTACTGATTGTAATATTTGTATCTGTCTCTATATTCGCACATTCCAGAAGGATAAGCAATATTTCTAGCTATGCATAATCAGAAAAACACATCTGCATGTACTTTTAGAATCCATTGGGGTGCCTGGTTCCCTGTGGTATAATGCTGTGTGTACAGCTTAGGCTAGAAATCTTTCAGGGATAGCATCATAACACATCCCGTGATTTAATTCATTTTCTGGCTGGCATCGTTCCCAGTGGAGCAGGATAGACACACGCACTAACATGGCTATTGAAACAGGTTAAGATGAATCATCTGAGAATTTATTAAGGCTAGGATTAGTGAGGACAGCCTACTAATTTTCATTTAAGTGTTTTGTAACATCACGATATTAGACTGTCTGTTCAGGAACATACCACCTGCAAATTCTATTTCTTTTTTAAATCCAAAAAGTTTAACTTTGGAGTAGATGATAGAGAGCTAAAAGGAAGCAGGGAAAACTAAAAACTTATAAAGAATAAGTCTTAAATGAGATGACTGAAATTATCCAGAGAATAATTTTTATCATCAGTAAATATACTTTTCACCCTTTCCTCTTGATTCACATAAATTTAATAAAGAGAGTTAAAAAAATGTGTGCTGGCCTGCATTTTATTATGTAATAACGTTTGCACGGTACCGGTTTTCTGTTTCTCACTTCATCAGAACTGTTTTTCATTTGGTTGGACCTCCTCAGCTGTGACAGTGTCGGAAAAAAGCATCTGTAGTTGTGCAATCATCTACTGAAAGCTGTTCTGTTTCCATGTAGCTATACATCTCTTTGAGACCAAATGGGAGATGCTTAATGTTAATAAATAGGCAGTTTCTTTATAAATAAACACCAGGCCCTGCAATCCACAGACTTAATTATTTTTTTTTCTGTGCCAAGCCAAATGGACTCATAAAACAAGTGATAAAGCTGTAAATTGTGTACTTAGTTACAAATGTATTCAGAATAAATATGGTTTCTATTTGTAAATACAAATATCATAGTGCTATGGGATTCAAGCTTAATCCATTACAATAGAGAAAAATACAAATATATGACCCTTGTGCATAGAGTACATTCCTAGCAAAGTACTGCAGCAATGGATAATACGTTTGTCTTTGTTTTAGATGCCAAAAATGTGGTTCAAAGTTCTGGGAGATATGACCAACTCACCTCCTTTCTGGCCTCTTGCTGTCCCCCCACAAACTTCAATATTTAATCTGATCAAATGGGAACATTACATGGTAATTTTCGTACAAGTTGCATATATTTGCACGTATTTAAGAATATGGTCTTTAAAAAAGTGATGGTGCTAATTTTTAAAAAGAGGATGTTTTATACTTCTATGAATACAGAAACTCAGGACTATAATAAAGAAGCAGCCATGTTAGCTATTATTTTCTTTTGCTATGAGAATAATGTTTTACTACTGTTAGAACAATTTGTACAAATACTCTCTTTTGTGCATTTTTTTTCTTATTTCTTACAGTGAAATCATAAAATTGTGATTGACCACAATAATAAATGGTTGCCCTAGATCGGGTTTTGATGTCACAAATTCACCATTTCACTTTAGGATCAAATAGATGGAGAACTCAAACTAGGAGGAAGCAAAACCCTGTTTAAATATAAATAGCTTTGACAATTGTCTCGGATAGTTAAAAGGATTATGAGAAACATATGAAAGGTAATAGATACATGTTTGTTTGACAATAGAGTTTGAAGTTTCTTCTGTTCCGAATGTTCTACTTTGCAAAGAGAAAATGTAAATTTAAAAGATAAATTATTATATTTGATTTAAGGAATTTTTTTCTATTTAACAACAAAAGCTACTTTATAATGATAAGATTCTGGCAAACTATTGTCTTCTTTCCAAAAATAAACGACTTTAAAATAAATGTCTAATAAAAATACTTTTTAATTTTAGCAGTATATTTGGACAAATTAGCACTTCAAGTATATCCATTTATAATTAACATAAAATATAATTTAAAAAATTAAACAGTGCATTAAGAAATGTAAGGTCCCCATTAAGAAGCCCCACATGTTTTATGAAGTCCTGGTAGACTTCAAGTGGCTCAGCTGGCAACCACCTTCCACTCAGCCTATACTGGATACTTACTATTTACATTGAACTATCCCCCTCCAACCGGAATCCAGCATCCTTCCTGCTAACTATGTAAATGTAACTATAGCGACTCCTAAAAAATAGTTTGGTCACTAAAACCACTTCTGCACCAGCCATAACCTTTTCATGCCTAAACTGAAAATTGAATTCATTTCTCAAATCAAATGTTACTTCTTCTGTGTAGCTTTCTTCAATTTTCTAATCCCATCTCAACCGAGTTAATCCTCCTCTGCAATACTATTACATTTTCCCTGGACACACACACACACACACACACACACACACACACACTTGCACTGGAGCCATGCCCATATTTTAATGTATATCCCAAGTTTGCCTGGTCATCTCCTGTATGTGATTATGGAACGACATGGAAAATTTCTTATTGTACACTCATTAAATAAAAAAATCCAATTAATATGTGATGAGTAAGTGAGTGAGTAAATGAACTGATGAAAAGTAGTTAGGATAAAATTAATTTGGCACCCTAAATCACAGATAAGTTACTCATCCTATGAACTCTCTTTTTTTGAGTTTTGTTTTATTATTTTAATACAGCAGCTTTTTAGTTATCTATTTTATACATATTAGTGTATATATGTCAATCTCAATCTCCCAATTCATCTCACCACCACCCCCCTCCCTGCTTTCCCCTGCTTGGTGTCCATACGTTTGTTCTCTACATCTGTGTCTCTATTTCTGCCTTGCAGACCGGTTCATCTGTACCATTTTTCTGGATTCCACATATATACGTTAATATATAATATTTGTTCTTCTCTTTCTGACTTACTTCACTCTGTCTGACAGTCTGTAGGTCCATCCACATCTCTACAAATGACCCAATTTCATTCCTTTTTATGGCTGAGTAATATTGCATTGTATATATGTACCACATCTTTATCCATTCATCTGCTGATGGGCATTTAGGTTGCTTCCATGTCCTGGCTATTGTAAATAGTGCTGCAGTGAACATTGGGGTGCATGTGTCTTTTTGAATTATGGTTTTCTCTGGGTGTATGCCCAGGAGTGGGATTGCTGGGTCATATGGTAATTCTATTTTTAGTTTTTTACAAAACCTCCATACTGTTCTCCATAGTGGCTGTATCGATTTACATTCCCACCAACAGTGCAAGAGGGTTCCCTTTTCTCCACACCCACTCCAGCATTTGTTGTTTGTAGATTTTCTGATGATGCCCATTCTAACTGGTGTGAAGGGAGACCTCATTGTGGTTTTGATTTGCATTTCTCTAATAATTATTGATGTTGAGCATCTTTTTATATGCCTCTTGGCCATCTGTATGTCTTGTTTGGAGAACTGTCTATTTAGGTCTTCTGCCCATTTTTTGATTGGGTTGCTTGTTTTTTTAATATTGAGCTGCGTGAGCTGTTTATATATTTTGGAGATTAATCCTTTGTCTGTTGATTCGTTTGCAAATATCTTCTCCCATTCTGAGGGTTGTCTTTTTGTCTTGCTTATAGTTTCCTTTGCTGTGCAAAAGGTTTTAAGTTTCATTAGGTCCAATTTCTTTATTTTTGTTTTTATTTCCATTACTCTAGGAGGTTCATCCTATGAACTCTTGATCTTCACTCTACATGAACCTGTTTCTAGGCTCACAATCTAAAATTCATTTAATAGCAAAATGAGAAATATAATTCAGTTCAGCTTGCTATTTAAATATGAAACTATATTGCTTATGTGATAATGTTTCTAAATTCTGAGAGAATTAAATGGACTTCACCTTTTACTCTTTCTATGAAAAGTGTCTGAATCCAGAAGCAAGTAATAATGGAGAAATTATTCATAAGATGATTCCATGAACACAGTATGTCTTAAGTATTTTTTTTTTTTTGCGGTACGCAAGCCTCTCACTGTTGTGGCCTCTCCCGTAGCAGAGCACAGGCTCCGGACGCGCAGACCCAGCAGCTACGGCTCATGGGCCCAGCCACTCCGCGGCATGTGGGATCTTCCCAGACCGGGGCACGAACCCGCGTCCCCTGCATCGGCAGGCGGACTCTCAACCACTGCGCCACCAGGGAATCCCTGTCTTAAGTATTTTTGAGGCTCTTTGAAAAAGTGTTCAAATTGTTGGAAGTTTGGAAAACAAGTGCTTGCTCCTTTGCAATTTCAAGTCTTTTTTTGAATGAGAAGAGTAACAAACAGGTAATAGCAGATATATATATTTAAAATATTTGGATTTAGGTAATTAATGCTCTTTATGTCCTCTTATGTTTTTGTTTTTGCTGAGAAGACATTTACATATTTTTCTTCCTACTATATATATTTTATAATTGAAAACAATGCTCTCATTAACTATTAATTAGTTTTTCTGAGTTTGCTACATTGACCTTTAATCCCCCGCAAAGACCTAAAAGAAACAGGAGCATCAGTCACTTAGATATCACAAAAATCAAGAAATTGAAAAATATGCTTATTGTTTTTCATTGCTACTGTCATTTTCATTCCTTTGAACATTTAATAGTGGAATGTCTAGTTTTATTCTTTGTCCATGCCTTTAGAATAATTGTAGCTACTTTTAGTATTGATGGTAGTCTATGCCTTTAAAATTGAGCTTAATCCTATTTATTTGGGTTTAAACACTTTAAGTCCCCAGATACCATATACACTTTGTGAAATTAATAATCAAGAATCTATTGTGTTTGATTAAAAGTGATAGAAACAGCTCTCAAACTAGCTTAAGTGAAAAAGGAAATTTATAGGAAAGATGCTGGGATAGACCACATAAAGGAAGATATCAGGAGCTAAGATAGCCTGAGGGATGTCAGAAACTCTGCCTTGGGCTTCCCTGGTGGCGCAGTGGTTGAGAGTCCGCCTGCTGATGCAGGGGACACGAGTTCGTGCCCCGGTCCAGGAAGATCCCACATGCCGCAGAGTGGCTGGGCCCGTGAGCCATGGCCGCTGAGCCTGCGCGTCTGGAGCCTGTGCTCTGCAACGGGAGAGGCCACAACAGTGAGAGGCCCGCGTACCGCAAAAAAAAAGAAACTCTGCCTCTAATCTGTCCTTCTTTCTGGGTTTTAGGGACATGGCTGCGGGAAGTTCTGGGGTCTCAGACTTTGAGCTTCACAATCAGGGAGGAAAGAATGATTCTTATCATCTCTAGCAAAAAAATCCTTGGGAAGAACTCTGACTGGCTCACCTCGCCACATATACCCATCCCTGGACCAATCCCTGTGGCCACAACTAAAGCAAATCATAAGTGATCCAGCCTGGGTCACATGATAACCTCTGTGGTCAAGATATGGGACTGTTTTTCAAAGGATGATGACAGGGATACCAGGCCACCAGTGGCAATAGCCACTACAAAAAGAAACCAATCACTTTCATTTTATTAACCTTTTATTCCTCATTCTGTAACATCTTACAGAGATTATAGAAAAAATGATGATTTGTATCAGGTGTCAAATATTTGTAATGGTACTACTAATTTAAAGGTGGAAATATTGTGTCTGTACAACATTTAAATATTTGCTCTGGCTAGGGTTTATTATGAAAAAAAAGAAAAAAGAAACCACCACTATTGAGGCCAGATGTTAAAGAGAAAATTTAATTGAAACATTAGAATGTAATGAGTTATGAGATTTTAAAGTGAGATGCCAGGCCAAGATGAAATTTTTCAAAGAAGTGTCTGTAAAGGGATGTCTTGTCTCTGAAAACGCCTTACTCTCATTGGAAATATAAACAGTAAAGAAAGCAGAGAGGGAGAGGAGATTAGTGAAAAGGATTTTTTTGAACAAAATTATGATTCCCTCTTCATCTTGAGAGAGGATTTCTAACAGGATTACTCAAAAAGGCTGAGCTATGGCCCTGCAGTTAGGGAGTCACAGGGAAATAAAGGGGGTAAGGGAGTGGTTAGCTGCAATAAAAGTCACACTATATTAGGTATGTGGGGTTAAGGATGCCTGAGTGTTTTCTGCACATCGTATGAGGTTGAGAGAGAGAGAGAGAGCTGGAGCAGATGCTTTATTAGATACTGTACAAGCAACATCCATGAGAGGCCAAACAAGCCTCAAAAGGAGGTGAATCACCAGACTCATTATGGCAGAGAAGTAAGCAACCAGTGAAATGGAGCGCATTTGCCCTAGTCAGGGGAACTGCAGATCAGAGACCACCTGGAATGGAGAGAGGGTAGGCTAGGGCATTTCAAACAAATATAAAAGTTTCCCGGAGGAGAAAGTGTTGACTTTGAACATCTGCCAGCCCTTGAGAAAGAGAAGGCAAGTTAAGACAGTGGCAGTCAAGTAAGAATTTTCCTGCCCCCAGCTCATGCCGTCCTTCCTCTCACATTGTCTCTGGAGGGAAGGTTCAAAATTCATGGTTAGCAAGATGGAGGTGTAGGAGACACCTAAAGGGAAGAATCAGAGATAAAAAGATACAAAATTAGTATCCCTCCCTGCTTTACTGGCTTCTTGCTTATAACAGGCCTACAAGCTCCATCTGGGGGACTGGAAGTAGCTCTAATTTTAAATGTGGTCAGATACTTTGACTATAGCAAGAGACTGGTTGTTCTAAGTACCAAATCCAGGCTTTGATTACAGAACCAGACCCGGAGTGGTCATAGTTCTTTTTATTATCTGAAAGTGAGAAGAACAGTCATGGATTACTTGTGCTTTATTCCAGAGGCAAAGTGAAGAGCTCATATCACTGAATAAATTTTAAGGGAGAGTGGGTGGGGAAAAATGTATATTTCTGATTACAATCTTTGAGTTCTGTTTTTTCCCTCTTTCTTTTCTTCTTTCCTTCCTTCCTCCCTTCCTCCCTCCCTTCCTTCCTTCCTTGCTCTCTTCCTTCCTCTCTCTCTCTCTCTTTTTCTTTCTTCCTTTCCTTTCTTTCTTTCACAGAGATGGTCCCTTAACTGAATTTTCAGGTTCGTAGGCTATACCTAACCAATCAATTCTTGTGAAGTGGTATCTTTTGTTCTATTTTATCAGGTCTGATACAGATAAAGTCTGTGTATTACATTATTTGTGTCTATGTGTATCAATGCATTTATATTTTATATTCTTTATCATTTAGCTTACCAGTGTCCCAATAAAATAATTATAGAAACAGCTTTGTTGAACTTAAAAGTTATTTGAGAGTCAGATTCATATTATAAAAGTAATAGAGAAAAATCAACCACTTATTAGAACTTGCAAAATATATTTTTACAAATTAAAATGAAAAACAATATGCCATTTAACTGTTTTAATTGGTTTCAGTTTTACAACTGCAAGCCAGATGGTTTCTTTTCAAGTAGTTTATAATGTCTTTGCCAAATAACTGAATTACCAAACCAGCTGTGATTATTAACATTTACCTAAACAGAAAAGCATGTCTGCTATTTGTTTGCTAAGAGAGTACCTGCTTTGCAAAAGTTTGGCAAGCAAGTCATGGCTCTACTCTGGATAGCATAGTATTTTAATAAAATAGAGAGCAGAGGTAAAAGTGATGCACATATTAACTCATATCCTAAAGTGAATGCTGATTTAAAATTTGAACTTATTTATCATGTGTCAAAACCAAGCAATCTCTTGTGGATTCTTCCAATTTTATGATTGTACAATTGTAAATTTTATTTACATTTTTAATGTGAAGAAACTGCTTTAGGCTTTTTAAAACTCTGTTAATAATTCTCTTTAACTGCTTGTTAAAATGTTATATTTTGGAAGCAACTGGTCCTTACAGAAATATGTTTCTGATGTAAGCTGAGGTTTTCTAACTCTAAACTTTTAGCAAATGTAAATTTCTAGATACTAATTGTAACTGGAGTACTGAATGCAAATTCAATTCTGTAAAAAAAAAAAAGATAAACAGAAACCTCAATTAAATAGAGATGGGAGACCAGAACAGGAAGCTCCCATGCCCTTTGACAAAAACAGAGCCCAACAGGAAAAAGAAAGAATCCTCTTCTTTCCTGGCAAGGACTCAGCCAATGAAAAGCCATGGACTCTGTTTTCTACAGCCCTCCCAACTTCCTTTTTCCCCCTCTATAAAAATGTTCTCCTTCCCTTGCCCTGAGGGGATTTGCATGTAGTTCATCATGATTGCAGACCCCAGGTTGCAACTCTCTGCTCATTCAAAAGAAATCCATCTTTGCTGGAGAAATATCTGGCGGTCTATTTGTTTTAGGTCAAAACAATTCTCTTTAGAGCCAATTAAGGAAGGAGACATTTAAGGGGAAGTAATGGTGAGGATTGTTTCAGTTCTTTTATCAAAAAGATACATTATCAGGAAAAATTCTGATTAGAAAATGACATTGTAAATATTCCATGACAGTTCTTTTCCAACCAGAATTTTCCTTGGTAATTTACTGTTTATTTTTGTAAATAAACAGTAAGTTGTAAACAACTTATTTTGTCTCACAAGTCTATGGTCGGCTACGCATTTTTACTGATCTGGGTTTAGTTTGGCTGATCACAGTGGGATTCTCTCAGACATCTATCTCTAGTCAGCTGGAGGCTGTGAGGGGCCTGGTTGGTATAGGATGGTCAGCATAGTGATGACTCAGCTCTCCTCCAGGTGTTCCTCACATTAGCAAGCTAGCCCAGGGATGTTCTCATAGTTCTGGGGAAAGAGCAAAGAGCAGCAAGAGAGCGAGTCCCAACGCACAAGAACTTTTCTCATCTCTGGTTGTGTTCTGTTTGATAACATTTCAGTGGCCAGTGTGAGTATTGTGTCTAGCTCAGAGTCAAAGAGTGGGGCAGAATGCCCTGCCTTTGATGGGAAGAGTAAAGAATTGGGGCAGTCAATGCAATCAAGCAAACACATGTTCATATAGGTTTATACTTTGATAGCTCTCCTGGGTATGACGTATTCAATACTATAGTTTGCTTAATAATTTCTCTATTTATGGATGTTCATATTGATTCTACTTTTTCTTGCAATTACAGCCAATGCTGCCATAAAAATCTATGTACATACAGCTTTATACACATGTATGAATTTAAAAATTTATCAAATTTTAAACGTACAAGAATATGTCCTCACCACTGAGATTAGATGGCTTTTCATATTTTGTCCTACTTGTTTCAATCTTTGCAAGTACCTTGTTTGTTTGTTTTAAGAAATAGGAATAGCTAAAGCCCCATCACTTATCTTTCCCTCCATTTCTAGAGACAATGACTTACCCTGATTGTTAGCCACACTAGCCAATATTGTTAGTCACACTAGCCATATTTCAGATGCTCAACAGCCACGTGTTACTATATTGGACAGAGAAGATAAACACATCCATCACTGAAGAAATTTCTACTGAACAGCCCTACTCTAGAATTAAGTCCAGGAAGAGAGCCTGTGGTAGGCAGAATAATGCCCTTCTCCCCCAAGATGTCAGTGCCCTAATCTCTAGCATCTGAAAATGTTAATTAGAGAATAAGAGAATATGAAGATTTGATTAAGAATCTTAAAATGGGAAGATTATCCTGGATTATCTGGGTAGGCCCAATGTAATAACAAGGGTTCTTAGAAGAAGTCAGGAGGATCAGAGTCAGAAAAAAATGTGTTGATAGAAACAGAGGGTAGAGTGATGTGCTTTGAAGATGAAGGAAGGGGCCTTGAGTCAAAGAATGGAAGTGGCCCCTAGAAGGGGGAAAAGGCAAGGAAACAGATTCTCCCTTAGAGCCTCTAGGAGGAAGGCTGACACCTTGATTTTAGGATTTCTGATCTGCAGAACTGTAAGATGATACATTTGCTTTGTTTTAAGCTATTAAATTTGTGATAATAGCAATAGGAAGCATACATATGACAATATGTGTTTCCATTCCCCCCTTTATGAACGTTGTCTCCAATTATTTCTATTATATAGATAGAGCTACAATAACGTTTTTCTATATGCAGGAGCTAATATTAGAGAGTGAAAAGTGCCACAGAGAAAAATAACCCACTGAAAGTGTTAGGATGTTCAGGTTGGCAGGGATATGTGCAGTGTTATGTTGGTAAATGTTTAACCACTTGCCTTCCAGAAAAAAACAAAATTTGCCAGTTCCCGTGGCATAAATACTTCTACCATGACCAATTTCTAGCTACTGATGTAACGTCACTGAACACAAGAGCTGGGAACATATGTCAGTTTCTGCACAGTGCTGGATCCAGGTATGTGTGTGCACATGTGTATTTCTAAGTACATATGTGTGGAGTTCCTATTTTAAATAGAAGATCTTTGTGATACTGACAGAGACCTGAAAAAGATGATGGAGATGCTTATGAAGATGAATGGGGAAAAATATTCTTGGCAGAGGGAATAGTAAGTGTAAACACCTGATGGGAGAGTGGTTGGCATATCTGTTGGATTTCAGGTATGTCTGAGAGCAATCAAGGAGTCTAATATAGCTGGAAGAGAGTGAGCTGCTGAATTGTGGGAGATCAGGTCAAAGAGTTAACTGTATATTCATAGGTTTCTTTGCATTTAGGGGACAGATAATGCTTCATAAGTCATTGTAGGGACTTTTATTTTGAGGGAAATGGAAGGGGATTGGGGAGAAGAGTGACATAATCTGAGTTAAATTTGGCTCTTCTGTTGAGGATAAATAGAAACAGGCTGAGACACAGGAGGGTGTTGCACAATAATCCAAGTGAGAGATGATGGTGGCTTGGCCAAAAGTGATAAGATACTGCAAGTAGAAGGGACAGAATTTGCTGAAAAATTGAATATGGGGGGAAAGAAAGTGAGGAGCCAAGGTTGACTCCAAGATTTTGGCTTGAGTAATTGAAAAGATGAAAGTGTTATCAGCTGTGACTGGGAAGATGGTGGGAGAATCAGTTTGGGGGTACAGGGGTGTATCAAGAGCTAATTTTGAATGTGTTAAATTTAAGATGACTTTGAAAAATTCCAGTTCAATGAAGAATTGAATATACATGTCTGATTAGGGAAGAGAATCAACTGGAGATGTACATTTGGTACTTAAAGCCATGGTATTTGATGGAGGTCATAGAGGGAATGAGTGTAGATAGAGAAGAGAAGAAATCTGAGGACTAAGTCTTGGGATACTCCAGGATTTAGAGATAAAGAACACAAAGAAACCAGAAAAGGAGATTAAAAGGCCGTCAGGTAGGAGGAAAACCAAAAGAGAATAGCATCCAATTAAAGAAAATGTTTCTTGGAGGAAAGAATTATAAAACCCAACAAATATTCCTGGTTAGTCAAATAAACTGAAGCCTGAGAAATGACCACTGGATTTAAAAGTGTTATTGATCATGTTAACCAAAATAATTTTGCTGGAGAGATAGGTACTAAAGTCTGATTGCAGTGGCTTCAAGAGAGAATGGGAGGAAAGGAATTGGAGACATAAAATTTAGCCAATCCTTTCTAGTTTTTCTGTGAAAAAAATGAGAAGGAAGTTGCTAAATATAAGATCCAGAAAGAGTTTTCAAAAGGTTGGAGATATTATAGCATGTGTTTGTGCAGATGAAAAGAAAATTCAGCAAAGAAGGAAAATTCATGAAGCAAAATAGGGGAGAATTGCCAGAGGATGTCCTTAAGAAAGGGAGTGAACTGGGATCTAGGGCACAAGTGGATTAGTTGACCTTAGATAGATGGTTCATCCATGGGAGCAGATGGAGATTGATGTGGTGTTGGGAGCGTGTAGAAAGTCTCTATGGGGTGCTTCTATTTTGTTATTAAAAAAATGTCATCAACTGAGGGTTAGGATGGGGTAGGGAGTGTAGGGAGACTTGAAGAAGAGAATGGGTGAATGAATGGACTTTAGAAATAGCAAAAGACTGCAGGCTGTATTTGGAGGCTCAATAAAATTGTCATGTATTTACCTTTAGACCAGACACAAACTTGCAAGTTTTTTTTAAGACAACATCAATGTACAGATGCAAATACAGAATGGATTGAGATTTTAACATAAGCAGGGTTGGCTTTTTGTCAATTGAGTATGAGGGAAAAAAAGAGCCTGACTAGAGAGTTAAGGATAAATGCAAGAGGATACTATGGTGATGTACAATAGACCACAGGAAGGAGAATAAAAAATAGATTAAAAAAATAGATTAAGGTTAGGGACATGGTAGAGACAGAGAGGACAGTGATCCAGTAGCATGTAAGAATTGTTGAAGTGGGGATACTGGAGGAAGTGAGTTCCAGAGATAAGGTTGAAGAGTAAGACAACTGAATTGAGAATATGGAAGGGTATTAGTAATGACAAGGCCTAGTGTATGACCACAGATGTAAATGGCTCATAGGATGAAAGATAAGATTATTGGCAGAGAGGAGATCTTGAAAGTGGGAGGCCAGATAGAAGCATCTATGTGGTTATTGAAAGCACAACACAGCAACTTCTACAGCATTAGTATTAGAGGTAATTACAAATAACATCACAGTGATATCAGAGTGGTCAGACTAAGTGTTCCAACATGTCTTGAGTACTTGTTAGAAATGCAAATTCTCAAGTCCCATTGAGACCTACTGAACCAAGAAACCAAGGGGTGGTGCTTCAGGTGATGCACGATGACGTCTGAGAACCACTTACAGGGGCAGCACAGAAGATGGAAGAGTTAATTGCTTGGAAAGAAGGATTCAATGAGGTAGCATTTAAACTACAACAGAAGTTACTGCAAGGTTAAATGTAGGGGCCTTAAAATTAAAGGGAGCAGCATTTGTAAGGAAAAGCTTGAATCATGAAAAGACCTCAGATAAGATAACATAAAATTACGTAAAAGTGAAAAACGTTAGCTATTAATATCAGAAAATCATGCCTTGCTAGGAAGCCATTGTTTCTTCAAGAATCCTGATGAAACATCGTAAGAGTTCTTTCTATTCATCTACTTTTTCTTTCATTGGTATTAGGCTCAGTAGAGAATGAAAGCTGGGACAGTAAGTGTGGCTGCTTTGGCATACCAACATTTTCCACAATTTCCCAACGTTTCTATCGAACGCTGTTTTAGAGAGCTGGTGCTAAAGGCTAAAGCCGCAATGTTCGCCCGTCTATGACGTCACGGTGCGCCCACCGAGGGTGTGTTCCATCAACAGCCAGGCGCCGCGGGAGGGGCGGGGCTTGAGCGTGCTGACGTCACTACCGGGCGCCAGGCGCGCTCAATTGGCGGCGGATTCAAACGTTCTGGCCTGGTCTCAGGGCCTGTAGAAGCGTCGGAGTCGGGGTTCTCGGTGTCCCCGCGGGCGTGAGCTGCAGTGCGGCGCAGGGAGGACCTAGGAAGCTTAGGCGGCTGGTGCCCGAGCCGGAGGGAGAGGATGGCGCTCTCGACCACAGTCTCGCAGAAGAAGCTGATAAAGCGGAAGGCTCCCCGCGGTTTTCTAAAGCGCGTCTTCAAGCAACGGAAGCCTCACCTCCGTCTGGAGACAAATAGCGACCTACTGGTGAGATTTTGTCCCTTCTAGGACTGGAAGTGGGGCGGAGACAGGGGAAATAACCCCCAGCCTTTATTTTGCCGCCCCCAGCCAATCTAGCTTTCAGGCCTACGTTTGAGGTGTTCGCAGCAACACCTGGGCGGGTTTGCCCCGGCCTGGCATATCAGTTAGTATTCCTGATGCTGAGTTGTTTTGGGGCCCTCTGAAATGTAGATATCCTGACCTTTTTTTTACAGGAGGCTATTAGCCACATCAATTTAAGGAGAAAACTAACGTTAAGTTCCTGTTTATAGTTTTTCAATATCGCTATTAAGGAGCACAGTCTGGTACTGTGCTTAGTGTAATTTGCAAAGGTTCGAAAGATACATTTAAAAAAAATAGATTTTGGAATTCAGGCTGGGTTATTTTTATTTAAATATTGTAAAAGGCATTACTGACATGCCTTTCAAAAGTGCCTTTCTCCTTGCCTTCCTTTCTTCCCCTTCTTTTTACGTTGTTAAACAAATATATTGCCCTATTTCCTCTACTTTAGCTTATTTACTAAAGAACCCTGATCCAAAAGTTTATTTGTAAGTAGTATGCTCCCAAATGTGAATTCGTTTTCCTAGACAAATAGAACACCTGTTAGTTTAGTTTTCAAGCCCAACCATTAAAAGTTTTATCTGACTCATAGTAACTGCAGCATAATGCTCACATGATAAATAACCACAACCAGTCCACGGTGTAATATTTCTGTTTTGAAATAAATTAAGAGTTTTTATGTTGAATGCCTGGAATATATATCCCTCTAGCAGAATGAACACTGTTTCCCTAGGTTTAAACCATAGGAGGCACCTCCTGTGGTTTGTTACAAGAGCTCTTTGAGTAAAGGAGACACTACAGGTGGGCACCTAATTTCCCTGAGATCAAGGATAAAGAATTGTGGATAATAGGGATATATGGCATGGAGGGTGGCTTAACAATACATCATTCCATCTCTTCTTAAGCTACATTGTCCCCCTCCCCCCCCACCTCTTTTCTCTACAGCCTCTGCCAGCTCTCTACTGCCTCCCCTAATTTTAGGGTTTCTATTTTTAATAAACTACTATAGAATTGTCTTCACTTTTCCTTTCTCTGAGCCAAAACAACTTTTTTTTTCCCTTGGAAAAGTAGCCCTTCTAATATCTCCTGTCCTTTCTTGTTCCTTTTTTAGACCCTATAAGAAAAGACAATATATATTGTTTTATTACCCTCCTTCCCCCAAGGTGGTGATTAAGGTGGCACAAGTGAGCTGTATTAAAGTGAAATTGATTTTCAAAAGAATTTTAGGTAATTTATTCTGAAGTTTTCACTGGTGCTGGGGTTCTCTCAATAAATGGAGGGGGGAGGAAATGTACCTGCTCTAGAATCTAGGAGACTACCAGCTCGTGTAGATTGTTGGGCAGAAATTTCTCAAGTAGTCAGATTGCTCCCCCTTCCACACTTGCCTGCCCCAAGTGATCCCTGGACAGGAGGGCTCTGTTGTGGAGTGGGATCCAGGTGGTACAGGAAAGAAGGGGAGGTGAGATTCTAAGCATTTGCAGTGGTAGGGGAATGGAAGTTCTTTATGCTACCGTCTATTACTAGACTGTATGCTTGTCTTTGGCTTTCATTATTTCTCCTTCACCGTCTTGTATATGCCATGCGTCACTCTGGTTTCTTTACTTATGGTTTTCTGCTTGCCATTGGTACTTAATTATCTTACTCAGCAGGTGTCCCACATCATCCATAAACTTCTCTACAATTAAGGTAGTCTGTTTTTTTTCCTGAACTTTGATAGCCGTAAGAGTGTACATCATACAGTTTAGCTACTGGGACCTGACACTATTCTCTAAGTTTTATATGTCAGTGTTGTCTCCCAGTGCGGTATGCAGCTTCTTGAGGCGAAGGGACCACGCATATCTCCTTTTGTGTCTTCCATTATCTTTAACACAGAACTAATCTACTTTTATGATGTCTTTGCATAAGATATTTCTTCTGTTTGAAGGTGTCCTCACTCCACTCCGCTTCTCAAACTTCAGTTATTTCAAAATTCAGTTCAAATGCCTGTTATTCGGTGAAGCCTTCTTTCATGGTCTTAAGAAAGCATCAACCTTACCTTCCAATATCATCTACTATCACACATTTGTCTTTAATTAGGTTTCATTCTCCCATGGGACTGGGAACTTTGAATTGGGAACTTATTGTATTCCTGGTTAGCATAATACCTTGAACATTCTGAGTGTACAATTAAAGTTGGGAGTGATGATGAGTATATGTGGATTGATATTTCTAACATTTTACTTATAACTTCCTTGTGTTACTTCATATTCTTCTGCACTGGCTTTTTATTGTTGTTTTATTTTATGACTTATTTGATTGTATATCACCAGGGCCAATACTGATGAGTGTATGTTAATCTCAAATTGTTCGGCTTTCTTGTGACTCAGTTTTTAGATTTATCACTAAGGAATATTGTGCAAATATCTGGGTACTTACAGTTTATGTAAAACTCAGAAGTGCTGTGAGGAAGTGGGGAGGAAGTCAGGCTGGCCCAGTCTTTTGGTCACCTGAGACTGTCAAATGGATACCTCTTTGTAAATTATCTTTTGGTTTACCTTTCAAGCAAGCTGATTTTTTATTTTTCCCAAGTGTAAGTTCTTGATGGAATGGCTTTCAGGATTGAATGTCTAGCTGGAACCATAAAATTTGCTTTTGTTCTGACCCTTTTAATTTAAACCTTAGTGCACTTGAGTGACACCACTCAATTAACTGTTTTATTACAGATAAATAGGTTGTTTAAAAAAAAATTCTGACATTAAAAAAAAAGTAATATTAATTCAGTATCTATGGTTCATGCCCATGAAGAGTAAAGGACTCAAGCCTCAAAACAGTGTGGTTTATTTGGGATTGGCTAAAAAATTTTTTTGCCTAATTTGGGGAGGTATGGATGGATCTTTTGTTCATGCAGTAATAATTGACTACCTACTTCATATTGGGCCATGGGCTAAAGGTCACTGGGGATATAATGTCTGGGAAGATAGACATGGTTTAGCCCTTTATAGTACATTGAAGAAGACAGGTGAGAAATTGCTGCCTAATGTATGTAGTATGTGTAGTGATAAGTTCAGGGCGCCATGGATCTATATAACCTTACATATTGGGAGGAATTGGGCTTTTTAGAGAAGTCTGTAGACCAGTAGCATGGCTGTAGGCAAACTTGTATTTGAATACTGAAAGAAGTTCAAAAGACCTAGTATAGAACTGAAAGTTGGGAAAGGTGAGAGATGAAATTAGAAAAGCCTAGTCAAGTGGGGTTTAGTATTAAGGAATTTGGAATTTTTCATGAGGCATCTGGAAGATATTTAGCTTTAGAAGTAGAAAATACAGATTAACGGAGGAAATTGAGCCATGTTATGGAGTACGTTTGTTGCAGAAGGAAATGGTATATCATTGGAAGTTTAAAGAAATTTTGAATGACATGGTATAATGTAAAGAATCAGGATTGGGTGATTTAGCTCAGAGTTCTTGTGAGAATTAAACAAGACAGTGCATCAAAAAAGTACCAAAAGAATATCTTCTTCCATAGGTCCTTTATCATGTTAAATTTAAATGCCCAAGCTCCTCTGCTTGCCCCAAATATCACTAAAATATTCTTAAACATCTATAGCAATCCACTAAAGATTTCTGCATAATAATTTAAAGCACCACATTACCTAGTTATTAAACATTTGGTGAACTGTTGGGGAGAGTTAAGTATTGTGTGTTTTTTTTTAATTTTATTTTTTTATACAGCAAATTCTTATTAGCTATCAGTTTTATACATATTAGTGTATATATATCAATCCCAATCTCCCAATTCATCCCCGCCCCCGCTTTCCCCCCTTGGTGTCCATACATTTGTTCTCTACATCTGTCTCTATTTCTGCCTTGCAAACTGGTTCATCTGTACTATTTTTCTAGATTCCAAATATATGCGTTAATATACAATATTTGTTCTTCTCTTTCTGACTTACCTCATTCTGTATGACAGTCTCTAGGTCCATCCATGTCTCTACAGATGACCCAGTTTCGTTCCCTTTGATGGCTGGGTAGTATTCCATTGTATATATGTACCACATCTTCTTTATCCATTCGTCTGTTGGTGGCATTTCGGTTGCTTCCATGACCTGTCTGTTTTAAACAGTGCTGCAATGAACATTGGGGTGCATGTGTCTTTTTGAATTATGATTTTCTCTGGGTATATGCCCAGTAGTGAGATTGCTCGGTCATATCGTAATTCTATTTTTAGTTTTTACGAAACCTCCATACTGTTCTCCATAGTGGCTGTATCAATTTGCATTCCCACCAACAATGCAAGAGGGTTCCCTTTTCTTTACACCCTCTCCAACATTTGTTGTTTGTAGATTTTCTGATGATGCCCATTCTAACTGGTGTGAGGTGATACCTCATTGTGGTTTTGATTTGCATTTCTCTAATAATTAGTGATGTTGAGCATCTTTTCATGTGCCTCTTGGCAATCTGTTTCTCTTCTTTGGAGAGATGTCTATTTAGGTCTACTGCCCATTTTAAAAATTAAAAAAATTTTTTTGCGCTATGCGGGCCTCTGACTGTTGTGGCCTCTCCCGTTGTGGAGCACAGGTTCCAGACATGCAGGCTTAGTGGCCATGGCTCACGGGCCCAGCTGCTCCGCGGCATGTGGGATCTTCCCGGACCGGGGCACGAACCCGTGTCCCCTGCATCGGCAGGCGGACTCTCAACCACTGTGCCACCAGGGAAGCCCTACTGCCCATTTTTTGATTGGGTTGCTGGTTTTTTTAATGTTGAGCTGCATGAGCTGTTTATATATTTTGGAGATTAATCCTTTGGCCGTTGATTCGTTTGCAAGTATTTTCTCCCATTCTGAGGGTTGTCTTTTCATCTTGTTTATAGTTTCCTTTGCTGTGCAAAAGCTTTTAAGTTTCATTAGGTCCCATTTGTTTATTATTGTTTTGATTTCCATTACTCTAGGAGGTGGGTCAAAAAAGATCTTGCTTTGATTTATGTCAAAGGGTGTTCTTCCTATGGTTTCCTCTAAGAGTTTTTTTTTTTTTTTTTTTCCCGGTTCACGGGCCTCTCACTTCTGTGGCCTCTCCCGTTGTGGAGTACAGCCTCCGGACGCGCAGGCTCAGCGGCCATGGCACACGGGCCCAGCTGCTCCGCGGCACGTGGGATCTTCCCAGACCGGGGCACAAACCCGTGTCCCCTGCATCGGCAGGCGGACTCTCAACCACTGCGCCACCAGGGAAGCCCTCCTCTAAGAGTTTTATAGTGTCTGGTCTGGTCTTACATTTAGGTCTTTAATCCGTTTTGAGTTTACTTTTGTGTACAGTGTTAGGGAGTGTTCTAATTTCATTCTTTTACATGTAGCTGTCCAGTTTTCCCAGCACCACTTATTGAAGAGACTGTTTTTCCTCCATTGTATCTCCTTGCCTCCTTTGTCATAGATTAGTTGACCATAGGTGTGTGGGTTTATCTCTGGGCTTTGTATCCTGTTCCCTTGATCTGTATTTCTCTTTTTGTTTCAGTACCATATTGTCTTGATTACTGTAGCTTTGTAGTATAGTGTGAAGTCAGGGAGTCTAATTCCTCCACCTCCATTTTTTTCCCTCAAGATTGCTGTGGCTATTCGGGCTCTTTTGTGTCTCCATACACATTTTAAGATTCTTTGTTCTAGTTCTGTTAAAAAAAAAATGCCATTGGTAATTTGATAAGGATTGCATCGAATCTGTAGATTGCTTTGGGTAGTATAGTCATTTTCACAATATTGATTCTTCCAATCTAAGAACATGGTATATCTCCCCATCTGTTTGTGTCATCTTTGATTTCTTTCATTTGTGTCTTACAGTTTTCTGAGGACAGGTTTTTTACCTCCTTAGGTAGCTTTATTCCTAGGTATTTTATTCTTTTTGTTGCAATGGTGAAGGGGATTGTTTCCTTAATTTCTCTTTCTGATCTTTCGTTGTTAGTGTATAGGAATGCAAGAGATTTCTGTGCATTAATTTTGTATCCTGCAACTTTACCAAATGCATTGATTAGCTCTAGTAGTTTTCTGGTAGCATCTTTAGGATTCTCTATGTATAGTATCATGTCATCTGCAAACAGTGACAGCTTTACTTCTTCTTTTCCGATTTGGGTTCCTTTTATTTCTTTTTCTTCTCTGATTGCTGTGGTTAAAACTTCCAAAACTATGTTGAATAATTGTGGTGAGAGTGGACAACCTTGTCTTGTTCCTGATCTTAGAGGAAATGGTTTCAGTTTTTCACTGTTGAGAATGTTTGCTGTGGGTTTGTCATATATGGCCTTTATGATGTTGAGGTAGGTTCCCTCTATGCCCACTTTCTGGAGAGTGTTTATTATAAATGGATGTTGAATTTCGTCAGAAGATTTTTCTGCATCTTTTGAGATGATCATATGGTTTTCATTCTTCAATTTGTTAATATGGTGTATCACATTGATTTTTTTTATTGAAGAATTCTTGCATCTCTGGGATAAATCCCACTTGATCATGGTGTATGATCCTTTTAATGTGTTGCTGGATTCTGTTTGCTAGGATTTTTGCATCTATATTCATCAGTGGTATTGGTCTGTAATTTTCCTTTTTTGTCATATCTTTGTCTGGTTTTGGTATCAGGGTGATGGTGGCCTCTAGAATGAGTCTGGGAGTCTTCCTTCCTGTGCAGTTTTTTGGAAGAGTTTGAGAAGGATGGGTGTTAGCTCTTCTCTAAATGTTTGATACAATTCACCTGTGAAGCCATCTGGTCCTGGACTTTTGTTTGTTGGAAGATATTTAATCACAGTTTCAATTTCATTACTTGTGGTGGGTCTGTTTATATTTTCTGTTTCTTCCTGGTTCAATCTTGGAAGGTTATACCTTTCTAAGAATTTGTCCATTTCTTCCAGGTTGTCCATTTTATTGGCATAGATCTGCTTGCAGTAGTCTTTTAGGATGCTTTGTATTTCCATGGTGTCCGTTGTAACTTCTTGTTCATTTCTAATTTTACTGATTTGAGTCCTCTCCCTCTTGATGAGTCTGGCTAAAGGTTTATCAATTTTGTTTATCTTCTCAAAGAACCAGCTTTTAGTTTTATTGATCTTTGTTATTGTTTCTTTGTTTCTACTTCATTTATTTCTGCTCTGATCTTTATGATTTCTTTCCTCCTCCTAACTTTGGGTTTTGTTTGTTCTTCTTTCTCTAGTTCCTTTAGGTATAAGGTTAGATTGTTTGAGAATTTTCGTGTTTCTTGACGTAGGATTGTATTGCTATAAACTTCCCTCTTAGAACTGCTTTTGCTGAATCCCATAGGTTTTAGATAGTCATCTTTTTGTTGTCATTTGTCTCTAGGTATTTTTTGATTTCCTCTTTGATTTATTTAGTGACCTGTTATTTAGTAACATATTGTTTAGTCTCCATGTGTTTGTGTTTTTTATGTTTTTTTCCCTGTAATTGATTTCTAATCTCATAGTGTGGTGGTCGTAAAGGATGCTTGATATGATTTCAATTTTCTTAAATTTGCTGAGGCTTGATTTGTGACCCAAGATGTGATGTATCATGGAGAATGTTCCATGTGCACTTGAGAAGAAAGTGTAATGTGCTGCTTTTGGATGGAATAAATATCAGTTTATTTATTATAAATATGATAAATATTCTTATAAATATCAATTTAATCTGGTTGGTCTGTTGTGTCATTTAAAGCTTGTGTTTCCTTATTAATTTTCTGTCTGGATGATCTGTCCATGGGTGTAGGTGAGGTGTTAAAGTCCCCCACTATTATTGTGTTACTGTCGATTTCCTCTTTTATAGCTGTTAGCAGTTGCCTTATGTATTGAGGTGCTCCTATGTTGGGTGCATATATATTTATAATTGTTATATCTTCTTGGATTGATCTCTTGATCATTATGTAGTGTCCTTCCTTGTCTCTTGCAACATTCTTTATTTTAAAGTCTGTTTTATCTGATATGAGTATTGCTACTCCAGCTTTCTTTTGATTTCCATTTGCATGTAATACCTTTTTCTGTCACCTCACCTTCAGTCTCTGTGTCTCTAGGTCTGAAGTGGGTCTCTTGTAGACAGCATATATATGGGTCTTGTTTTTGTATCTATTCAGCGAGCCTGTGTCTTTTGGTTGGAGCATTTAATCCATTTATAGTTAAGGTAATTATTGATATGTATGTTCCTATTACCATTTTCTTAATTGTTTTGAGTTTTTTTTGTTGTTGGTCCTTTTCTTCTCTTGTGTTTCCACTTAGAGAAGCTCCTTTAGCATTTGTTGTAGAGCTGGTTTGGTGGTGCTGAATTCTCTTAGCTTTTGCTTTTCTGTAAAGCTTTTAACTTCTCCATCGAATCTGAATGAGATCCTTGCTGGGTAGAGTAATCTTGGTTGTAGCTTTTTCTTTTTCCCTTTCATCACTTTAAATATATTGTACCACTCTCTTCTGGCTTGTCGAGTTTCTGCTGAGAAATCAGCTGTTAACCTTATGGGAGTTCCCTTGCATATTATTTGTTGTTTTTCCCTTGTTGCCTTTAATAATTTTTCGTTGTGTTTAATTTGTGTCAGTTTGATTACTGTGTGTCTCAGCATGTTTCTTCTTGGGTTTATCCTGCCTGGGAGTCTCTGTGCTTCCTGGATTTGGGTGACTATTTTTCCTTTCCCATGTTAGGGAAGTTTTCCAGTATAATCTCTTCAGATATTTTCTCGGGTCCTTCCTCTCTCTCTTCTCCTTCTTGAACCCCTATAGTGTGAATGTTGGTGTGTTTAATGTTGTCCCAGAGGTCTCTTAGGCTGTCTTCATTTCTTTTCATTTTTTTTCTTTATTCTGTTCCATGACATTGAATTCCACCATTCTTTTTCCAGGTCACTTATCTGTTCTTCTGCCTCAATTATTCTGGTATTTATTCCTTCTAGTGTATTTTTCATTTCAGTTATGGTGTTGTTCATCTCTGTTCTTTAATTCTTCTAGGTGGTTGTTCTTTAATTCTTCTAAACCTTTGTTAAACATTTCTTGCATCTTCTCAGTCTTTTCCATCATTCTTTTTCTGAGGTCCTAGCTCATCTTCACTATCATTATTCTGAATTCTTTTTTGGAAGGTTGCCTATCTCCATTTAATTGTTTTTCTGGGGTTTTATCTTGTTCCTTCATCTGGTACATAGTCCTCTCCGTTTTCATTTTGTCTCTCTTTCTGTGAATGTGGTTTTCATTCCACAGTCTGCAGGATTTTAGTTTCTTGCTTCTGCCAAGTGTTATGTATTAATTAATTCTCACTGCAAAGAGTGTGTACAATTATATAAATTATCAAATAAATTATATGTTAAAGAGACTATCTAATTGGACCTAGGTTGGTAGTGACTTCAGGCACATGGCAGAAGCAATGGATAGAGATGTTACCAGTAATTTAAATAAAAGAGCAGTAGATGTGATGCTAGAGGGAGAAATGAGATAGGACTGCAACTCACTTTACATTCTCTGTTGCTTGGGTTCGAGCTCTACTTTAACTGTTTTCAAGCTATATATATATGCATATAGAATGAGTAACCCTTTTGTGTTAGGGTAGTGAATTTTGAGTAAAATATTTAGCAAAAGGTACATATTGAAATAGTGAGGTTAAATAATGATATATGTACATATATATTATGGTATATGTATATGTTTTGCTAATATGTAGAAGTTGTTTCTATAAGAATATGCAAGAAGCTGGCAACCATAGTTTACTGGGGATGATGTGGAAGAGCGACTTACTTTTGTCAGTCTATCCTTTTGCAGACTTTTTGCTTTGTATTTTGAAATACCTATTGGTTCACAAGAAGTAGCAAAAATAGTAAAGAATTCCCCTTACCTTTTTTGCAACTTCCCACAATGCTAATATCTTATATAGCTACAGTTCTTTGTGGACTTTGGAATTTTGTATTGTCTGCTTATTTTATGTAGTTTAAGGCTACTTTTTAAGAAATTTTAAGATTATTAATAGTAGATATGATTATTTTGATGTTGGAAGCCAAGTAACTTGACCTTTGTATATAAATGCAATAAACTTTTAAAATTTTAATTATTAACATGTTTTTAATTAGATATTTCAAATTAAATATCTGGTTACAAAATCTTTATACCTTGGATTGTAGAATGAGAGATGACTAGCTTTAAATACAATATTTGATATTTTTTTTAATTTGGGGGAAATTTTAAATTACATTAGAAACTTAAATTTAGTTGGAATGGGAAACCGGAATATTTTTTCTTAATAGAGACTTACCTATGTTTTGATATAATGATCCTTTAGAGTAATGTTATTGTCTATGGCCTTTGGTCAGCTTTACATAGACTTGTTTCATGTATTGTAATAACTAAGTCTCTTTTTATGGAATCTTAAGATGGACATATATTAAACTGAATTCTGTTACTTTAAATAAAGGTTAATTGATGTAATCGCAGTAGTAAATAGTACAGCATTAAAATTGGGGATATTCTTTTTATTTTTTTTATAAATTTGTTTATTTTTACTTATTTATTATTTTTGGCTGTGTTGGGTCTTCATAGCTGCGTGCGGCTTTCTCTAGTTGCCGCGAGCGGGGGCTACTCTTTGTTGCGGTACGTGGGCTCCTCATTGCGGTGGCTTCTCTTGTTGCGGAACATGGGCTCTAGAGCGTGCGGGCTTCAGTAGATGCAGCACGTGGGCTCAGTAGTTGTGGCTCGTGGGCTCTAGAGTGCAGGCTCAGTAGTTGTGGCTCACAGGCTTCGTTGCTCCATGGCGTGTGGGATCTTCCCAGACCAGGGCTCGAACCCGTGTCCCCTGCATTGGCAGGTGGATTCTTAACCACTGCACCACCAGGGAAGCCCGGGGATATTCTTTTTAAAAGTCATTATTTCAAAACATCAGTGTTTGAGCTTAAAAATCCTTTTGCATTTTCTCTTTTAAAGGTGCATCTGAACTGTTTACTGTTTGTTCATCGATTAGCAGAAGAGGCTCGGACAAATGCTTGTGAGAATAAGTGTGGAGTCATTAAAAAGGAGCATGTACTGGCTGCAGCAAAGGTAAGCTCTGAATTTCTTTTCTTCAGCACAGTTGCCTTAAAACACCACCTAGTTCGTCACCTCTGCCTGGTTTAGATTCCTTATTCAGTTTTGTTGACTGAGTTGATGCTTGGCTTTTCACAGGTTTTAATTACAGAGTTATGTCTTTTTTTTATTATGTATATTATGGATTTCTGATGGAAAGATTCATGGCCATTGCCTTATTGCCATTTAGGGGAAAATAAGTGTTTGACTGCTAATCTGTAGGATATGTAGTAGCCTATATATAGCTGAGAAGGTTTATTACCTTGAAATTTATCAAAACTTTGTTCTTGATCATTTTAAGTTTACCTAATGATTTTTCTACATTTGTTTTGAGATTTGAGTGACTTCTGAATCATATTGCTTATATAAGCAGAGAAGATTGCTTCTTACTGATATTTCTGTATAATGTAATAGTATGATGTCTAGGGCAGAGTTTTTTCCATATATGTCCCCAAGATTATTTTCACTTGATGTTAAAGATGCCCCAATATAAAAGGCTTCTGGGGTCAGATAAGTTTATATAACCTAACATACTATACCTCCTTGAATAGTCATAATGTTACGTATAGAGAGCTTGTTTCTGTAAGAATATGCAAGAAATTGGCACATGGTTGACTGGAGTATGATGTGTGAGAGAGACTTATTTTTGACAGTTTACCTCTTTATAGGCTTTTTTTGTTTAACACTTAATATTTTTGAAATAATTATAGACTCACAGAAGGTGCAAAAACAGTGTAGAGTTCCACTGTACCTTTTATCCAACTTCCCACAAGGGTAACGTCTTTATATAACTATAGATATGTAAAATTATGAAAGTTTATGAGAAGTATACCAGTAATTTGTTGAACTCTGTTTAATTTAGTATTTTGTAAATTTGGGTGTATAATATACTTAGAATTTTGTAAATTCATTTGAGTACATAGTATTCTTTTGCAGTCCCTATACTAACTTCTTGTAGAACAGAAAAGTACTGGCCTAGGGTATAAACCTATTTGGTGACTTCTGTGGAAGCCTAGAAATGGGCATGCCTTGGCATTTTTTAAGGGGCTTTAAATTCTCTTACAACTATGAACATTTCAACAAGTTTCTGTACTATTAAAGTTGATATAAGTGCTTTCTGCAGGTAAAGCAAGGCTTAAGAACTTGAAGAGTGTATGTGTGTGTCTTAAATTTAGGGTTGGTTTGTTTTTATTAATGAATTTATAAGTGTACTTACCTAAAAGTAGGTAAGTTCTTTAAAATATTTTTGGATATATTCTGGTCTCTAATGTTCCTTGTCTTTTACAACTTAAGATCTCATTTTGTTTAAAATGAGATTAAAAATTATCTTAAAAATTATCTACCTAACAAGCTTTTCAGCTTGAGATGACTAGTCTTGGTCTCTGATATAATTCCAGCCTAAATACAAGAAATTGGTGTTGCAGTGGATTTGTATTGCTTTATAGTTGTTAAATCCTGATTCATAATAGGATTCTCAAGTTTTGGAACATTCCGTAACTCCCCGAATTACTAAATTGTCTATAAACCTCAAGTTGGGAGCCATTAATCTGTACACTTTTGGCACAGTTGAAGAAATTAACATCTAGAAGTGACTATTATAAAACCAGATTTTGAGAATCTAGGCATGTTTCACATTCTTTGAGAGAATTACACTATTTTAGAGAAGTCTGAAACCGTTTATAAGGCAAAAGATTCCCTAATCACATTCCAAATTGGGTTTTATAAATTCAGAGACTTGCATACTATACACATAGGACTTTTCAACTTTTTGTTGAGGAATTGTGTTTTATTTGGCATAGGTATAATATGAATCTTCATTTTCTCCCCCTCACAGGTAATTCTAAAGAAGAGCAGAGGTTAGAAGTCAAAGAACACATTTTTGAAAATTATATGATGTATTATTTTAGGTGGTAACAGATCGTGAAAGCACTTTTTATATAGCAGTTAATATTGTGTATTAAAATATTGGCTAGCTGAAGGATGTGTGTGTTTGTATGTTTTTTACTGGTATTGAAATGTCTCAAGTATACACATAGAACTATATATAAGCTTTGTATTTGAGGAATTGTTTCATTTTAAATGGCCTTTAGTTCATTCTACTTCCCTTTTTGTTGGTACTGCAGATGTTTTACATATCAAAAAAGGAATCTTAGTGTGTGAAGTAGCTTGAAGAGATGTATTTCTTAGAATTAAGTTTATAAGTATTTAGATTTAGCCACAGTTAACTATGGAATCAATTTAATCTCTGAAGGAAGGCAATGTGCAGTCAAATCTAGGTGTATTTTAAATATTTTAACTGTTTAATGCCTTTGCATAAGCAATGCAGTCTACTTTTATTGAGGCCAATAGTGTAATAATATAATTTCTCAACTGTAAACACCAGCAGGGTGTTTTCAAAAACCTAGTTCCCTCCAAAACCAAAAAAAAAAAAAAAAAAATACAGAGCAAATTGACGTATTTTCTTCAAGTCACACAGATTTAATAGATGGGTATTTGTTTCCCCCCAAGAAATTTTTTAGAAATTTATCGCATATCATCTAATAGTTGTGTTTTTAACTTTTTATTTTGGAATAATTATAGATTGCAACTTGAAGTTGCAAAAGTAGTACAGAGAGGTCCACTTGTACTCTATATCCAGTTTTCTCCCAGTGCCTACATCTTAAATAATTACAGTACAATATCAAAACCAGGAATTTGACTTGGTACAGTGTGTGTACAATTCTGTACCATTTTAGTACATTTGGAGATCTGTGTAACCACCACTACAGTCAAGATACAGAATTATTTCATCATCACAGACTTCTCCATCATGCTATTCTTTTATAAATTACACCCAGCTCCCCACGTCCACTGCACACACAACACTCCCCTTCCTATTTCCACCATCCCTAAGCCATGGCAACCACTAAACTGTTCTCCATGTCTATAATTTTGCCATTGTGATGCAATCATACAGGTTATGACTTTTGGGAATTTGCTTTTTTCACTCTGCATAACTCTCTTGATCCTCCAAGTTGTTGCATGTAGCAATTTGTTCCTTTTTATTACTGAGTCGTCATATTCCATGGTATTTATGTACCACAGTTCGTACAGCTATTTACTCATTGAGGGATATTTTGATTATTTCTAGTTTTTGGCTATCACAAATAAAGCTGTTGTGAACAGTTGTGTACCAGTTTTTATACAAAACAGTTTTCATTTCTCTGGGATAAATGCCCAGGAATGTGATTGCTGGGTTTAATGGTAAGTATGTGTTTAATTTTTCAAAAAGAAATGGCCAAAGTATTTTGCAGAGTGGCTGTACCATTTTGTATTCCCATTAGCAGTTTGTGAGAGTCATTTTTTCCTCCTTCTCATGAACATTTGGTATTTTTTATTTTAGCTGTTCTGCTCTGAATGTCTAATCATGGTTTTTAATTTTCATTTCCCTAATGGCTAATGATGTTGCACATAATTTCATATGTTTGTCATCCATTTTTTCTCTTTAATAAAATGTTTCTTCGTTTCTTTTGCCCATTTTCTATTTGTTTTTCTAATGTTGAATTTTGAAAGTTTTCTAGGTATAGGTCTTTGGTCAGACATGTGGTTTGCAAATATTTTCTTCTATTCTGTAGCTTGCCTTTTATCCTTTAACAGTATCTTTTGAAGGTCAATGATTTTCACTTTTGATGAGGTCCAGTTTATTTTTTATTTATTTATTTTCATGCTGTTGGTGTCATGTTTAAGAACTCTTCACCAAGCCCTACATCTTATAGATTTTCTCCTGTATTATTATTTTTCAAACTTACCCTTTTTTGTTGCTATTGCATTTTTCTTTTTAACATCTTTATTGGAGTATAATTGCTGACAATGTTGTGTTAGTTGCTGCTGTATAACAAAGTGAATCAGCTATATGTATACATATATCCCCATATCCCCTCCCTCTTGTGTCTCCCTCCCCCCATCCCTATCCCACCCCTCTAGGTGGTCACAAAGAACTGAGCTGATCTCCCTTTGCTATGCGGCTGCTTCCCATTAGCTATCTGTTTTACATTTGGTAGTGTATATATGTCACTGCCACTGTCTCACTTCGTCTCAGCTTACCGTTCCCCGTCCTCGTGTCATCAAGTCCATTCTCTATATCTGCATCTTTATTCCTGTCCTGCCCCTAGGTTCTTCAGAACCATTTTTTTTTCTGATTCCATATATATGTGTTAGCATACGGTATTTGTTTTTCTTTTCCTGACTTACTTCACTCTGTATGACAGACTCTAAATCCATCCACCTCACGACAAATAACTCAGTTTCGTTTCTTTTTATGGCTGAGTAATATTCCACTGTATATATGTGCCATGTCTTCTTCATCCCTTCATCTGTCAGTGGACACTTAGGTTGCTTCCATGTCCTGGCTATTGTAAATAGTGCTGCAATGAACATTGTGGTACATGACTCTTTTTGAATTATGGCTTTCTCAGGTATTTGCCCAGTAGTGGGATTGCTGGTTCATATGGTAGTTGTATTTTTAGTTTTTTAAGGAACCTCCAAACTGTTCTCCATAGTGGCTGTATCAATTTACATTCCCACCAACACCGCAAGAGGGTTCCTTTTTCTCCACACCCTCTCCAGCATTTATTGTTTGTAGATTTTTTGATGATGGCCATTCTGACCCTTGTGAGGTGATACCTCATTGTGGTTTTGATTTGCATTTCTCTAATGATTAGTGACGTTGAGCATCCTTTCAGGTGTTTGTTGGCAATCTGTATATCTTCTTTGGAGAAATGTCTGTTTAGGTCTTCTGCCAGTTTTTGGATGGGGTTTTTTTTTTTGATATTGAGCTGCATGAGCTGCTTGTATATTTTGGAGATTAATCCTTTGTCAGTTGCTTCATTTGCAGATATTTTCTTCCATTCTTAGGGTTGTCTGTTCATCTTGTTAATGGTTTCCTTTGCTGTGCAAAAGCTTTTAAGTTTCATTAGGTCCCATTTGTTTATTTTTGTCTTTATTTCCATTTCTCTAGGAGGTGGGTCAAAAAGGGTCTTGCTGTGATTTATGTCATAGTGTTCTGCCTATGTTTTCCTCTAAGAGTTTTATAGTGTCTGGCCTTACATTTAGGTCTTTAATCCATTTTGAGTTTATTTTTGCGTATGGTGTTAGGGAGTGTTCTAATTTCATTCTTTTACATGTAGCTGTCCAGTTTTCCCAGCACCACTGATTGAAGAGGCTGTCTTTTCTCCATTGTATATTCTTCCCTCCTTTATCAAAGATAAGGTGACCATATGTGTGTGGGTTTATCTCTGGGCTTTCTATCCTGTTCCATTGATATATATTTCTATTTTTGTGCCAGTACCATACTGTCTTGATTACTGTAGCTTTGTAGTATAGCCTGATGTCTGGGAGCCTGATTCCTCCAGCTCCGTTTTTGTTTCTTAAGATTGCTTTGGCTATTTAGGGTCTTCCGTGTTTCCATACAAATTGTGAAATTTTTTGTTCTAGTTCTGTGAAAAATGCCATTAGTAGTTTGATAGGGATTGCTCTGAACCTGTAGATTGCTTTGGGTAGTACAGTCATTTTCACGATGTTGATTCTTCCAATCCAAGAACATAGTATATCTCTCCCTCTGTTTGTATCACCTTTAATTTCTTTCATCAGTGTCTTATAGTTTTCTGCATACAGGTCTTTTTTCTCCTTAGGTATATTTATTCCTAGGTATTTTATTCTTTTTGTTGCAAAGGTAAATGGGAGTGTTTCCTTAATTTCTCTTTCAGATTTTTCATCATTAGTGTATAGGAATGCAAGAGATTTCTGTGAATTCATTTTGTATCTTGTTACTTTACCAAATTCATTGATTAGCTCTAGTAGTTTTCTGGTAGCATCTTTAGGATTCTCTATGTGTAGTATCATGTCATCTGCAAACAGTGACAGCTTTACTTCTTCTTTTCCCATTTAGATTCCTTTTATTTTTCATCTCTGATTGCTGTGACTAAAACTTCCAAAATTTTGTTGAATAATAGTGAAGGAAGTGGGCAACCTTGTCTTGTTCCTGATCTTAGTGGAAATGGTTTCAGTTTTTCACCATTGAGAATGATGTTGGCTGTGGGTTTGTCATATATGGCCTTTATTATGTTGAGGTTACTTCCATCTATGTCTGCTTTTTGGAGAGTTTTTATTATAAATGGGTTTTGAATTTTGTCAAAAGCTTTTTCTGCATCTATTGAGATGATCATATGGTTTTTATTCTTCACTTTGTTAATATGGTGTATCACAGTGATTGTGTATATTGAAGAATCCTTGCATTCCTCAATAAAGTGGGATAAAACCACTTGATCATGGTGTATGATCCTTTTAATGTGCTGTTGGATTGTGTTTGCTAGTATTTTGTTGAGGATTTTTGCATCTATGTTCATCAGTGATATTGGACTGTAGGTTTCTTTTTTTTTTTTTTTTGGTGACATCTCTGTCTGGTTTTGGTATCATGATGATGGTGGCCTCGTAGAATGAGTTTGGGAGTGTTCCTCCCTCTGCTATATTTTGAAAGAGTTTGAGAAGGATAGTTGTTAGCTTTTCTTTAAATGTTTGATAGAATTCACCTGTGAAGCCATCTGGTCCTGGGTTTTTGTTTGTTGGAAGATTTTTAATCACAGTTTCAATTTCAGTGCTTGTGATCGGTCTGTTTATATTTTCTGTTTATTCCTGGTTCAGTCTCGGAAGGTTATACCTTTCTAAGAATTTGTCCATTTCTTCCAGGTTGTCTATTTTATTGGCATAGAGTTGCTTTTAGTAATCTCTCATGATCCTTTGTATTTCTGCAGTATCAGTTGTTACTTCTCGTTTTTCATTTCTAATTCTGTTGATTTGAGTCTTCTCCCTTTTTTTTCTTGATGAATCTGGTAATAGTTTATCAATTTTGTTTATCTTGTCAAAGAACCAGCTTTTAGTTTTATTGATCTTTGCTATTGTTTCCTTCATTTCTTTTTCATTTATTTCTGATCTGATATTTATGATTTCTTTCCTTCTGGTAACTTTGGGTTTTTTTTTTTTTTGTTCTTCTTTCTCTAATTGCTTTAGGTGTAAGTTTAGGTTGTTTATTTCAGATTTTTCTTGTTTCTTGAGGTAGCAGTGTATTGCTATAAACTTCCCTCTTAGAACTGCTTTTGCTGCATCGATAGTTTTTGGGTTGTCATGGTTTCATTGTCATTTGTTTCTAGGCTTTTTTTTTTTTTTTTTGCAGTATGTGGGCCTCTCACTGTTGTGGCCTCTCCCGCTGTGGAGCACAGGCTCTGGACGTGCAGGCTCAGCGGCCATGGCTCACAGGCCCAGCCGCTCCGTGGCATGTGGGATCTTCCCAGACTGGGGCACAAACCCGTGTCCCCTGCATCGGCAGGCAGACTCTCAACCACTGTGCCACCTGGGAAGCCCTCTAGGTATTTTTTGATTTCCTGTTTGATTTCTTCATTGATCTCTTGGTTATTTCATAGTGTATTGTTTAGCCTCCATGTGTTTGTATTTTTTACATTTTTTTCCTGTAATTGATATCTATTCTCATAGCGTTGTGGTCGGAAAAGATACTTGATACGATTTCAGTTTTCTTAAATTTACCAAGGCTTGATTTGTGACCCAAGATACGATCTATCTTGGAGAATGTTCTACGAGCACTTGAGAAGAAAGTGTATTCTGTTGTTTTTGGATCGAATGTTCTATAAATATCAATTAAGTCCATCTTGTTTAATATATCATTTAAAGCTTGTGTTTCTTTGTTTATTTTCATTTTGGATGATCTGTCCATTGGTGAAAGTGGGGTGTTAAAGTCAACTACTATTATTGTGTTAGTGTCGATTTCCCTTTTTATGGCTGTTAGCATTTGCCTTATGTATTGAGGTACACCTATGTTGGGTGCCTAAATACTTACATTTGTTATATCTTCTTCTTGGTTTGATCCCTTGATCATTATGTAGTGTCCTTCTTTGTCTCTTGTAACATTCTTTATTTTAAAGTCTGTTTTGTCTGATTTGAGAATTGCTACTCCAGCTTTCTTTTGTTTTCCATTTGCATGGAATGTCTTTTTCCATCCCCTCACTTTCAGTCTGTATGTGTCCCTGGGTCTGAAGTGGGTCGTTGTAGGCGGCATACGTACGGGTCTTGTTTTGTATCCATTCAGGCAGTCTGTGTCTTTTGGTTGGAGGTTTCAATCTATTTACATTTAAGGTAATTATCAGTATGTATGTTCTTATTACCATTTTCTTAATTGTGTTGGGTTTGTTATTGTAGGTCTTTTCCTTGTCTTGTTTCCTACCTAGAGAGGTTACTTTAGCATTTGTTGTAAAGCTGGTTTGGTGGTGCTGAATTCTCTTAGCTTTTGCTTGTCTGTAAAGGTTTTAATTTCTCTTTTGAATCTGAATGAGATCCTTGCTGGGTAGAGTAATCTTGGTTGTAGGTTTTTCCCTTTCATCACTTTAAATATGTCCTGCTACTCCCTATGGCTTGTAGAGTTTCTGCTGAAAAATCAGCTGTTAACCATATGGGGATTCCCTGTATGTTATTTGTTGGTTTTCCCTTGCTGCTTTTAATATTTTTTCTTTGTATTTAATTTTTGATAGTTTGTCTTTGTGTTTCTTCTTGGATTTATTCTGTATGGGACTCTCTGAGCTTCCTGGACTTGATTGACTCTTTCCTTTCCCATATTAGGGTAGTTTTCAACTATAACCTCTTCATATATTTTCTCAGTCCCTTTCTTTTTCTCTTCTTCTGTGACACCTATAATTCAAATGTTGGTGTGTTTAGTGTTGTTCCAGAGGTCTCTGAGACTTTCTTCATTTCTTTTCATTCTTTTTTCTTTCTTCTCCTCTGCAGTAGTTATTTTCATTATTTTATCTTTCAGGTCATTTATCCGTTCTTGTGCCTCAGTTATTCTGCTATTGATCCCTTCTAGAGAATGTTTAATTTCATTTCTTGTGTTGTTCATCATTGTTTGTTTGCTCTTTAGTTCTTCTAGGTCCTTGTTAAACGTTTCTTGTATTTTATCCATTCTATTTCCAAGATTTTGGATCATCTTTGCTACCATTACTCTGAATTCTTTTTCGGGTAGAGTGCCTATTTCCTCTACTTTTGTTTGGTCTGTGGGTTTTTACCTTGGTCCTTCATCTGCTGCGTATTTCTCTGTCTTCTCATTTCGCTTAACTTACTGTGTTTGAGGTCTCCTTTTCGCAGGCTGCAGGTTCATAGTTCCCGTTGTTTTTGGTTTCTGCCCCCAGTGGGTAAAGTTGGTTCATGGGTTGTGTAGGTTTCCTGGTGGAGGGGACTGGTGCCTGCGTTCTGGTGGATGAAGGTGGATCTTGTCTATCTGATGGGCAGGATTGTGTCTGGTGGTGTGTTTTGGGGTGTCTGTGAACTTAGTATGATTTTTGACAGCCTCTCTGCTAATGGGTGGGGTTGTGTTCCTGTCTTGCTAGTATGGCATGGGGCATCCAGCACTGTAGCTTGCTGGTTGTTGCGTAGAGCTGGTTGTTAGCGTTGAGACGAGATCTCTGGGAGAGGTCTCACCAATTGATACTATGTAGGGCTGGGAGGTCTCTGGTGGTCCAGTGTCCTGAACTTGGCTCTCCCACCTCAGAGGCTCAGGCTTGACATCTGAGCGGAACACCAAGACCCTGTCAGCCACATGGCTGCTGGTCTTGGAGAGTCTTCTGGAGAGACTGGGGGTGGCTGTGGCTTACTCTGGGGACAGCAAACACTAGCCGAGCGGCAGCCACAGTCAGAAGCTCCTTCCACCCTCCTGTATTATATTTTTACAAGTTTCATAGTTTGTTTTACATTTAAATCCCTTATTATTCAGCTTTTCCAGCACCATGTTAAAAAGAGTATCTTTCCTCTTTTGAATTTTTTCTGTACTTTCTTTACAAATATGTCAGTCATAGTTGTGTGGGTTATTCCTAGGTTCTCTGTTCCACTGATTTCTTTGAGTCACTCCACCAGTAACACATAGTCTTTATTACTGTGGCTATACAATCAGTCCTGAAATTTGGTAGAATAATTCCTCTCACTTGATTCTTTTTCAGAATCTTTTTGGCTCTTCTAGTTTCTTTGCCTTTTGTATACATTTTAGAATAATCTTGTTTGTATTTACCAAAGAACCTTGCTGGAATTTTGATAGGAGTTGCCTTAAACCTGTATATCAATTTGGGGAGAATTGGCATCTTTATGCTATGTTGAGTCTTTCAATCAATGAATAAAATAATGAAAAATGAAAAAGGAAGTTCACTATGTCATTATTTTAGGGTAGGTCTGCTGGTGACAGATTTTTGTTTTCTTCCTCTGAGAATGTCTTGATTTCTCTTCATTGTGAAGCATATTTTCACTTGATAAAGAATTCTGCGTTATAACTTCTTTTAGCACTTAAAAAATGTATCACTTCCTTCTGGTTTTCATGCTCTTTGATGAAAAATCTGTTGTAATTTAAAATGTTTTTCTTGTGCAGTTAATGCATTGTTTCTCTGGCTGCTTTCAAGAATTTTTTTTTTTTTCTGTCTTTAGCAGTTAGAAGTTTGGCTACGATGTGTTTTGGCATAGATCTTTGGATATATCCTATTTGGAGGTGACTGTGAATTTTTGTGTTTGTTTTTTGCCAAATTTGGGGAATTCTCAGGCGTTGCTTTTTTTTGGAATACCTTTAGCCCATCATCTTTTTCCTCTCCTTTTGGGTCTCTGATGACACAAATGTAAGATTTTTTTTTTTTAATCCACAAAATCCTGGAGCCTGGGTTTTTTTGTTTTGGTCTATTTTCTGTTGTTCTGATTGGATAATTTGTATGTTCTATTTTCTAATTCACTGATTATTTCTTCTGTCTTCTATATTATGCTTTTGATTTATTGAGGGTTTTTTTTCAGTTATTGTAATTTTTAGTTCTCAAAGTTCCATTTGTTATATCTTTTATATCTTCGCTGTGCTATCACAGATTTTCTTACACCATTCTGGTGGATGAAACCACTGCCATGTTACTGCTTTTGGGAGTAGAAGTCTAGGTTCTCCCCTGAGCCTCTGACAACCAGCGGTGAGGATGGAGGGGGCTCTCTCTCCTTGTTGCTGCTGGGCAGAAGTGGGAGTTCAGGTTCTCCACTAGGCCTTTGCTGATACCATCCTGGTTGGGCCACTTTGTTACTGCTACATACCTGTATTCCACTGATGTTTTGGGGGGGGGGTGGCCATGTTACCCCTGAGCAATGGTGAAAAGTCCCCACTCCACTAGTTTCTGATACCACCCAATGGGGAGGGGAATGGACAACTCCTTGTTTTACCACATCATGAGAGTAGAATACCGGACTTTATGTTGTCTTTGCTGAAACTGTGAGGGTATGTGCTTGTTACCACTGAGTGGTGAAAATGCTGCCTCTCTGGTAGGTCTCTGATACTTCCGAACAAGGGAAGGATGGAGTGCCTTGTTACTGCTGGGTGTGGATGAAATTCTGGGCTCAGGATGAAATTCCTAGTTTCCCATTTGGCTGCTCTTACACCACCCTGGTAGGGGGGTTGAGAGTGCATCGTTATGGCCTGGCAAGAGTAGAAATCTGAGCTATCTGCTTGACCATTGCTGATGGGGGTGCGGAGTAGGGGCTGCAGTTTTTATCTGGTGTTTGGTTGGAATAAAGTGGTTATTGTCTGAAAATGTTTTGTCTTGTTAGGATGCCCCTTGTTCTTTGGTTAGAGTAGATTTGGGGGGGGTACTTTTGTTTTCCCCCTCTTGTCTGTGGCCATTGGCATTTGTAAGTTGCCAGCTTTTCTAGTATCCAGTCTGATATAGGAAAAAAAATAAAAAGAAAACCCAGGGAGCTCAGCACTGTATTTTTCCTTTGGTCCTAAGTTTGTAGCTAGTCCTCTGTCTTGACTTACATTACATATATATAATATATAAATAATATGTTTACCTTGAAAATAGGAGTCCTAATTGTTATTTAAGTAAAGACTTCAATGAAGTTACCAATAGCTAAGTAAAATATTTTATTCTTAATAAATATTATGAATGGAAAAAAATTCATCTGCTTGAAAATTGTCACATAAAATGATCTCATTAACCCCAGTGCCAGTTTGGAATTTGTCAGAGTTTTATAGTATACCTTTGACCCTGATGAATGCCAGAATACCCAAAAGTACTGCTTTTGTGGTTGGTAGATGGGCTTGAGAATGCTAACTAATGATTCACAAATCCATTTAGATTTATTTTGGATATAATCCCACCTAGAATTTTAATATTAGAATAGATAATTCTTAATATCATTAATATTTAAATCATTGCTTGTTAGGTAAATCAGAATTTTGTCCTGCTTAACTTGTAATTTGTGTTCTGGTTTCCTCAGAGTTTTGAAGTATTCTGAAAAGTGCCCAGCATGGAGTTTGCTCTTGATTTTATTTAATGATTATATGTTGAATAAAATAATTTTTTTTGGAATTACATAATTATAATTGTTTAGCACAATTTGGAAATGTTATAAAATGAGAGTTCTAGGATATCCTATTATAAGGAGATTGAGTTTCTTGAAATGTACTTACAAAATAATTTCCCTTTGAGATTAACTGAAACTTTTTTCTTTTGAAAATTGGGTCCTCCAACTGTTAAGCAGCTTTAGTTTGCGCCTTTTGATATTCTTTATGTTGGAAAATGCCTCAGCCCTTCCCAGCATTATTTATTTTCCTCTGTTGTACTGTCTGGTGTGCATTGGCAGATGTGGAAACCTACCACCAGCTTGAAGTAGGAATTTATCTTACACATTTTTTAAAAAATGTGCCTAGCATCCAGTACATAGTTGACTAGCATTTCTCTTCCTCTATTGTCCAGCACATGGCTTGGAACACATAAGTTCTTTGAAGGAACGTATCACATTTTATAATATAAATTAGTGGGAAATTGTATTTGTCCTCCTATCCATTTGGGGGGGAACATATCTTTTTCAGGTACAATTATAATTCTTTGAATGCCTCCCACTTCACATGTTTAAGTTCCTTAAAACCCAAATTACCACCTCCTTAGTAAGCCTTCTCAAATCTATCCATTGAATTCCTATAGCGCTCCTTTATTTAAGGCATGCATCATTTTTGTTGTACTAGTAAACTAGTGTGCACAGGACATACAGAAACAAAGCTTTAGGCAAGATAAGGTGAACCTTAACTCCGGTTATTTTATTAATGTGTGCAAATCTGAACTCAGCCTCTCCCTCAAACCTTTTATTTCCCGTTGCACTGCATGATGTTGCCATTCTTGCAGTTATCTAAACTAAAAACCTGAGATTTATCCTTGACTCATTCTCCTTCAGAGTCACCTGTCTCCTTCCCTTATTCAACCAAATAGGTCACCAAGATCTGACTTTGAATCTTAAGTCTGTTCCTACCTCTTTCCATCCCCACCACTTCATTTCAGACTCTTCATTCAATATCTAATACAGGAAATATGTACCTAACACCTGCATTATTACACCATCCTATGTGGTATCCTTGACTAGTTTCCTACCCTGCCTTCATCCAGTCTCTAGTCCATCTCCACAGTATTGGAATTGTCTTTCAGTAAAATGTAAACCCAGTCATGTCATGTTTCTATTGAAAATCTTTCAGTGGTTTATCATCTTAGATTAAAATGAAACTTCTGAGTCTGATATATAACACTATTTGTGATCTGGTACAGACTTAAGAGATAACGTGTATATAGGCAGGGATTATTTTCTGTCAAGCTTTCTTTGGAGGTAAGTGGGTTAGTGAGCAGAGAACCAGGTATTATGCCAGGGAACTCCAAAAATTCAGAACATGGAGAACTTTATCACGAACTATCCACACCCATCCTAGTGGCCTATCTCTCTGTAATTTATGTAATTTTCATTAGAGAAGAATTCCCCCACCCCTCGCCCACCCTGGGATAAATTTTCTGAGAAAAAACTGTCCCACATTTAGATCTTCAATTAATCCTTTTGTTATTGCCCCGTCTCACTCATCCTGCTTTGTATATGGCAATCTGGACTCAGGAGAAGCCCCAGAGTTCTGCTTGAGTAGGTCAGCTGCCTCTGCTGCAGCATCTTCTACTCCTCTTGTTGCTTGTAGCTTCTTTCTTGACTCTGCCTCAGCACTCATTATGTCCTCTTAGCGTCTGGAAGTTTCTTGAACTCTCTTGAAGTCTACATCTTAGCTCTTCAATCTTGGTTTATACCTTTTTATACTTTATTATTTTAATGGAGTCTAAGGAGGGAGAGAATATATGTGTGTGGTACATCTTGGACAGAAAGCCTCGTGGATTCTTAGTTTGACATAAAAGTTAATAATTCTTTTAAAGCATTGTTGTGCCAAGATTTCAGTGTCTTACTTGTGATATAAATACACATTTTTGATATGAAATTATTTAATGTAAAGATAATTATAGATAAATATTAGGATTTCTTATGAGTGTAAATTTGAAAAAAAACATGCAACTAGAATCTGTAATACTCAAGTGTTCTGTAAACGTATGTAATATCAATCTTATTTTTCATTTGACTTTATTTTAAAATAATAGCTGAAATAGGGAATTTTGTTTCTAGGACAATTAGAACTAATGTATTTAGAGTTAGTATCTTCCTTATTTTATTATTGTTCTGATTCAAGTATAGCTGATTTACAATATATTAGTTTCAGGTGTACAACATAGTAATTCAACATTTTATAGATTATACTCTATATCTTTATAGATTATTCTCCATTATATATATTATAAAATAATGGCTGTATTCCTTGAGCTGTGTAATATATCCTTGTAGTTTATTTTATACATAGTAGTTTGCACCACTCTATTCCTAAACTGCTTTTAGGCCTTCGTTGCTGAACATGAGGGTAGGTATGGGACCTAAGGATGGGTGTTTGGTTTCTCCATTTCTTTGGTATTTAAATCTTCACATTCAGTACAGGAGGAGACTGGATTTGTTTCATGACAGCATGCTCCCTAATCAGTGGTTTTCAAGCTTAGTCAAGCTTCAGAATCACCTAGAGGACTTGCAAAGTATAGATTGTTGGGTCCAGTTCCTTTCAGTTTCTGATTTAATAGATCTGGGGTGGAGCTGAGAATCTGTATTTCTAAGAAGTTCCCAGCTGATGTTAATGCTGCTCATCCAGGGACCACACTTTTGAGAACTGCTCTAGATCAAAAGTTTTATAAATAAAGCTTTTTTGGAATATAGGCACACTATAGGCACAATATAATGTGCCTATTTATGACTGCTTTCATGCTACAAATCATGGCAGAGTTGAGTAGTTGCAGTAAATACAGCATGTCCCGCAAGCCTAAAATATTTACTGTTTGGCCCTTTACAGAAAGTTTGCTACGCCTGTTTTAGATAATTGTCCTAATCTGACTATATTGCGTAAATTCAAGGTGCCAAAATTTCAGATAAAAGAAGAGGAATTGCTACTCCAGAGGCTGCTTTCCTTGCTAGTTGTGCTTCCATGGTTGCCCAAATACGTATGTTTGTTATCTACCCAGCTCATTCATTTAACAAACACATGGCAGTAGGCTAGCCACTGGGTATTTAAACAAAATATAATAAATGGTTACTAGAGTTTCCATCAAGTAGATAAATGAATTGCCCCTCTCTACTCTACGGATAGATATTCATTAATTTGTCATTAAAATCTTTCATCTTAATATGAGGCATATAGTCAAATCTTGTTATCCAACGAATATTTCTAAATATTATCAATAAAACGTAATGGATCCATTGACATGCTGCGGTTTCCTCCTTATCTATATCAGCTACATTGAAGTGCAGTACTTTCCTGATTCCATGTGGTGAGGGATACAGTTTTGAGATACTCTTATTATCACATGTAAAATCTATTTGCCTTGTTTTCTTGAGATATTGTCACCTCTGATTATGTGCAATTTCCTTTTCTGAGTCTCAGAGTACCCTGTGTCTGACTAGTTATGAGTTTTATTTGGTTAGTATTTGTATGATAAATATTTTCCATCATGATACTTTGAAACATTCTGTATTCTTTAAAGTGTATCTCTCGTAATTGGCGTATACTTGGGTTTTGTTCTTTTTATCCAATATGATAATATTAGTAATGGAGGTATATAGTCCAGTTACATTTAATGTGAATACATTTGGGCTTATATTTACCATTTTACTATTTGTTTTCTATGACCCAGCTGCTTTCAGTGCCTTTTTCTTTTTTACCTTCTTTTGAATTAACTTTTATGATTCATTTTACCTTCAGTTACCTTAGTTATATATTCTTATATGAGGGATTATAATATGCATCATTGGCTTGTTATATATCCTTTGTTAATCAGCTATTTGTGCAGTCTTTTACTACAGGCTATAACATGAACCTTTGACTATCTGTAGAACCTTAGAACACTTTAACTCCATTTATCTACTTCTGCCTTTTAATCTTACATATGTTAAACCACATAAGACATTAGAATTATTATTAGTATTACTTGATACTACCAGTATCCAGTAAGTATTTATATCTACCTTCATATTTACCATTTTCTTTGCTTATCATTTCTTCAATTTCATTTTTTTCAACCACCTGAAGAACTTCCTTTAATATTTTCTTTGTTTCTTGATAATGAATTCTCTCAGTTTTTGTCTGAAAAAATATTTTACCTTTAAATTTGATATTTTCATTAGATATAGAATTCTAGGTTGGCTTTTATAACATAAATATCAGTATTATTCCATATCTTCAGGCATCCATAGTTTTTTGAGAAGTTTGCAAGTCTTAAAGCAATATATCTTTTCTCTATTAGTAAAGATTTTTTGTTCTGGTTTTCAATAATCTTACTATGACGAATTTTCCTAGGTTTTGTTTTGTTCGTTTTATTCTGCTTAAGGTTCTTGAACTTTCTGAAATTGTAGGATAATGTCTTTCATCAGTTTTGGAAGATTCTTGGCTGTTTTCAGATATTAGTTCTGCCCCATTTTCTCCTCTTCTGGGAATCCAATTATGTATTATTATTAGACTTTTGACTATGCCTCATATCTCTTACACTCTTCTATTTTTTACATTACACTTTTTCTCCTTCAGTTTGACTATTTCTGTTCCATTGTCTTTGAGTTCACTAATTTTGTCTGCTCTGTTTGATCTGCTCTCAGACCCATCTAAGGTGTTCTAAATTTCAGATTTTTTTCCCCCTTGCATGCTTTATCTGATGACATTCTTAATATTTTTTAAATCTATTTTGCTTGTCCTTTATTCTGATATGGTAATTATATTTAAGGTGGTGTCAGTTAATGCCAACATTGGATTATCTCCTTTGTTACTTGTTTTTTCACTTGGTTTTTGTTCATGAGGTCCTGTCTCATGACATGCCTAATAAATTTGGCTCGAATTGGATATTTTGTTAAAAAAAAAAAATTCTCCTTGGGGTCATTCGTTCCTCCACTATGCCAACAGTGATGGATCACCTTAATCTAATCAGTGGCTATGTTGATTCAAGGTTAAGTTCTAAAGAAACTTAGTTCACCTCTTGATTACCCTTGGCCCTCCAGGTCTTTTAACTGGGAGCTTGGTGTGTGTGTGTGTGTGTGTGTGTGTGTTCCCTCTCCTGGCATGTACTGAATGCTAATCTTTGACACATGAGAATGCCAAAAACTCTGCGTTACTTTTCAGGGTCTTTTCCACGTAGGACAAGAATTCTGTAAATGTCCTGAAGGGAAAACTCCCCTTGTAATTGGAAGTCCTAGATTGCTGACAAAAGCTCTGCTACAGCAGTCTGGAGTCTCAACCTCCTTCCTTTGCTTAGAATTGGTAAATGCCTCCAAGGTAAAATCAGCTGCAAGTCTCAGCTCACCTTTTGTAAGGTTTTCAAGTTTGGAGTTGTAGTATCTCCCTTTTTTGTTACCTTAGCAGATCTCATCTGTCTTCACATAAATGGTTTCTTTATATTATCTAGTTTTGTTTTGCTCTCAGAGGGGACACTGGCCATAAATGTATTCTAACTTGGGTGACCACCTGTTCCAGTTTGTCCAACTGTTACACTTTAGCACTGATGATCCTGCATCCCAGGAAACTTCTTTCCCAGGCGAACTGGGACAGTTGGTTACCTAATTCCAAGCCATCCAGAAATAGAAGTTAATAAATCTAATTTAGCATAAAACTAATATGTAGAAAGGTGTTTTTAACAAAACTCAAGTGAAAAAGACATTTTCACACTGACATTGTATGTTAAATTATTAAATTGTTTTAGCCAATATTTTCATGAATAAGATAGTGTTCCAGGAAAATGCAAATAATTACCATTTATAAATTATACCTACAAAAGATTTTTAAAAACCATCTAATCATTATCTTAATTGTTCCTAAGCAAAAAGTTGGTAATATCATTGGTTTTGTTTTTAAAATAGTTTTCTTTTTCTCTCTAGAGTTGGAGTTGTTTTATAAAACTAATTTTATTTTCTCCCCTTTTAATTAATTTATTTATTTTTACTCCAAAATCGTTGTCTATTGATCAGAAATGTCTATGTGCAAATAAAAGTTCAATCTGGCCAGTATATCCTGTGTTAAGGCAATCTTAAGTCTATGAACCACACGTGATTATAATACTCCTGAGCTCTCTAATATCTTTAATTGTGTTTGTATAAGAGGCCAAAAGAGAGAAGCTGTTTTATTGATAACTTTTGTTAAATCTGTTGTGTTCAGTTCTTCAGTTCTCTGTTCTTCTGTCTTCACCTCTGATTTTTTCCCCTATGATTTTCTTTAGAAACTGTACTGAAAACAAGCTTTTCGGAGTTAAGATTCATACTAGAATCACTGTTCTTATCTAAAGGTAAATATAATAAGGAGAGAAAAACTGCTGGGAGATGTTGTTTCAAGGATATATCTTGGTGAAGTTGGGACAGTTTTGGCTTGTATAGTCAAATTTTATTTTAAAAAACAAAACATAGAAATATATTTTAAAAGAAAAATGGCCTATATCTATTAAGTCTCATCTTGAAGATTCTTTGTTGGACTCACAGCTGGCCATCTATAATGGAATAACCAGAGACTGTGTCCCAGGTACCGTATTTGGCCTACAGAGAAGTTTTGTTTGACCCATGTAGTTTTTAAGCATTGAATTAGTCGATTACATTTTAATTATTAAATTCCACGTGCAAATTTAATTTCTGGCTTCTTTTGAAAAATTGCACAATATGGCAATAAAACATCCACAGTCAGTTGGACCTAAATAACTTCTTTCAGATGGAGACATTCTTTGGTTCACTCCACTTAGTCAGGCCTGCCTTACTTATGTTAACTGCTGCATTTCTGTAGTTATTTGAGTTCACAGTCCATTTGAACACTTAAAAATTGGCACTTCTTTTGACATTCCTGGCCAATTTTAGTGCATGCTCTAGCTATGACTCAGTTATGTTCTCTTTCTCCGCATGGTATTTTCCAAAATTTTCTCAAGTTTCTGGTAGCACTTAGCTTTGTTTCATTGGTTACAAAGCTTGCTCAATTACAAGTTCAATAGTAGCAGCCAGGTTGTTAAAGAATCTGGTCTTGGGCAATAGAAGTGGGGCAAAGTATTTGAGCCCGTTCAAGCATATCTCCCCTCAACCTCACCTCTCCCATCCAAAAGGAACTCAAATATCTTAAGATTTCCTGTATCTATGTAAGTTGGATCAAAACTCATGTCCGATTTGCAACTCCAAGGGAGTTTCTTAGACTTCCTTCATATGGTGCACAGATAATAGTGCTATATAGGATTTGCTTTTCTGTATATTCAGCACCTAAAAGGACCTTCTCAGATTGTACTTACTCAGTAATGTCTCTTTTTCCTTTATAATGCTGTACCAGGAACCATAATAGTGCACACTATTTGTCTTACATTCAGTCCGTTGCATCCTGAGTCTACGAGTTTGACAGGCATGGTGAAATGCACTCTAGACTTAGTTCTAGGCTGCCTCCTAGAGGCATCTGGTACTAAATCTGAGGTCTAGAATTCTGTATGGTAGCCCTGCAGAGTGTACTACTGTGTCTGCATCAATTAAGCACTCAATTATATATATACTTGTTGAATGGATGAGTGATAGACACCATCGCTTAAAACCTTAAAACCCAGGCTCTCTTGGTCTCATCTTTGCTGTGTCACATTTAAAGGAATAGAAACCTGTCTTAAAAGTTTACCTAAAGGTGACTTTAGGCTTTCTTAAAGGCACAGTATTCAGTTTTCTGTAGCATTTTACCCAGAAAGCTTCTAAAGTTTTTCTTCAGATTTCACTTTTTCTATTTATGAATTCTGAAAATTTCTGCTTCTTTCACTCTCACCACAGGACCGTCACAACATTTTTTCCCTCAGTGTTTAATAGCTCTTCTTCTTCCCCTCCTGCACTGAGCTTTGAGGCATCCCAATTCCGGTGACCACATGACCCTTTATGTCTGGTGCTATCCCCACCCACTATCCATTCTAAATGTAACTTTCCTATCAAGGTTGCTTTGCTCATGAGAATCAGCTCTCTTGTGAATGGGTGAATAAAATTTTACATGTTATTACATGTCAAAGAAAACTTGTATCAAGGAAATTTAGTGTCCTTCTTATTTCGTTCCCTTCCATATCTTTTTGACCCACTTGACCAGGATTGAGAGGCATGAAGAAGAGTTACTGAAATACTGTGGGATGTATAAAGTAAATTTAGTATCCAGGCAATTGTGACTGAGTTAAAGCAGCTCAGAAGACACCCTGTTGGTATGATGGTTGAGGTATTTTGTTTTTACTAGAAGCCTGGAAGATAGATATTATTTACAATTATGTGCTTAAACGTAAATCAGGAAACTAAGATTCAGAGAGAAGTAATTTGGTGCTCATAATCACTCTCAAAATTGCCTGTGCTGGACAATTTTCAAACAGACAAAAAGGCTGAAGAAAAAGATCCTGGTGAGTGTTGAGATCTGAGTGATGTGAAATGACTAGAATTTCTTAATTTTCAGGTAGAAGCACAGATTATTGGGGTGGTAGCATTATAATGAACTTAGATTACCTAGCCTAATCTTTAAATGTTGTAAACTTGGAGTCAGGGATAATTAAAATGGAATTGTGACTTAATTATACATTTTCAGAGATATATGTGAGTTGGGATCAAACCACAACTAGGATAGCACAGTGTAAAGAAACATAATGTTATCTGTGTGTGTTTATGATGAAAAGAGGCTATTCAAAGCTACTGTCTAGGGATTTCAGTAATTGGTTAAGCAAGAAAAACATGTCTCTCTTTCTTCTCCCTAACTCTGATCCACAAAGCATTAAATGAAAATGAGCATTTTTATGTTTTGTGGCCATATGTGTTTCTTTTCCCTGTATTTTGTGGGTGGTGAAATACCTTAATTTTGAAGTCCAGATTTCTGATTAAGCAATTTGTTCTTAGTGGGCTTTTAAATCAAATTTTATATCTGAGTTTTGAGAGTTAAGGCTGCCAAGATTTAAATGAGGAGCAAAAACGCTCATTTTGATCCCTACTGACATTAAATTTTCAGACTTTGCAGTTGTAAAGTATAAATACTAAAAATAATTCAAATTTGAAAATAAAGTTGCTATTTTAAGAAATATTTTCTGTGCAGAGAAAAACAATGCAATATGATGTATGTATAGTATAGTTACATTTGATTTGTATTATAAGTTCAAGTTAGAGCCTTAAAGATAATTTTTTCTCTTATAAAATTTTACTCTATAGTTATTTTTAAGAAATTACCTTAGTCTTTATATTATGAAGCCCAAAATATAAAAAGAATACATATCTTTCATTAGTTTCCTTACATAGTTTGGTTAATATCAATAAAATAATGGCAATTTTCAACACTATATAAAATTTTAAATTATTTTAGAAAACTTAACTGAGGTTTTAGTTGTAAGTTAAACTGTTAAAATTTCTATTTTTAAAATTGTCATATAATATTTAAATATACTATACTTATTCTTAGCTACAAATCCCAGTATAGAGCACTTGAGGAGTGGAATGGGGTGTATTGGTGATACAGATTGGTACATTGATTAAATGCTCCTAACCCTGAAATTCGTGCATAGAGCACCCTGTACTGTGAAAACAACTGTTCTTAAATTTTTATTGTAACTGGACCATTCAGGTCGCCCAGAGGGAAAGAACATTCCTATTCTAATAAAATGAACTCATTTATTTTCTGTGATCTTTGTATATTTTTGGTCAATTCAGATTTTAAGTGGATTAAATTAGGTATTAATGAACCATACTTGCATGGTATCTTTGAGATCTAATAACATCTTTGAGTGTCACCTTGTGAATAGTTTCTGAATTTGTTAATATATACCATACACTCAAATAATCATGTTGGACATGTTCATTTATTTAGTACTTGCTGTATGCTGAGCACTCAGAGTGCAAGAGAGACAGTATCCCTGCATTCAAGTTTATTTAATTGGGAGTATTTACTATATAGAATTTACTTAAATATTTGCAAATAAATTTTAGAAATCAAGGTCATAGTAATCACAGAGATCACCAAATTCAGACTTGGTGGAAAAGGATAGTGGAGGGTTGAAAGTTGGCAGAAAATACATAGGAAATGGCACAGACAAGGAGGAAGGAATAAACCATAAGATGAACCCAAGTTTAGAGTGTAGGGGCATGTATGATGAGATTGAAGAGATTGTCTGGAAGATTTCCAAATGGTAGAAAACTTGAGCCAAGAATTTTAGAGTCAGTGCAGGGGATAGTGGGTTGTCAGTGAGGTTCTTTGAATGGGGTTGTAAGGAAAGAAAATGGTGTTTTGGAGATTATTCTAGTAATTGTGAGTGGGTTAAGAGATAATAGACAGTGAAACTACTTTGAAATGGATCAGATGTGAAGTGATTCCACAAAAGGCTCAAAACTCTGAAATGAAGAGGAGATACTAGATCTGGAAGAACTCACAAAGGAAAAAAAATTATATAAAGTCTTTTGTTTAGTGTCTAAAAGTCATTTCATCATTTAACTAGTTAGGAGTGACATTGGTAAATTATAACTGATTTAAACCATGATCTAGAGGACTTTTGGGCGTGTTAAGATATAGGCTATAGAAATCCCAAATATAGCAGCTTAGACAAAAAGGGGGAAGAGAGCAGTTTAGGAAACTGCAGTGGCTTAAATATTTCATCAAGGTCCTGGGATTTTTCTGTCTTTCCTCTCAATCTTGGGGTGAAGGCCTTTCTTCATATTCATGCATATTCCCATAGTTTCAAGATAGCTGCTGTATCTCTGGATATCACCTTTGTGTTCCATACTAGAAGAAAAATGAAGAAACAGGAAAGGATGGTGCCTGCATCAGGAGAGAAAAAGCTTTTCATTTTATTGACTTGAACTTGTCATATGACTACCTCTGGTTGAAGTAGAGTCTGGAAAAAATTATTTTTTTAACTTTACTGAGGAATAATTGACAAATATAATTGTATATATTTACAGTGTACAACATGATGGTTTGATATACATTGTGGAATGATTACCAATAGCAAGATACTTAACATCCATCACTGTACATAGTTATTTTTATTTATTTGTTTGTTTATTTGGTGAGAATTGTTGAATGCTTAATATCTACTTTCAGCAACTTTCAAGTATACAGTACTGTATTACCAAGTATAGTCATCACGCTGTACATTAGATCCTAAGCACTTATAACTGAAAATTCGTACCCTTTGATCTATGTCACCTCATTTCTCCCTTCAGCCCTGACAGCTGCCATTATATTCTCTGCTTCTGTGAAATCAGCTTTTAAAAAAAAAATTTATATTCCATATATAAGTGATAATACAGTATTTGTCTTTATCTGGCTTATTTCACTTAACATAATGCCCTGTAGGTTCATCCATGTTTTCTCAAATGGCAAGATTTCATTCTCTTTATGGCTGAATTATATTAAATATATAAAATTTTCTTTATCCATTCATCCATTGAAGGATATTTAGGTTAATTCCATATTTTGGCTGTTGTGAATTATGCTACAATGAGCATGGTGTGCACATATCTTTTTGAGATGCTGATTTAAATTCCTTCAAATTTATGCCCAGAAGTGGAATTGCTGGATCATATGGTAGTTCAATTTTTAACTTTTCTGAGGAACTGCCATACTGGTTTTCATAATGGCTACGTCAATTTGCATTCCCACCAGCAGTGTTAAAGGTTCCCTTTTTTCCACATCCTTGCCAACATTTGTTATCTTCTTGCTGATAATAGCCATCCTAAAAAGTGTGCTGTGATATCTCATTTTGGTTTTGTTTTCTCTTTCCCTGGTGATTAGTGATGTTGAGCACTTTTTATATTGGCCATTTATATGTCTTTGGAAAAATGCCCATTCAGGTCCTGCCCATTTCTTCATTGGGTTATTTGGGTTTTTTGCTATTAAGTTGCCATGAGTTCTTTATATATTTTGGATAGTAACCCCTTATTAGATATGTGGTTTGTGAATATTTTCTTACGTTCTGTAAGTTGCCTTTTCAGCTTATTGATGGTTTTCTTTGCTGTGCAGAAGCTCTTTAGTTTGATGTAGCTCTGCTCGTTTTAGCTTTTTTTGCATGTGCTTTTGGTGTCTTATCCAAGAAATCATTGCCAAGACCAATGTCATGGATCTTTTTCCCTGTGTTTTCTTCTAGGAGTTTTTTTTGGGGGGGTCGGTACGCGGGCCTCTTCCTGCTGTGGCCTCTCCTGTTGCGGAGCACAGGCTCCGGATGCGCAGGCCCAGCGGCCCTGGCCCACGGGCCCAGCCGCCCCGTGGCATGTGGGATCCTCCCGGACCAGGGCACGAACCCGTGTCCCCCGCATTGGCAGGCAGACTCCCAACCACTGCGCCACCAGGGAAGCCCCTCTTCTAGGAGTTTTATGGTTTCAGATCTTACATTTAAGTCTTTGATCCATTTTGAGTTAATTTTTGTGTGTGGTATAAGAAAGGGGTTCAGTTTCCTTCTCTTGCATGTGGATATCCAGTTTTTCCAACACCATTTATTGAAGAGTCTGTTCTTTCCCCATTGGGTGTTCTTGATGCCCTTGTCTAAAATGAGTTGGCCATATATGCATGGGTTTATATCTGGGCTCTCTCTTCTGTTCCACTGGTCTATGTGTCTGTTTTTATGCTGATACCATACTGTTTTGATTACTATAGATTTGTAATATAGCTCAAAATCAGGAAGTGTCATGCCTCCTGCTTTGTTCTTTCTTAGGATTGCTTTGTCTTTTTGGGGTCTTTTGCAGTTCCATACAAATTTTAGGATAGTTTATTCTATTTTTTTGTGAAAATGCCATTGGGCTTTTAATAGGGCTTGCACTGAATCTGTAGATTAATTTGGGTAGTATGAACATTTTGACAAAATTGCTTCTTCCAATCCAAGAACATCATATCTCTTTCCATTTGTTTACATCTCCAGTTTCTTTCCTCAATATTTCATAGTTTTCAGTGTTCAGGTCTTTCACATCCTTGGTTAAATTTTATTCCCAAGTATTAGTGTTTTTGGCACTTTGTTTCTCTGAACACAATCAAGGTTTTGTCATTAAAGGAAGAAGAGGCATGTATTAGGTATGTGTCTCTGGCAGAAGAGCTATTTTGTAGAACCCACTGATTCTACAAAAAAATGTATGAAATCATTAAGTTAAAAACCTTTACATATTAGGCTGGCATTCTTTTAGCTGTTTGAATACAGAGTCAGGACACTTGTTACTGTTTTTGATCCTATTGCTTTTTCAAACTGTGTGGCCAGAGGAAACCCAGATTTTACCAGTGAGAAAGTGTAGGAAATGCATGTAATCTGAGGACCAGCTTATAAATATGAAAACTAATACATAAATATGTAGTTTCAAACATCTTTAAATTAAAAAATTTATATTTCATGTTTATAGTTTTAACATTTAACATCTTAAATTATATTTTCAAAATTGTGTGTCATTTTATTCTCTTGCTTTCTAATACCACCTGTTATCCCAGGTGAAGTACCTTCTAACTAAATGACCAGTATACTTAGAACAATTCAATAGGAAATAAACATAGCCAGGTAGATTATCAGTGTACCTAGTGCACTTTTACCCCCAAATGATATGTGATGTAGGTGCAGAATTGTGTAGCTAAGGGTATTTAGCCAGTGAGATCATTGAATTGGTGAAATATTCCTAAAAATTTTAAGAATGAGGCTCTGAAGGTATGTGGTTATTTGAAATATATTTTGGATAAGCCTCCAGTGATGCAGAAATTAAAATGTCTAGCCAAAAGATTGAATCACTGAAGAAGTGCAGGAAAAAACAGCAATAAACTTGCTAAGTGTCTTTCTGGAAATGCAATCATTTCATTGTTACTCACGTAAGCCTTCTAAAGTGCTTTGGGATATTACCAGTAATATAGATTCTATGCCCTTGAGTAATAAAATATAATGTTACTCTGAGTCATTTGGAATTTTAAATGTTACTTTATTTCTATGCAGCTGAGTCAGTTTTCTTTTTGGTTTCTAGGGAAAGCTTCAAAGTAATTATATTTTTCTATACTATTAGAGTTGAATAATATTTGTAAACAATGCTTCTTCACATATGAAAAATAATAAAGGTACAAGATATAAATGATATTAAAATAATGTTTTTGGATTCTGAAATCTTGTGAATAATATAGTCCACAAAGATTTTTTTTGTATGTAAGGAAATGATTTTATAACAAAATTAGCTTTATTCTAAAACTTGAGAGCCAAAATAAATTCACTGCGTCTCTAAGGTACTTAGTCTGTGGACAAGATAATAAATATTATTTCAGCACCCAGTATTTTTAGGGCACTATGCTAGAGAGTGAGGGACATAAAAACCATTAAAACACATTCTTTGCCCCTAAGAAGTTTATAGTTTCAGCAAATAACACAGAGAATAACTTATGACCCAGGACACTTTACTAATATTTAAATCTGTTCCAGCCATAAAAGTCTATGCTGCTAACGTACTGCCTGTTTTGGTTTTTGCTGTATAACAAATCACCCTAAAACTTAATAGCTTAACACAGTGACACTTTTATTGTTCCTCATGATTCTTTGGGTTGGCTGGGGCTCAGCTGGGCTGTTCTTCTGCTGGTTTCACTTGAAATCTCATACCATTGCAGTCAGATGATAGCTGGGCTGGGGTGTCCAAGATGACTTCTTCACTCATGTATCTGGGCCTCAGGTCTCTTCCAAGTTGATTCCTTCTTCCCATAATGTCTCATCCCCTAGAACATCTTCATGTGGCCCCCTTATCCAATAGGGCAGCTTTACATCATGGATTAAGACTCCAAGAGTCAAGAAGTAGACACTTTTAGTACTCTTAAGTCCTTGGATCAAAAGTACCAGAATATCCATTTTAACGCCCTGTTGGTCAAGGCAGTCACAAGACCAGCCATGCTGGTGGGTTGGGGTGGGGGAATAAGCTCTTGATGTGAGGAACAGCAGATAGGTAATGAGGTATTTTTGGAGGCCATCTTTGGAGATTAGCTAGCACACTGCCTAATTAGTGGTCTAGGCCTTGCTCTGGGAGTTCTAAGAAATGGAGGATTCTCTGAATTTGTGTGACTAAGGAAGTCCCCAAAGATTGGCTAAAGCTTTTTCCTGAGTCAAAAAGGGGCATAGAGATGTCAGGGGAGACGGGGGAGAGGGAAGGAATTATGGGATCCTCAAGAAGCATAGCATTTGCAAAAGTACATAGGTGGAAAAACAAAGTCATTAGATTAATAAGAGCTATAATAAAAATAAAAAATTTGGCCCAAAGTAATAGTCATCAGAGCTAACATTGCCTGTTTCAGTTAATATGGAAAGGACTGATGAAGATGCACAGGAAGTAGATGTTTTTAAAAGCCTGGTGCAATTCTAAATATGGAACATATTCTTTAAAAACAGCAGAATCAGTGACTTTTAAAAATTGAACCATTTTGAACTTAAAAATAAGATGGCAAAATTTGATTTGGAAGAATTTTCTGTTGGTTTTTATCAGATTTGAGATTTTATTCAGGCAGCTGGACAATGCCAGCCTAATACAGCATGCCACTTGAATGCAGGACAAGTAAGAAGAGACATGGCTTGGAAATTTTGCCTCCTGGATGATTAAGTTTGGTAGAGCACAGGTTCATGGCAACTGAGCTTACATTCATCAGCACTGAAGTGAGCGCTGATAGCTCAGAGAGCCAACAGTACAGATCTCCAGAGAACAAATAAGTCTTGACCTTAGGATCGTTATGTATGCTGTGAAATAAGAGTCTTGTATGAATTCTTAATAAAGCAGATCATTAGCACTGCCACCACTTTGCAATTTAAATAACAAAATTAACTTCAGGTATATAATAAATAATTCCATTCATTCATTTTTAAAATACTTTTGTTGATTATTTGCTATATGAATTGTTCAGTACTGAGGAAATACAATGATGTATAAACTGTTCTAATTTTTAGGAAGTTCTTTATTAGGCTGGAATGTTCCTGTTATTTCCATACACTGACACTATTTCTGTGATCTAGATGAATATAAATTAATATCTTTTACAAGATATTCCTAAATCATCTGGAGAAACAAACATTCCCAATGACCAAGTCTTCTTTTTTTCCCCAGATTCTTCAATTGTTAATGCTATGCTGAAGCTTTTATAATTCACATTTGTTCAGGCATTTACTGAGTTCCACCTATGAGTTAGACACAGTCAAAATGGCTTTTGAGCTGTGACCTATATTATGAGAAGGATTCAGCCTTAAGATCTGGTTGGAGCGCAAAAGCCTTGAAGAAGAAAATAAACCTAATGTATTCAAGGAAGAGAAGGTCAGCCTGCCTGTAACATGCTGAAGAAGAGAGGAGTTGGGACAGATAATGGGTGGCAGCTGAAGCCATAATAGGGACTTTGAAATTTATTCTTAGTGGGGAGGGAAGATGTTGGAATGTTTTGAGCAGGGAAGTGACATGACTATAATTTACCTTTTATAAGGTTCATTTCTGATTCTTAATAGAAAGTATAGAGGAGCAAGGGCCAGGAGGGTGTCAGGAAGCTATTACAGTAGTCCACAGTGATGATAGCAACCTGGATTAGGTGGAAATAGAGAATTGGTGAGAAGCTGGATGCTCTCTACCCCTCATCCCTTTTTCCATCCCATTTTTGCTCTCCACATATTTCCCCTTTCCTCTCAATAAGTTGGTGAGTGCCTATCTTGGGCCTCACAGCTCTTCACTTCTTTTCTAGCCCTCTTTTCTCTCCTACTGTACTTCCTCCACTGTTGTTTCTTGCCCATTTTCCTCTCCTGTTTTTTCCCCATACCATTCATTTCTGATTTTTCCCTTTTCTCTCTCACTCATCATTACTTTAGCTCTATGCAAGCCTTACAAAGGCAACCTTATTCCCATTCACTGATGAGTCTAATTTTTTTACCTCTTTGAGGCAGCAAATGAAGGGTCCAGTCTTTTCTAATTTACTCAGTCTAGGAAATTTAAAATATTCTGATCTGGTTTTTCTGTCCTATACAGGGGCCTGTAGAACTAGTTCTTATTGTGGCCTTGATTAGCACTGAAAAGGTCTCAAATTGTAGTGGCTTATAATAGGAAGCTATCAGTAAACACAGCATGCATGTCCTGAAGCTGGAACTGGCTGAGATACTAACCCAGTTCTGATATGGTTGTGCTTAAGAGTCTTGCTTGGTGCTGGGAGTGACTGAATAAATGAGTGAATGAAGTGGAAATAAAAACTTGGTGCAGAATAGGAAGGATTTCCTCGTCTACACAAGCTGATAACCATGTATCCTTGGAGATATCCTTGGAGATATCCTTGTATAGCTGACAAAATTTATACCTTAGTGGCTTTCACATCCCTGACCAGTTCTTGGGACCTAGGCATACAAGTATGCCAGGCAGCACACCTTCCTTCTGAGACAGAATGGGCATCTTTCAAGGTCAACATACTCCTGACTTGAGATTCCACCTACCTTATAACACTATATACTACATTAGTAATAGCTTCTTTTGTCATTCCTGTCACTAATGTTGGGAGGTAGCAATTCAGCCAGTTAGATCTCCTATGAACAGTAATAGAGTTAACAGGGCAGGGGCTGGGACAGCTAAGAGAGCAGAACCCAAGTAGATACTACAACTGGTTCTAGAACTGGGCGTTTCTTAGGAATGGCCACTGTCAGAATTTCTGTGGCTAATTCTGCCATACAAATCATGTTTCTAGCTGTATTATTAAAACACTTAAATATTCCCTAAAGGCAAACTGAAGGGCATGTAATACTTTTCCTTAATGTAGGAATTGACAGCAGAAAAGTGTTCCACATGATAAGTGCCATTAATTAATAAAAGGAGAGAGGAGACAAGAACACAGAGGCTCCTTGTGCTGATGGGAGCACCCTGGTGCTTCTGTGTGTCTGGGATGGGGGCTGTGTTTGGTGCACTGGTTCTCATTTTGACAAAACCGCCACAAGATTAATTTATCCTATGTGTGTACTTCAGCCTGTGTGCACACATCTTTAGGTAAGGGTGATGTTCTATTTTTGCAGGTGAAGGAGCTCAGCAGTACATCAATTAAATACATTCTTTAATTAAATTTTATTTTTAAATTTCAGAATATGGGGAGAGAGGATAAAAGAATGCAGGGTCTTTTCCCCTAGTTGTGTGCAGAAAGGGGGGCGCGTGAACTGGGGAGAGGAGGAGAGCCCTCTGACCTAGACCTTTATTCACAAAGAGTATCACATTTAAACTGTTATTCTTCAACTAAAGTTATACAGATGGTTACAGAGATACTCACAATTTAAGATAAAGGGTGTGTCCTTTTATGGAAACATGCATCCCCAATTAACTGTTCACTGCTTTACATATTCATCAGTTTATTTACTCCCTAGCCTCGCATTATAAAGGAAACAGTGCAGAATTATTTGCTACAGAAAAGAGCTAGGTTTGAGTCTCTGCTATTGAAAATCTATATTTTAATCCTCGGTAAATGTAGTAACAGGCAAGCGCTATCACTGTCTACTTAATTTTCAAGATGTGGTTCTTAAATACACTATGCTTTTTTAATAAGTGGAGAGGGGGAGGAAGGGAGAAACAAACTTAGTGTCTGCAGCATTGCTAAACTCAGGTTGCAGAACGTGTTAGTTAAGTACCTTGCCAAGTTTTTTTAGCCAGTGTGAGTCTGTTGTACCACAAAATTGGGACTGTTGGGAACTCTTCTCAGAAACAGTCCTACTTTAAGGAATGTACTTTAAATCCATCTTTTGACTTGTTTTGCATAAGTAAACCACATGCTAACACACCACTCACTTTAAAAGCACTATCCGAACAACACCAAGTCAGTTCCAAACTACAGACAATTTCCAATTCCTCTGTCAGAAAGCAAATAACAACAAAAGACTTATTCCAAACATAAGTGAACCACAACCTTCACACACAGTAATTTGCTTTGCACAACTTCAGGAAATTTTGTGAATAACCCACAGTGGGGAGCACATAACCCCATAATATTCAGAACACATTGCCCAGTTATACATGACGACAAGGTAAACATTTGCTTAAGAACTCCTTCAAAGGGGGAAGTGGTATGAAATAACCAGGGGATGCTCTTCCATCTCTGAAACCCCAAACCAGCTACAGCCTTGGCTGTACCCAGCACCCTTAAGGTCTGAGTGCTACAAACTATCTCTTCCTTTGTTTCAAAGAAAAAAACTTTTCCACCAAAATACTTCTAATTGTTAACCTGCTGGAATGAAGCTAGGAGTGGGTATGCATGAATGATACGTGCCGTTTTCCCTTTCTTTTTAAATAGATCTTTTTTTTTTGTGGTACGCGGGCCTCTCACTGTTGTGGCCTCTCCTGTTGTGGAGCACAGGCTCTGGACGCGCAGACTCAGCGGCCATGGCCCACGGGCCCAGCCGTCCCGCGGCATGTGGGATCCTCCCGGACCGCGGCACGAACCCGTGTCCCCTGCATTGGCAGGCGGACTCCCAACCACTGCGCCACCAGGGAAGCCCTAAAATAGATCTTTATTGGAGTATAATTGCTTCACAATACTGTGTTAGTTTCTGTTGTACAACAAAGAGAATCAGCCATATGTATACATATGCCCCCATATCCCCTCCCTCTTGAGCCTCCCTCCCATCCTCCCTATCCCACCCCTCTAGGTCATTGCAAAGCACCGAGGTGATCTCGCTGTGCTATGCTGCTGCTTCCCACCAGCTGTTTTACATTCGATAGCATATATATGTCGATGCTACGGTCACTTCGCCCCAGCTTCCCCCTCCCACCCCGTCACCTCGAGTCCATTCTCTATGTCTACATCTTTATTCCTGCCCTGCAACTAGGTTCATCAGTACCATTTTTATTTTTTTTGATTCCATAAATATGTGTTAGCATACGGTATTGGTTTTTCTTTTTCTGACTTACTTCACTCTGTATGGCAGACTCTAGGTCCATGAACCTCACTACAAATAACTCAATTTTCTTTTTTTTTGCGGTACGCGGGCGTCTCACCGTGTGGCCTCTCCCGTTGCAGAGCACAGGCTCCAGACGCGTAGGCCCAGCGGCCATGGCTCACGGGCCCAGCCGCTCCACGGCATGTGGGATTCTCCCAGACCGGGGCACGAATCCGTGTCCCCTGCATTGGCAGGCGGACTCTCAACCACTGCATCACCAGCGAAGCCCCAATTTCGTTTCTTTTTATGGCTGAGTAATACTCCATTGTATATATGTGCCACATCTTCTTTATCCATTCATCTGTCAATGGACATTTAGGTTGGTTCCATGTCCTGGCTATTGTAAAGAGTGCTGCAATGAGCATTGTGGTACATGACTTTTAAAAAAAATTTTTATTTATTTTTTTATACAGCAGGTTCTTATTCGTCGTCAGTTTTATACACATCAGTGTATACACGTCAATCCCAATCTCCCAGTTCATCACACCACCATCCCTACCACCCCGCCGCTTTCCCCGCTTAGTGTCCATACGTTTGTTCTCTACATCTGTGTTTTGATTTCTGCCCTGCAAACTGGTTAATCTGTACCATTTTTCTAGGTTCCACATATATGCGTTAATATATGATATTTGTTTTTCTCTTTCTGACTACTTCACTCTGTATGACAGTCTCTAGATCTATCCACGTCTCAACATATGACCCAATTTCCTTCTTTTATATGGCTGCCGTTCTATATATGTACCACATCTTCTTTATCCATTCATCTGTCGATAGGCATTTAGGTTCCTTCCATGACCTGGCTATTGTAAATAGTGCTGCAGTGAACATTGGGGTGCATGTGTCTTTTTGAATTATGGTTTTCTCTAGGTATATGCCCAGTAGCGGGATTGCTGGATCATATGGTAATTCCATTTTTAGTTTTTTAAGGAACCTCCATACTGTTCTCCATAGTGGCTGTATCAATTTACATTCCCACCAACAGTGCAAGAGGGTTTCCTTTTCTCCACACCCTCTCCAGCATTTACTGTTTGTAGATTTGCTGATGATCCCCATTCTAACTGGTGAGGTGCCCATTCTAACTGGGATGAGATGATACCTCACTGTAGTATTGATTTCCATTTCTCTAATAATTAGTGATGTTGAGCAGCTTTTCATGTGCTTCTTGGCCATCTGTATGTCTTCTTTGGAGAAAAGTCTATTTAGGTCTTCTGCCCATTTTTGGATTGAGTTGTTTGTCTTTCTGATATTGACCTGCATGAGCTGCTTGTAAATTTTGGAGATTAATCCTTTGCTAGTTGCTTTGTTTGTAAATATTTTCTCCCATTTTGAGGGTTGTCTTCTCGTATCTTTTATGGTTTCCTTTGCTGTGCAAAAGCTTTTAAGTTTCATTAGGTCCCATTTGTTTATTTTTGTTTTTATTTCTATTTCTCTAGGAGGTGGTTCAAAAAGGATCTTGCTTTTGATTTATGTCATAGAGTGTTCTGCCTATGTTTTCCTCTAACAGTTTTATAGTGTCTGGCCTTACATTTAGGTCTTTAATCCATTTTGAGTTTATTTTTGTGTATGGTGTTAGGGAGTGTTCTAATTTCATTCTTATACATGTAGCTGTCCAGTTTTCCCAGCACCACTTATTGAAGAGGCTGTCTTTTCTCCATTGTACATTCTTGCTTCCATTATCAAAGATAAGGTGACCATATGTGCATGGGTTTATCTCTGGGCTTTCTATCCTGTTCCGTTGATCTATATTTCTGTTTTTGTGCCAGTGCCATACTGTCTTGATTACTGTAGCTTTGTAGTATAGTGTGAAGTCCTGGAGCCTGATTCCTCCACCATCAGTTTTTCTTTCTCAAGATTGCTTTGGCTATTCGGGGTCTTTTGTGTTTCCATACAAATTGTGAAATTTTTTCTTCTAGTTCTGTGAAAAATGCCATTGGCAGTTTGAGAGTAGTTTGACTGCATGGAATCTGTAGATTGCTTTGGGTAGTGTAGTCATTTTCACAATGTTGATTGTTCCAATGCAAGTACATGGTATATCTCTCCATCTGTTTGCATCATCTTTAATTTCTTTCATCAGTGTCTTATAGTTTTCTGCATTCTGGTCTTTTGTCTCCTTAGGTCGGTTTATTTCTAGGTATTTTATTCTTTTTGTTGCAATGGTAAATGGGAGTGTTTCCTTAATTTCTCTTTCAGATTTTTCATCATTAGTGTATAAGAATGCAGGAGATTTCTGTGCACTCACTTTGTATCCTGCAACTTTACCAAATTCATTGGTTAGGTCTAGGAGTTTTCTGGTGGCCTCTTTAGGATTCTCTATGTATAGTATCATGTCATCTGAAAACAGTGACAGTTTTACTTCTTCTTTTCCAATTTGTATTCTGTATATTTCTTTTTCTTTGATTGCCATGGCTAGGGCTTCCAAAACTATGTTGAATAATAGGGGTGAGAGTGGACATCCTTGTCTTCTTCTTGATCTTAGACGAAGTACTTTTAGTTTTTCACCGTTGAGAATGATGTTTGCTGTGGGTTGGTCATATATGGCCTTTATTATGTTGAGGTAGGTTCCCTCTATGCCTACTCTCTGGAGAGTTTTTATCATAAATGGGTGTTGAATTTTGTCAAAAGCATTTTCTGCATCTATTGAGATGATCATATGGTTTTTATTCTTCAGTTTGTTACTATGGTGTATCACACTGATTGATTTGCATATATTGAAGAATCCTTGCATCCCTGGGATAAATCCCACTTGGTCATGGTGTATGATCATTTTAATGTGTTGTTGGATTCTGTTTGCTAGTATTTTGTTGAGGATTTTTGCATCCATATTCATCAGTGATATTGGTCTGTAATTTTCTTTTTTTGTAGTATCTTTGGTTTTGGTATCAGGGTGATGGTGACCTCATAGAATGAGGTTGCGAGTGTTCCTTCCTCCGTAATTTTTGGGAAGAGTTTGAGAAGGATCAGTGTTAGCTCTTCTCTAAATGTTTGATAGAATTCACCTGTGAAGCCATCTGGTCCTGGACTTTGGTTGTTGGAAGATTTTTAAACACAGAGTTTCAATTTCATTACTTGTGATTGGTCTGTTCATATTTTCTATGAGTTCCTGGTTTAGTCTTGGAAGGTTACACCTTTCTAAGAATTTGTCCATTTTTTCCAGGTTGTCCATTTTATTGGCATAGAATTGCTTTCAGTCGTCTCTTAGGATGCTTTGTATTTCCATGGTGTCCATTGTAACTTCTCCTTTTTCATTTCTAATTTTATTGATTTGAGTCCTCTCCCTCTTTTTCTTGATGAGTCTGGCTAAAGGTTTATCAATTTTGTTTATCTTCTCAAAGAACCACCTTTTAGTTTTATTGATCTTTGTTATTGTTTTCTTTGTTTCTATTTCATTTATTTCTGCTCTGATATTTATGATTTCTTTCCTTCTACTAACTTTGGGTTTTGTTTATTTTTCTTTTTCTAGGTCCTTTAGGTGTAAGGTTAGATTGTTTATTTGAGAATTTTCTTGTTTCTTGACATAGGATTGTATTGCTATAAACTTCCCTCTTAGAACTGCTTTTGCTGCATCCCATAAGTTTTGGATCATCGTGTTTTTGTTGTAATTTGTCTCCAGGTATTTTTTGATTTCCTCTTTGATTTATTCAGTAATCTCTTGGTTATATAGTAATGTATTGGTTAGCTTCCATGTGTTTGTGTTTTTTATGTTTTTTCCCCTGTAATTGATTTCTAATCTCATAGTGTTGTGGTTGGAAAAGATGCTTGATATGATTTCAGTTTTCTTAAATTTACTGAGTCTTGATTTGTGACCCAAGATGTGATCTATCCTGGAGAATGTTTTGTGCATACTTGAGAAGAAAGTGTAATCTGCTGTTTTTTGGGTGGAATGTCCTGTAAGTATCAATTAAATCTATCTGGTCTGTTGTTTCATTTAAAGCTTCTGTTTCCTTATTTATTTTCATTTTGGATCATCTGTCCATTAGTGTAAGTGAGGTGTTACAAAGTCCCCCACTATTTTTGTGTTACTGTCGATTTCCTCTTATAGCTGTTAGCAGTTGCCTTATGTGTTGAGGTGCTCCTATGTTGGGTGCATATATATTTATAATTGCTATATCTTCTTTTTGGATTGATCCTTTGATCATTATGTATTATCCTTCCTTGTCTCTTGTAACATTCTTCATTTTAAAGTCTGTTTTATCTGATATGAGTATTGCTTCTCCAGCTTTCTTTTGATTTCCATTTGCATGGAATATGTTTTTCCATCCCCTCACTTTCAGTCTGAATGTGTCGCTAGGTCTGACGTGGGTCTCTTGTTGACAGCATATATATGGGTCTTGTTTTTGTATCCATTCAGCAAGCCTGTGTCTTTTGGTTGGAGCATTTATTCCATTCACGTTTAAGGTAATTATCGATATGTAAGTTCCTATGACCGTTTTCTTAATTGTTTTGTGTTTGTTTTTGAGGTTCCTTTTCTTCTTTTGTGTTTCCCACTTAGAGAAGTTCCTTTAGCATTTGTTGTAAAGCTGGTTTGGTGGTGCTGAATTCTCTTAGCTTTTGCTTGTCTGTAAAGGTTTTGATTTCTCCATCGAAACTGAATGAGATCCTTGCCGGGTAGAGTAATGTTGGTTGTAGGTTCTTCCCTTTCATCACTTTAAGTATTTCATGCCACTCCCTTCTGGCTTGTAGAGTTTCTGCTGAGAAATCAGCTGTTAACCTTATGGGAGTTCCCTTGTATGTTATTTGTCATTTTTCCCTTGCTGCTTTCAATAATTTTTCTTTGTCTTTAATTTTTGTGAATTTGATTACTGTGTGTGTCGGCGTGTTTCTCCTTGGGTTTATCCTGTATGGGACTCTCTGCGCTTCCTGGACTTGAGTGGCTGTTTCCTTTCCCATGTTAGGGAAGTTTTCGAGCATAATCTCTTCAAATATTTTCTCTGGTCCTTTCTCTCTCTCTTCTTCTAGGACCCCTATAATGTGAATGTTGTTGCCTTTAATGTTGTCCCAGAGGTCTCTTAGGCTGTCTTCATTTCTTTTCATTCTTTTTTCTTTATTCTGTTCCCCAACAGTGAATTCCACCATTCTGTTTTCCAGGTCACTTATCTGTTCGTCTGTCTCAGTTATTCTGCTATTGATTCCTTCTAACGTAGGTTTCATTTCAGTTATTGTATTGTTTATCTCTGTTTGTTTGTTCTTTAATTTTTCTAGGTCTTTGTTAAACATTTCTTGCATCTTCTCGATCTTTGCCTCCATTCCTTTTCCGAGGTCCTGGATCATCTTCACTATCATTATTCTGAATTCTTTTTCTGGAAGGTTGCAGATCTCCATTTTGTTGTTTTTCTGGGGTTTTATCTAGTTCCTTCATCTGGTACATAGCCTTCTGCCTTTTCATCTTGTCTGTCTTGCTGTGAATGTGGTTTTTGTTCCACAGGCTGCAGGATTGTAGTTCTTGCTTCTGCTGTCTGCCCTCTGGTGGATGAGGCTATCTAAGAGCCTTATGCAAATTTCCTGATGGAAGGGACTGGTGGTGGGTAGAGCTGGCTGTTGCTCTGGTGGGCAGAGCTCAGTAAAAGTTTAATTGGCTTGACTGCTGATAGGTGGGGCTGGGTTCCCTCCCTGTTGCTTGTTTGCTCTGAGGCAATCCAACACTGGAGCCTATCTGGGCTCTTTGGTGGGGCTAATGTAGGACTCTGGGAGGGCTCACGCCAAGGAGTTCTTCCCAGAACTTCTGCTGCCAGTGTCCTTTTCCCCATGGTGAACCACAGCAACCCCCCACCTCTGCAGGAGACCCTCCAACACTAGCAGGTAGGTCTGGTTCAGTCTTCCCCGGGCTCACTGCTCCTTCCCCTGGGTCTTGATGCTCACCCTACTTTGTGTGTTCCCTCCAATAGTAGAGTCTCTGTTTCCCCCAGTTCTTTTGAAGTCCTGCAATCAAATCCTAGTAGGCTTCAAAGTCTGATTCTCTAGGAATTCGTCCTCCCGTTGCCAAACCTCCAGGTTGGGAAGCCTGACATGGGGCTCAGGACCTTCACTCTAGTGGGTGGATTTCTGTGATATAAGTGTTCTCTAGTCTGTGAGTCACCCGCCCAGCAGTTATGGGATTTGATCTTACTGTGATTGCACCCCTCCTACTATCTCATTGTCACTTCTCCTTTGTCTCTGGATGTGGGGTATCATTTTTGTTGAGTTTCAGTGTCTTCCTTTCGATGATTGCCCAGCAGCTAGTTGTGATTCTGGTGTTCTCACAAAAGGGAGAGCACGTCCTTCTACTCCGCCATCTTGGTTGCAATCCCTCGGAATCCCACTGTCGCCTCCCGGGTCCTGCTCTAGCTGTAGCCAGCAGAGCCTGCCATGTCTCTTTTTGAATTTTGATTTTCTCAGGATGTATGCCCAGTAGTGGGACTGCTGGGTCATTTGGTAGTTCTATTTTTAGTTTTTTAAGGAACCTCCATACTATTTTCCATAGTGGTTGTATCAGTTTACATTCCCACCAACAGTGCAGGAGGGTTCCCTTTTCACCACACCCTTTCTAGCCTTAATTGTTTCTAGATTTTTTGATAATGGGCATTCTGTTTGGCGTGAGGTGATACCTCATTGTAGTTTTGATTTGCATTTCTCTAATAATTTGTGACGTTGAGCATCTTTTCATGTGCCTCTTGGCCATCTGTATGCCTTCCTTGGTGAAATGTCTGTTTAGGTCTTCTGCCCATTTTTTAGCTGGATTGTTTGTTTTTTTGATACTTAGCTCCATGAGCTGTTTGTGTATTTTGGAGATTAATCCTGTGTCTGTTGTGTTATTTGCAAATATTTTCTCCCTTTCTGAGGGTTGTGTTTTTGTCTTGTTTTGGTTTCCTTTGCTGTGGAAAAGCTTTTAAGTTTAATTAAGTCCCATTTGTTTATTTTTGTTTTTATTTCTGTTACTCTTGGAGATGGGTCAGAAAAGATCTTGCTGTGGTTTATGTCAAAGAGTGTTTTTCGTATTTTTTCCTCTAAAGGTTTTATAGTGTCTCATCTTACATTTAACTCTTTAATCCATTTACAGTTTATTTTTGTGTATGGTGTTAGGTAGTGTTCTAATTTCATTACATGTAGCGGTACAGTTTTCTTTGCACCTCTTATTGAAGAGGCTGTATTTTCTCCATTGTATGTTCTTGCTTCCCTTGTAAATTAGATGCTCATATTTGCGTGGGTTTATCTCTGGGCATTCTATCCTGTAGCATTGATTTATATTTCTGTTTTTGTGACAGTACCATACTAGCTTGATTACTGTAGCTTTGTGGTATAGTTTGTACTCGGGGAGCCTGATTCCTCCAACTCCATTTTTCTTTCTGAACATTGCTTTGCCTATTCAGGGTCTTTTGTGTTTCCATATGAATTGTAAGATTTTTTGTTCTGATTCCATGAAGAATGCCATTGGTATTTTGATAGGGATTGCATTGAATCTGTACATTGCTTTGGGTAGTGTAGTCATTTTCACAATATTGATTCTTCCAATCCAAGAACATGGTATACTTCTCCATCTGTTTATGTCATCTTTGATTTCTTTCATCAGTGTTTTATAGTTTTCTGAATACAAGTATTTCGCCTCTTTAGGCAGGTTTATTCCTAGGTATTCTATTCTTTTTTTTGCAGTGGTAAATGGAAGTGTTTCCTTAATTTCTCTTTCTGATCTTTTGTGTCAGTGTATAGGAATGCCAGAGATTTCTCTGCATTAATTTTGTATCCTGCAACCTTTCCAAATTCATTGAATAGTTCTAGTAGTTTTCTGGTGGCATCTTTAGGATTTTCTATGTATACTATCATGTCATCGGCAAATAGTGACTGTTTTACTTCTTTTCCAATTTGTATTCTTTTATTTCTTTTTCTTCTCTGATTGCTGTGGCTGGGACTTCCAAAACTATGTTGAATAAGATTGGCGAGAGTGGACATCCTTGTCTTGTTCCTGATGTTAGTGGAAATGCTTTCAGTTTTTCACCATTGAGTATGATTCTTGGTGTGGGTTTGTATATATGGCATTTATTATGTTGAGGTAGGTTCCCTCTATGCCAATTTTCTGGAGAGTTTTTGTCATAAATTGTTAAGTTTTGTCAAAAGCTTTTTCTGCATCTATTGAGATGATCATATGGCTTTTATTCCTTAATTTGTTTATATGGTGTATCACATTGAATGATTTGTGTATATTGAAGTATCTTTGCATCCCTGGGATAAAGCCCACTTGATCATCGTGTATGATCCTTTTAATGTGCTGTTGGATTCTGTTTGCTAGTATTTTGTTCAGGGTTTTTGCATCTTTGTTCATCAGTGATATTAGTCTATAATTTTCTTGTGATATCTTTTTCTGGTTTTGGTATCAGGGTGATGGTGGCTTTGCAGAATGAATTTGGGAGTGTAGCTCCCTCTGCAATATTTTGTAAGAGTTTGAGAAGGATGGGTGTTAGCTCTTCCCTAAATGTTTGATAGAATTCTCCTGTGAAGCCATCTGGTCCTGGACTTTTGTTTGTTGGAAGATTTTTAATTATGGTTTCAATTTCGTTACTTGTGGTAGGTCTGTTTATATTTTCTAATTCTTCATGGTTCATTCTTGGAAAATTGTACTTTCCAAGAATTTGTCCATTTCTTTGTAGTTGTCCATTTTACTGGCATATAGTTGTTTGTAGTAGTCTCTTATGATCCTTTGTATTTCTGCAGTGTCAGTTGTGATTTCTCCGTTTTCATTTCTAGTTTTATTGATTTGCGTCCTCTCCCTTTTTTTTCTTGATGAGTCTGGCTAAAGGTTTATCAATTTTGTTTATCTTCTCAAAGAACCAGCTTTTAGTTTATTGATCTTTGCTACTGTTTTCTTTGTTTCTGTTTCATTTATTTCTGCCCTGATCTTTATGATTTCTTAACTTCTACTGACTTTGGGTTTTCTTTGTTCTTCTTTCTCTCATTGTTTTAAGTGTAGGGTTAGATTGTTTGAGAATTTTCTTGTTTCTTGAGGTGAGATTGAATTGCTATAAACTTCCCTCTTAGAACTGCTTTTGCATGTCCCACGGGTTTTGGGTCGTCGTGTTTTTGTTGTCATTTGTTTCTGTGTATTTTTGTATTTCTCATTTGATTTCTTCAGTGATCTCTTGGTTATTTAGTAGCATGCTGTTTACCCTCCATGTATTTGTGTTTTTTACAGTTTTTTTTCCTATAATTCATTTCCAATCTCAGCGTTGTGGTCAGAAAAGATGCTTGATATGTTTTCAATTTTCTTAAATTTTCTGAAGCTTGATTTGTGACCCAAGATATCATCTATCCTGGAGAACGTTCCACGAGCACTTGAGAAGAAAGTGTATTCTGTTGTTTTTGGATGGATTGTCCTATAAATATCAATTAAGTCCATCTTATTTAATGTATCATCTAAAGCTTGTGTTTCCTTATTTATTTTCTGTTTTGATGATCTGTCCATTGGTGTAAGTGGGGTGTTAAAGTCCCCTACTGTTATTGTGTTACTGTTGATTTCTCCTTTCATGGCTGTTAACATTTGCCTTATGTATTGAGGTGCTCCCATGTTGGGTACGTAAACATTTATAATTGTTATATCTTCTTTTTTTTAATCTTTTAAAAAATTATTTGTTTTATTTTTTGGCTGTGTTAGGTCTTCATTGCTGTGCATGGGCTTTCTCTAGTTGTGGGTGAGCGGGCGCTACTCTTTGTTCCGGTGCACAGGCTTCTCATTGCGGTGGTTTCTCTTGTGGAGCACGGGCTCTAGGCACACGGGCTTCAGTAGCTGTGCCATGTGGGCTCAGTTGTGGCTCGCGGGCTCTAGAGTGCAGGCTCAGTAGTTGTGATTCACAGGCTTGGTTGCTCCACGGCATGTGGGATCTTTCCGGAACAGGGCTTGAACCCGTGTACCCTGCATTGACAGGCAGATTCTTAACCAGTGTGCCACCGGGGAAGTCCTATATCTTCTTCCTTGATTGATCCTTTGATCATTGTGTAGTGTCCCTCCTTTTCTGTTGTAACAGTCTTTATTCTAAAGTCTATTTTATCTGATACGAGTATTGCTACTCCAGCTTTCTGTTGATTTCCATTTGCATGGAATATCTTTTTCCATCCCCTAACTTTCAGTCTGTACGTGTCCCTAGGTCTGAAGTGGGTCTCTTGTAGACAGCGTATCGTATATATGGGTCTTGTTTTTGTAACCATTCTGCCAGTCCGTTTCTTTTGGTTGGGGCATTTAATTCATTTACATTCAAGGTTATTATCGATATTTATGTTCCTATTACCATTTTCTCAATTTTTTCTTTTTTTTTTTTTTTTTGGCGGTACGCGGACCTCTCACTGTTGTGGCCTCTCCCGTTGCAGAGCACAGGCTCCAGATGCGCAGGCTCAGTGACCATGGCTCATGGGCCCAGCCGCTCTGCGGCATGTGGGATCTTCCCGGACCGGGGCAGACTCCCAACCACTGCGCCACCAGGCAAGCCCCTTTGGGTTTGTTTTTGTGGGTCCTTTTCTTGCCTGTGTTTACTGCCTAGAGACGTTTCTTCAGCATTTGTTGTAAAGCTGGTTTGGTGGTGCTGAAGTCTCTTAGCTTTTGCTTGTCTGAAAAGCTTTTGATTTCTCTGTTGAATCTGAAAGAGATCCTTGCTGGGTAGAGTAATCTTGGAGGTTGGCTCTTCTCTTTCATCACTTTAAGTATATGCTGCCACTCCCTTCTGGCCTGCAGAGTTTCTGCTGAAAAATCAGCTGATAACCTTTTGGGGATTCCTCTGTATGTCATTTTTTGTTTCCCCTTGCTGCTTTTAATATTTTTTCTTTGAATTTAATTTTTGTTAGTTTGATTAATATGTGTCTTGGTGTGTTTCTCCTAGGGTTTATCCTGTATCGGACTCTTTGAGCTTCCTGGACTTCGGTGGCTATTTCCTTTCCCGTGTTAGGGAAATTTTCCACTATAATGTTTTCAAATATTTTCTCAGACCTGTTCTTTTTCTCTTCTTCTTCTGGGACCCCTATAATTCGAATGTTGTTGCATTTAGTGTTGTCCCAGAAGTTTCTGAGGTCGTCTTCAATTCTTTTCATTCTTTCTTCTTTATTCTGCTCCTCGACAGTTATTTCCACCATTTTGTCTTCCAGCTCACTTATTCGTTCTTATGCCTCATTTATCCTGTTATTGATTCCTTCTAGTATATTTTTCATTTCAGTTATTGTGTTCATCTCTGTTTGTTTTTTAGTTCTTGTAGATCTTTGTTAAACATTTTTTGTATTTTCTCAACCCGTGCCTCCTATCTATGTCCAAGATTCCGGGTCATCTTTACTATCTTTACTCAGAATTCTTTTTTCAGGTCGATTGCCTATTTCCTCTTCATTTATTTGGTCGTGTAGGTTTTCATCTTTCTCCTTCATCTGTGACATGTTTTTTTACTGTCTGTTTTTCTTTCTTTCTTCCTTCCTTCCTTCCTTCCTTTTTCTTCCTTCCTTCCTTCCTTCTTTTCTTTTCTTTTCTTTTCTTTCTCTTTCCTTTCTTTTTTATGTGTGGGATTGTGTTCCTGTCTTACTGGTTGCTTGGCATGAAGCTTGTTTGTAGGCTGTTGGGTAAAGCTTGGTCTTGGTGCTGAGATGAGGACCTCCATGAGACCTCTCTCTGATGTGTATTCCCTGGGGTCTGAGGTTCTCTGTTGGTCCAGTGGTTGAGACTCAGAGCTCCCACCGCAGGAGCTTTGGCCCGACCCCTGGCTCGTGAACCAAGTTCTGGTTCACTTGGGGGTTCCTCCTGTCTCCTTGGGCATCAGGATTCCCACTAGCAGCCGGCAGGCACCCTAGTTGTGGGGAGATGCTAACTCTGCGTCTTCCCACACTGCCATCTTGACTCTGCCCCCATCGTTGTTTCTGATTCTTTTGTATTTCTTGCCATGTAAGCATTTGTTAGCTGGCTTCTAGTGATTCCATACGTCGATACAATTTTTTATTATATTTACTTAGTGCTTTTCTGCTGAAGAGCCCAGGATGATTGATCACTTGTGGAGTTTCCCAGAGTGGATGCAATTCCCAAGTAATTGTTACAGTACCTTAAAACCATGGTACACCAACTTCATTTTAGTAGTTTTACACTTAGCTATATAACTCCACATACAAGGGCCATTAAAGTTGAAAAGTCCCTCGAGCTTCTTTCTAGCATTAAGTTTATTTCAACCACTACAGATGGAAACAAAACAAATAATAATGTACTGGCCTTAAACACTCTATCCCTGAACAAAGTAAAGCTATGATGGTGAGATATTTTATTATAGTGCTTCAGGACTCATTTCTAGCTGTGATAGATTGCCCAGTGCACACTGGGTGCATAAAACGGGGAGGAGTTATTTATCTTATGTTGAAGGTATGAACTAAAGTCCAAAAGAGGATCAGAGCTGTGTGAACACAACAAGATCCATAGAATGAAGAATGTCAGGCATATTTCTGTGACAATTTGAAAATATTATTCCTGATTCTCATAGCTATACTCCTCAGAGGGAAAGGAAATCCATCTCATATTCTTGATGGGTAAAGTTCATGTATAAGTATCAATAAGTGAATAAAGAAGAAGCAGGAGAGGTTAACTACTAGTGTTGTAAATGGAAATACATTTTATATAGAAACTTAAAGAATTTTGACCTTATATTAAATGTAGAAGAAATAAACATTTTATTTTACTACATTGTTATGTCTCAGGGAGCATTTTCTTTTTGGTAGGTAAATAATTGGCACTTCAGTGTCTGGCCTTTTTATGCTGATTGCTAATCCTGTGTTAACTCTTATTATTGAGATTGAAAAATAAAAAACTTAGTGCTGAAAAAAGAATTAGTTATAGTAACTAATAAATCCACTCACTAAGCATAGGCAGAACACCAGCTTTCTACAAAGTCCTCTCTGGCGGGATGTGGATTATACAGGTAAGAGACTGTCTCCAAGGAGCGCCAAAAGATGAAACTTGACGTGGAGGTGCCCATAATCCCAGGAAACAATTCTTTTGTTGAAAAATTTTAAGACTAAATCTTAAATTATGAGGTGGAAACTTTACCTTTTTCTCCTTATAAGATGTTCCTTCATGGAAAATGGGTAAGTTTATCAGAAGAATGCTGGAGGAGATTTTACTGATTCTTGAGCCTGATGTCTACATTATATGTTCCTTGGGAATAAAGAAAAGGTTCTGGCCTCCAGTGCTGTCAGCTTGGCCTTTTAGGTGAATTTAATGCTCTTGATTTTTATTATGCTATTCTGCTTCCCCCGAAACCTACACTGATTTATTCCAACCAATGTGGTCTGAATTCCGTCCAACATTTTACTAATATTTATCAGTGCTAAACTCGGTATTGCTTGATAAGTCAAATTTGTTGCAAATCACTTCCAGTTGTACTAATATATTATTTACTCATAACTGGTAAAAGCTCCATGCTGTCATTAAATGAGTCGACATACTTATGTAATTACCTGGGCTGGCAGTCTGGGTAAGTGTGATTATTCTGGAGAAAGAAAAATCAAAACAATTATAGTATAATTCCATGAAAACTATAATCTTTGACAGTTATAAAAGTAGGCATTTTCCAAAAATGTGTTTCATTTTATTGTAACAATCTTTATTTTTCTGTTTCTTTTTTTAAAGTCCCTATAAATTGTCTGAAACTTAGATGGATGGATTTAAATATTTCAGTCAAAGCTTGGAAGCTCATGAACTGAACCTAGTTTCATTACCAGTTTCAAATGACCCATCCTCCAGATTGAGTTCATGGGTTGTGCCACCAACCCCTGAAGTCATGGGTGAAGTGACTCATTGCCAGGGGAAATGCTTATGGCACAACTCCAATTTGGAACAGAAACTGGCAGTTGATTTAAGCTCAAGAGCAGAGGGAAGGAGAGAAGGAGTGAAAGTCCATGCTGATGCTGGAATAAGGCTGTTATAGTAGTGAAACACATTCTCCTAGATTCACTGGGCTGCTCTCAAATTGTGTATTGAATTGAAATAATGAGACCTCAGATCTGGTACTGATTTTATCCAGAAACCCACCTATGAGTTTAGTGTTGAGCAGTGGCCCTGCTGTTGTCTCTAACACTGGTCATGGCAGAAGGGGTTCTCTCTGCTTTAGGTTGAGCTGTCACAGAAGTCATTCAAAGGACTGAAGAGGTTGATAAATTCTCTGGCATGTGAATCTTGTCGTGGGCAGGTGTCTCCATGAGGTCATGGGCAGGGGGCACCTCCTGTCTTAAAGCTAGCTCATCACATAATGTATAGTAGGTACAAAGTATTTCATTAATTTATTTCATAAGTATTTATTAAGTTTCTATTATGCACCAAGTATGGTGCATCTAGTGTCCAGGGTAAACTAGTAGTGGCCTCCACAGGCTACTGTTGAATGTATTAATTTCATAAACTTTATTTAATTTTGTTTATTTAATTTGTCCTGACATAATGATAACAATAACATAGGAACGTTTGAGAGTTACTCTTAGCAGTGATATTAGCTCTATACATTGTCTTAGGACCTTCACTGGCATCTGAGCCACTTCTCTTGCTGGCAGTACCACCTTTAGAACTAGGCAAGAGTGGCCTCAGCCCTCGCCCTCACACTGCTTTAGAGATCTAGTTGATTACTGACCAAACATACAAACACACACAATTTATTAAAGTACATATGGGCACCTCTGTTACACATAATCTGGTGTCCAGCCCTGATATAGCAACCAGGAACCTTAAACATCCTGAACATCTACTCTCAAGACTAACATTTTTCAGGCATCCGGGAAATGCTTTTCCACTTTTTTTTTGCTCTGTGTTCTTGAAACAAAAGGTAACTACACCTGAATGTGGTGAGTTTGTGGATTGTGCTGCTGTTCTTAGGAGATTGGTATGGCTTCAGGGTGTAGGAAAGACTTTTTTCCCTAGCTTTATTGAGATATAATTGACATATAACATGTGTAAGGTGTGCAATGTGTTGATTTGATACACTTCCCTATTGCGCTATGATTACCACCATAGTGTTAGCTATCACCTCCATTATGTATTTGAGTTGAAGAAGCACTTAGGTAATTAGATAAATTAACTTGTCAAATCTCTTAGATAACTTAAATGAAATCAATTCTTGTTAACAAGTTTCATTTACCAGTAGTGCCTAACATCTATTTTTGTTTTTTGTTTTTTTGCTGCTTTTGTGTTCCAATTTGATTCTGAAAGTACTCACAAATTAGCATCATATTTACAACAGTTGTATGAGGGAGTTGAAGAATATTGTGCAATATTTAATCATATTTCGCTTAAATTTCTATGTATGTAGGTATACATGTAATATGCCTAAAGCAAAATATCAGTTCTAACTACATTGTTACTGAGTGTTAGAATTGCTAATAGTTTCATTTTTATTAAAATATTTAATACATTTAATTACACTTTCAAAAATAAAATTTCCTCATTATTTAAATATTTCATGTTACAATTTGTATCTTGCCCTTCACTTCCAATAGACAATTTTGAATACTTTTGAAGAAAATGGTATTTTTAAAAAATTTTATTTATTTTATTTATTTTTGGCTGCACTGGGTCTTGGTTGCTGCATGCGGGTTTTCTCTAGTTGTGGCGAGCGGGGGCTTTTCTTGTTGTGGAGCTGGGCTCTAGGCATGTGGGCTTCAGTAGTTGTGGCATGCGGGCTCAGCAGTTGTGGCACGTGGGCTCAGTAGTTGTGGCTTGCAGGCTCTGGAGCACAGGCTCAGTAGTTGTGGCTCTCGGGCTCAGTTGCTCTGCAGCTTGAACCCTCCCAGACCAGGGCTTGAACCCGTGTCCCCTGTATTGGCAGGTGGATTCTTAACCACTGTGCCACCAGGGAAGCCCAAGAAAATGTTTTTGAAAATATGCATGTAGGATGATTTTGATATTTTGATTTTTGAAATTACCTTAATTTACATTTTTATAAGAATATATTTATATTTTGATAATGTTTTATTTTTAACTCTTAAATGATTACTTTAGAAATAGCAGACTGTAAAAATCTTGACTGTACCACTGTAACAGTGATTTTGCTGAAATGAAGGTGAGAAAAATGATTTTTTAAAAAATAATTTGTGGATTTTTTCTTTATTTTATTACTCAGTCCATCCACAGACCACTTACACAGCTATAATACTTATTAAGTTTAGTTCTCTGTTATTTTGCTAAGTTTCAGTCATATATAAAAAAGATTAGCTTTGTACATTTTCTTTCTGTTATGAAATTATATTTGTCAAAGTAAGCAGATAGATTATATCTTATTTAAAAGTTGCCTTGATTTATAACTTTTAAATATATAGAATATATATAGTATGTTGACTTCCATTTACATTCTTGCCCCAGGTCTCCCAAATGTTAAGTTTCACCAGGATAGCTGGTTATCTGGTAATAGACTTTACAGTGTTTCCAACATATTTTTCATAAATTATTTCAAAATTGAAGTGATCTAAGAAAAAAATCTTTCAAGGGTTTACTGTAGTTTTTTCTGCTGGTTTTCTAATGTCCAGTTCTGCTCTCTGTAGGAGTTGCCAGGGGTTATTGTGGGTGCAGAGACTGCATCTATCTCTGTCCACACCCCTCCCTTCCCACCACCTCCCCCACCCCCAGTTTTGCTTCTCATCTTTTCTCTTGACTGGGCTTCCCAGGCTCTATTCTGTTGATTTTGCTCCAGGATCTTTCCCTCTGATTTGCTCTTTGTGTTGATGATGTCTTTGGGAAGTTGGCCCAGTTTTTAGTTTGGCATCTCCTCAAAATGCTGCATTTGGTACCATCTACTACATACTCCTCCATCATACACCTTGCCACCCCATCTTCCATACCCACCCCCCATGATCATTCTGTCCACTTACCACATGGGGAAGAAGGAGGAGAAGAGATAGTTTTGTAAATAAGCTAATAAACTTTCATACAACCAAAATTCAATTAATAATACATAAACTTCATAAATCAAGAAACTTCAGTATAAACGCATTCTTTTGAAATATGTGATTTTATTAAAGGTAAAAGTGATTTTACCTAAGGAGTGAGATTCTTCTGTACAATTTTGTTTTTGTTTTTTTGTTTTTCTACCATGCACATGATCTACGTTAAATTTAATTTCTTTCTGGGCATCTACCCTTTAATAAAAAGAGCTCAAATCCTGTCTAGGTGGTCAGATAAGAAACAAAAACTTTCTTCTTTCTTACCTGTGAAATCTGCTTCAGTCATACTGTTTAACTGCCTCCCAGTTACAGAACAAATTTCCAGTGTATAGCAAATGGAGAGAAAATTCCTATGAGGGGAATGTTGTCAATGTTGTCAGTCTACTGCAGCACCCCATTCTTTTCTCAAACCAGCAGTGGCTGTTTGAGTTGAAGAAGCAAAGTGCCTTATTCAATATGCCCTGTACTGTTTGACCATATTAGAATCTCCACTTGGAACATAATGGTCATCAGTTCCATTAATCAGTTTTCACTGTTATTTGGATCCATTCCTCTATACTGGGTCAGTGAGTGTACACATATTCCTCTATGCTGTGTTCTGCCATTTTAATGGGCCTATGCTTCACGTAGGCAAGAACCTTAAACAGATTAGTGTTTATATTTTTAAATAGGTTAAATAGCTGGACAGTGTACGTCAAACAGTCTCCAAACTGACTGGCTTTTCCTTTTGTTTTCAAATTATTTATTCTTTCATTCAATGCCTTTTTTTCCCCCAGCCAATACTAGGGGCACAAAGATGAATAAGACATGGCCTTGACACTAGACACTAGAAGAATCAATAGTCTATTAATAGTCATTATAGTTCATCTTGGTAAGTACTGTGGTTAGTATATAAATGAAGTGTGTGGAAGCATAAAGGTGGGAAGCAACCAGATTAGAAATGACATTCTCCACTTGAATGAAGCAAACTTTTTGGATTTTAGCTCATGTAGTAACACTATTAAACATTACCACTAATTTAAAAACAATGACTTATAATTTACTACAGATAAATTACATCTTTTTAAATGACTGATTTATTTAGAGATAACTGAGGTAAGGAACTTGGTGTCTAGTTAAAGAATAAGTCCAGAGTATGAGTAGTTAATTTTAGTTATGAATTAACTAAACTAATAAAATGATTTTCTAGTTTTTCTCCTTACAAGTAAATTCTGAAACTTTCTACTTTCTATTAAAAACCTATCCTAATTCCTTTTTTTTTCTTTTTTTTTTGTACTAGCTCCCAATGAACTCTACCAAAATCTTTTTTGGATATGAAATCTATGTAGCCCCAGACCAGGCCACATCCTGGCTACTCTCCCAATTAAATGACAGTGAAAAAAGAAATCTGAAGTATGAAAAAGTAGTTGGAGGAATCAAATAAATTTAAATGTGGTGTTCCTTGATTTTGTATACCTCAGTATCCAGTGTACTTTGATTTTCAAAATTAGAGACAAATTCTACAGAAGAGAGTTTCTATTTTTTAACCTTGGTTTTCTAACTAAAATTAAAAACTTGTCATAATAACTTTAACATCTTCAGCATATGAAGCAACATATTAAATGTTTTCAAAGGCAATTAGTGTACTTATCCTTTTTACGAATGAGCATCCAAAGTGAGAAAGCTAACATGTCCCTACCTTAGAATTTTAAAGCTAACAGCATTACTGTATGGACAGATGCAGAGAAGAAGTGAATTAGTCAATGTCATTAATTTGTTCTAACAAAGGGTTGTGTCTTCCTAAACCAATAACTAAGAGGCTTACAACTCCTCCAAGGTTTACATAAACTGCTTTGGGGCTGCCAATTATTAACAGGTATACTTGTCAGAATACTTAAATGAGTTTTCAAATAAGAGGGTAGACTTGATCTAGAATGATAGTTCATGTATCATTCAGAGGGGCCAACAACCTTGCCCATGTCCATTTTCCCAAGTGCCAACCACATGTGTTTCTCCCTTACTAATCCAATAAACGCCTGAATTCTGGACATTATGAAACATATTAGCCAGACTCATACTGACTTTTAGTAAACAGAATTGAGTGTAAATAATTATTATCATGTAGACTACTTGGCTGAAGCTACCTTAAAAGACAGTTTCATTCTGCTTATACAGCAATGCTTCACCTTCTACAGTAGCACACACACACACACACATATATAAAAGTACACTTGGACCAAGCCAAAATGAGAGATGAAAGTGTAATTCACCAAGGAAAGAAATATATAAAGGAAGGTGACTAAACTGAGACTTTATACAACTGTTTATTTGTCATAAAACCATCCATGAGCTGAGATATAAGCACAAGCATTAAGTGAATGACAGTTGTTTTATTGTGTTTTCAACGTTTTTAGTTGTATCTTAAAAAATACCAGATGCTGTCCACATGATGCCAAACATATGGCTTTTGGCTGTGCTCTTATGATCTGTAGTAGATTGCTATAATGTACAAGGCAGGGAAAAAAGCGATTTACAGATAGCTGTGGCCTGAGTGGCTTGCAGCTGGATCTAATTTCACTGAACTGATGGCCTCTTCCCTCCAGCACCTTCTGTTTTATCAAATGCAACATATTGTTTTCTGAAGTGGTTCTTGTTGTTGTAGTGAGTACCACAGATGGATAGCACACAGGACATTTGGTTGTCTGTTTTCTGACTAAGGTCAGGACCTACTGTTGTTCATGTTTGGGTGGAGGGCATATTTCATGGGACTGTCCAAGACAGCTAATGAGTTTCAGCTGTCTAAGAGATAATGTATAAGACATTGCTCACTTGGCTGACACACTTAGAGGCTATTATAGCCACTTGAGTTCTTAGGCACTAATACGGTGCCTCTTAGTTGCAAAATTCCTTTATCATTTACTAAACTGACATGTCACCTGGAAAAAAAGATGAAAAAGGTAAGAAAGAGAATGAATAAAAGTTACTCAATTGCATTGCGATTGACTATATACTTCTCTGTCTCTGCTACTAGATTTTAAGCTTCTTGAGGGTATACAATATGTCTTATTCAATGCTGAATAGTCTGCACATAGCCCAGGGGCTGGTACATAATAGGGTCTTAAATATCTACTTAATGAATAGATGGAAAAGCAAGCATTCAAAGAGTTTCCTTAGACTTGATAATTATGGAGGGGAGTGGATGAGTAGTATATGAATGGTAAAGTTGCAGATCTTGTTCTGTTTCCTGTTTTCCCTAAACCCTATTGTTTTAAGATCCTTCTTTGTAGCTCTTTGTTTATATGATCTATTTCTTTCAACTGTAGCATAATATTTGTGCGTGCATTTGCTAAATTTTACCTGTCAGTCTGTAACTGATGGATGCCAAGACTGCTTCCAGCTCCCTTCCAACATAGGATAATTTCCAGCCATCTCTGCTGCTGCCGTGACATTTCGATGTGGGACTGTATGGGAGACACTTGCAGATGGGGCTGTTTAAGTTTTTAAATGTTACTGAAGCCATACTTTGTTCCTTTATTTAAGGGAAGACTTTTCCATGAGGTTTGTACCTCCTTAGCCTTCATTTAGGAAACCAGGCACAGATTTCCCCAAACCATTTCTAGGGATTCTGTTGTCCACCACTTCTCCTTCCAGTTATGTCCGTTGAGAGGAGGGTACATTTCTCTTTCTTCTCTGAAACTCAGCCTCATCCAATCTACTCAAACTAGATTACATTGTGAGGGCAATGAAGTTTGTATATTTAAACTTATACCAGTTGTCTTCATGGCTTAATCTTTTGAGTTCCATAATACCCAGCTCTAGCAAATCAAAATTAGTTTCCCATATCTGTTTTTGCCTTCTTATGATCCATTATCCACAATGCTGCCAGATTGTTCTCTCTTATTTTTAAACATTATTTTTTGCAGTTTATTGTTTATTGTGGTAAAATACACATATGTGAATATCCAGTTTTCCTAGCACCATTTGTTAAAAAGATTGTCCTTTCCCTGTTGATGGTCTTGGTACCATGGTCAAAAATTATTTGACCATATATGAGGAAGTTTATTTTTGGGTTCTCTCTTCTATTCCATTGTTCTACATGTCTGTCTGTATGCTAGTACCACACTGTTTTGATTACTGTAGCTTTATATTAAGTTTTGAAATCAGTAAGTGTGAGTCTTCCTGGTTTGTTTTCCTTTTTAAAGATTGTTTTGGGTATTTGGGGTCCCTTAGTATTCCATATGGATTTTAGGATAGGTTTTCTATTCTTGCATAAAACGTCATTGGGATTTTGCCATGGATTGTATTGAATCTGTAGATTGTGTTGGGTAGTACTGGCATCTTAACAATCTTTCAATTCACGAACATGGTATGTGCTTCCATTTATTTATGTTTTCTTTCATTTCCTTCAGCAATGCTTTGTAGTATTTATTGCACAAGTCTTTCACATCCTTGGTTAGGTTCATTTCTAAGTATTTTATTTTTTCTGATGCTATTGTAGATGAAATTGTTTTTTATAATTTCCTTTTCAGATTGTTCATTGTTAGTGTAGAGAAATGCAGATGATCTTTGTATCCTGGTATTTTTCTGAATTCACTTATTTAACTCTAACAGGTTTTTGGTAGGATACTTAGGGTTTTCTACATATAAGATCATATCATCTGCAAACAGAGATAATTTTACTTCTTGCTTTCCAATTTCTATGATTTTATTTCATTTTCTTGCTAACTTCTCTGGCTAGAACTTCTAGTACTATGTTGAACAGAAGTGGCAAAAGCAGGCATCTTTGCCTTGTTCCTGATTCTAGAGGAAAACATTTAAGTCTTTGACTACTGAGTATTATGTTTGTTGTGGGTTTTTCATTTATGGCTTTTATTATGTTGAGGTAGTTAGTTTGTTGAGTGAGTTTGTTATGACAAGGTGTTGAATTTTGTCAAATGCTTTTTCAGTGTGAATTAGGAAGATCATCTTGTTTTTCTCCTTCATTCTGTTAATGTGGTGTATTACATTGATTTTTGTGGAACATCCTTGCATTCCAAGAATAAATCTCATTTGATCATAGTGAATAATGCTTTTTAATATATTGATGAATTTATTTGCTCATATTTTGTTGAGAATTTTGCATCAATGTTTATAAGAGATATTGATCTGTAGTTTTCTTGTGCTGTCTTTGTCTGGCTTTGGTATCAGGATAATGCTGGTCTCATAGAATGAGTTAGAAAGTGTTCCCTCCTCTTCAATATTTTGGAAAATTTTGAGAATAATTGGTGTTAGAACTTCTTTAAATGTTTGGTAGCATTTACTAGCGGAGCCATCAGGTCCAGGGCTTTTCATTGTTGAGAGATTTTTGATTACTAATTCAAGCTACTTACTAGTTATAGGTCCACTTAGATTTTCTGTTTCTTTGTGATTTAATCTTGACAGGTTTTATATTTCTAGGAATTTGTCCATTTCCTCTGGGTTATCCAATTTATTGCTGTACAACTGTTCATAGTACTCTCTTATAATCTTTTTATTTCTGTAGAATTAGGAACAATGTTCCAACTTTCATTTCTGATTTTAGTAGTTTGAATCTTTTTTTTTGTTTGGTCCATCTAGTTAAAGGTTTGTCAGTTCTGTTGACTTTTTTTCAAAAAAATAACTTTTTGTTTCAATTGATTTTCTTTATTATTTTTCTACTCTGTTTTATTTCCTTCCTTGTGCTGTCTTTGCTCCTTGGGTTCAGTTTGCTCTTTTTTTTTTTCTTAGTCCCTCAAGTTGCAAAGTTAGGTTGTTGATTTGAAATCTTTCTTGATTTTCAACATAGGCATTTACAGCTAGAAATTTTACACTGAGCACTGCTTTTACTACATCCCATAAGTTTTAGTATGTTGTGTTTTTGTTTTTATTTCTGTTTTCTAATTTCTCTTTTGATTTATTCTTTGACCAATTGTTTAAGTGTATGTCCCTTAATTTCCACATGTTTGTGAATTTTCCAGTTTTCTGTTATTGATTTCTAACTTTACCCCTTCTTTGGGCAGAGAAGATACTTTGTATGATATCTATTTTTTTTTGATATCTATCTTTAAAATCTATTGAGACTTGTTTTTTAGCTTAACATATACTCTATCCAGGAGAATGTACCATATGCACTTGAAGAATGTGTATACTGTGGTTATCGGGTAGAGTGTTCTGTATGTGTGTGTTTGCTCTAGTTGGCTTACTGTGTTTTTTAAGCCCTCTATTTCCTTACTTATTTTTTGTCTGATTGATCTATCCATTGTTGAAAATGGGATATTGAAGTCTTCAACTATTAGTGTAGAATGATTCTCCCTTTAATTGTCAGTTTTTACTTTATATATTTTGAGGGTCTATTAATAGGTATATAAATGTTTATAATTGTTTTATCTTCTTAAATTTTTATTAATATACAATGTTCTTTGGGTCTTCAAACCTTTTTTGGATTGAAAGTCTATTTTGTCTGAAAATTGTATAGCCAGACCAGCTCTCTTTTGGTTACTATTTGCATGGAATATCTTTTCCAACCTTTTGCTTTCAACCTCTTTGTGCCTTTGACTCTAAAGTGAGTTTCTTTTAGACAGCTCATAATTGAATCACGCTTTTAAAAAAATCCGTTCAGCTAGTCTCTGTCTTTTGATGAAGAATTTGATTAATTTACATTTAAAGTAATTACTAATAAAAAGGAACTTCTGCTATTTTGTTATTTGTTTTTTATACGCCTTATAGCCTTTTTTTGTCTCTCATTTCCTCAATTACTGACTTCTTTTGTGTTTACTTGATTTTTTTGTACTGAAATCTTTTGATTCCCTTTTTATTTCCTTTTGTGTATATTCTAGAGATATGTTCTTTTTGGTTATCATGAGGATTACATTTAACAGCCTAAAGTTATAACAGTTTAATTTGAATTTATATCAACTTCAATGGCATATAAAAACTCTGCTCCTATACAGTTCTATGTTTCTCCTTTCTGTTATTAATGGCACAGATTACATCTTTATATATCATATACCCTCAAACATAGATTCATAACTGTTTTTAAAATGAATTTATCTTTTAACTACTGTAGAAAATTAAAAACAGTTACAAAACAAAATTACCATTAGACCAGCTTTTATAATTGCCCATATATTTACCTTTACTGGAAGTCTTTATTTCTTTATACAGCTTTGAGTTATTGACTACTTTCATTTCAATCTGGCATACTCTCTTTAGCATTTGTTTGCAGGGCAGGCCCAGTGTTAAAAAACAACTCCTTTAACTTTTGTTTATCTGAGAATGTCTTAATTTCTCCCTCATTTTTTTTAAAGATTTTTTTTAATGTGGACCATTTTTAAAGTCTTTATTGAATTTGTTTCAATATTGCTTCTGTTTTATGTTCTGGTTTTTTGGCCACGAGGCATGTGGGATCTTAGCTCCCCCACCAGGGATCGAACCTTCCCCCCCCTGTATTGGAAGGCAAAGTCTTAACCTCTGGACCACCAGGGAACTCCCTCTCCCTCATTTTTAAGGAGAGTGTTGCTGGATATAGGCTCCTTGTTTGATCATTTTTCTTTTCTTTCTGTACTTTGACTATATCAACCCACTGCCTCATGGCCTCCAAGGTTTCTAATGAGAAATAGGCTGATAATCTTATTGAGGATTCCTGGTATGTAGTGAGTCACTTCTCTTTTGCCATTTTCAAGATATTCTCTTTGTTTTTTGCTTTAGACAGTTTGATTAAAATGTGTCCATGTGAGTAAATTATCTGGTCCATGATTTAGCTTATTCTCATGAAGTTATCACTTTCCTCTTAATTGCTTATCACCAAAACCTCCATTGTCTTTGAGAGCACTATTAGGCTTGAACTTCTCCACATTGTGTTTCAAATAAAGTTAGTTCCTCTGGGCAGAACTTTAGAGCTCTCCGTTCTTATGAACTGCCTTTCTCTCTGGACAATATTTCTGCTCTGGAGCTGGTACCTTAGAGTAATACCCCAGTTTTAAGAGCAGGGTGCTGGATATGAGTGGTAGTTTCTGGTTTTCTGAGCTTGTCTCTGCTAGCATGGAACCATCACCCAATGAGTGATCTGGATAAAAGCTATTGAAGGGCTTCCCTGGTGGTGCAGTGGTTGAGAGTCCACCTGCCAATGCAGGGGACCACGGGTTCGTGCCCCGGTCCAGGAAGATCCCACATGCCGCCGAGTGGCTGGGCCCGTGAGCCATGGCTGCTGAGCCCGCGCGTCCGGAGCCTGTGCACTGCAGCGGGAGAGGCCACAACAGTGAGAGGCCCGCGTACCGCAAGAGAAAAAAGCTATTGAAGGTCAAGGACTCTTAGCCTGCAATACCTGGAGTGAACTCCACCCTACAAATTAGAGTTGAGTGAAGGAAGGGAGTCTTTGTCCTTTCAGCTGCATTTGCTTGGCATTTAGTCACTGAAACATGGAGGTGGGAGACTGAGAAATGTGGGTGGCCTACCTTTCCCAGGGAGATAATGTAGAATGGGAGGGAGGAAAGGGAGCCCTGTTATCTTGGCTATACCTGCCTGAAGTGGAGGTTCCATCACACCGAGGTGGAGATTGGTGAAAAGGGAGTGGGTTATGATTCAAGTACCACAGATTCTCACTCTTCTGACTGAGTTTAGTAGAGTTTTTTGAATAAATATTTCTTCCTTTCCTCTATGCCCTTAAGACAGTTCCCAGAAACTTTAAATAATTGTTTTAAAATAAATTTCACCAGTTGTAGTTGTTTTCTGGGGAGAAGTCTGCAGAATTCTTCATGTCTTCCTTCCAGAAGTAATATCACCTAGATGTGTCTTAATAGGAATAATTATAATAACTATTGCTAGTATTTGTTGACTATTGATTATGTTCCAGGTACTGGGCTGATTGTTTCACGTGATTATATTCTTGGATCTTCATTTGCCTTGTGTATATTTTTTAGTTTATTGCTTTATTGCCTGTATACACTCATTAGAATAAAACCTAATGAAGACTGGATTTTAGCTGCTTTATTTGTCCTTATTTTCCTGAAAGTGTTACAGTGCTTGGCACATTGTGTGTGCTGCATACATATTGGCTGGATAAATTAATGGAAGACTAAATACGTCATTAACTGAAGTAGGGTCTATTATTAGTCCCATTTTTAGAGGAGAAAATTGAGACTTATGGAAGTTAAGTAACATGCCCAAATTTACAGAGCCCATAAGTGAAATGCCTGTGATTGAAAAATAGGTTTATCTAACACCAAATCTTGAACTTTTAACCACCATTATATTTGGTCAGTGCAAATAAAAGAGACAATCTCTATGCTTAATACTTTATGTTTTTGCTATCCAAAGTGAGAAGAATTTTTTTTCATTGTTACTTTATAGAACACTTTATTGTCCTATTGTTTATTTGGCACTAATAAAACAATATAGAGGTCATACCAATATAATAAGATGGAAGGAGGAAAGGGCACAATAAGTGGGTAAATGGCCCTCAGATATATGTACTGCCATCTGCCTCCCCCCCCTTTTTTTTTTACCCTATAAAGTACTGGATAATATCTCTTTATGTTAGTTTATGGCAACCTCTTTTAGCATGGTGAATTGGAGATAATTATAGAACTGTAGAGGAAAGGAGAAGTTTGTTGTATGCTCTACTGGAATATTTTGTTTTAGGGGTATAATTAGTGAAAGCCTTATTATGCAGCTTTCATGGTGTCCCTGACTCTTGGAAATTTCTTAGAAGATGTTACACTACAAGTTTTCACTTCCACTATTTATATTCCACGAGGTCCTGAGACGTTACAATATTACTGGAAAAAAGTAACCGTAAATAAAAGGTTTCATCATTTTTTTAAGGGATGATGAAAGACAAGCAAAAATCACATTAATGTTTTTGAAATGGGAGTGAGATATATAAGAACGTTCAGCTAATTTATCTACAGAGAAAAATATTGTCTTGCATTAATTACCTAAGTCTTTCAGTTAAAATATTTTGCATTTGAATTTTTAATTTAATTGAATTCGTCTGAACATCATGCAAATTAAGACAGGTTATAGCTTTGTCCAATAACAATCATCCAAATACTAAATTGTACACTAAATTTGCTAATGAAATTGCTAATAGCCGAAATAAGACTCAGTGTCTGTAGACCTGTGTGTTTTTACTTTGGATAATTATGCAGCCCAAATAATCATCTGTTATTAGTATCAGATAACACAGATTGTTCATCTTCTTCTGGGTAAAACAGTAATGCTATGAAGTCATGCTCTAGAGAAGTGATTTTTCTGGTGTTTAGCTCCAAATGCTATGTTCAGCTCCAAGTGCTATGGTAGGAAATTAGATTCTTGGCTGTTCTTTTGATTCTAAAATTAAAATGTGCTGAATCTGCAAAATCTAACACTTTTTGAGGTTTTTCCATGGCTACTGTAACTAAACACATTAGACACAGGAGGAATTGCTGTATTAAAAAAAATTTTGGAATCCTAACAAATATATTATTAAAAAAATTATTCTTTCCTACTTTCCAATAAGGACTATTTTTATAGCTAAATGGATTACAGAATGTGGAAATAAAGTGCCATGTATATAGGCTTTTGTGTGTGTGATTGCTTTCTTTTTTACTTAGTAATAACTCTGATAATGAATTTGGGGTTAGTATTACACTTTAAAAATATAACCACTATTTGAAAGCTAACTGAGTATAATGCAGATGAATTGGGGAACCTTAGCGATAGAAAAAGGTGCCAGAGCCATCTTGCTTGAAACTTACCCCACTACCTAAGCCACTCATGAAGACAGCTGATATCCATTTGCTGTGTTATCCTAGTCCTCACTAGAAAACATTTAAAAACTTTTATATCATTTATTTTCAGTTTCTAATCATTTTAAAGTCAATGTATCCTTTATACCTAAAATAACTTCTTTTTCCTGAAATATAATTTTCTTGTTGCCATTTTCTCTCCCAATGAAGAGGAAACCCACAGATAATTACACTTTGTTTCATATATAAAGACAATTATATAATCAACTGAATCTTTTCAAGGCTAAAAATTCATAATTTCTTTAGTATTTCCCCTTAGATGAACTTTACTATCTAATCTTTGAATTCTTCAGCTTGTCTCCTACTTCTCCCTTCCATTGAATATATTGTACTTGCTTCTGTTTAGTTCCTCTCTTTCCTCTTTCTGTTATAAAAAAGATTGAATGATTCTTTACATCAGTATGAGACTAATGTCAAGTAAATGGGTTTGGAAATCTCACTCTTATTACTTCATTCCAGCAGGTCCTAATTTTTTTAAATGAGAGTTTGCCAATGCTCAGATGATTTCAACTTAGCTTCAAATAGAATATTTTACTGTCATTTATATGTGCAGTCATTTATTTCCCATTTTGTACTGGATAAAGCAGAGAATGCTTGGGAAGTTGCACAAAAGTATTTTGTCCAATTCTTAATTATCCAGGGGTATATGAGCTCATTTAATGAGTAATTAGTTAAAAGAAAAGAGTATATTTTTAAAGGAAAAGATATAACACTTTTATAAATTAGTATGAATATTTCCTTATTGGAAAGCATTATTGTTTGGGATTACACACCAAGAGACATAGCAAATTATTCATTCATGGAAGTACTCTTCCCCACTGACAAGGTGAATAATGGACCTACTGAACATGGGGGAGTGAAGATATAAGTTGTGCAAGGGACCCAAAAGGAGGGAGCATAACAGAGAATGAATTATTATAATGTGTGAAGAAAGAAAAAAAATAACTACATTATTAACAAATTAACAAAGGATTGTGAAACAGACTCTGAAAACTACATAGTATTGTTGAAAGAAATGGAAGACCTAAAGAAATTGAAAGACTACAATAACATCAAGATGGTGGAGTAGGAGGATGTGGAACGCACTTCCCCCCGTGAACACATGAAAATACATCTACATGTGGAACAGTTCTCACTGAAAACTAACTGGAGACTGGCAGAGAGACTCCTGTACAGCCAAGGCTGTTAAAGATCCATACATAATTAGGTTAGAAGGGAAGAGACATGATCAGGTTGGGACCTGAGCCCTTGGGAGGGGATTCAGAAGAGAAGGGACATTACATGGGCAGAGATCCTTCCTGCAGGGTGAGCAGTTAAAGCCATATATTGGGTCCCCCAGCCCTGGGTTCTGACACTGGGAAGACAAGTCCTGTTGGCTGGTTGGAGGGCTGGTGGGACTAACAGGAGGGCTATGGGAAGCCTGGACTCCACTCGTAAAGAGCACACACAAGCTTGCTTACTCTCCGAACAGGGTGGAGAGGGTGGATTAAAACTGTATGGGTAGCTGGCCAGTTTCCCACAACTGCCCCACGACTGCCTCCCAGCCTAAGCCAAGCAACTGCTCCAGGCTCACTTGCTTCATGACACAGCTTGACACTGGGGTGAGGGCTGCTGCAGCTGAGGAGAGACCTTGGCTGTGAGACAAAGATGTGGCTCAGACTCGAGGGACATCTGAGCACGGTAGGGGCAGCATTATTGGTGCTAACACAGGCAGTGCATCAGAAGCAGTCCCAATCTCTCTCTCTGGCCCAATGCCACAGCCTGTTCCCTGACCCATGCTGAGCACCCACACCAGCCAATCTTGCTCCAGCACTGCTATCCTCAAGTGAGGGTGCCAGTGCTGGGAGCGGGGAGAGCACACACTTGAAGGGAACAGAGCCAGCTCAGACCTGACCCTAAGCACTTCTGCTCCAGCAACTTGGTACCTGCCCCTGATAGGGCAGTGACAGCCACTGGACAGAGGAGAAGCCCCTGCTCACACCTGGCTCTGGCCCCAGCCACTCCATCTCCATCTCCACTTCCTACCAAGGTGACAGCTACCAGCACACCCTGAGGAAAGACGTAACTTGTGTTCATGCCAATCCAGCTCTCCCACCAAAGTCACTGGGCATTTGCAGACTGTATAGGGATGCTCACCCCTTCAAGACCAAAATAGGTAACTGTTTCACCTAATTTCATAAAGACAAGAGAAAGGTAAGCAAAATAAGAAGACAGAGGAATTTGTTTCAATTGAAAGAGCAAGAGAAAACCCCTGAAAAAAATTAATGAACATAAACAATTTACCAGATAAAGAGTTCAAAGCACTAGTAATAAGAATGTTAACTGAACTAAGGAAGAGAATAGATAAATAAGTGAGAAATTTAACAAGGAACTAGAAAATATAAAAACAGAATTGAAGAATACAATAACTCCAATGGAAAACACACCAGAAGGAATTACAGAAGACTAGATGATACAGAAGAATACATAAGTGATCTGGAAGACAGAATAATGGAAATCACCCAATCAGAAGAGCAAAACAGGAAAACAAAAGAATGAGAACAGTTTAAGGGATCTCTGGGACAACACAAAGTATAATAACATTTGCATGATAGGGGTCCTAGAAGGAGAAAGAGAAAGGGGTGTTAAAAACGTATTTGATGAAATTATGGCTGAAAACATCCCAAGCCTGAAGAAGGAAGCAGATAAGCAGGTACAGGAAGTGCAGAGGGTCCCTGACGAGGTAAACCCAAACAGACCCACACCAAGACATATCATAATTAAAATGGCAAAAGCTAAAGAGAGAATTTTAAAGGCAGCAAGAGAATAACAAAGAGTTATATACAAGGCTATTAGCTGACTTTTCTAAACAAACTTTACAGGCCAAAAGAGAGGCATGGTATATTCAAAGTGCTGATAGGAAAAAAAAACCCCTGCAACCTAGGGTACGCTATCCAGCAAGATTATCATTTAAAATGAAAGAAAAGATAAAAACTTCTCAGACAAGTGAAAACTGAGAGAGTTCATCAATTCTAAACCTGCCCTAAAAGAAATCTTACAGAGTCTTCTCTAAGTGGAAAAGAAAAGGCTATAGCAAGAAGTAAGAATCTGTAGGAAAAGGAAAATCCCACTAGTAAAGGCAAATATGTAGTAAAGGTCAAGGAGCAACCACTTAAATAAGCTAGCACAAAGATTAAAAGACAAAAAAAATGTAAAATTAAGTATAACTACAATAAACAGTAAATTATCAGGAATAAACATGAAGTTATAAAATAAGACATCAAAAAGCACAAAATGTCAGGGAGGAGATTAAAAAATGTGGATCTTTTAGAAAGTGTTTGAACTTAAAGGACTCTCTGTTTAAAAGAAATAGATATAATTATAGGTCAATATATGTGAACCCCTTGGTAACTGTAAATCAAAAAACTACAATAGATACACAAAAACTAGAGAAACAGGAACACAAGCATACCACTAAAGGAAGTCATCAAATCATAAGGGAAGAAAAAAAAGAAGGAAAAACAGAGAACTACAAAAAAACCCGGGTCCATCAACAGATGAATGGATAAAGAAGATGTGATATATATATATCCACATATATATATCCATCCGTATATATAATCCATCCATATATATGATGTATAATGGAATATTACATTTATAATGTGATATATAATGGAATATTATATATATAATGTGATATATATATAATGGAATATTACTCAGCTATTAAAAAGAATGAAATTTGCAGCAACATGGATGGACCTAGAGATTATCATACTAACTGAAGTAAGTCAGAAAGAGAAAGACAAATACTATATGATACCACTTATATGTGGAATCTAAAATACAACACAAATGAACATATCTGCAAAACAAAAACAGACTCACAACAGACTCACAGATATAGAGAACAGACTTGTGGTTACCAAGGGGGAGGGGAGTGGGGGAGGGAAGAATTGGGAGTTTGGGATTAGCAGATACAAACTGTTATATATAGGATGGATAAAACAAGGTCCTACTGTATAGCACAGGAACTGTATTCAATATCTTGTGATAAACCATAATGGAAAAGAACATGAAAAAGAATATATATATATATATATATATATATATATATAAACTGAGTCACTTTGCTGTACAGCAGAAATTAACACAACATTGTAAATCAAGTATACTTCAATAAAATTTAAAAAAAAAGACAAAAGCCTGGAAAACAACAAAATGGGAATAAGTACATACCTATCAATAATTAAATGTCAGTGGACTCAATGAGCCAATCAAAACATATAGGGTGGCTGATTGGATAAAAAAAATAGGACCCATCAATATGCTCCTTACAAGAGACCCTCTTCAGAGTGAAAGAAATATGCAGACTGAAAGTGAAGGGTGGAAAAAGATATTTCATGGAAATGGAAATGACAAGAAAGCAGGGTTAGCAATACTCATATCAGACAAAATAGACTTTAAAACAAACTCTATAACAAAAGAAAACAAAGGGCATTATATAGTGATAAAAGGATCAATACAAGAAGAAAATATTACATGAACATATTTGCAGCTAATAGAGGAGCACTTAAATATGTGGAGCAAATATTAACAGACATAAGGGAGAAATTGACAATAATACAATTGTAGTAGGGGACTTTAACACCACATATACATCAAGGGACAAATCATCCAGACAGAAAATCAGTAAGAAAACAGTGGTCTTAAATGACACAATGGACCAGTTGGACTTAATAGATATCTACAGGCATTCCATCTAAAAACAGCACAATACCCATTCTTTTCAAGTGCATATGGAATGTTTTTCAGGATAGATCACATGCTAGGCCACAAAACAAGTTTTGACACATTTGAGAGGATAGAAATTACATCAACCATTTTCCCAACCACAATGGTATGAAACTAGAAATCAATTACAGCAGGAAAAATGAGAAAAACACAAACATGTGAAAACTAAACATGCTACTAAAAAGCTAATGGGTCAATGAAGAAATCAAAGAGGAAATGAAAAATACCTCAAGACAAAAGAAAATGGAAATGCAACTTTCCAAGATCTATAGGATCCCAAAAAAACAGTTCTAAGAGGTTTATATTGCTACAGGCCTGCCTCAAGAAATGAAACTCTCAAATAAACAACCTAACCTACTTACTATCTAAAGGAATTGTAAGAAGAAGTACAGACAAAGCCCAAAGAAAGCAGAAGGAAGGAATTAATAAAGATCAGAGAAAATAAATAGAGACCAAAAAAAACACAAAAAAACAAAAAAAAAACCCCAAAGAAACCAAGAGCTGGTTTTCAAAAATATTAACAAGGCTCATGAAGAAGAAAAGAGACAAGACCCAAATAAACAAGAAATGAAAGAGGAGAAATAACAATATCACATGGATGCAAAAAATCATAAGAACATACTACAGACAGTTATACAGTTATATACCAACCAATTGAACAACCTAGAAGAAATGGACAAATTTCTAAAAACATTCAACCTTCCAAGACTGAATCAGGAAGAGATAGATATACTGATCACCAATAGTGAAATTGAATTTATAATTAAAAAAAAACTCCCAGTAAACAAAAGTCCAGGACCAGATGGCTTCACAGGGGAATTCTACCAAACATATAAAGAAGTGCTAATACCGATCCTTCTCAAACTATAACAAAAAATTGAAGAGGAAGGGACACTCCCAAATTCATTCTATGAGGCAACTGTTATCCTGATACCAAAACCACACAAAGATACTACAAAAAAAGAAAATTACAGGCTAATATCTCTGATGAATATAGATGTAAAGATCCTAAGCAAAATATTAGCAAACTGAATTCAACAACATATAAAAAGGATTGTACACCACGTTCAAGTAGGATTTATTCCAGGGATACAAGGATGGTTCAATATTTGCAAATCAATCAAGCTGATACACCTCATTAACAAAAGGAAGGATAAAAAGCACATGATCATCTCAGTAGACACACAAAAAGCATTTGATGAAGTCAACATCCATTCATGTTAAAAACTCTCATTAAAGTTGGTATAGAGGGAACATATCTCAACATAATAAGGGCTATTTATGACAAACCTACAGCCAACATCACAGTCAATGGTGAAAATCTGAAAACCTTTCCTCTAAGATCAGGAACAAGACAAGGATTCCCACTCTCACCACTTTTATTTAACATAGTATTGGAAGTCATAGCCACAGTGATCAAATAAGAAAAAGAAATAAAAGGCATCCAAATTGGAAAGGAAGAAGTAAAACTGTCACTGTTTGCAGATATGTCACACATGTACTTGTACATAACTATACAAAGCAGCCATGATATAGAATCATAAATATTCATACACCAACTGATGAATTGATTAGTAAAATGCAGTATATCATACCATTGGAAAATACCTGTCTTACAGTGGAATATTTTCAGCAAAGTATTATATTTTGCTCGAAAAGGCATAACTATGGAAACAGTAAAAGGATCAGTGGTTGTCAGGGGTTTGGAAGAGAGAGGGAGGGAGGTGTGAATGAGTGTAACACAGAATTTTTAGGGCAATGAAACCATTCTATATGGGACTGTAACGGTGCATATACATCATACATTTGTCAAAACCTGTAGAATGTGTGAGACAAAGAGTAAACCCTAATGTAAATTATAAACTTTTGTTAAAAATGTATCAATATTGACTCATCAATTTTAACAAAAGTACCTCACTAATGCAAGATATTAATAATAGAGAAAACTGTGTATGAGGAATGAGAGAGGCAGTATATGGGAACTCTGTGTACTTTCCACTTAATTTTTCAATAAAACTAAAATTGCTTTAACAATACAAAGTCTATTGTAAGAAAAGGAATGAAGTACTGATACATGCCATAGCATGAATGGAGCCTTGAAAATTTTATGCTTAATGAAAAGAGCCAGTCATACAGGTCACTACACATTGTGTGAATTTCATTTGTATGAAATGTCTAGAATACGCATCATTCTATAGAGAGACAGACACTAGATTGGTGGTTGCCAAGGCTGGGAATAGGGGAGGGTTGTTGGAAGGAAATAGGAAATGACTGCTAATGTGCATGAGGTTTCTTTCTGGGGTGATGAAAATCTTCTAAAACTGATTATGGTGATAATTTAAGTGGGTGAATTTTATGATATATCAATTATATCTCAATAAATCCATTCCAAAACAGTAGCAGCAATTAAGTAGCTAACTGCCTGCGGTAATTCTTTTGTCCATATTGCATATAGCAAAGCTAATGACTTCTGCCAGGCACTAGTCCTTTCCATTGTCTGTGAAAATCCAGAATAAATTCCAGCAAAGCCTATGTATGCATCACCCTTTGCCCCTCTTTACTTTCTTTTTAAACCAATCCAGTTAATTACCAGAGTGAAAAATCCCACTAAGTGACTTGAAAGTATTTAGAATATAAAGATTATCAAATGATGTGCCAGGAAGTTTCTGAACCATAAGAGAGTGAATATGATGGTTTAAGTCACTAGTTGACCATTCTTTAAAAGAAATGGGCCACCTTCACAGTAAAAATAGACTGGGAGACTTGAAGAGGAACATCTTTTGGGATTATCTACATGAATCAGCTGCAAGTTTATCCTGCTGAATTCTTGAGACTGGAATCCTGAAAAGAAAACAACCATCTGTGCACTAGTGCTGTTGTTTTTGTTTGTTGATTTGTTTGTTTGTTTTGGGCAACAGCTTTATTGTTTAATTTTTAGTATTAATTTAATAAAAGGAGAAAGGGAGAGAGAGAAAGAGAAACTGAATATGAGTGAGGGAGAGAGAGAAAGGGAAACCAGCCAGAATTCATAAGTTCAAAATGGATAGAATGAGGGGAAAATTTCTAGTATGAAGCCAAAGTGATGAATATTGGAGAGATCATGAGAGTAAAATGTTATGAGAGAGGGTGGATGGCAGGTGGAGTTTGAAGTACCTAATCTGAGTCAACAAGAGTCAAGAAGGTTGCTACATGGAATTTTTGTAGGATGCTTATGGCCCTGGGCTTAAGGGGAGTAATTATATTGGAGTTCTGAATTGGAATAGATTCTGAGCAAATCTGGTACAAAAAGCTTCTCTTTGTGTTTTATTTAATATTCTTATTCAGATAAACTATGAAAGGAGAAATAACTGATCTAGCCGTAGAAGAATTTAACAAATTTAAATAATAAACTGAAATTATACATCTGAGAGAATTAGTATTCACAGTCATTGATTGAAACTTGTGTTCTGCAATCCTCTTTTAAAAAAAATACAACTATAACATGGGTGGTTTATATCTCCCAAATATGTCTCTTCTTATTGATTCTCATGGTTAAGCCCAAAGTCTACCAAAAGTATTGACTAAACTTAGGCTTTTGGAGACAAAATAAAGTTTCTAATATTTAAGTTTAATGTTTCCAGATAGCCTTTTTAATGTTCTCTTTTGAATTTCTCATTGACAATCTAATTAAGGTTACAGTTTTTTTTTGTTTTTGTTGCTGCTGTTGTTTGTTTCTCTCTCAATACTCCTTACTTGACCAGGATATAAACATTGGATTATAAACATTGGATATAGACAAGACTGAGATCAATCACTGACAATAAGATTTAGATTAGAAGTAAGTGTAATCTATGAGAACAGAACTCACGGGAATCTTCTAGTCAACAAAAGATAACTTTTAAACTGAAAGCCCTTCGCTCCCTCTCAGTCTTCTCAACTCTGTATCCCACCAGCCCAACTCTGGATATATATAGGCCCAGGGGAAATTATATCAGTGGTTAAGGAAACTTGGAATTGTTGTTTTTGATATGGGCTACTGAATCCATCTCATGAACGTTCATAAATGGTGTCTACTAGACTAAAAATAGAAGCAAAATTGTCCTTATATTTACATGCTAAAACCTACAAATGTTGAAATGTATTTTAAAATTAGTATTTCCAGGAATTTTTCACATATCCCTAGAAAAATAACCAATGATGAAATAATTTTTCAATTCCAAATAAACTCCAGTAAGTTAATGGCAGCTCCACCACCATTTATAGCTCTAAAAATATGATGTCAGCTCTCCAGTTAATACACTACCCGGAGATCTAAAGACTCAAATTAAAACCTAACAACATGTGCCTTGGAAAAGGATTGTAAATATAAAGGCAGATATGTCCTTTTTATAAGGGAGCTGAATCAGAATGAGAAGGAACATATTGTTAGTATAGCAAACGCTAAGCATGACAATCCTCTGATACTGAGATTAAAATGGCCAATGCACTTTTATCTCTGCCAAACATTTCCTTTTCCTTTTCCAGTTAGAAAGCATAAAGTTTTGAAGTCTACGGAAAGAATAAAATTCTTTGGCAGACAAAATGCAATTTTGTGTTATTCACTCAATTCAATTTTATTGAGTGCTTACTGTGTTATAGGCACAGCTGTAAGAACAGGAATGAGTATAAAAAACAAGGCTCTTGCCCTTATAGAGTTTACATTCTAGTAAGGGGAGACACATGATATATAAATGAATAAAATAAGAAAAATGTCCGATAGAGTATTAGTTTTCTATTGCCACTATAACAACTTATCGCAAGCCTAGTGACTTAAAACAACTCAAATTTATTGTCTTGTAGTTATGGAGGTCACAGTCTTATATGGATTTCACTGAGCCAAAATCAAGGTGTCAGCTGAGCTATGCATTCTCTGGGAAATCTGAACAAAGCCTCATAAGGATACACAAAATGCACACATGTGGACACTTCAGACATCTAACAACTAACTCAGTTTACTCTGTGTATTATGAGCCACATCCATCTAAACCTACATTAAAACTCACAGTCCAATTCCAGATAAACTTTATTCCAGTAGCTCATAATAACTCACAACGTTTAGCCTTTCAGATATCCACTTGCACAAGAAAACTTCAAGTCTTTTTTCAAAGTAAAGTACTGTATTTATTGTAATACTATATACTTTTTAGCCATTTAACAAATGCTACCATTTAAAAATTAGGTTTCTATATTCTTTTTAAAGACCTTATTTTTTAGAGCAATTTTATGTAGAATAAAACTGAGAGGATGGTCCAGAGATTTCCCATATACCCCCTGTTCCCACACATGAAGAACCTCCTGCATTATCGACATCACTCACCAGAATAGGACATTTTTTTCCAAGGATGAACCTACATTGACGCATCATCATCACCCCAAGTCCATCATTTACCTAAGGGTTCACTCTTGGTGTTGTACATTCAGTGAGTTTGGACAAATGTATAATGATGTATATCTTTTATTATAATACGGTACTATTTTCAATGTCCTAAAAACCCTCTATGTTCTGCCTGTTCATCTCTCCCTCCTGTCTTGCCCTGCCCCCACAAACACTGATCTTTTTATCGTATCCATAGTTTTGCCTTTTCCAGAATGTCATATAGGTGGAATCATACAAGATGTAGCCTTCTCAGATTGGCTTCTTTCACTTAGTAACATGCATTTAAGTTTCCTCCATGTCTTTTCATGGCTAGATAGCTCTTATCTTTTTAGTGCTGAGTAATATTTTATTGTCTGATGTACCACAGTTTATTTATTCTCTCATCTCCTGAAGGGCATTTTGGTTGCTTCCAAGTTTTGGCAATTATGAATAAAGCTGCTCTAAACATCCATGTTCAGGTTTTTGTGTGGACATAATTTTTCAAAATTTTGTGTAAATATCAAGAAGTGCAATTACTGGATTGTATGACAAGTATGTTTAATTTTGCAAAAATCACCAAACTGTCTTCCAACGTGGCTGTACCATTTTGCATTCCCACTAGCAATGAATGAGAGTTCCATTTGCTTCATACCCTCAACAACATTTGGTGTTGTTAGTATTCTGGATTTTGGTTATGCTAATAAGTTTTTATTTTTTAAATTTGAATTTCCCTAATGACATATGATGTGGAACATCTTTTCATATATTTATTTGTCATTTATATATCTTCCTTGGTGAAGTGTCTGTTAAAGTCTTTGGCCCATTTTTTAATTGGGTTGTTTATTTTCTTATTGTTGAGTTTTAAGAGTTCTCTGAATATTTTGGATAATGGCCCTTTGTTAGACATGTCTTTTGTCAGTATGTTCCCCCAGTGTGTGGCTTGTCTTTTCATTCTCTTGTTATTGTCTTTCACATAATAGAAGTTTTTAATTATTAGGAAGTACAGCTTATCAATTAGTTCTTCCATGGATTGTCTTCGATTTTGTATCTAAAAAGGCATCACTATATCCAAGGCCATCTAGGTTTTCTCCTATAGTACCTTCTAGGAATTTTATAGTTTTGCATTTTACATTTAAATCTATGATTCATTTGATTTAGTTTTGTGAAGGGTTTGAAGTTCTGTCTAGATTCATATTTTTGCTTGTGGGATGTCCAATTGTTCTCACACCGTTTGTTAAGGTCTTGGCTCCACTGCATTGCCTTTGCTTCTTTGTCAAAAATCAGTTGACCATATTTATGCGGGTCTATTTCTGGGCTCTCTATTCTGTCCCATTGATCTATTTGTATATTCTTTCACCAATGCCACACTATCTTGATTACTGTAGCTTTATAGTAAGTTTTGAAGCTGGGTAGCATCAGCCCTTTAACTTTGTTCTTCTTCACTGTTGTGTTGGCTCTTATGCCTCTACATATAAATTTGAGAATCAGGTTTTTGACTTTTTTCCCACAAAAAGTTTACTGGGATTTTGACTGGGATTGCATAAAATCCATATGAATGGTTTCTATCTCTTCAAAATGTGTAACTAGGAAAGTTTTTTGTTGTTTTATTTTGTTTTTTGTTTTTGCCTTTTCAGTTCCAACTTTATTTTTTTATGAAGTATAATTGATTCACATTGTGTTAGATCCTGATGTACAGCAAAGTGATTCAGTTATACATATATATATTCTTTTTCATTATAGGTTACTACAAGATATTGAATATAATTCCCTGTGCTATACAGTAGGACCTTGTTGTTTATCTATTTTATATATAGTAGTTTGTATCTGCTAATCCCAAACTCCTAATTTACCCCTCCCCTCCTTTCCCCTTTGGTAACCATAAGTTTGTCTTCTATGCTAACAAAGTTTTTTGAGTAATGTGCCACCCATTTTCCTCATAAGTCCTGTGTTTTTGTTGAACAATTTTGCCTAATGAAGATTTTTAGGAATACATATGTATGTTGTAGCAGAACTCACTGTACACTAATGGATGGAGTTTGTTGAAATCTACAAGATTGTTTTTATGAAACTATCTTTACTTTTTCACTATTGAGTGTCAAAAATAAAACTGTGCTTTTTAATTTATATTCTCCTATGATTTTATGGGGAGGAAGAGCATAGATCTTTTAAAACCAAACCATACGGGTATTATCTTACCTTTGTCCTATCAAAGTTACCAAATGCTCTGAACTAGCAAAATAAGTGTCTCACCCCAAGAGAAAAACTTACTTTTTGGCAACATTAAGATTTTTTAGGAAAATCATATTTTTCCTAAGCTATAAAACTTGGCATTATTTCTATGTTATTTGCCACAATGCCCTGATTATCAGAGTTACACTCACTTTCCCACATACCTGCATAATGACACATATGTTGTTTTGACCTTTATTTCTTTATTTTTAATAAATTTATTTATTTTATTTATTTATTTTTGGCTGCGTTGGGTCTTTGTTGCTGCAAGTGGCCTTTCTCTAGTTGCGGCGAGCGTGGGGCTACTCTTCATGTGGTGTGTGAGCTTCTCACTGCAGTGGCTTCTCTTGTTGCGGAGCATGGGCTCTAGGCACACAGGCATCAGTAGTTGTGGCTCATAGGCTCTAGAGTGCAGGCTCAGTAGTTGTGACACATGGGCTTAGTTGCTCTGAGGCATGTGGGATCTTCCCGGACCGGGACATGAACACGTGTTCCCTGCATTGGCAGGTGGATTCTTAACCACTGTGCCACCAGGGAAGTCCTGACCTTTATTTCTTAGTCACGTGCTAAACCCACTGCAAGAGATCATACTTCCTCTGTAATAAACTACAGGGCTTGTTAAATGTTGAGGAAAAATGCAGAGAGTTTGACTATATTTAAAAGTACATTAAAAGAATAATGTTATAGAATTGAACATTTCCCCCTACTTGGTTGAACATCTGTTTTATGCCATGGTATAGACGAGAAACTTCAAAGAATTAACGTGTTTCCTTAGGTCCTTAACAAAATGATCAACTGGAGGGCAATTTTGGAGAAAATAGAACTCCCCGGAAGTTGTCTATTCATTTCTGGGGGTGGGGCAGATTCTGGGGGTGGCCACACAATCACATGGGAGCACTCAGCCTTGCTACACGGAGTGACTAGGAAAATGAGAGAGGTCAATAACTTCACACTATAGGTGAGTTTTACTCATGCGGAGAGTCTAAAGGCCTCTTCCTCTTCCAAATGTTTCCTTTCACTGGTAGAAGGAAGACTGTGCTCACGACAATTAAGTACCCTGCTCTTGTCCTAATATAAGAATCAATAACTGTGCCTCTGTTTTTTGTAAAGTTGGATACATAATATTTCTTGCTATAAAATCACTGTATACTCATTTTATAAATTTTAGGAAATATGGATGAGCAGAAAAAGAAAACCAAAACTATCGTTATATCTACCACTGATATAATTTATGCCACTATTTTTGTGTGTATTCTCAGCTCTCTGTCTCTATATACACATAGACATGATTTTATTCAGTTAACATAAAGGGTAAACATAAATCCATCTCATTAACTATTCTCTAGTATGTTTAATGACTGCACAATATTTTATTATAGGTTTGTACACTAATTTTTTAACCTGTTTCTTATTGTTGGACATTTAGTTTTTTTCCAAGTTTTTTTTTTTAACTATATAATGTCCCCATGATTCTCTTTGTTATTATATCTTCTTGAAGGTTATTGATTATTTCCTTAGGACATAGCCAAAGAAATATACAAAAATGTCCATTTTCTACCCACTCTTACCAAATCAGAGTATTATTATCTTTTATTTTCTAATTCAGTAAGTGAAAAATAAATATTTTAATTTGTGTTTCTTTGCTATCCAGTTAGGTTGAATTTTTAAAATATATTTATTAGTGATTTGTATTTCTTCCTTTGCAGGTTAAATATGTGTCAGACAATTCCTACAGGGATCTAAGCATTCCCCAGAGTAAACAGAGAACAAACAATCCTGAAAATGCCCCTCTACTCATCCCCCAAATTTGTTTCCTCTCTTGCCAAAGAGAAAAAGAAGTATTTAAATTTTGGTACATTTTCTTCATGCCTCCATACCTTTGACCATGCTTGTTCTGCCTGCAATATCCTTCCTCACTTAGGGAGGACTTGTACTCAAATTCCAAGAACAGCTCATGTATCTGTTCTCCTACAGTATTCTGTGGCCCCTGTTATCTCACTTATCATGGAATGCTGGCTTTAGTGTTAGTGGCCTGTGTCTGTATCTGGAATAGATTGTGAGCTGTTTCATGCAGGGACCACATCTTATTTCTCTCCTGCTCCCTCCCACCCTTGATTTATTAGCACAGTGTCTTGAACATATCAGATGTGCAGTAAATATTAAATTTTAACTTACAAATAAGTCATTAAGGGAAATATAAGTAAAACTCAATTTGGCATTTTATAACTCTCTTAAGTCAGATGAGCCAGTGCTCAATATAGAAAAAAATTATTTTCCTAGAATATATTTAAACTTTAATTCAGTATTATAAGATTGCTTATATATGAATATATATATATATATATATACACATATATATTCAAATAAAACGTAAAAGACATGTCAATGTAATTTACATATTTACACTATTCATTTCCGGTATTTTTGCTAGGCATTGAACACATGACTTGCACTGACTAAGATTTCCTTACTGTGGGTCTTGGTGAGGACCAAATCTTCCCACTGATTTGGAAAAGATTTGAACTCTCTTCAGAGCAATGGGTGCTGGAAGAGGCCAAATGTTGACATCTGTATAGTTGATGTCTTCAGTTCTTCTAGTGAATGTTTTGCAAAATAAGACCACATTTTCACTTTATCTTCCTCTCCACTATTCTACACACATGCACACAGACCTGGTCAACCAGCTGAAATCATTGCCTCTGGGAAAAGAGAGTTTTTCCTCCTATTTTATCCTAAGTATCTTAAGGGCAGCCAAGGAGGTTGTTAAAAGTATAATATTTGGATTTTATGAGATAAACACCTGTTGATTTAAAATACATAATCTTCTAACCCATTGGATGATTAGAAGGAGGACCTTCCTCTGGGGCCTGAGTTTGGCATATTAAACACTGACTTTCTCTTTTACCTCCCAAGTGTTCTGACCCCAGTGTTTTTTTCTGAATCTGCTAATGTTGGATCATATTTTTAAAAAATGTGCAGTTGAGCCAGTGAAATAAAACAGAACAATGGCTGAGATTCCCTCGTCCTTCAAGGATTTTTCCTGGCTAAACAAAATGTATGAGATTTGGGGATTGTTTCTCCAAACACACACTGGGCCTGATTATACTGGTGAAAAGAATACAAATGCCTCTCCTTGGTTAAGAATGTTAACGCTTTCACGTAAATTGTCTTTTGAACAGCCCAGTTATCTGAAAGGTATTGTAGACACCATGGTATAAGCACACTTTTTCTTTTCTTTTTTTTTTTAACCTACCTGAACTTTCTCCTACTTCTACTCACCAGTTTCCCAATCCTCACTTTTCCCCTGATATTTGAAAACTTGTTTAATGATTGTTTCTTAACTATGTTAACTATGTAAGAAAATCGTCAGCCCATACATTGTTAAGTTAAACTTTACTCTCCCAGGGAAAATGTACAGAGAAAGATCTGAGGACAAAAGATGGAACTTTGGAGTATATGGTCACTTAAGGCTGAAGAAAGAGAAATTGAGAAGTCCAAGATGGAAGGGCCAGAAAGTTAAGATAAAAATCAGGTTTATAGAAACCAAGGAAAGAATTTTAATAAGGAAGTAGTGGTTAATGCTAAGAACATTTGATATTTTAGTCAATTTTCTGATTTAACCCCCTGTTTCAAAATGAAGCTAGTGAGTTTATCAAGTAATAAATTTTTATGAGCTTCTAACAAACTGCTTGCTCTAGTTGGAAATGGCAAAGAATCAGATTTTTCCTGAGTTCTTGTAACCTAAACTACTTCTAAGCCCTAGCTGATATGTATGATAAATATACAGCCCATGTTGTTCCAGGCCAGAGCAACCTGGAGGAGGTGTATGGAGATGGATTATTAGAAATGAACAGTATTTCCTTGGCTCTCATTTTCATCTGCTGTTTTGAGACTTGACTGTATTCAAAGTTTTTCTTGCTGAGAATTATGCTGGCTAACATACATATGCTCTTTAACAAGTTCTCAGCCTACGCAGGTAGTCATGGTCTACACTCTCCATCCCCAATATCATTGCTTTTGGGAACTGCCACTGCAGGCATGTTAGCTGTGTGCTGCATCCCGTTCCCCACAGAGCTAGGGTATAGCTGATATCCTGTACCTCACAATGCTGCAAGGCCATTGAGGAGTATATCTTTCTGTGTCTTAGTGCTATTTTTTTCACAATGGGTATATACTCAAGGATTGGCTTGAATGTCAACATCTTACAAAGTTGTTTTTCTTTTTTTAACAGCTCATTTTTTCCAGTTTGTAGTCTCTATCTCCCTAAAACTCATATATCACGATGAGTCAGAAGGCAAATCTGATTAGTAGTGGACTCTTTATTGTACTCACTATCACAGTTAGTATCAGCTTCATTGACCAACTCAGTTGTTTTTATTGTCCAAGTCTATGAACTTGGCTCTCTCATCCATTAAAATGGACTCTGTCCAAGGAGGTCCTTTGCCTCTCACTCAAATAAACATTTTTCTGGCTTACCCAAAGGCTGCCAGACTTGGACACATCTATCTGAATCTGAGCTGTGCACACGTCCTAGGCTCTACCTGGGACCTTTTGCATGTTGACAGTCTCTCTCTCCATCCATTACATAGCCATTGCCATAAACGTGGTTCAAATCGATCTAAAATAACAGTTTGCTCTATTACTTCAGATCATGGGGCATTTTATCAGGTGGTCATTTTGTGAGTAAAACACATTAAAAAAAAAAAACACAAAACTTTGGGGGTAGAAGTGGTAAGAGAAAACAGTGACTTTGTACCCACTCTACTGGATTCATGTAAATTTGCCTAGCTTGCTCATCAGAGGCCTGTCAGTCCTGATTCTTTCCTTTGAGGCTCATCTCTATCAATGTCAATTCTATGTACTGGTCTGTTATCTTCAAAAATTCACTTATGTTTTTTAGATTATGCATGACAAATTTCATTTAGGAAAATACATGCTTCTATTTTTAAATAATTTTTATTCTGAGGAGAGGTATCATTTCTACTATATTTAGCAGTTCCTCAGATTCTAGAAAAGTTATTTCCATATTTAACTCCCTCTGTCCTTCCCTGTTTTTACTATGTATTAGGTGCTGTACCAGGATTTGTCTTAATTAAAGAAGCCAAGGATTACCTGAGAGGCTCCGAGTGTAAAATACTCAGCATCCATCAGAGACTCATTGTTACCTGTGGAAAGCAGATTAAGCATTTCTCAAGTTAACTTGACTTTCTCAGACTATTGGTTTGACACATTAAAAAGTTCCTGGGTTGTCCCCTTGACTTTGTGGTGCTTGAAATCTAAAGAGTAGAGAACATGTTCAGGTAAGAAACAAGAGAATTTCTTTAGAAATAAGAGGTGGCAGGTGGTGGGAAATGAATAAGTAAAAAGTTTTTTAAATGTTTGGACACAAATGTTTTAGTCAGGTAGTTTAAGAAAATGCAACGTAAAACAGCCTTTAGCAAAAACCTCTAATTGGACAAAAGGAGAAAATAGCAAATTTGAGTCTTAAATACTTTCTCTTTGGCTGAGTTTAAGGAAATTTGCATAGAGGTGATTGTGATGTGATGATTATGATCAATGTCACTCCACTCTTTTGCTATATCAGAAGTATGCCTTCGTATATACATAATAAACATTTTATATTCATCCAGCTTTATATGAGAGTCAGGATATAAAACTCTGAAGCTGACTAGCTAGCGAAGTGGCCATTTTAGTTGCAGTATTTTCTCTCTGAATCCATTGGAAAAGATTTTAATAGATTTTCTTCCAAGATAGGCAAGCACTTGTAGAGGCAAAGCAAAGTGCTGGTATGCAGTTTCAGAAATCTGTTGACTAGATGTTCCCATATGTGTTCCAGGAAATTCACATTTGGATTTCAGTACAACTCAGAGTTACGGTAGTGCTATCCAACACTTTTTTGGAAGAGAGTTTGCTTGATACCAACATAAGGCTTGCCAAAACTCAGCAGGCCAAATTCTAGTTCTGGAATCTGTGGGAACCAGGAGATCAGCAGTTAGATGATGAGGGCTGTATCACTTTCAGCTCTCCAAGGAAACAAATTTTACCTAATGGTCTAGAAGGCCATTTTGAACATAACCAATAATATTTTAAAAATGAAATGTCTCTTTTGTGGCATTTTATAGAGTATGTAACATTTAATAATGGACACGTACTATTACACTTCTTTCTCTGAATACTGGCTAAAATGTTTCAGCTTTTCAAACTTCATTATATCTGGCCAGACATGTGCAGTTATGCTTACCTTTAGAAATGAAAACCCACTAGTATTTATTGTGTGTATTAAACTAAGTTAGAAATTCAATCATTTTATACCTAATCTGTGTCAAAACTGCCCTGCTTAAAGTGATTAGTTGGCATTAAGCTCATTATTGAGTACAGAGCTTCTCATCTTCCTCTAAAATATTGCTATTAACTTGGCAGAAAATGGTGTGTTAGAAGTACAATAAGTGTAATAAAATAAGAAATTGTAAATCACAGTCAATCTAAGAATGTCCATTTCTTTTCCTAAGAATAAGCTATAAATTGCAAGTACCGGAAGTGATGATTTCAAATGTCAATGGCCAAGTACCCAAGTTTTAACAAAGGTAAGGCCAAACCATTCAAGATGAATTGTTACCTTTTGTTTTCTTAAAGATCCTGGTTACATGCCTTGTCTTAGTCTGTTTCAATGCTTATCCACGTAATGAAACTTTATACTATTATCCCAATTGTGGCCTATTGTGCTAAATTTTACAAGTATTTCTGCCAGTGTTTTAAAATACTTGTATCTTACAGTGTAGACGGATCAGTTATATGCTCTTCAGAATGACCTTTTACATTAAGAGAGTAGGTTAAAGCATACTCTTCTTCATCTTAAACCATCCCACCTTTAACTATGTGTAATAAGGATTGCTTTCTGTCTTTTCAATAGTTTTCTCTTGGCCTTTGGAAATTTTGTTTTCAATACCTCTTTCAGAAGGGGGAAACCTAAAATTTGATAAAGCTTTTTAAATGAAAGTGTAAAAAAAATGACAAGTACACTATCTTTCTTATCTTTATGAAAGTCTATATAGTTATTTTCATATTAAGCTTGCTTTTTATACCAATAGAGTGTTTAACCTCTCAGCATTATGATTACAATATCTTTTGTTTTTCTGACTCTCTGATGTTCTGTTAGACTCCATTTATCTTACATCTGTTTATTTGGAGGGAGAAATTCTAGATGCTTTGGTAAAATTTTGTGACTTCTCAGAATACCATATCTATTGTGGAAATTAGGCAGTTAATTGAAGACCATATCCTGCTATTGAGTAAAAAGGTGGATTTAACATCTTTATGAATTCTGTAGTTTGTATTACTTATGTAATTAATTTTCTCAGATAACTGTTATTATTCCGTTTTCACTGTTTAAAAATAGTAAGTGAGAGGCCAAGTCACTTGCCTAAAGTGTTATGACTTATTAGTCAGAGTCATCTGGAAATCTTTGGATCACTGCTCTTCCCACAAGGCCACGTTGCTAATTATTTCACTTTATTTATGTAGATTAATCTCTATACTCTAACTGTTTCATTTTTCTGTTCTTAAAAAAATATACTAACAAATTCAGTGGAAATTTTGGGGAAATAAATAATACTTTTTTTTCCTGACATAAAAATAATGTTTCAATGCTTTTGTGTTAGCATTAAAAACTTGGCCTATAAATGACTCAGTACAATCAATTGAAACGATTCATCCTAGGACGAACCCTATTGTGCAGAGTTTAGTGTTCTGGAGTTAGTGTGGATAAGAAGGCTCATAATGATGCATGCAAAGTATTTCCTAACAATGAAATTTTGGGGGCTAGAAATGATCATAACTCATTCGATGTATTTTCTCTATTTTTTTTTCCCACAAACTACATTCAATAGATAATCTACGTGTAATCCTGCCTGGAATCAGGTAGGCATACTAATCACCTTAGAAAGACTTTTTTTTTTGCTCTGTGGTTCTATAAAACTGAGCAATCAAGGAAATGGTAATTTTTAATACGATGCTTTCAATCCGCCAAAATTATTATTTATTTTTAGATTGTTAGTGCTCCATAAAGATAGTGAACAATCGTGATCCTGTGAGTTGAAACATAATTTCTATGACGTCTATATTAATAATTAGTGTCTTTTAGGGGCTCCATCATTAGGGAGGACTGTGAACCCAAGCTTTCCTTACTAGCCTCCACCAGATATGCTATTTCTTCCTAAACTTTAGACATAGAATTGGCATCGTAAGGAAATCTAATACTGCAAATACTTCCATATTCTTGGGATGCAGGTTGAGGTTCAAGCTCCTGAAATGTGAAGCATAATACCAAGGATGGCCATTTTTGGAAATATTTTAAAAGATCTGTAACCTCATAAAGATTTTACTTTACTTTAAAATATTTAAAACCCTGCTCATATTTTGTAGTATCTAATCATAACTCCCCCCCTTTTTTTCACCATATGCCATTAGGCTACATGAAAAAAAAAAAAAACCAAAAAAACCACTTAGATATTCCCACTAATTTTTTATTCCTGTTAAATATATCAGTTTACTAATAGGAAAATAGAACTTTTAGATATACCATCTCATTTCTTTTAGGCACATGGCCTGCTATCTCTCTAGTCCCAGATCAATGGATTAATTCACGTGATTGTTATTTGTTAAGATATAAGAAGTGGTAGTTTACAGTTGGAAATTTAGTGTTCTAATGTTAACCTGATGCAAAAGTCTATAATGGATGTTAAACCTTTTTCGTTCATAGTGTTTGGCTCGTTAATTAGTAAAACACATGCAGTTAACCTGTATATGAGTAAGTCTGCAGATAATGACTTGATTTTAATGCCAAAAGTTTTCCCTGAGTGACTGAATGGCTCATTTCCTTTAAGCAAAGTTTCATGAACAAATATGTTGAAAATTGCCTGGCATGGCAAAATCAAGTTAAATTTGTTAGAAAATTCAAAAATAGTGTGAATCCAGTTTACCTTTAAATATCTCTCAAAATAAAATCTTTCCATGCCATAAATTCTTACATAAAACAATCAGAAGTATCAGTATTATGCTCAAATTTTGAGTCTGACCCAGTTGAAATTGGTTTCCCACCAACTCTGCTGAAGGCCAACACAATGGCTCCCATTACTTGAGCCAAATCAGACAATGAACAGCCCTTTTGGCTCCTTGGTTGGTGGGAAGATTTGCAATGTTATAACTTCAGTTTGAGCAGAAATACAGTGTGAAATTATGGTGTCTCCTGGATTTCTTCACCCAGTTTTGTCTACAAATGGAAAGAAATTTATGTATCTACTGAGTAGCTGAGACATACTTTAATAAAGTATTTTTCAATGTTTCCAAGAATCAAAAAAAATTGTAGCAGTTATCATAACAATTTTAAGCTCATTGACTTTTTACAATTGTCAGTTTACAATAGGAGGTTAGCCTTAGAAAACATTGTGGTAACTGCCTCTATTTAAACAGCTATATTGCTCTGAAGTATAGACTCAATAAATAAATTTTGAGTTAAACTATAAAAACATTTTTATAAACTGATCATGTATTGATCCATTGGCAAGCCTTGTGAGATTGACTATTTTTTTGTTTTGTTTTGTTTTTTTCTTCCAGCAGAGAGACTTAAAAAGTCTCTATAATTAATTTAGGGTTTGTTTTGCTCTTCTATTATTAATAACCACTGTGGAAGAAAACGTGATGTTAACATCTAGCAAAACATAGTCTTTATTTTTTTTCTCTCCAGACATTCACATTGTGCTTAGTTTCAACATTTTATTTTATAAATTGCAAATAAAATATCTTTCTTAAAAGGTTCTTTTCCTATGGAAACCTAGATTAGATTGTTCTGAACAAAATAAGAAATATAAATGAAGTTATTTCATTTGGACATAAGATTTATATAGAGTGTAGGTGAATGATAAGTGACTGATAGAAAACTAAATAAAGTAAGGGCTCCAAATGACCAAGGTAAAGTATAGGAAGAGTCTTATCTGATCTCAACATGACACAGAAAGAAATCTATTTGCTGATAGAAAAAATGATCACACATTAACATCTGGACTTCATGTGGATATTTCCTCAGTAATTAGCAGCAGCCCTTGTTCAGCTACATTCCTACATCTGGGAACAAAACATCATAGGGACTAAAAATAAAGACAAGGAGAAAAGTAAAAAAGAATGCCTGCTGTAAAATACCATGGTTGCTCTACATTGTAAATTAAAGGGATCTTCTCACCCTCTTTGGGTGCCCAAATATACTTTCTTCAGTATACTACATAGGCATACCTTGTAAACTGTCATTTTTTTATATTTAGAGGAAAATATTATGATTTAAAACCATGCTTGTGATTTAGGACTTAAAGAATAATTGAAAATATTATTAAAGGCATTTGCATACTGATAGGCTTTTAAATAAGCAGAATATTTCAACATTTGTTGATAGAATCACTATCTCATAGGTTTCTTCAGAGCAAAATAGACAAAAACTGTTTAAACTGTATTTCATGCTATGAAGAAGGTGGCTTACATAGGTACAAAAGGGTGTACATTGTGTATTATATTATGGCTAGCAAAAGAATATATTTCTCTAGTCTTCAAAGGAGAAAAAAATGCAGTATCCAACTATACTGGATGGTCTGCGGTTTTTCTCCTGTTAAGAATGGCGAAATAAATATATCTACTTGTGCCTAAGAACAATCTGATGCTGGCAGGTTTCGTGCAACTATACCTTAGATTTTTATTCTCTGTTAAATTGTAGATTCTATGGAAGATGTACTGCATAATTTCTCTAAATTATTGTGGAATATGTACCATATGTTTTCTGAGGCTGCTTATCTTTTCATTAACTGAAGACTAAACCCATATGGTAAACACAAACAGAGCCTGTAGTTCATCATAAGGATGGAAATATTCTCCAAAGATTTGAACTTTGCTTTCCAGACCCCTCTGGGACAATTTGAAAGAGATTGGTCATCGTCTCTGACATTGGCCCAATAATCTTAGAGCATGAAGGAAGCCTGAAAACTGCCAATCTTTTTCTGGCCTATTGAACATGGTTACCTTCTATGAGGGTGGCTTTGGGAGTTCTTAGGGGCAAAGACCACACTTTATAATTCTGCAGTTTTCTTCCCTCACTTGATTTTAATGTTTCTTTCTTTATTATGTTGGTCAGTTTCAGTCCATCAACTAATTGCCACTATCCTGAACAGCTGTCTACTAACATTTGTACATGAATATTTGTACAAAATTGGTTATTTGGCCACTTAAAAATAGCCTATAGTTATCAAAACTGGAAAACTTTGAAACATACCTGTTTTAGGGCAACGGAGCCAAATATTTTCTAACCACTTCTTATACTCCAGGACACTTCAGAATTTTATAACCAAGATCATGTTGTTCTCCTGGCATCATTAAACCATTTGCTCTTGATTATCTTCTGTATCCTATTCAAACCATTCATCCTTGCCTTCAAGCAGTTCCTTCACTTCTACCATCATCTCTTTCCACATTTTTCTATCCTTCAATTCATGGTCCTCAATAGATTTTATTTATCTATTTGTTTTCTTTTCCGTTTTGATTGCAAACAGAAATATGAAATGTCCAAGTCAGGTCACATCTGGTAGGCAAACTTAGATGAGTTGATGCATTTATTAACTCACTTTTCCTAGAAGACAAAAGTTCTTCACTCTTCATTGAGATGACTTATATTTAAATGATTTTATTTGTATATAAGGCTGTTGGAAAAAAGGAAGGAAGCCTTCAATAAAGGGATTCTGTCCACAGGTGAGAACATGAATAAGTATGTTTTGTATAATTTCTTAAGCTCCAAAAGTAGCCATAAACAATGAACACTGGGCTGAGAAGAGAAGGGAGAGTGGACCTTTCATTTAATTAATTAATTAATTTTTGGCTGCGTTGGGTCTTCGCTACTGTGTGCAGGCCTTCTCTAGTTGCGGCGAGTGGGGGCTACTCTTGGTTGTGATGAGTGGGCTTCTCATTGCGGTGGCTTCTCTTGTTGTGGAGCAAGAGCTCCAGGTGCATGGGATTCAGTAGTTGTGGCTCACGGGCTCTAGAGCGCAGACTCAGTAGTTGTGGCACACGGGCTTAGCTGCTCCGTGGCATGTGGGACCTTCCCGGACCAGGGCTCGAACCTGTGTCCCCTGCATTGGCAGGTAGATTCTTAACCACTGTGCCACCAGGGAAGTCCCAGACCTTTCATTTTAAAGAATATGAATTTTGGAACTTGGCCCTGTTTTATAGCAAAATTGTCATTTGGGGGTTGTTATTTTTGAAAAAGTAATTTGGTGATACATATGCTGTTTTATACTTTTTAAAAGTAGCATTTAACATACCCTAAATACTTTTAAAAAGATAATTACCTATCTTAATGACCTTAAAAATAATCTAAAACCAAACTATATATCTAATTAAAGAAATATATGCTACTATATATGCACTATGTTATAGATGGCTACATAAGAAGAATACCAAACAAGTCAAACATGTGTTTGCAAAGTCAATTTATTTTCAGAATTGTCAGAATACAGTGGGATATTTTAGCAGACGTATGCCTTCTTAAAAAGTCATCCTTCTTCTCTAGCTGGCACTAGTTAGACACATTAGAATATAGGGACAAGCTTAATAACATTTAAAGAGAGGATTTAGAAAGACTGAAGAAGCCTAGTAAAGATACAGATATTCAGAAAGAATGGTCCCTTTAAGGAAGTTTAGAGGAGTCAGCAGAGCTTGAATTAAAGAAGCAACACACAGACTGAATTTAAGTATTTTAGAAAACAATGGAAGACACTTATTTTAGTTCACCTACTGAGCTTTTTTTTTTTTTTTTTTTTTTGCGGTACGCGGGCCTCTCACCGTTGTGGCCTCTCCCGTTGCGTAGCACAGGCTCCAGATGCGCAGGCTCAGTAGCCATGGCTCACGGGCCCAGCCGCTCCGCGGCATGTGGAATCTTCCCGGACCGGGGCACGAACCTGTGTCCCTTGTATCGGCAGGCGGATTCTCAACCACTGCGCCACCAGGGAAGCCCTAGTTCACCTAGTAAGCTTTTGACTCCCTTTTAGCATAACTTTTGTACAGCAGAATCTAGAAGGCTAAAGCTGTATTTCTCAAAATCTTTTGCATCAAGTGTTCTACTTGTGACCTAGGTAGATACACTCAACTGAGACAGAAGTGAGCAGTAATGCTTTTGTTGAAGAGATCAGATCAGTTGCCAATCCTGATAATGGAGGCATTTGGCTCTTAAGACACACTGAAGTCTAAGTTTCTGGAGTTTCTTGCAACAGGTCCATGGTGTCTTAGGTGTTAAGCAACAAGGTGATATCTGGCTAGCTGTCATGGGTACACTAGAATAGCTCATGGAGGTTTGGACCTTTTTCTTTGATGCTCTCTGTTCCTGGCTCTGCAGTATTGAAACTCAGTTTTTGATTCTCCCAGAGATTCTGTAAACTGCCTAACTTAACCCCCTTCTTCTAAAACTAGTATAGTGAATTACTTTTTCTGTGAGTTAGGATCCTGCAGGATACAGCTATTAATACAATTTTTATGGGTTTTTTTGGCCGTGCTGCACAGCTTGCGGGATCTTAGTTCCCAGACCAGGGATTGAATCCAGCCCTAGCAGTGAAAGAGCCAAGTCCTAACCACTGGACCGCCAGGGAATTCCCCACATGCCAGCATTTTAAATACTATCTGATTTAAACTATACATCTACTCCTTGAAGCCCTTTCTCAAATCCAGCTAGTGGTCACTGACAAAAAAGTAGTCAATTCCAGGTCTGTCTTGATATGACCATTTTTAAGAAAGCCAAATAAAGGAAGTGGATTCAAATGTAAGCCAAAGAGGGCTCATTTTAGACACACACAACGAATAGTTTAATAGAAGACTAATTATTTCTACGGAATAGATTAATTAGTGAAGTTAAAAGCTTCATCATTGAACATCCTTAAAGTGACATGTTTGGGGCTAGGCAATCATTTATTAGATCAGATCTCATCTGACAAACTTTACATTTCAGTTTTTTATTTTAACCACAGGACTTCTAAGTTTCTATTTGATCAGTGTAATATGTTAATGGCTCCATGGTGCTGTACTGTAATTTTATGTTAGCATGTTGGTAGGTTAAATAATATGACTATGTGATAGATAAGGAAGAAATTTTTATAGTCAGTTGTTTATTATTTTCTAAGAAACAGAACTGCAACATATTTAAAATTCCCCATTAGTTTTTAAATATCATTATGTATCCAAAGAGTGTTCATATTTCCTCAGTTGCTTTGTAATTTTTCTTTAAGATTGTTCAAATCAGGATTCAACAGAGTTTCTACATAGCAATTGTTTGACATGTATCTTAAGTCCCTTTTGATCTATAAACCCACTTTAATTTGTCTTGGAGAATTTTCCACAGTCTGGGTTTTTCTCAGTGTACCCTTGTGGGGTTATTTAACATGTTTTTTTTTCTTCTTCTTCTTTATTTTCTATCAACTAATGGGATTTAAGACTTTCAAATTCAGGTTTGATTTTTTCTTTTTGTTTTTGGATAACAAAAATATGTCATTGATTGTCATGTGTACTTTTATCAGGAGGCGCATGTTGTCTGGCTGTTCTTCTCTTTATGGTTTTAACTGCCATTAATATTTACTGTCTACATGCATTATTTCATGAAGGTTTAATGATATTCTAACTCTGTGATACCTTCATTTATAGCAGCTATTTAAGGTAATTAGCAAGTTTATTTTATTTTCAATATTCTTTCTTCCTTCTCCCTGCATTTAATAATTGTGCTGTGTGTACATCATGAGAACATATAGCCATTATGTACTACAATGATTTCCTTGTATCCATCATTTAATTTCAGTTTTACAGGTAAATATGTATTGAATTCTCACCAACCAGTCCTTATGCCATGGACTCTCTAGTCATTTTAGTTGTCTGAAGTTTGTTCTCCAGTAGATTACTCAGGAAGGGCTCCATGCAGCAGTATTTCCTAAATTCCTGTATGTTCATAGAAAGTTCAGCATTTTTATTTGAAGGTCACTTTGCATATAAAAGACTTAACTCACATTCTTTCCTTGAGTATCTCAAATATGTTAAGATATTTCATTGTCTTCTGTCATAAAGTGTTCCTGTGAAAAAGCATGACAACAATCAGGTTTTCTTTTCCTTATAAGTGACTTTGTCTTTTTGTTTAGATAGGCAAAGGGCTTTTTTTTTTTTTTTTGCGGTACGAGGGCCTCTCACGGTTGTGGCCTCTCCCATTGCGGAGCACAGGCTCCGGACGTGCAGGCTCAGCAGCCATGGCTCACGGGCCCAGCTGCTCCGCGGCATGTGGGATCTTCCCGGACCGGGGCACGAACCCGTGTCCCCTGCATCGGCAGGCGGACTCTCAACCACTGCGCCACCAGGGAAGCCCAAAGGGCTTTTTTTTAAAGTTAGTTTTACTAAAATAATATGTGGTCTCTTTCGGTTAAACTTTTCTAGGTATGTGCTTGGCCTTTTTCAATATGTTTATAGATTAAAGATTTTGTTTTATTTCAGAAAAGTTTTCCTGAATTATACATTTCAGTATTGAGTCTATTCTCTTGCTTTATATGTCTTCTTTGGGGACTTCTACTACATAAAGGGTGGATTTTATTTGCCTTTTTCCCTCTATCACTTTCTTTTAATTTGTTTTGTTTTGTTTTCACTTTTATATCTTCTTTTACTCTCCTCTTTTCCTATATTCTGTTTTTCAAATGTATCCAAAGGCATTACCCATTATCCAAATCCATTTATTTGTTCCTATGTTCCTTCTAGTTTAGTCATCATTTCTGAAATGATTTTTACTTTTATTTCTAAGTCTTTCTTGAGTTCTTTCCTCTTTCTTTTCAAATATTCTTTTTCTCTCCATCAGCTAATTTCTGAGTGTTTCTAATTCTTCTGGCATTCTTTCACAGTTTCTATTATTTTCTGAAATTCTTTTAGCTTGTTTTGAAATATTAGGGAATACTTCATCAATTTTGTGGGATGTTTTCTGGCATGCCTTTATTGTCAACACGAATATTATTCTGCTCATTATTCCTTTTCCTTACAAAAACTTTACATGGGTTCTGTCCACAGTTCATTCCTCTTGCTGGTTTTAAGTGATAAGTGTTTCACGTACTCAAAGAACAGAATGGTCCACAAAGCTTTCCTAGCTTCATGCCTCAAGCCTTCTCCCCCATACTTTTTTCTGGAGCTTCCTTTTCCTTTGCCTTAGTGTTTCTACCCAGCTCTGTTTAGTTTCTCCTCTCAGGTGTTCTCCTTAGGTTGGGCATTTTTTTTGAAAGGGGCCTTAGGTTGGTCAATTGGGAAAGTTCTTGGTATGGAGACTCCTCTGTACAATCAGTACATTCTGTGGTCCCTTGAACTCACCCATGAATCATAGCCTCTGAAGGCCCTTCCCAGGCATGTCTGCTGTTTTTGAATTGGCTCACTGAGCTTTTTACACAAAAATGAGGACATCTCATTTTGGGGGCATATACCTATTAGGAATTTGTTTTCTAAATTTCACACTCATCAGAAGTACTTCTTTCTTCCTTCCACTTTCTCCCATACAGTTGCTGATACCACGTGTGCCTGATGGCAGATCCAAGTGTAGGGGGTGCAGGAATACCCTTTCTTCAAATTTTCCTGTAGGTGTTGGTCATAAAATTTTATTTTGTTATTCTAACTTCTCTATTTTTATTGGAGGTTTGGAAAGATTAAAAAACTAAGTTTATTCTTAATCTTATCTCATGACTGCAAAAGGATTTGAACTCTTTTCTTGAAGAGTTTTAAAAGCAGGTTAATTAGCAATCATTTTGTATATTTGGGACACTGACCTGCTATGAGTCTATGAATTCAACCATATGCTCTTTTGAGATCCTTTGCCTTTGTTATATATATCCTACATAATACAATTTAGTCACTTTACAAAAGCAGTAGGTAAATAAATTCTTAACTAATAGAAACTTTATTAATATATTTATAACTTTATAAATATATGTGTGTTTTGTATACATATATACATTTACTATATGTACTATGTATTTATGTAGTATATAGTAAAAAGCATATCAGAAATTACTAGGTTTACAAATTTTTTTAAAGAAATGTGTTTTTTTTAAGTAGAAAAAGAATTTTTTTTTGCTTATAAAAGACTAAAGCGATGCATTCCCACTCTAATAATTTTGCTTTTACCCTACATGCTTTCTTCTCACCTAATAAAGAAGAGAAAGAATGTTTTGCCTAACTCAAGACCCATTTCAATCTGTGGTTTCTAAATGTCAAGCCCAAATCGGACACTCTGGAGTTTAACCTTGGTTGCTTTTGGCCAAAGTGACTTCCTGTTTCTAAGAAAGGAAAAAAAAAAATTGTTCTAAATGTCTATTAAAAAGATCACAAGGCTTTTCCAAAATCCAGTGGCCCACACAACAAAACGCTTTGATGAATTAAGTACAAATGAATCCTAAAGTGTAAATTAAATTTACCTGTAAAATATAGTTGGCTTTATAAATTCAGAAAGAAAGTAGTAGACTGAGACAAAATGTCCTTGGGAAAAAGGCTGCTAGAGTTTGGCCAAACCCAAGTGTTTGAAAAACACTGTTGCTGGAGATGCATGATGAACCCAAAAATTTTTGCAGTTTCTGTGTTTTTCCTTTTTATAATTTTGTTGTACTTATCCCCACAGTCAACTTCAAGTGACCCTCCACCTCAGCCCCACCCCCTACCAGGGGAAAAAACAGGGCCGCTGAAAATTTTGCTTAAACTTCTTAATACTTTTAATCCTTACTTGTTATAATTTGATTACTGAGACAGATTTTCTCTGTGGGCCTCCTATTAAATCACTTTCAAGTTGAAACAAACCAGAAATCCTTTTAAATAACAGAACTAGTATTCATTTTAAGCTGCTCAGAATTTATACAGAAACTGTAGAATGTCTCTTCTAAAATGCTGTAAACGTGCCCAGAGGCTACTGTGATGGGCTTATCCTTCCAACCTAACCAAAAATAAATAAATAAATGACTGAACATGATGTTCTGGGTTACAAAGTAGAGGACGATGTTACTCAGCTTTATATCTGCTTTTATTTATTTTTTTGTGTTCTTAGATATCAGTGTTGATAGTTACTGCAAATTAACATTGGAGGTAGTTTTTCCCTTTATGTATCCAATAATATAATTCTGTTTGGTCTGATACTATGAAGATCTGGTCTGAAACAATATTTACATTGTATATTTTAACACAGAAAAAATTGTTCATTGCGTTTAAGTGTTTTTTAATGTTTTCTCCCCCTATTTTTGAGCAGTTTTAGGATATCCAGGAATGATATAGATCTTGTGTCTTTAAGAATCTATTTTTGTGGGCTTCCCTGGTGGCGCAGTGGTTGAGAGTCCCCCTGCAGATGCGGGGACACGGGTTCGTGCCCCGGTCCGGGAAGATCCCACATGCCGCGGAGCGGCTGGGCCCGTGAGCCATGGCCGCTGAGCCTGCGCGTCCGGAGCCTGTGCTCCACAACGGGAGAGGCCACAATACAACAGTGCAGAGGCCCGCGTACCACAAAAAAAAGAATCTATTTTTGAATCATTCACCTGAAAGGAATAACTGAGGTTACTAAATTTCTAACAGCTGAGGCCCACCCAGAGGAGAGAAAGAGTGGAAAGAGCAATAATAACTAACTCCCAACCTTCTGTGTGCATAAAACTTTCAAGTGAAACCCCTTAAAAATGCATGTTCAGGACTTGAGGACACAGGGAGGGAAGGGCAAGCTGGGACGAAGTGAGAGAGTAGCACTGACATATATACACTACCACATGTAAAATAGAGAGCTAGTGGGAAGCAGCCACATAGCACAGGGAGATCAGCTTGATGCTTTGTGACAACCTAGAGGGGTGGGATAGGGAGGGTGGGAGGGAGGCTCAAGAGGGAGGGGATATGCATATATACGTACACATATAGCTCATGCACTTTGTTGTATAGCAGAAACTAACACAACATTGTAATTATACTCAAAGATGTGAAAAAAAAAAAGCATGTTCAAGGGGATCTGCCCCAGGAGATTCAATGTTGATAGGTGATACCCAAGAATCTGCATTTTAAACATGTTATGCCGTAGGTTGTCTTAGACTCTAGTTTGGGAAATAATTAGAATTTTAGCCACGTAAAATATCTAAGAACAAGTTGGGAACTTTAGTGTCCAGGGTAGAATTATTTTTTGAAAAATATTATTAGCAATTGTGCTCTAAACATCAGCAGAAAGAAAGTTGGGACAAATAGGAACAAAAATGATGAAAATGACAGGTAGCTTGATGGCTGAAGAAGGAAGAATGATTAAATAGAGAAAGGAAGTATGTTTTGTAAACTATAAGGATTTTCAAGTTAAAACAGAAAGAAGGGTGTGCAGGCATTAGTGTCTAAAGAAATACAGTGCTTTGAAAGTCCACATCAACTTGTCTCAGCTCTTCCAAATAAGGTGTCAGGCCAGCCAGTATAACTTACAATTGGGTGTCAGTCCCGAGCAGCTGGCTCCAAACTACTTTATACTTTTATGTTCCAGATTCCCTAGCTTGTCACCCTATGACTCATTTCTCTGCTAAGTCCTCAGATCTGGCTTTGTCCTTTGGCTTCCCATCCCACTACCTACGCTACTGAGCCTTGAAGTGCTAGGACTTTGGAAGTGGAGTCAAGGTCAGCCTGTCTCCTTTGTGTTCACACTCACCTGTTACCTTCACTCATTGTTCCACTTCTTTTATTGTGCCTTTTGACATTGTCTGAAGTAACACCTGGCTTTTGGGGGTATGTATATTTGCTGCCTAATCCAGGGTCAGTCCCTTTAGCCAAGTCAGTCTCTATTGGCTTTATGGTTCTCAAATTTTTATGTTCACTCTAAGTACCAGGGGAGTATGTTAAAAACAAGAATACTCAGACCCCGATAGTTCTGGAGAGCAATCAAGATCAGTGTTATTCAAAGTGTGAGCCTCAGACAAGTAGCATCAGCAACTGACTGGGAGCTTGTTAGGAATGTAAATTCTTGGGTTGCATCCCATATCTACTGAACCAAGCTCTCTGTCGTGGAGCCCAGCAATCTGTGTTTTAACAAGTAAGGCCCCACTCTGACTTACTGATTTTGAGTGATACTAGTGCTGGCTTTTTGTGCTTAAAGTACTGTCTGATCCAGACCTACTGAAACAGAATCTGTATATTAAAAAAAATACTCAGGTTTTAGAAGTTCTGGTCTGATAACTGTGCTTTTAACAAATCACCTCAATGATTTTTAGGCAAAACAAATGTGGAGAACATTGGCACTAACACATGCCCTGCTGACAGGAGAGAGGCAGTCCTGTTCAGTCTCAGCTTGATGGTTCCCCAAGGACTTTCTATTTAAATATATTTCCCCTAGTGCCCCTCTGGTTCATAACATCAACCCTGTGTAATATCCATGCTTCAGAGCTGATTTTAGGCTTGACTACTTAATGCCTATAAAACCTGTTGAGATCCTCTGGTTAAATCCCAGGGTCAAAGAAGCATCCATATATTGTAGGCTTTGCTGTCACTGGTACTGTAAAAGATTTTAACATGACAGTCATATAACTCCCTACAAATGATGGCTCCACTCTCAAAACAGGTGCTAAGACAAAAAGAAATAAGCCAAATAATAGAAATAAAACGACACGAAGTCTACACGCATCCCTTTCCCCCAAAAGTAGGATAATTAGAGGAACAGAGTATCAATATGTATTCTTTTATTGTTGATTCAAATTGAATATTCACACTGAATATTCAATCAAAACTATCTTGCTGGTAACCAAAAGCTCTGCTGAGAAAGTCTGTGACGTCTAATTTGTCATTACTATAAATTCCCAAGCATGAACTACAATTTCTGAATAATGAGTCAAACTAATGCAATGTTATCTTTAGAGATTTAAATTGCAAATATTTACCTCATAATCTGTGTAAGAAACAAACCCGCTTTGATCTCTTTTAAAGATATCACAACTTTTTATTGGGTTTTATTAAAAAGAAAAGTAAGAACAAATATACTCTAACTCCACTGGATGCTACTTGAATGAGTAGACATATTTATTTCATTAGAAATGCTACTAAAATTATAACCCTTATCACACAATCTACCTTGTAATGTATTACTTGTACATGTGTCTGTTTTCCCACTAAATTGTTAGCCTCTAGAGAACAAAGACTGGATCTTATTTATATTTGAAATCCTCACAGTGCCTAGTGGTGCCGTGCAAAACCTCAATAAATATTTATAGAACGAAAAAATAGATGATCTCCTTGCTCCTTCCAAATACTGTGACCTTGTTCATCCTGTCTCCCTTTAGACTATTGCTAAGCAAACTTCTGGCTAACCAGTAAGATAACTCAGAGTTCAAACCCTTAAGAAAATACTTGACTGATATAGTAGGGCCCAATTAAACCCAGCAGATTTATTCATTTTTTCTGCTCTGTCAGAAGAGACTGTGGATTAGGTGAAACTAGCAAACAACTTCACAAAGAAAATAACTAAAATTGATCTTAACCCCACTACAAACATACCGTTCTCAACTCTTAAAAGTAATGACCTTAAAACCTCAGAATAATTTCCTATCCATCAAGTCTTCTTATAAATAGTCTTGCTCACTAATCGGAAAAAGGACAGAAATACTGAAAGAAATTATGCCTACAAAATTATGGGAAGTGGCAAACTTAAAGGAAAATGATCCAAGTCGAATAATTGGAAATTGTTATTTTTGTAGATGAAAAATGATTGAATATAAACAAATCCCTATGGTTCAACCTAGTAACTGTTTGCAGTTCCCAAGCATATTATGTTTGAAATCCTCGCAATGCCTAGTGGTGCCTTTCAAGTAAAAGTCTTTAAAACACATGACAATTTCTATCAACTCCAAAAATTGAGTCAGGAGATTCATTAGTTTTGTGACCAAGTTCCAAGGACACTGAAACTATGTGTCATTAAAAAAAAAAATTTTAGCCTTGCTTTTGTTTGTTTTCTAAGAAAAAGTCTCAAGATAAAACCAGAAGGAAATTGGAATATTTGACTACATTTTTGAAATAGTAGTTGCTAACGAACATGCATTAGATCACTTTGGGTGTTTGTTAAAATGCAATTTTGTAGGCCTGACTTATTGAATCAAATTCTTAGGGTAAAGCCCCTGAAGTTAGCATTTTTACTAAGTATTCAAGATGAATCTTGTCATTCCAAATCTGAAACCCTTTTTCTATGGACAAGATGGCTGAAGTCTAAAGACAATTATGTAATGTGACCTGATATCATACATCTAGTAAGCAGCAGAGTTGGTTCTCTAATCCAAGAAGGTGGGATAAACTCCCTTTCCACTGACCACACCCCCGCATCATTTTTTGCCCCCTTTCTGTCCTCTTACCACTTCGCTCTAGATGTCAGTGCAATCACAGAAGTGTGTGGAAGGGTGGAGTAACTAAAATTCCAGCTTTCTAGTGAGAAGTGTGAATGGGGAGGCCCAAGAGAATTGGCAAGTAGTGACAAAACCATGGAAAGGGAGGTGCTTTGGAAAATGATTCCATAAGTTGATTATTAACTCCTGGGCTCAACCTGGAGCTGTACATGTTTGGATCTGAGCCTAATCACTATACTAAAGACTTTGAGAAGTGAACTTACCAACAGACCACCATCCAGATCACTGAGTGGCCACTAGCTGGTGCATATGTGTGAAAGATACAAACAAAACATCAAAGGCTTTGAAAACTGAGCTGAAATTGGAACTATAGGGCACAGAGGGTGAGTTAGAACTTATAGTCTGAACTTAGCCAGCTCAGTTGCCTACTAAAACAAGAATATCAACACTCTCAATAAGATTTAAACTGGACCTGCTGTCTCATAATATAATATTCAATGCATCCAGGACTCAATCCAAAATTACTTGACATATGAAGAACTAAGGACATTTCAATTTGCATCAATAAGACAAGCAACAAAGGTTAAAACCGAGATAACAAAGGTGTTGGAATCATCTGATGAAAACTTTAAAGATCTTATTATAAAAGTGCTGCAGCAAACGATTGTAAACACTTTTGCAATGAAAGGCAAAGTAGAAAGTTTCAGCAAGGAAATGGAAGGTATGTAGAAAAACCAACTGGAAATCTTAGAAATGAAAAATAGAGTAACCAATAATGAGAAAAGCTCTTATTGTCAACAGAGGGAAGAGTCAGTGAAATTGAAGCTAGATCAATAGAAATTATGTAATCAGAAGAACAGAGAGAAAAAAGATTTTTTTAAAATGAAAGGAGGCTCAGGGACCTATAAAACAGTGATAAAATGTTGAACATTCATGCCACGAGAGTCCCCAAAAGAGAAAGAGTACAGTGTTGAAAAAAGTTTGCAGAAAAATGAAAAATTCTCAAGTTTGGCAAATGACATAAATCTATAGATTCAAGAACTGTAGTGAACCTCAAGCATGATAAGCCCAAAGAAATCCATGCCCAGAAACATAATCAAGCTGATGAAAGACAAAGACAAAGAAAAAATTATTGAAAGCAACCAGAGAAAATAATGATGCATTACCTATAGAGTAATAATCATTTGAATATCTGTGAATTTCTTATCAGAAGGTTAGCAGGTCAAAAGGAAGTGGGACAACATTTGAAAAGTGCTAAAAGAAAATAACTCTCAACCCAGAATTCTACACTCAGCAAAAAATTCCTTCAGAAACGAAGGTAAAATAAAGACGTTCTCAGATGAAGGAAAACTAAGACAAGAGCCACCAGCAGACCTGCTTTAAAAGAACTGTGAAAATAAATTCTCCAGACAGAGGGGAAATGATACAGAATGGAACTTGGAATAGCAGGAATGAAGAAGGAACAACAGACATAAAAGTCACCGTCTTTTATAACCTAATCTCACGACATTCCATCTCTTTAGCCATATTCTATTTTTTAGGAGAAAATACTATGTCTCACCCACACACAAATGGAGGAAATTACACAAGGGAATAAATATCATGTGGTAGGATCATTGAGAGCCACTTTAGAAGCTGACTTCCACACCAATAGTAATATGAGAAAGCTGGAGTGTTTTTATTGATATCAGAAAAGCAGACTTCAGAGAAAAGAAAATTACCAGGAATAAAAAGGGATATTACATAATGATAGAAATTTTAATATACCAAGAAGGCATAATGATTCTAAATGTGTATATAGCCCAAAACAGCGCAAAAATGGACAGAACTGAAAGGAAAAATAGACAAATCCATAATTACAGTTAGAGACTTCAATGTTCCTCCCAATAATTGATAGAAACAGAAAATCAACAAGGATATAGAAGAATTAAACAATACCAGCAACCAGTTGGATCTAATCAATATTTTAGGATAGTCCATCCAAAAACAGCAACAATACACATTTTTTTTTCAAGTACACATGGGACATTCACCAACATACCCCATACCTTAACAAATTAAAAAAAATTAAAGGACACAAAGTATGTTCTCAGATTATAGTGGAATTAAAGTAGCAATCAACGGCAGAAAGATTATAGGAAAGTCTCCAAAAACTTATAAGCAACACACTTCGAAATAATCACAGGACAAAGAAGAAATCTAAAGGTGTATTACAGGGACTTCCCTGGCAGTCCAGAGGTTAAGATGCTGTGCAGCCAGTGCAGGGGGCATGGGTTACAGTATTTTGAATAGAATTGAATATGAAAATGCAACATGTAAAATTTGGGAGCACAGCTAAGTAATGCTTAGCAGAAAATTTATAGCACTGAATGCTTTCATTAGAAAAGAAGTAAGGTCTCAAATCAATAATTCAAGCTTTCATATTAAGAAACTAGAATAAGAAGAGCAAAATAAGCCTAAAACAAACATAGATAAGAAAAAAAAAGAGCAGAAATCAAAGAAATAAAAAACAATGGAGCAAAGCAGTGAAACCAACATGTATAATTTGAAAGGATCAATAAAATCGATAAACTTCTAGCTAGGTTGACAAAGAATAAAAGAGGGAAGACGTATTACTAAGGAACATATAAAGATATGTTTAGCATGATTTGTAGTCTAGAAACCATGAATTAAAAGGAGATACCATTTTGCTTTCTCATCAGATTATAATTTTTGAAAAATATGTGACATTTAGTACTGAGTAGGCTGTTAAGAGCAGAGTCTACATGGTTAGGACTGTAAATTACTGCAGTTTTTTTGGCAAATAACTTGGTAATGTTAAATTTTTGAATATGCAGTTTTGACCTGCTATCCCATTTGTGGGATAAAAAATAAGAGTATGAATATACATGTATAAAAATGTTTACTGTATTAGTGTTTCCAAATATATAAAAAAAACAAGAGACAGTTTGAGTGCCCGGGGAAGGACTGAATATATATATACTCGGAAAGATGTTCGTGTTATTTTGTTAAGTAATAAAGCTAATGTATAGATTTTAAAACAAGGTCCTCAAATTCTTTGATGCTCTTCCCATTAAGAGGTGGGATCTATGTTCCCTTCCCTTGATTCTGCACTCTGTGACTACTTGACCGATAGAATGTGAAGCAAGGGACAGTGTGCCATTTTTTGTGATTAGCTTTTCCGAATCTGACAGCTTCCATTTCCTGTCCCTTGAGATGTTCAACCTTGGAGCTCAACCACTATACCATCCTTGACAGAGGGTTGGGCAGTTAACCACCTGTTAGGAGGTTACATTGGATCCTTTCCTTACAGGGTAGGCAGATATTTGTCCTCACTGGAATAAAGACATATTCTGGATGTGGATCTACCTTCCCTTTCTGTAATGTTTCTGCCAGTAATACCATTTGTGCAGTCAGAGAAGGCCTTATCACCTGTCATGACACGCTCCATACCATTGTGAAATGAACTCATTTCACAGCAAAGGAAGTACATTGATGGGCTAATGCCCATGAAATTAACTGGTCTTCTCACCTATACCATCATCTGGTAGTGGCTCTCCTAACTGAAGGGTGAAATGGCTTATTAAAGATTCAGTTATGGCTCCTGTTGGGATAAAACACTCTAGACGGATGGGGTTCTTTCTTACAAGATGAAGTATATACTTTGCCTTGCAGACCATTCTATGGTGCAGTTTTGCTCTTGGGAGGAATATGTGTATCCCAGCAACAAGGCACAGAAGTCATCACCCAATAATCTCAATTTCATGCATAGGACTTTCTGTTTATCACATTCGCCTTTCCAGCTTTCTTAATCTGGAAACTTTTTTTTTTTATTTAACGTTTTTATCGGAGTATAATTGCTTTAAAATGGTGTGTTTGGGCTTCCCTGGTGGCGCAGTGGTTGAGAGTCTGGCTGCTGATGCAGGGGACACGGGTTTGTGCCCCGGTCCGGGAAGATCCCGCATGCCGAGGAGCAGCTGGGCCCGTGAGCCATGGCCGCAGAGCCTGCGCGTCCGGAGCCTGTGCTCCACAACGGGAGAGGCCACAGCAGTGAGAGGCCCGCGTACCGCAAAAAAAAAAAAAAAAAAAAAAAAAAATGGTGTGTTAGTTTCTGCTTTATAACAAAGTGAATGTTTTACATACACATATATCCCCATATCTCTTCCCTCTTGCGTCTCCCTCCCTCCAACCCTCCCTATCCCACCCTTCTAAGTGGTCACAAATCACCGAGCTGATCTCCCTGTGCTATGCGACTGCTTCCCGCTAGCTATCTATTTTACATTTAGTAGTGTTTATATGTCCATATATACACTACCACTCTCTCACTTTGTCCCAGCTTACTCTTCCCCCTCCCCTTGTCCTCAAGTCCATTCTCTAGTAGGTCTGCGTCTTTATTCCCATCTTGCCCCTAGGTTCTTCATGAAAATTTTTTTTCTTTTTCTTAGATTCCATATATATGTATTAGCACACAGTATTTGTTTTCCTCTTTCTGACTTACTTCACTCTGTATGACAGACTCTAGGTCCATCCACCTCACTACAAATAAGTCAATTTCATTTCTTTTTATGGCTGAGGAATATTCCATTGTATATATGTGCCACATCTTCTTTATCCATTCACCTGTTGATGGACACTTAGGTTGCTTCCATGTCATGGCTATTGTAAATAGAGCTGCAGTGAACATTGTGGTACATGACTCTTTTTGAATTATGGTTTTCTCAGGGTATATACCCAGTAGTGGCATTACCGTGTCGTATGGTAGTTCTATTTTTAGTTTTTTAAGGAACCTTCATACTGTTCTCCATAGTGGCTGTATCAATTTACATTCCCACCAACAGTGTATGAGGGTTCCCTTTTCTTCACAACCTCTCCAGCACTTATTGTTTGTAGATTTTTTGGTGATTGCCATTCTGACCAGTGTGAGATGATATCGCATTGTAGTTTTGATTTGCATTTCTCTAATGATTAATGATGTTGAGCATTCTTTCATGTGTTTGTTGGCAATATGTATATCTTCTTTGGAGAAATGTCCATTTAGGTCTTCTGTCCACTTTTGGATTGGGTTGTTTGTTTTTTTGATATTGAGCTGCATGAGCTGCTTGCAAATTTTGCAGATTAATCCTTTGTCAGTTGCTTCATTTGCAAATACTTTCAACCATTCTGAGGGTTGTCTTTTCATCTTGTTTATGGATTCCTTTGCTGTGCAAAAGCTTTTAAGTTTCATTAGGTCCCATTTGTTTATTTTTGTTTTTACTTCCATTTCTCTAGGAGGTGGGTCAAAAAGGATCTTGCTGTGATTTATGACATAGAGTGTTCTGCCTATGTTTTCCTCAAAGAGTTTGATAGTGTCTGGTCTTACACTTAGGTCTTTAATCCATTTTGAGTTTATTTTTGTGTATGGTGTTAGGGAGTGTTCTAATTTCATTCTTTTAAGTCCAGTTTTCCCAGCACCACTTATTGAAGAGGCTGTGTTTTCTCCATTGTATATTCTTGCCTCCTTTATCAAAGATAAGGTGACCATATGTGCATGGGTTTATCTCTGGGCTTTCTATACTGTTCCATTGATCTGTATTTCTGTTTTTGTGCCAGTACTATACTCTCTTGATTACTGTAGCTTTGTAGTATAGCCTGAAGTCCGGGAGCCTGATTCCTCCAGCTCCATTTTTCTTTCTCAAGATTGCTTTGTCTGTTCAGTGTCTTTTGTGTTTCCATACAAATTGTGAAATTTTTTGTTCTAGTTCTGTGAAAAATGCCAGTGGTAGTTTGATAGGGATTGCATTGAATCAATAGATTGCTTTGGGTAGTATAGTCATTTTCAAAATGCTGATTCTTCCAATCCAAGAACATGGTATATCTCTCCATCTATTTGTATCATCTTTAATTTCTTTCATCAGTGTCTTATAATTTTCTGCATACAGGTCTTTTGTCTCCTTAGGTAGGTTTATTCCTAGGTATTTTCTTCTTTTTGTTGCAGTGGTAAATGGGAGTGTTTTCTTAATTTCACTTTCAGATTGTTACTGTCGATTTCCCCTTTTATGGCTGTTAGTATTTGCCTTATGTATTGAGGTGCTCCTATGTTGGGTGCATAAATACTTACACTTGTTATATCTTATTCTTGGATTGATCCCTTGATCATTATGTAGTGTCCTTCTTTGTCTCTTGTAATAGTCTTTGTTTTAAAGTCTATTTTGTCTGACATGAGAATTGCTACTCCAGCTTTCTTTTGATTTCCATTTGCATGGAGTATCTTTTTCCATCCCCTCACTTTCAGTTTGTATGTGTCCCTAGGTCTGAAGTGGGTCTCTTGTAGACAGCATATATACGGGTCTTGTTTTTGTATCCATTCAGCCAGTCTATGTCTTTTGGTTGGAGCATTTAATCCATTTACATTTAAGGTAATTATCGATATGTATGTTCTTATTACCATTTTCTTAATGTTTTGGGTTTGTTATTGTAGGTCTTTTCCTTCTGTTGTGTTTCCTGCCTAGAGAAGTTCCTTTACCATTTGTTGTAAAGCTGGTTTAGTGGTGTTGAGTTCTCTTAGCTTTTGCTTGTTTGTAAAGGCTTTAATTTCTCTGTCAAATCTGAATGAGATCCTTGCTGGATAGAGTAATCTTGGTTTTAGGTTTTTCCCTTTCATCACTTTAAATATGTACTGCCACTCCCTTCTGGCTTGCAGAGTTTCTGCTGAAAGATCAGCTGTTAACCTTATGGGGATTCCCTTGTATGTTATTTGTTGTTTTTCCCTTGCTGCTTTCAATATTTTTTCTTTGTATTTAATGTTTGATAATTTGATTACTATGTGTCTTGGAGTGTTTCTCCTTGCATTTATCCTGTATGGGACTCTCTGTGCTTCCTGGACTGATTAACTATTTCCTTACCCATATTAGGAAAGTTTTCAACTATAATCACTTCAAATATTTTCTCAGTCCCTTTCTTTTTCTCTTCTTCTTCTGGGACCCCTATAATTCGAATGTTGGTGCGTTTAATATTGTCCCAGTGGTCTCTGAGACTGTCCTTAATTCTTTTCATTCTTCTTTCTTTATTCTGCTCTGCAGTAGTTATTTCCACTGTTTTATCTTACAGGTCACTTATATTTTCTTCTGCCTTAGTTATTCTGCTATTGATCCCTTCTAAAGGATTTTAAATTTCATTTATTGTTGTGTTCATGATTGTTTCTTTGCTGTTTAGTTCTTCTAGATCCTTGTTAAACGTTTCTTGTGTTTTCTCCATTCTATTTTCAAGATTTTGGATCATCTTTACTATCATTATTCTGAATTCTTTTTCAGGTAGACTGCCTATTTCCTCTTCATTTGTTATGCCTGGCAGGTTTTTACCTTGCTCCTTCATCTGCTGTGTGTTTCTTTGTCTTCTCATTTTGCTTAACTTACTGTGCTTGTGGTCTCCTTTTCGCAGGCTACAGTTTTGTAGTTCCCGTTGTTTTTGGTGTCTGCCTCCAGTGGTTAAGGTTGGTTCAGTGGGTTGTGTAGGCTTCCAGGTGGAGGGAAGTAGTGCCTGTGTTCTGGTGGATGAGGCTGGATCTTGTGTTTCTGGTCAGCAGGTCCACGTCTGGTGGTGTGTTTTGGGGTGTCTGTGACCTTACGATTTTAGGCAGCCTCTCTGCTAATGGGTGGGGTTGTGTTCCTATCTTGCTAGTTGTTTGGCATAGGGTGTCCAGCACTGTAACTTGCTGGTCGTTGAGTGGAGCTGGGTCTTGGGGTTGAGATGGAGATCTCAGGGAGATTTTCACCGTTTGATATTACGTGGAGCTGGGAGATGTCTGGTGGACAAATGTCCTAAACTTGGCTCTCCCACCTTAGATGCACAGCCCTGACGCCTAGCTGAAGAAAGAAAGAAAGAAAAAGAGAAAATAAATAAAATAAAATAGTTATTAAAATAAAAAACAATTATTAAAAAAATTTAAGTAATTAAAAGAAAGAAAGAAATAAGAGAACAACCAAACCAAAAAATAATCCACCAATGATAATAAGCACTGAAGACTATGCTAAAAAAAAAAACCCAAGAAAACAACAACAAAAAAACGGACAGACAGAACCCTAGGACAAATGGTAAAAGCAAAGCTATACAGACAAAATCACATACAGAGGCATTTGCATACACAGTCAGAAAAAGAGAAAAAGGAAAAAATAGATATATATCGTTGCTCCCAAAGTCCACCTCCTCAATTTGGGATGATTCGTTGTCTATTTAGGTATTCCACAGATACAGGGTACATCATGTTGACTGTTGAGATTTGATCCACTGCTCCTGAGGCTGCTGGGAGAGATTTCCCTTTCTCTTCTTTTTTCGCACAGCTTCCGGGGTTCAGCTTTGGATTTGGCCCCACCTCTGCATATAGCTTGCCTGAGGGCATCTTTTCTTCACTCAGACAGGACGGGGTTAAAGAGCAGCTGATTCGGGGGCTCTGGCTCACTCAGGCTGGGGGGAGGGAGGGGTACGGATTCAGGGCGAGCCTGCAGCAGCAGAGGCTGGTGTGATGTTACACCAGCCTGAGGTGCGCCGTGCATTCTCCCAGGGAAGTTGTCCCTGGATCACAGGGCTCTGGCAGTGACAGGCTGCACGGGCTCCCGGGAGAGGAGGTGTGGATAGTGACCTGTGCTTGCACACAGGCTTCTTGGTGGCAGCAGCAGCAGCCTTAGTGTCTCATGCCCGTCTCTGGGGTCCGTGCTGATAGCCATGGCCCCCGTCTGTTTCTGGAGCTCCTTTTAGCAGCTCAAGAAATGCTTGCCTCCTTTAGCAGGCAAGAAAACGTCTCTTGCCTCTAAGGCAGTTCCAGCCCTTTTCCTGGGCTCCCTTCCGGCTAGCTGTGGTGCTTCAGGCTGTGTTCATGCAGCCCACCCCAGTCCTCTCCCTGGGATCCGACCTCCAAAGCCTGAGCCTTAGCTCCCAGCCCCCGCCCGTCCTGGTGGGTGAGCAGACGAGCCTCTTGGGCTGGTGACTGCTGGTCGGCACTGATCCTCTGTGTGGAAATCTCTCTGCTTTGCCCTCTGCACCCCTGTTGCTGTGCTCTCCTCCGTGCCTCCGAAACTTCCCCTCTTCGCCACCCGCAGTCTCCACCCGCGAAGGGCCTTCCTAGTGTGTGGAAACCTTTCCTCCTTCACAGCTCCCTCCCACTGGTGCAGGTCCCATCCCTATCCTTTTGTCTCTGTTTTTTCTTTTTCCCTACCCAGGTATGTGGGGAGTTTCTTGCCTTTTGAGGGGTCTGAGGTCTTCTGCCAGCATTCAGTAGGTGTTCTGTAGGAGCTCTTCCACATGTAGATGTATTTCTGATGTATTTCTGGGGAGGAAGGTGATCTCCACGTCTTACTCTTCCACCATCTTGAAACTCCTCTCCCTTATGCTTAATCTGGAATCTTTATCTCAACTTTCCTTAACCCCACTGAGAATACCAGTATATACCCACAGCTCACTTACCTTTTCTTCCCTTTACAGAGCTTACTTTTTCTGGTCAGTGTTAATCATTTCCTTGCCCATTGACTTTATTGCCCTTTTGTTATATTCTTCTGGCAAAACTACACTCCTGTTTAAACCTAACTCTCCACACATTTCCCACTTGCATCTGTGCAGCTGAATGTGGCTTGACACCGATTGGTATCACTTTAAATTCATGGCCATGATCCTCAAGGGGGTGCTTAATACTTTTGTGCAATCATACTGTATGTCCCTAGTCCAATTTCTCTCTCTTCTCCAAAAATGTTTCATATCTTCTGTCTCTGCAAACTACCACAGCTGTTTCTCCTGTCTTCCCTCAATTTCCGAGTTTGATGAGACCCCTTTTTTGATGTAGGCAGGAAGTGATGAATGATATAGTCTCCTTATTTGTGTGAATACCTACCTGGGATTCCTTCACTGACCAGTGAAACTACATTCTCTAAGATGTGTTCTCTAATTATTCTGTTACACGGTGATCTCCATTATGTCCAAATTTCTATAACATTTATTTTCTGTACCATGATTTTTGTCATTTATTTCTAAATAATTTTTATTGCTGTTTAATTACCTTATATCTCACACTCAAACTCTTTCTGTTCTGATTTTCACTGTCTCATCCAGTATCAATGGATTCCTTAGCTTCTCTGTGCTGGCTGTTTTACACCCAGATTTCTAATCCTTATATGAAGAAACTTTACTATAATGTCTACATTTTAGGTGACTAGTAGCAATGTAAAGCAAAATGATATAGAATCAATAAACTCCAAGATGGTGAGAGTGAAGGTTAAAAGGCTGGTAATAATTTGTGAATGCAGGTATGATTTACTTTAAAAGCTGAACTAAAAAATAAGAATTAGAAAATACCCATCATCTTTAATGTATTAGAAGCAGGGCTGAGCAATTATTTAACTTATAAAAGGATTTTTAAATATAGAATTCACATAGCAATTTGTGAATTGACTTATCAAGAAGAAAATTAACAAAAATTAAAATTATTTTTGAGGAACACACGAGTTGGGTCAAATACGGTATGGTGTATTCAAAATATCTTGTCTATTTCCAGCTAATTTGCAACATTCTTTTTTTGAGGAATTAAATTTATCTTAATAATTTCAAGAACAAGTCAGTGAGTTAGCCCTGTTGTAAGCAAATTCAAATCATATAACAACAAAAGTATGAAATGAGATTACTCAACAGGTCATTAAGCAGTTTCTGTTTCTCCCTAACTTTATGCTTCTCACTAATTCCCTTAAAATATTGGAACTTTAGGATGATTATCTCTTCAGACCAAAACAATAATTGTAAGCGTTAACAACTATCAGGTGCCTGAAAATAATGTCCTGTCAATGTCAATATGTCTTTTTTCCAATCATTTTTTTAAAGGAAAGCTTTATTCTTTAGTGGTTGAACTTTAATTATTTGTTTTTGAATAAATAAATCTTATTTTTATGGGTAATTGTTGTGTTTTCAACAAAGATGCAAGATTGCTGTTCACATTCAAACTGGAGGAAAAACATACAAGTGATGACAATTCTGAGTTTAAAAACTTAAACCAAATTTTCTGCAACTTAATTTGTTATTTATATCTCTCATGAGAGTCTCTAAACTTGCAACCACATGTGCTAATGTGGAAACAACTTGGTTCAGGAGGTGAGGACTTGTTTTAAATTTGCTTAAGTAAGGGATCCTGAATTACACTTGAGACCCTTAATATAAGATTTTAAAGTCTTTCTTGTTGAGTACCAATGTACCCAATATTGTTTTCTAAGTCTTTTTTAGTACTCAAATTGATGTTTCAAAGAATTTGGTCTGAAAATAGTGGGAATTTGAATTTATTATCTATGTTTGCGCAGTTACTTTCCTGTGTAATGAAAGCACGTTAAGGAAGGGAAGTCTTCTCCATCTTTCCAGCCTGGGCTGTAAATGTTCTCCCTAACATCTCACCCCCTTATGTGTGCTTGAAAGTGTCATTGCAGTGTGCTTAAAAGTGTCATTCTTCCCACTCAGCACTTAAATTATTATATCATTATAGCTTATTTCTATGTTTACCTCCTTACTTGTGTTAGAGAAATCCAGAGTTGGATAATATTTTTTTTAACATCTTTATTGGGGTATAATTGCTTTACAATGGTGTGTTAGTTTCTGCTTTATAACAAAGTGAATCAGTCATACATATACATATGTTCCCATATCTCTTCCCTCTTGCATCTTCCTCCCTCCCACCCTCCCTACCCCACCCCTCCAGGCAGTCACAAAGCACCGAGCTGATATCCCTGTGCTATGTGGCTGCTTCCCACTATTGGATAATATTTAAAGCAGGAAAAATAGATTTTTATTCAGAAACTATTGCAACAGGAGAAAAGTGACCTCAGTATAGAACCAGTCTCGATTCCTAATTGAGCACGGTCAAGTGGAGATTTATAGTCAAGGTGTAGGATGGGAGTCAGTGGATAGAAAATTACTAAGAGGAAACATCAGGAGTAAATGGGAATTCTAGTCAAACTAACTGAACAAAATTCATGCTGAAGGCAGGCCAAGATGATCAGATATCATGGGTGGGGGATGAGCAATTTGATTGGATATGGAGAGTGATCAGATATTAAGGGTGGGGGATTCTCTCTGAACTGACTTAGCAAAGATCTTGCTACAACTAGGCAATACAAGCCTGACAAGGACAAGGATGGACACCAAGGTCAAGGCTTAGAGGGCTTACAAGAAACTGACTAAAGTTTTGTCAAAGAGAGAGTCTTTGTCACTAGAAAGAGGATTCCCTAAAGGCTCAGAGTATATCTATTGTCTGTTTTCTCATTTCTTAACCACCATCTTAGTGGATGGCACATAGTGGATATTCAGTGATTGTTTTTGAAGTAATACATTAGGGATAGGGTATTGGCATTTACTGGGTACTAAGTATGTTAGAATACTAATTTCTTTCAAAAAAATAATCCTGGCTTTGAGGCTGGACAGACTTGGGTTTGAATCTTGAATCTAACACTAATTGTGTGACCATGTAACATTTATGTAGTTTTTGAGGATTAGTTTTCCATCTTTAAAATGGGATAATAATACTTAGCTAAAATTTTCTATGTGAGAATTAAATGTAAACAATATCTTCAAGTAGCTGTATTGTAGCCACTTTGTTACATTTTTACCTTTTAGAACATTTTCCACTGGGTCAGGCTGCTTCCCACATAAAGAATGATGGCTGTCATACAGCTTTAACCTGTATTTTAAATAACAGCTATAGAGAGTTGTAATGTAATGAAAAATTTCCACTAACTATGTGACTTTAAGACAGTCTCAGTTATAAAATTAGAAGGCCCAACTCAATGATCGCTAAGATTTCTAGTGGTGCCATTCTTGAGTTATACTTCCTACAAATCATAACCCAGAAACAGATTCGTTTCAAAAACTTTGTAAGGTAGCTAAATTGACCAGTAGATTCTTTCTTACTAAAATATTAGGAACTTAGCATGCTATCCCTCCTAGGAGAGTTTTTCATTAAAAAAGAAAAAAAAGAAGAGAGATGGGATGTTGAAAACCTTAATAAAGAGAGGACTGTTAATATACATTCAGATATCAGTAAAGGAAATGATTTTGAGCAGCAGGGACATCTTTCTAGTGTCCCTGTCATAAAATTTTACTTATGTAACTTATTATAACTAAGTTTAACTTGATAAAAAATATAACCCAAAGGTTTTTAGCTTCTCTGAAGAAGCATTTTATTGATTTGGTTTAGATTCTTTAGAACATTTCAGAATATCATTCAACATTTTTTTAGTTCATGTTGAAGGTGGAGGAAATAAGGAAACTGTCTTATTTCCTCACTCTTTCCGTCCACCCCTTTCTCTCTCTCTCAATTTCTCTCTCCCTCTCCCTCTATAATCTCTAACTCTATCCATCTCTATCTTCATTCCTTTAAATTAAATAGCTAGTAGGTTTCTTTAAACATTATGAGACATAAAATAAAACTGATATATAAAATATTCTCCATCAAAATTGTTTTTAAAAAAAGAACAGTAATGAGACTTCCCTGGCAGTCAGTGGTTAAGACTTTTCCTTCCAATGCAGGGGGTGCGGGTTCGATCCCTGGTTGTGGAGCTAAGATCCCACATGCCTTGCGGCCAAAAAACAAAACAAAAAACAGAAGCAATATTGCAACAAATTCAATAAAGACATTAAAAAATAAAAAGCAGTGGTGTGTGTTAAAAAAAAAAAAAAGAACAGTGACAACCCTTCCATTGTAATATATAAAAGTTTGGATTGCTTTGCCTGTAACTGATGTAATGAGATCAGCTATGTGACAGACTTGAAAGGACAAATACTTATAAAATCAACTGCTGGATTAGTTGGTTGACATGTGTTTAAGTGAAGGCCATACACACTGAAGGTATGAAGTTTAATTTTAAAAAAGATAATTTCAATTTGTGTTATTTTACAAATTAGAATATTGTTTTATCTAAAATGTTTCATTTTGAGAGGGCAGGCAGTAGAAGCAAAAAGAAATACAATCCTGCAGGCTGTGGAACAAAAACCGCATTCACAGAAAAAAAGAAAATGAAAACGCATAAGACTACGTACCAGATGAAGGAACAAGATAAAACCCCAGAAAAACAACTAAATGAACTGGAGATAGGCAAACTTCCAGAAAAAGAATTCAGAATAATGAGAGTGAAGTTGATCCAGGACCTCAAAAAAAGAATGGAGGAAAAGCTTGAGAAGATGCAAGACATGTTTAACAAAGGTCTAGAAGAATTAAAGAACAAACAAACAGAGATGAACAATACAATAACCGAAATGAAAAATACACCAGAAGGAATCAATAGCAGAATAACTAAGACAGAAGAACGGATAAGTGACCGGGAAGACAGAATGGTAGAATTCACTGCTGCAGAACAGAATATAGAAAAAAGAATGAAAAGAAATTAAGACAGCCTAAGAGACCTCTGGGACAACATTAAACACACCAACATTCACACTGTAGGGGTCCCAGAAGGAGAAGAGAGAGAGAAAGGACTTGAGAAAATATTTGAAGAGATTATAGTTGAAAACTTCCCTAACATGGGGAAGGAAATAGCCAACCAAATCCAGGAAGCACAAAGAGTACCAGGCAGGATAAACCCAAGGGGAAACATGCTGAGACACATAGTAATCAAATTGACAAAAGTTAAAGACAAAGAAAAATTATTAAAAGCAACAAGGGAAAAATGACAAATAACATACAAGGGAACTCCTATAAGGTTAGCTGCTGATTCCTCAGCAGAAACTCTACAAGCCAGAAGGAAGTGGCACGATATATTTAAGTGATGAAACAGAAAAACCTACCACCAATATTACTCTACCTGGCAAGGATCTCATTCAGATTCAACAGAGAAATCAAAAGCTTTACAGACAAAGAAAAGCTAAGAGAATTCAGCACCACCAAACCAGCTCTACAACAAATGCTAAAGGAAATTCTCTAAGTGGGAAACACAAGAGAAGAAAAAGACCTACAAAAACAAGCCCAAAACAATTAAGAAAATGGTAATAGGAACATACATATTGATAATTACCTTAAATGTGAATAGATTAAATGCTCCAACCAAAAGACACAGGCTCACTGAATAGATACAAAAACAAGACCCATATATATGCTGTCTACAAGAGACCCACTTCAGACCTAGAGACACAGAGACTGAAGGTGAGGTGACAGAAAAAGGTATTACATGCAAATGGAAATCAAAAGAAAGCTGGAGTAGTCATACTCATATCAGATAAAATAGACTGTAAAATAATGTTACAAGAGGCAAGGAAGGACACTACATAATGATCAAGGGATCAATCCAAGAAGAAGATATAGCAATTCTAAATATATATACACCCAACACAGGAGCCCCACAATACATAAGGCAAATGCTAACAGCTATAAAAGAGGAAATTGACAGTAACACACTAATAGTGGGGAACTTTAACACCTCACTTACACCAATGGACAGAACATCCAGACAGAAAATTAATAAGGAAACACAAGCTTTAAATGACACAATAGACCAGACAGATTTAATTGATACTTATAATACATTCCATCCCAAAAACAGCAGATTACACTCAAGTACACAGGGAACATTCTCCAGGATAGATCATATCTTGGGTCACAAATCAAGCCTCAGTAAATTAAAGAAAATTGAAATCATATCAAGCATCTTTTCCAACCGCAATGCTATAAGATTAGAAATCAATAACAGGGAAAAAAACATAAAAAACACAAAGACATGGGGGCTAAACAATACGTTACTAAATAACCAAGAGATCACTGAAGAAATCAAAAAGGAAATAAAAAAAAATCTAGACACAAATGACAATGAAAACACTACGATCCAAAACCTAGGGGATGAAGCAAAAGCAGTTCTAAGAGGGAAGTTTATAGCAATACAATCCTACCTCAAGAAACAAAAAAATTCTCAAACAATCTAACCTTATACCTAAAGCAACTAGAGAAAGAAGAACAAACAAAACCCAAAGTTAGTAGAAGGAAAGAAATCATAAATATCAGAACAGAAATAAATGAAATAGAAACAAAGAAAACAATAGCAAAGATCAATAAAACTAAAAGCTGGTTCTTTGAGAAGATAAACAAAATTGATAAACCTTTAGCCAGACTCATCAAGAAAAAGAGGAAGAGGACTCAAATCAAAATTAGAAATGAAAAAGGAGAAGTTACAACGGACACCATGGAAATACAAAGCATCCTAAGAGACGACTGAAAGCAATTCTATGCCAATAAAATGGACAAGCTGGAAAAAATGGACAAATTCTTAGAAAGGTGTAACCTTCCAAGACTAAACCAGGACCTCATAGAAAATATGAACAGACCAATCACAAGTAGTGAAATTGAAACTGTGTTTAAAAATCTTCCAACAACAGCAAACAAAAGTCCAGGACCTGATGGCTTCACAGGTGAATTCTATCAAACATTTAGAGAGGAGCTAACACCTATCCTTCTCAAACTCTTCCAAAACATTGCAGAGGAAGGAACACTCCCAGAGTCATTCTATGAGGCCACCATCACCCTGATACCAAAACCAGACAAAGATACTACAAAAAAAGAAAATTACAGACCAATATCACTGATGAATATAGATGCAAAAATCCTCTACAAAATCTTAGCAAACTAAATCCAACAACACATTAAAAGGATCATACACCATAATCAAGTGGGATTTATCCCAGGGATGCAAGGATTCTTCAGTATTCACAAATCAATCAACGTGATACACCGTGTTAACAAATTGAAGAATAAAAACCATATGGTCATCTCAATAGATGCAGAAAAAGCTTTTGAAAAAATTCAACACCAATTTATGATAAAAACTCTCTGGAAAGTAGGCATAGAGGGACCTTACCTCAGCATAATAAAGGCCATATATGACAAACCCACAGCAAACATCGTTCTCAATGGTGAAAAACTGAAAGCATTTCCTCTAAGATCAGGAACAAGACAAGGATGTCCACTCCCACCAGTATTATTCAACATAGTTTTGGAAGTCCTGGCCATGGCAATCAGAGAAGAAAAAGAAATAAAAGGAATACAAATTGGAAAAGAAGAAGTAGCACTGTCACTGTTTGCAGATGACATAATACTATACATAGAAAATCCTAAAGCTGTCACCAGAAAACTACTAGCACTAATCAATGAATTTGGTAAAGTTGTAGGATACAAAATTAATGCACAGAAACTCTTGAATTCCTATACACTAACAACGAAAGATCAGAAAGAGAAATTAAGGAAACAATCCCCTTCACCATTGCAACAAAAAGAATAAAATACCTAGGAATAAAGCTACCTAAGGAGGTAAAAAACCTGTCCTCAGAAAACTGTAAGACACAAATGAAAGAAATCAAAGATGACACAAACAGATGGAGAGATATACCATGTTCTTGGATTGGAAGAATCAATATTGTGAAAATGAATATACTAATCAAAGCAATCTACACATTCAATGCAATCCCTATCAAATTACCAATGGCATTTTTTACAGAAATAGAACAAAATATCTTAAAATTTTTATGGAGCCAAAAAAGACCCCAAATAGCCTAAACAATCTTGAGGGGAAAAAACGGAACTGGAGGAATCAGGTTCCCTGGCATCAGACTATACTACAAAGCTACAGTAATGCAGACAATATGGTACTGGCACAAAAACAGAAATATAGATCAATGGAACAGGATAGAAAGCCAAGAGATAAACCCACGCACCTATGGTCAACTAATCTATGACAAAGGAGGCAAGGATATACAATGGAGAAAAGGCAGTCTCTTCAATAAGTGGTGCTGAGATAACTGGGCAGGTACATGTAAAAGAATGAAATTAGAACACTCCCTAACACCATACACAGAAATAAACTCAAAATGGATTAATGACCTAAATGTAAGACTGGACACTATAGGACTCTTAGAGAAAAACATAGTAAGAACACTTGACATACCTCACAGCAAGACCTTTTTTGACCCACCTCCTAGAGTAATGGAAATAAAAACAAACAAACGGGATCTAACGTAACTTAAAAGCTTTTGCACAGCAAAGGAAACTATAAACAAGATGAAAAGACAACCCTCAGAATGGGGGAAAATATTTGGAAACAAATCAACAGACATAAGATTAGTCCCCGAAATATATAAACAACTCATGCAGCTCAGTATTAAAAAAAACAAGCAACCCAATCCAGAAATGGTCAGAAGACCTAAATAGACATTTCTGCAAAGAAGACATACAGATGGCCAAGAGGCACATGAAAAGCTGCTTAACGTCACTAATTATTAGAGAAATGGAAATCAAAACCACAATGAGGTATCACCTCACACCGGTCAGAATGGCCGTCATCAAAATATCTACAAACAATAAATGCTGGAGAGGGTGTGGAGAAAAGGGAACCCTCTTGCAGTGTTGGTGGGAATGTAAATTGATACAGCCACTATGGAGAACAGTATGGAGGTTCCTTAAAAAACTGAAAATAGAATTACCATATGACCCAGCAATCCCGCTACTGAGCATATACCCAGAGAAAACCATAATTCAAAAAGACACATGCACCACAATGTTCATTGCAGCAGTATTTACAATAGCCAGGTCATGGAATCAACCCAAATGCCCATAGACAGACAAACAGATTAGAAGATGTGGTTTATATATACAATGGAATATTACTCAGCCATTATAAGGAATGAAATTGGGTCATTTGTAGAGACGTGGTTGGACCTAGAGACTGTCGTGCAAAGTAAAGTAAGTCAGAAAGAGAAAAACAAGTATTGTATATTAACACATATATGTGGAGTCTAGAAATATGGTTCAGATGAACCAGTTTGCAAGGCAGAAATAGAGACACAGATGTAGAGAATAAATGTATGGACACCAAGGGGAGAAAGCTTGAAGGCGGGTGGTGGTGGGATGAAATGGGAGATTGGGATTGACATATATACAGTAATATGTATAAGATAGATGACTAATAAAAGAAAGAAAGAAAGAAAAGAAAATCCCCAGGTCTCTGTGATTTAATCAAGTTATCAGTAATCAAAACTCTTCCTTGGGATCCTAAACATGAGCTGGCATTTTGTGATTTAAAATTAGCTTTTCAGATGCAAACTATTATATACAGAATTGATAAACAAGGCCCTACTGTATAACACAGGGATCTATATAAAAAAATAAATAAAATAAAAAAATAAAATGTTTCATTTTGTAGTAGGATATTAAATTTAGGTAACACTATGACAGTTTAATGTAACAAGGTTAGAAAATAACATATTATAGTGGAAAGAAGTATAAAGTCTGGAGTCATTATTTTTAGGTGTGGCTCTGTTCGCAGTTTACTGTGTGACATGCATACAGACACATTCTTCTCTTGTTAAATCACATAATCTTTATGCTCCCTTCTACACTGTCATTATTCTACTTGGGTTGAACTCACAAGACCAAAACCCTAGTTGTTAGTAGAATACTTTAGTTCTAAAAATCTGGGCTGTACGTGGTGGCAAGTAGGCTATCTATGAGTGTGACTTACATATAAGTATCTTCTCATTGACACACGTATAAAATCTGACTTTTAGATATGGTTTAGGAAATAACAAAGACAAGCATTGTCTTCTTTAAAAGACGACTGCAAGTCTACAGATTAATAAAATAATAGGTAAACAACTTCAAACCAATAAATTAGGCAACTTAGATAAAATGGATAACTTCTGTGAAAAACACAAATTATCAAAGGTCACCCAAGGAAAAAAAGATCATCTGAATAGCCCTGTATCTATTATAGAAGTTGAAATTGTAATTAATTTTTTTTCCATGTAGAAACTTCAGGTACAGATGGCTTCACTGGTGAATTCTACTGAACATTTGAGGAAGAAATAAACCAATTCTTCAGAAATACTTCCAAAAATCTAAGAGGAGGGAATACTTTTGAACTTTTTCTGTGAGGCCAGAATTACCATGATACCAAAACCCTGGATGTCTTTTGACGGTGAATAAGAGATCTTGCCAATTTCTGTTAAACATTTGACACTATTCAGAAGAACATTTGCTCTGAAAAAAACGAAGAATCAAGCAATGTAACTTAGCAAAACAGAAATGCAGTAGTGCAATCTGTAATGTTCCATCTGTTATAGGATGTTTTATTAGGAACTGGCTCTTGAGCAAGCCACTACATGCTACTAGAGATGGAAGCAATTGATAGATGCTTTACTGCATGGCTTTTATTTCCTTTTAGTCAATCCACTATAAACATTCTTGAGGGAAGAGAACTTAGTCCTTAGCTACCAAACCTCTTGAATTTTTTTCCTATCAGTATTCATAGTGTAAATTCATATTTTCTTGTGTAAGTATGTAAGTTATTTAAGTTGTGTAAGTATTTCCAAAACAATGTGAAATAATTACGGTGATCATGAACATGTTTGACTTGTTCCTGATTCTAACAGAAATGTTTCTAGGATTATTATCGATAAACATGATGTTGGCTCTTGGTTTGAAATTATATATATATAAAAATATAATATTTATCTTTTGTAAGTCGAAGATCTATTCTTGACACCTATTCCTTTAATTGTTTATTCACTTATTCATTCATTCATTGTGGTAAGAACATTTAACATACATGAGATCTACCCTTTTAACAAAATTTTAAGTGTACAATACAGTAATGATAACTTTAGGCACGATGTACAGAAGATCTCTAGAACTTATTCATCTTGCTTAAATGAAAATTCATATAACTGGTTAAATAGCAATTCCATATTTCCCCACTCCCAGCCCCTGGCAATTCCAGTATTCTGCTCTTTGCTTCTGTGAGTTTGATTCTTTAGATAACTCATATGAGTGGAATAATACAGTATTCGTCCTTATGTGACTGACTTATTTCACCTAGCATAATGTACTCCTGATTTATACATGTTGTTACATATTGCAGGATTTCCTTCTTTTTTAAGGCTGTATAATATTACATTATATGTATGTTCCACATTTTATTTATGTATCCAGGACCAGATGACTGTACTTGTGAGTTCTACTAAATATTTTAAAAAGTATTAATGCCAATCCTTCCCAAATTCTTCCCAAAAATACTGAAGTGGAGGGAATACTTCCAAACTCATTTTATGAGGCCAGCATTGCTCTGATACCAAAGCCAGATAAAGGCACTACAAAAAACTATGTGCCAATATCCCCAGTGACCATAGGTGCAAAAACTCTCAATAAAATACTAGCAAACTCAATTCAATGACACATTAAAAGGCTCACACATCATGATTTATCCTTGGGATATGAGGATGGGTCCACATATGTAAATCAATTAATGTGATACACCATATTAACAGAATGAAGGATAAGAACCACATGATCATCTCAATAGATGCAGAAAAGCATTTGACAAAATTCAACACACTTACATGACAAAAACCCTCAACAAACTAGGAATGGAAAGATATTACCTCAGCATAGTAAAGGCCTCGTATGAAAAGCCCACAGTTAACATCTTAACACTAAAAAACTAAAAGATTTTCCTCTAAGATAAGGAACAAGGCAAGGGTGTCCTCTCTGACCACTTTTATTCAACACAGTGCTGGGAGTCCTACCAAAGCAATTAGGCTCTTAAATGTTTTTACAGTCCTGTTAAGGATCCAGAATACTGTAATTTTCCATGAGAAAATCTTGTGGGTTTAAAAGCTCAGAAATTCTGGAGAGGGTTTGAACCAATTACTGAGAGACCACACTGTGACTCAGCTTTCATATTTCTTTCTCACTAAGGGCATAGGGTCTTCTTGTATGTGGCCCAGAGCGAAAAAGGTTTAGAATATTTTCATAACAGGTGGTTCCTAAAAGAGTTTTTAGGGCCAGTGGAAAGAGTTCTCATCTTTTATCTCCTATGTCAATCATCTCTCCAAGGTTCTAGTCTCTAAGATAGTAAATTACTATCATTCTTACACTGGCCAGAATATCGTATAATCCTCTGAAGCAAGTACTTTATAATTTAAATCATATGCAAAAAGTTTCACTACCTTTCAACACGACAGGCATCTATTTCCTCTGATTCACTTGTTTTGTTGTTTATTCACCTGTGATCTCTAACTAGGGAGGCATGTAAAGATTTCTAAAAGTAAATGTGGAATCTATTGAATATTTTATTAGTTCTAGCTAGTAAAAATAAAGCAGTTTGAAATAAAATGGCTACATTATCCGGTTCCATAAATTTTATTTTCCTACATACAAAAGCAAATTTTAGGTGCATGCTATTAAGGGAAAGGTTGTATTACACCAGCCTGCATATCTTACAAGGCTCATAGTCACATTATAGGTGGCATGTGGAAGGTGAATACTTTGCAGCAGCAACCAGTCCTTTTGAACATCTGTTTCTGAAAAAAAAAATAACAAAAAGTTCTGAAATTAAATATTTCTAGAATTACTTATTTTTATTTTTAACCTGATTTTATTTTAACAATAATATTTGCTTTTAAAATTCAAAACTTGAGAATGTCTTCTCAGTAATACAAGTGATGAGTGACACCCAGCTCTATATTGTTGTAATTACCAGGAAATATTATATTAAGAAATGAAAGGTTTTATGAATCTATGAGTTGCAGTCCAATTTCATTTTCTCAGTGTAAGAATACAGAGAGTATTTCTCAGGCTAGAATGCAAAGAGTCATTTTAAATCAGGCCTTGTCAACTATCTCCTTAAGCTGGGCAAAATATTTGATATGTTGGGAAGAACAATGGCTCTATATCTAGCACTTTGAAGTTTGAAGCCTTGGTTTGTTGCTTATCAGCAATTTCTGGTAAATCACTTAACCTCTCTCAAGCTTAAATTCTCTCATTTGTATGTGGATTACTACCCTGCAAGATAGTTTAAAAAATTATAATAGTATATAAAAATCCTTTGACATAGGGCCTTTTATGGCCTTGAAAAATGCTATTATTATTTATGTGGCTATAGTATCTGAGGTTGCTTATTCATTCTTCGGTTTATACCACTCTTGATAGTTTTGGCACCTTCCTACATGAAATGCCAGAGCCAAAAATGACCTTGGAGATTATCTAGTTGCCACTAACTCCCTAATGTTTTTTTAACATATTTATTTGAGTATAATTGCTTTACAATGGTGTGTTAGTTTCTGCTTTATAACAAAGTGAACCAACTCTACATATACATATATCCCCATATCTCCTCCCTCTTGTGTCTCTCTCCCACCCTCCCTATCCCACCCCTCTAGGTGTTCACAAAGCACCAAGCTGATCTCCCTGTGCTATGCGGCTGCTTCCCACTAGGTATCGGTTTTACATTCGGTAGTATATATAAGTCAATGTCACTCTCTCAGTGCGTCCCAGCTTCCCCTTCCCCCTCCCCGTGTCCTCAAGTCCATTATCTATGTCTGCATCTCTATCCCTGTCCTGCCTCTACCTTTATTTATTTATTTTTTTAAGATTCCATATATATGTGTTAACATACGGCATTTGTTTTCCTCTTTCTGACTTCACTCTGTATGACAGACTCTAGGTCCATCTACCTCACTACAAATAACTCAATTTCGTTTCTTTTTGGGGCTGAGTAATATTTCATTGTATATATATGTCGCATCTTCTTTATCCATTCATCTGTTGAGGGACACTTAGGTTGCTTCCATGTCCTGGCTATTGTAAATAGAGCTGCACTGAACATTGTGGTACATGACCCTTCTTGAATTATGGTTTTCTCAGGGTATATGCCCAGTAGTTGGATTGCTGGGTCACATGGTAGTTCTATTTTTAGTTTTTTAAGGAACCTCCATATTGTTCTCCATAGTGGCTGTAACAATTTACATTCCCACCAACAGTGCAAGAGGGTTCCCTTTTCTCCACACCCTCTCCAGCATTTATTGTTTGTAGATTTTTTGATGATGGCTGTTCTGACTGGTGTGAGGTGATACCTCGTGTAGTTTTGATTTGCATTTCTCTAATGATTAGTGATGTTGAGCATTCTTTCATGTGTTTGTTGGCAATCTATATCTTCTTTGGAGAAATGTCTATTTAGGTCTTATTGAGCTGCATGAGCTGCTTGTAAATTATGGAGATTAATCCTTTGTCAATTGCTTCATTTGAAAATATTTTCTCCCATTCTGAGGGTTGTCTTTTCATCTTGTTTATGGTTTCCTTTGCTGTGCAAAAGCTTTTAGGTTTCATTAGGTCCCATTTGTTTATTTTTGTCTTTATGTCCATTTCTCTAGGAGGTGGGTCAAAAAGGATCTTGCTGTGATTTATGTCATAGAGTGTTCTGCCTATGCTTTCCTCTAAGAGTTTTATAGCATCTGGCCTCACACTTAGGTCTTTAATCCATTTTGAGTTTATTTTTGTGTATAGTGTTAGGGAGTGTTCGAATTTCATTCTTTTACATGTAGCTGTCCAGTTTTCCCAGCACCACTTATTGAAGAGGCTGTCTTTTCCTCATTGTATATTCTTGCCTCCTTTATCAAAAATAAGGTAACCATATGTGCATGGGTTTATCTCTCGGCATTCTATCCTGTTCCACTGATCTATATTTCTGTTTTTGTGCCAGTACCATACTGTCTTGATTACTGTAGCTTTGTAGTATAGCCTGAAGTCCTCCAGCTCCATTTTTCTTTCTCAAGATTGCTTTGTCTGTTCAGTGTCTTTTGTGTTTCCATAAAAACTGTGAAGTCTTTTGTTCTAGTTCTGTGAAAAATGCCATTGGTAATTTGATAGGGATTGCATTGAATCTGTAGATTGCTTTGGATACTATAGTCATTTTCACAATGCTGATTCTTCCAATCCAAGAACATGGTATATCGCTCCATCTGTTTGTATCATCTTTGATTTCTTTAATCAGTGTCTTATAGTTTTCTGCATACAGGTCTTTTTTCTCCTTAGGCAGGTTTATTCCTAAGTGTTTTATTCTTTTTATTGCAATGGTAAATGAGAGTGGTTCCTTAATTTCAGATTTTTCATCATTAGTGTATAGGAATGCAAGACATTTTTGTGCATTCATTTTGTATCCTGCTACTTTACCAAATTCATTGATTAGCTAGTAGTTTTCTGGTAGCATCTTTATGATTCTCTATGTATAGTATCATGTCATCTGCAGTGACAGCTTTACTTCTTCTTTTCCAGTTTGGATTCCATTTATTTCTTTTTCTTCTCCGATTGCTGTGGTGAAAACTTCCAAAACTATGTGAAGAATAGTGGTAAGAGTGGACAATCTTGTCTTGCTCCTGATCTAGTGGAAATGGTTTCAGTTTTTCACCATTGAGAATGATGCTGGCTGTGGGTTTGCCACATATGGCCTTTATTATGTTGAGGTAACTTCCCTCTATGTACTAATTTCTGGAGGGTTTTTATCATAAATGGGTGTTGAATTTTATCGAAAGCTTTTTCTGCATCTATTGAGATGATCATATGGTTTTTCTCCTTCAGTTTGTTAATATGATGTATCGCATTGATTGATTTGCGTATGTTGAAGAATCCTTGCATTCCTGGGATAAACCCCATTTGATCGTGGTGTATGATCCTTTTAATGTGCTGTTTGATTCTGTTTGCTAGTATTTTGTTGAGGATTTTTGCATCTATATTCATCAGTGATTTTGGCCTGTAGTTTTCTTTCTTTGTGACATCTTTGTCTGGTTTTGGTATCAGGATGATGGTGGCCTTGTAGAATGAGTTTGGAATTGTTCCTCCCTCTGCTATATTTTGGAAGAGTTTGAGAACGATAGGTGTTAGCTCTAAATGTTTGATAGAATTCACCTGTGAAGCCATCTGGTCCTGGGCTTTTGTTTGTTGGAAGATTTTTAATCCCAGTCTCAATTTCAGTGCTTGCGATTGGTCTGTTTTATTTTCTATTTCTTCCTGGTTCAGTCTTGGAAGGTTGTGCTTTTCTAAGAATTTGTCCATTTCTTCTGGGTTGTCCATTTTATTGGCATATGGTTGCCTGTAGTAATCTCTCATGATCCTTTGTATTTCTGCCGTGTCAGTTGTTACTTCTCCTTTTTCATTTCTAATTCTGCTGGTTTGAGTCTTCTCCCCTTTTTTCTTAATGAGTCTGACTAATGGTTTATCAATTTTGTTTATCTTCTCAAAGAACCAGCTTTTAGTTTTATTGATCTTTGCTATTGTTTCCTTCATTTCTTTTACATTTATTTGTGATCTGATCTTTATGATTTCTTTCCTTCTGCTAACTTTCGGGTTTTTTTTCTTCTTTCTCTAATTGCTTTCTTTAGGTATAAGGTTAGGTTGTTTATTTGAGATGTTTCTTGTTTCTTGAGGTAGGATTGTATTGTTATAAACTTCCCTCTTAGAACTGCTTTTGTTGCATCCCATAGGTTTTGAGTTGTGTTTTCATTGTCATTTGTTTCTAGGTATTTTGTGATTTCCTCTTTGATATCTCAGTGATCTCTTGGTTATTTAGTAATGTATTGTTTAGCCTCCATGTGTTTGTATTTTTTACAGATTTTTTCCTGTAATTGATATCTAGTCTTATAGCCTTGTGGTCAGAATAGATACGTGATACGATTTCAATTTTCTTAAATTTATCAAAGGTTGACTTGTGACCCAAGATATGATCTATCCTGGAGAATGTTCCATGTGCCCTTGAGGAGAAAGTGTATTCTGTTGTTTTTGGATGGAATGTCCTATAAATATCAATAAGTCCATCTTGTTTAATGTATCATTTAAAGCTTGTGTTTCCTTATTTTCTGTCTGGATGATCTGTCCATTGGTGAAAATGCGGTGTTAAAGTCACTTACTATTATTGTTTTACTGTCGATTTCTCCTTTTATGGCTGTTAGCGTTTGCCTTAAGTATTGAAGTGTTCCTATGCTGGGTGCATAAATATTTACAATTGTTATATCTTCTTCTTGGATTGATCATTGTTTTGTATCCTTCTTTTTCACTTGTAATAGTCTTTGTTTTAAAGTCTATTTTGTCTGATATAAGACTTGCTACTCCAGCTTTCTTTTGATTTCCATTTGCATGGAATGTCTTTTTCCATCCCCTCACTTTCAGTCTATATGTGTCCCTAGGTCTGAAGTGGGTCTCTTGTAGACAGCATATATACAGGTCTTGTTTCTGTATCCATTCAGCCAGTCTATGTCTTTTGGTTGGAGCATTTAATCCACTTACATTTAAGGTAGTTATCGATATGTATATTCCTGTTACCATTTTCTTATTTTGGGTTTGTTATTGTAGGTCTTTTCCTTCTGTTGTGTTTCCTGCCTAGAGAAGTTCCTCTAGCATTTGTTGTAAAGCTGATTTGGTGGTGCTGAACTCTTTCAGCTTTTGCTAGTCTGTAAAGGTTTTAATTTCTCTGTTGAATCTGAATGAGATCCTTGCTGGCTAGACTAATCTTGGTGTAGGTTCTTCCCTTTCATCACTTTAAATATGTCCTGACACTCCCTTCTGGCTTGCAGAATTTCTGCTGAAAGATCAGCTATTAACCTTATGGGGATTCCCTTGTATGTTATTTGTTGTTTTTCCCTTGCTGCTTTTAATATTTTTTCTTTGTATTTAATTTTTGATAGTTTGATTAATATGTGTGTTGGCATGTTTGTCCTTGGATTTATCCTGTATGGGACTCTGCACTTCCTGGACTTGATTAACTATTTCCTTTCCCGTATTACAGATGTTTTCAACTATAATCTCTTCAAATATTTTCTCATTCCCTTTCTTTTTCTCTTCTTCTTCTGGGACCCCTGTAATTTGAATGTTGGTGTGTTAAATGTTGTCCCAGAGGTCTCTGAGACTGTCCTCAGTTCTTTTGATTCTTTTTTCTTTATTCTGCTCTGCAGTAGTTATTTCCACTCTTTTATCTTCCAAGTTACTTATCTGTTCTTCTGCATCAGTTATTCTGCTATTGATTCCTTCTAGAGAATTTTTAATTTCATTTCTTGTGTTGTTCATCATTGTTTGCTCTTTAGTTCTTGTAGGTCCTTGTTAAACGTTTCTTATATTTTCTCCATTCTATTTCCAAGATTTTGGATCATCTTTACTATCATTACTCTGAATTCTTTTTCATGTAGACTGCTTATTTTCTCTTCATTTGTTTGGTCTGGTTGGTTTTTACCTTGCTCCTTAATCTGCTGTGTGTTTCTCTGTCATCTCATTTTGCTTAACTTACTGTGTTTGGGCTCTCCTTTACGCAGGCTGCTGGTTTGTAGTTCCTGTTGTTTTTGGTGTCTGCCCCCAGTGGCTAAGGTTGATTCAGTGGGTTTTGTAGGCTTCCTGGTGGAGGGAACTAGTGCCTGTGTTCTGGTGGGTGAGGCTGGATCTTGTCTTTCTGGTGGGCAGGTCTGCGTTGGTGGTGGGTTTTGTGGTGTCTGTGACCTTAGTATGATTTTAGGCAGCCTCTCTGCTAATGGGTGGGATATGTTCCTGTCTTTCTAGCTGTTTGGCATAGGGTATCCAGCACTGTAGCTTGCTGGTCGTTTAGTGGAGCTGGTTCTTAACATTGAGATGGAGATCTCTGGGAGAGCTTTCGCTCTTTGATATTATGGAGAGCTGGGAGGTCTCTGGTGGACCAATATCCTGAACTCTGCTCTCCCACCTCAGAGGCACAGCACTGATACCCGGCCGGAGCACCAAGACAGTGTCAGCCACATGGCTCAGAAGAAAAGGGAGAAAAAAAGAAAGAAAGAATAAATAAAGTTATTAAATAAAAAATATTTATTAAAAGTAAAAAAATTAAAAGGTAATAAAAAAAGAAAGAAAAGAAAGAAAGAAGGAATGCAAGAAAGGAAGAAAGAAAGAAGAGGGCAACTAAACCAAAACACACATCCACCAATGATAACAAGCGCTAAAAACTATACAACAAAACAAAAACAAAACAATACAAACAAAAAAATGGACAGATAGAACTCTAGGACGGATAGTAAAAGCAAAGCTATACAGACAATATCACACAAAGAAACATATACTTACACACTCACAAAAAGAGAATAAGGGGAAAAAATATATATATCATTGCTCCCAAAGTCAACTGCCTCAATTTTGAGATGATTCATTGTCTATTCTGGTATTCTACAGATGCAGGGTACATCAAGTTGATTGTGGAGATTTAATCCACTGCTCCTGAGTCTGCTGGAAGAGATTTCCCTTTCTCTTCTTTGTCACACAGCACCTGGTGTTCAGCTTTGGATTTGACCCCGCCTCTGCATGTAAGTCACCTGAGGGTGTATGTTCTTTGCTCAGACAGGACACGGTTAAATTAACAGCTGATAAGGGGGCTCTGGCTCACTGAGGCTGGGGGGAGGGCAGGGTACAAGTTGCGGTGCGAGCCGGCGGAGGCAGAGGTTGGCATGATGTTGCAACAGCCTGAGGCATGCCATGTGATCTCCTGGGGAAGTTGTCCCTGGATCACGTGACCCTGGCAGTGGGGGGCTGCACAGGCTCCCGGGAGAGGAGGTGTGGATAGTGACCTGTGTTTGCACACAGGCTTCTTGGTGGCTGCAGCAGCAGCCTTAGTGTTTCATGCCCATCTCTGGTGTGTGCGCTGATAGCCGCGGCTTGCGCCCATCTCTGGAGCTTGTCTAGGCGGTGCTGTGAATCCCCTCTCCTTGCGCACCCTGAAACAATTGTTTCTTGCCTCTTAGGCCATTCCAGACTTTTTCCCGGACTCCCTTCTGGCTAGCTGTGGTGCACTAGTCCCCTTCAGGCTGTGTTCATGCAGCCCACCCCAGTCCTCTCCCTGAGATCTGACTTCCGAAGCCCTAGCCTCAGCTCCCAGCCCTCACCCACCCCAGCGGTTGAGCAGACAAGCCTCTTGGGCTGGTGAGTGCTGGTTGGCACTGATCCTCTGTGCGGAAATCTCTCTTCTTTGCCCTCTGCCCCCCTGTTGCTGCACTCTCCTCCTTGGCTCCAAAGCTTCCCCTCTGCCACCCCTCAGTCTCTGCCAGTGAAGGGGCTTCCTAGTGTGTGGAAACTTTTCCTCCTTCACAGCTCCCTCCCAGAGGTGCAGGTCCTGTCCCTATTCTTTTGTCTCTGTTTTATCGTTTTTCTTTTGTCCTACCCAGGTACATAGGGAGTTTCTTGCCTTTTGGGAAGTCTGAGGTCTTCTGCCAGCGTTCAGTAGGTGTTCTGTAGGAGTTGTTCCACATGTAGGTGTATTTCTGATGTATTTGTGGGGAGGAAGGTGATCTCCATGACTTACTCTTCCAACATCTTGAAGGCCTCCTAACTCCCTAATTTTATAGATAAAAGGAAATTGTCATCATGATGTTAAGAGCTATCCAAGGTCACATAGTGAATTAGCAGTACAGCTAGTACCATAACTCAAATCCCTGGCTCTAATTTCTGTTTTTTCTACATTACTGCCAGTAAAATGTTCTACTTTGCCTATAGAAGTAAAAAACAAACAAACAAAGAAAAAGACACACACACACACAAACAAAACAACAAAACATGTGATTAACTTTTTCCCGTCAGAACTTATACTTTTCCTATCTGGTAAAATCATGTTCAGGTCGCCCAGTAGGGACAGTTGGCTCTTAACTGGAGGATAGTTTGACATTTGTTTATTTGTTTGTCTTGTGCATTGTAGTCAATTGCAGCTTTGTTATGATTTCCCAGTGTTATTTTTTCTTAAAATATTAAGTTGGAAGAATTTAAATTGCCATGCAATATGAAGGTCAGCATGTCCTTTAGCTTTCTACTGAAAGGTTCTAAAAGTTTTTCTATTAACGTTAGTGATGATCTATTTTTTTATAACTGCATTTTGACTCACAATTATGAGAAAATCAGTGCTTTTGTCCAAAATATTTAGCATGGCTCATCTGGAGGCATTATTTCTATCACTGTGTATTTGATTTCATGAAATTCATTCTGCATTGACAATACAGTTTGAATGTCTTTTTACTAGAGAAATCACATTATATGTTACTTTCAGGATTGAAAAATGGCTTTCATTAGAACCCTATTTCTGATTTCCAAAGACCTTGCAATTCTGATTTGGGATTGTGTGTAAGATTTCCCATCTGCGTTTTCTTATACTGCAGCACTGACAGTATCTCAGTTTGAGAAAAGATCAGTGCACTTGAACCTCTTCTGAAGGAGACATTTCATAAGTTAGATAATCTTTTCTCATTCTTAAAGACAGCTGTGTTGAGAGATCGATTGTAGCTGTTCTTATATATGTATCTGTTTGATCAGTAGAACCAGAGTTCTGGAAGTATCTAAAGCCATATGGGTAAAAGAGGATAAGCGAAACCTTACCAGTTTAAATGGGTGGCTCTTCTAAATCAGTTCTCTATATATGGGAAGCAAGAAAAGGAACTATACTGAATTAAAAACCAAAGAAGTTTACTAGAGAAATAAAAGCTAAAAATATAGTATTACCAGATTCCAAACATGAGGACAACTGGGACTTAAAGAACATTCAAGCCTATCTTCAATAGTCTGGGTCACATTTTGCCCACTAACCTTGATTTTGCCAACATTCTGTGTCTCCAATGCATTATTGAACAAACACTAGTTGTCCCTTAAGTTGTGCACAGTGTCAGTATAAAATTTGCTTACTTCCCTAAAAGAATCACTGATAGAATTAAAAACTATCTTTCTTGGTAACTATTAAGAGCATTAATAAATGGCAAAATTGTATATTATCACAACCAAAATAGGTTTCCATGGGAACAAATAGAAAAGGAGCTTGATAAAATGAAAAAAATTATTAATGGTTTTCCTTTAATGCTCAACTTTTAGTCCCTGAGCTGATGACATATTACGTTTGTATGAGCAAATTTATGATAGATTATTGAACCATTTTTAAGAATTCTCTGCTGGCAAATAATACATTAATCTCATTTAATTCTCATACACTACTCAGTGTTAAGTACTATTATTCCATTTTACAAATGAAGAAACAGACTCGAAGAGGTTAAATGACTTGCTCAATTTTGCATTTACAATTTGAGCAAAGTCTAATGGAATCTACAGCCTGAAGTGTAAAGGTTTGAATTGTATGTGTGAAGAAAATAATTGTGATTGTAGCACAGTTGACCCTTGAAAAACATGAAGATTAGGAGCACCAACCCCCTCAACTCCCACATTCAAAAATCCATCTATTACTTTTGATTCTCTGGAAAGTTAACATTAATAGCTTACTATTGACCAGAAGCCTTACAGATAACATAAACAGTCAATTAACACATATTTTGTATGTCATATGTATTATATACTGTATTCTCACATTGAAATAAGCTAGAGAAAAGGAAATGTTATTAAGAAAATCATAAGGAAGAGAAAATATTTTATAGTGCTGTGCTGTACTTATCAATACTGTAGGTTTACATTATCTGTTTACAAGATGAATTGTCTGTCAGTACCTACATCAACATTGTTTTATGTGATACAAAACACTTAGATGTTATACGTATTACTGACACTAGACATCAAAAATGAAAAAATAAGATGAAAATTTATAATGACATGCATTGATAATGCAGAAGCAGCAATATGATTGCTTCATGGTAGTCTAGCCTGTATACTAATAAATGAATTGTTATAAAATTTTTATGGCATACATTATTACAGTCATGTTCCTAATACAGTATTGGAAACATTGTTACATTAAAAAAACCCAACCTACCTGTGATGATAGGCTGATATGCAGTTTCTCCAAATATGAGAGAGAGAGGCCTAGGGTTTGGTAATGTAATTTTTTGAAAGCAAATTTACAAAGGAGTGAGAAAACCAACACGTTATTGAATTTATATTAAACACCACTCAACTTATACCTATGTAAGGATAGGTTATCCACATCAATACATCTTGCACACATGTTCTACACGTGAATACTTAAGTGAGGCAGAGGAGGATGGTACAAACACATCTCAGCCAGTTCTTGCCATACAGTTATTAGACTTTCACATAAAGATGCTCACACACATACACAACAGATACGTTTATTAACTATGGCATGATGATTACTTACTGTTCATTAAGTGGAAGTGGATCATCATAAAGGTCTTCATCCTCGTTGTCTTCATGTTAAGTAAGCTGAGGAGGAGGAGGAAGAGGAGTGGCTGGTCTTGCTGTGCCAGGGATGGCAGAGGTGTAAGAGAAGGACGAAGGGGAGGCAGGAGGGACAGGCACACTCTGTGTGACTTTATGGAGATACAGCTGATGTTTTTGCTTTTTCAGTTCTCTAAAAATGTTTTCATGCAGTTCCAATTCTTCTTCCACTTTTTGCTTTAGTTTCAGCACCCATATTGTAGAAAGGCCCATGTTGTAAAAGAAGGCTCTGAAGAATTAGAACCTTTTTGCCAGATTGTCTAATGTCAGTTTGTTTTCTGGCACTGCTTCTTCGTCATCTTCCTCACTCATTGTCTGGCACTTGTTGGGAAGCACTCATCTCTATCAACCTGTCATTTTGTGTTTTTTGTTATTATTTCTGTTTTTGATTTTGGCCATGCCGTGCTGCTTGCAAGATCTTAGTTCCCTGACTAGGGACTGAACCCAGGCCATGGCAGTGAAAGCACCGAGTCCTAACCACTGGACAACCAAGGAAGTCCCTCAAACTGTCTTCTGTTACATCTTCTGGTGTGGTGTCTATTAGCTCTTGAATCTCTCCAAAATCCATATCTTGAAACCCTTCAACCCCACCTTTTTTTTGCCATATCCACAATCTCTTTCATGATTTATTTGATTGGCTCTGTCGTAAATCCTGTGAAGTCATGCATAACATCTGGACACAGTTTTCTCCAGCAGGAATTTATTGTTTTGAGCGTGATAGCTTTCACAGCTTTTTCTGTAACAACGATGGCAGCTTCAATAGTGTAATCCTTCCAGGTTCGCATGATGGTCTCTCCATTAGGGTTCTCTTCCACAGCATTGACAATCCTTTCTATAGAGTACTGGGTGTAATGAGCCTTAAAGGTCCTTATGACCCCCAGACTAGAGGCTGAATTAGAGACATTGTGTGATGCCTAACTTTGATGCCTTCAGTATTGAACTCAATTGCACTCATGGGATTCTGGATGGCCAGGGGCATTGTCCAATATCAAAAGTACTTTAAAAAGCAGTTTCCTACTGGCAAAGTACTTCCTGGCTTCAGTGACAAAGCATTGATTGAACCAATCCAGAAAAAGGGTTCTCATTGTCCAGGTCTTCTTGTACAACCAAAAGACTGGCAGCTGGTATTTATTCTTTCCCTTCAAGGCTCAGTGTTAGCAGCTTTATAGATAAGGGCTGTCCTGATGATAAACCTGACTGTATTTGCACAAAACTGTAGAGTCAGCCTAGAATCACCCTTCCTGCTTTAAATCCTGGTGCTCACTTCTCTTTCTTACTAATAAATGTCCTTTGTAGCATTTTTTCCCCCCAGAATAGGGCATTTTTGTCTGCATTAAAAAGCTGTTCAGGCAGATATCCTTTCTCCTTAATGATTTTCTTAATGACATCTGGGAACTCATCTGCTGCCTCTTGGTCAGTAGCACCTACTTTTATTGTTATCTTGACATTTTTTAAGGCAAACTTCTTTCTAAAATTATCAAATCATTTTTGCTGGCATTAAATTCTCCAGTTTTAGATCCTTCACCTTCCTTTTGCTTTAAGTTTTCATATAATATCTTTGCTTTTTCTCAAATCATATTAGACACTATAGGTATGCCTTTCCTATAGCAATCCTGCTCCCACATAAAAGCTGCATTTTCAATACAAGGTAAAAAAGTATTTTGCAAAAAGTACAAGGTTTTTGCACTTGCTGGCATAGCTACAGAGACAGCTTCACAAACTTCCTTTTCTTTTTTTACAATGGTCCCTATGCTGGGTTCATTTATCTTGAAATGGCAGGCAACCAAAGTTGTAGACCTCGATCTATGGTACATATCAAGCAATTCAGCTTATGTCGTGACTGCTTCTTGGTAGCACTTCCAGCATCACTAGTGGCACTTCATTTGGGTCCCATGGTGTTATTTAAGGCTTACAGTATTTCACTAAACACAATGAAAATTATGCAAGAACTGCAAGAGATCAGTTTTTACTGTGATACATAATTTACTGGAGAGATGAACTGCTCATGCTGAGATGATTATCATCACACAGCATTTTAAGTGAATACTAGCAACACTTAGCTCACTGCAATAGCAACAGGAGTTGGCTACAAAATTACTGTAGTAGTACCGTGTGTAACTTAACTTTACGCAGTTTTGATTTAATATTATATCTTTACACTTTTTTTACATTTCTCTTAACTGTAAATGGCACCATGTATGGTCTGTAAGTGTTTGTGTAAGTTTTGATAAATCTTAACGTTTCATAATAGATTTGTGTATATTTTATGGTAATAAATGATAAAATAGACTAGGTTCTACATATATTTTTATGCACTCACAACATACCTATTTTTTTCTTATTTTTTTCAATATGTCTAGGCTATGCAGTTCATCTGTGAGTTTTTTCAAATCGTCATAAATCTCCAAAATTTTTTTTCATATTTATTGAAAAAATTCAGTGTATAATTGGACCCACATAGTTCAAACCCATGTTGTTCGAGGGTCAACTGTAGTTTTAGGAAACTTTTAAATGATAACATTTAAAAGATGTTTCAAAATTAATTCCCCCAAATCGTCTTTTGATTCTGCATGTCCCTTTTGCTTTCTTTCATAGCTAAGTTTCTAGATTCTAGAAGGAGTCCTTTCTGGTAGTGTTTATACTTCCTCACCTCCTGTTTACTCCTCAGATCACTGCCATCTGGCTTTTGCTTTCACCATTGCTTGAAGCTGCTTAGTCTACAGATGAACAATGACCATTAATTGCTTAATTCTATGGGTCCTTTTCAATTCTTGCCTTACTTGACCCAGCCAGAACTTAACCCTCTTAATACAAGCTTCCCCTGGCTTCACCAGCCTGTGGATGCCAATTGGTCATGTTTCCAGGAATAACCTATATTTCATTTTTCTACATCCAGCTCTTCCATTGCGGGGACAGCTTCTCCCTAACTCCCTTGACTTGGGGAGGGGAGTTTACTCAATCAAACTGTCGGACAAGTATTTAGTAGAAATGGCCAATCTGAGTGAATTGGTGATTTCCCTGGGATTACTAAATAATAAAGTAGGAAGACAAATACCCATATTTTGTCTAGGTCATTAAACTGGAAGAAGAACCTAGGTCTGCCAGAAGCCATCTGTCTCCACCCCCTTCCAAATAGAATGCACACACACAAACACACAAATCCATGCACATAATTGTAGTACACGGAGGAAACCATTTAAAGATAAAGAAATGAAGCCCTACAGAGACAGCTGAAACTACGGTTGGAGAAAAAGAAATGTGCTCTGAAAGCAGTACATGAGTCCCCGAATCTTTTCCTAGTTTGTGAGCCACAGAGGCCATGTTGCTTAAGCTTGCTGCAGTTGGGTTTCTGTCATTTACATTTTTAAGAGACTTGACTTCCCTACCTACTGCTCACTGCTACTGGTGTCCTCCTTGGACCCTTGATATCTGTGTGAAGATGATATCATCAGATGTCCCACAGCCGTGCTATAATTTGTGAAGTCGGAGCATCTTCTTGGCTCTTTCTCACTTTGTTATCTGGGCATGAAAAGCAGCCCAGCTGGTCTTCCATGTTTCAGAGTTCCTAATGAAAACTCCTTTGGCTTCTGCAGCTGCCTCTCTATTGACAGGGTGCTTATGTGAAGAAAGGCCTCTCTTCTTTAGCCAAAATCTCTTGGATAAACCTTCTCATGTCCCTTTCTACCAGCTCAGACAATCCTGCATACATTTGAGTCCTGGCCCTGCTGTAGGCAGTGTACTCTTTCCTCCTTGGAACAAGTGTCCCTTGGTTTATGTGTCACACTTATGTAGTTTTATCTCTTTGCTCTCTGGCTCTCCTTGCCACTCTTCACTGTAGGCTGTTCTTCCTCTACTTTCCCTTTAAAGGTGGTTGTCCTAGGGCTCTGAGTCTTTAATCCATTTCTATTCCTACTTGACCTCCTATCTAGGCAACCCCATTCTACCCTATGTCATCAGATAGTAACTCTAAACAAATAACTTTACAATTTTTATCTACAACACCAATCTCTGTCCTGGGCTCCAGACCCTCACATGTACCAACTTGCTACATACATATCATACCTGGGTAGTCCATGAGTATCTTGATTCTACCTCATTAAAAGCGACCTCATCATCTTCATCTCCTTTCCCCTGAAATTCTCTCTCCCACTAGTAGTCATTATCATTCATCTGTTTGCCCTGCCCCAGAAACATTAGGGGACACATCTGTGTTTCCTTTTCCCCTCTAGTTGGTACTCTATCAGTCTCTAAAATGTGTCCTTTTATTTCCCAAATATTCTTCAGCATATTAAGAAAGGCAAGCGGTATGGGAGAAAGGGAACACAGACCTCTTTCCCTTACATTTTCAAATCCCATTTTCTGGATTGGTTTTCTTTTTAGCAAGCAAGGGTTTATATTTGGATCTTAATTCCTCTCAGGTTTTTGCTATAATACATAATCTTCCACTTGTTACATGGGAACACTATAATTTTAAGAAGTGTCTTCCAGATTCCATCATTTTATTTTATTTTTACCCTTTTTTTCTTAACATCCTGAGAAAACTTTCCTAATACTTTTCCTAACTGCTTACACAACCACTTAATATATAGCTTTCAATGTCTTAAAAATAAGTACTCTTCTGACCAAACTGACCTCCCACCATGCACTGATGACATGGGTGTGAACCAGAGGCCCATCCCGAGCGTACATGTAAGGGTTAGTGGTGGTTATAGTTCTCTTCTTATCCTCCTACCTAACCCCACCCCCCCTCTTTACCACCGTTTTTATAAGATAAAAAGATAGTGCAAAGAAAACCCAGTTTATTATTTAACTTTATTATTTAAAAAAAAGTTTTTTTATCTACACAGACATACAGAGAAAAGGAATTCCAGGGTAGCAAGGAAAAGGTTAGAGGAAATAAAAATATTCTTTTCATTTATGATACTTAATTTCACCATTTTGGTTTATGAGGTACGGTCTTGTGGTCTTATGAACAGCGGGCAGGGAATCGTAAAGCTTTCTTAACTTATACTAGTCAGGACAACTATGTGGGTGGCCATGGACAAATTGCTTGATATCCCCATTTCACTTACCTCATGACTTCCAGTAGACATAGGGATCGTTAATTTGAGTGACAGTTCAGCTAAATAAATAATGCACTAAAGTTTAGTTGGGAATCTAAGAAATGCTGATTTCTTTAGAATCATAATATATTTAATTTGTTATTGATAGGTCACCTCAAATACCACAAAATGAATGGGAAGATGAACACTATGCAAAGTACTCATTAAAAACATCCCAAAAGTTGGGGGCAAACTCCCTAGCATTAAATGCCTTTTCAGTTGTAGAAAACTTTTATTTCAGAGAATGTACGTTGACTTGCATGTTTCTTAAATTTACTGGATGGCATATTTTTCTTGGGCTATTTGACCAAGCTTGATTTTCTCAGTCCAGCATTTCTGAGGGCAAAATATGATCTGCTCAATAAAATAAGCATATCTTCTAAAGCCAGATGAGTGCCTTCTAGCAAGTACATTAACATTCAATGTGTTATATTTTACCAGAGGTGAAACATTTATACTCTAAATTTCTTTACCCCAGGGAACAAGAGAATACCAAAAATTTCAACCACCATACATAGCTTGGTAATAAGATCATTGGGTCAAATAGAGCCAGCCTCAGTTTGCACTACTGTTGCATAAACGTATTACAAGTATGTCTAATGGACTTCTCCCTTGTGATTATGACTACGTTTTTTATTTCATTACTTCAGTATTGTATTTGTCCTCCCTCTACCGCGCCCTATATTTTTCTCATATTTATTGGGATATACTTCATTGAAGTCTCTGGTTTCAGATTATTTGAACTCAAATATGGAATTCTGGATTTTTGAATATTTTGAATTGTGTAGTTGATATAAGTAAGCAGTATTTTTATTTGGTGAATATATAGAAATGGAATTACTGGGTCTTATGTTAGGCACATTTTGCTGTAAAGCTGCCAAACAGTTTTGCAAGTGGATGAACCAATTTGAAATTTCCATCAGAAGCATTTGAGAGTTCAAATTACTCCACATCGTCACTACAATTGGTTTGGTCATTTTAATTTTAGTACTATGATGAATATGTAACGGTACTAAATTTTGGTATTAACCTGCATTTCCTAGGTGACTAACAATATTGAACATATTTTCATATCCTTGTTAGTTATTTGGATATACTACTTTGTGAAGTTCCTATTGAAGTCTCCTTGCCACTTTTCTATTGTATTGTCTGTTTTTACTTATATATTTACATTCATTCTATATGTATATGTGTATATATATATATATGATTATTTTGTCAGATATGTATTGCAAATATTTTCTCCCAGTATATGGCTTGTGGTTTTACTATGTCGTTGGTGACTTTTAATAAATAGAAGATTTTATTGATATAAGTTTACTATCTCAATCTTTTCTTTTATGGTGAGTGCAATTTATATCCTGTTTAAGAAGTGGTTGCACACCTTAATGTCATAACAATAGTCTTACATGTTTTCTCATAGAAGCCTTATTGTTTTACCTTTCACGTTCAGATTTTGATGGTTCTTGATTAAATTTTTATATATGATATTACATAGGGATTAAGGTTAATTTCTTTTCCTATGGACCCAGAACCACTTATTGAAAAGATAATCCTTTACACTGAATTGCAGTAGGGTTTTATCCAAACCAGGTTGGTATTTTTGAGTGGGTCTGTTTCTGGACTCTCTAATTTGTTCCATTGGTTTACTTAGCTATCATTGTGCTAATTCATTACTGTCATTATTTTTAGCTTACAATAACTTTTGATATTTAGTAGTATAATTTTTGCAGTTTAGTTTTTCTTCTTCAGTATTGCCTTGGCTATATTAAGTTTTTCCATTTCCATTTCCATTTTAGAATAAAGGGTCAATTTGCACAAAATAACCTGCTGGGATTTTGAAAGGGATTACTTAATTTGGGAGAGAATTGGCATTTTATCAATATTGAGTCTTCCAATCAATGTACATAGTATTTCCCTCCAGTTATTTTTGTCTTTATTTTCTCTCACCAATATTTTGTAGTTCTCAGGTAGAAGGTCTTGCAATGTTTTTATATATGTGTTCCTAAGTAGTGGATGTTTTAGATATTATTGTAAATGGTATTGTTTTTCTATTAAATTATATCTTCCAGTTATTTCCAGTATAGAGAAATATAGTCAATTGTCATATTTTGGCCTTGTTTCTAGTGACCTTGCTTTTAATAGTTTGTAGATTCTTCTGGGTTTTCTACAGACATAATCAAATAATCTCTGAGTAATGACTTCCATTTCTCTATCTTCCTTCCTGCCTTATTGATCTGGTTAGGGCTTCCAGTAAAATGTTGAATAGAAGCACTGATAATTGATATTGTTTCCTTACCCCTGTTCAGTTGCCTTCAAATTTTAATATTTACTGTATTTTTTCTGGATCCCTCATCAGATCAGTAAAGTACACTTCTATTTCTAATTACTGAAGTTTTTTAAAAAATCACAGATAGGTATAGAATTTTATCAAGTGCTTTTTACTGAATCTATTGAGATCATCATATGGTTCTTTCATTAACAGTATAGAATTTAATGAATTATTTTTCCACATCTATTAAGATTGTCATAAGTTTTTTCTGTTTTACTCTTTAATATGGTGAATAACTGATTTTTTAAATTAAGACTTTATTTTCTTAGAGCAGTTTTAGGTTTACAACAAAATTTAGAGGAAGGTACAGAGATTTCCCTTATATCCCGTGGTACCCCATATACATAGCCTTCCGCATTGTCAACATTACCCACCAAAATGGTACATATTTTACCAAGGATGAACCTACATTGACAGATCATAATCACCCAAATTCCATAGTTTGCCTTAGGGTTCACTTTTGGTGTTGCATATTTTATGGGATTGGACAAATGTATGATGACATTTATCTATCATTATAATACCATATAGAGTATTTTCATAGTCCTAAAAATGCTCTGTCCTCTGCTGTTCATCTCTCCCACCCCACCTCCCCTTGACCCCTGGCAACCATTGATCTTTTTATTGTCTCCATAGTTTTGCCTTTTCCAAAATGTCATATAGTTGGAATTATACAGTATATAGCCCTTGCAGATTGGCTTCTTTCACTTATTAATATGAATTTATGGATGCTTCATGTTTTTTCATGACTTGATAACACATCTCTTTTTGTCCCTTTAGTTGTAACATTTTTTATTGAGTTACAATTTACATACCATAAAATTCACCCATTACAACTGTACAGTTTGATAATTTTTAGTAAACTTATGCAGTTGTTCAACCATTCCCACAGTCCAGTTTCAGAGCACATTTGTTCCTTGAAAAAAATTCCCTTGATCCCATTTGCTGAGTATTACTATTTTATTTTATGTTTTTCTTCCAGTTTTGAGATATAATTGATATACAGCACTGTATGAGTTTAAGGAGTACAGCACAAAGATTTGACTTACATATATTGTGAAATGATTACCATAATAAATGATTAAACAATAAGTTTAGTGAACATCATCTCATATAGATACAAAAGAAAAGAAAAGAAAAAAATATTTTTTCACTGTGAAGAGAACTCTTAGGGTTTACTCTTTCAACAGCTTTCATATATAATGTACAACAGTGTTAATTATATTTATCATCTTGTATTTACATTTTTAGTATTCATTTTTCTTATAACTAGAACTTTGTACCTTTTTGACCACTTTCATCCAATTTCCCCCACCTGTACCCCCTGCCTCTGGTAATCACAAATCTAATCTCTTTTTCTATGATTTCATTTGTTTGTTTAAAGTATAATTGACCTACCACACTATGTTAGTTCCTGGTGCACAACATAGTGATTCTATATATCTGTCAAAAATCATCATATTGGGAATGTTGAAGCCTTACCAAGAGTTCTAGGCAAAAGCAAGAGTAGGATGCCTGCTATCATTGCTCTCTTAAATATTTCAATGTAGGTCCCTAGGCCAAATAATAAGAAAAGAGAAACAAAAACAAGAAAATAGGAAAGTTTATTGGAAAATAAGAGAAAAAAGTTATTATTTGGTGATGATGATATAAAGAACTTACACACAAATGTTGAGAACTAATAAGAGAATTCAATGAGATTGCTGTGCATATACAGAAGACCAACATTTAATAAAATCATCAGAATTCCTAAACACTAGTAATGACTAATTCGAAAATATTATATAGTACTCACATAGCAACAAAACCTCTAAGTACTTTCTAGAAAAAGTGTAATTATTGAGTACATTAAAGAAAATCTGAGCAATTGGAGAGCCATATTGTGTTCACAAGTTGGAAGACTCAATCTTCTAAAGCTGTGAGTTCCTTCCATATTAATTATAAATTAAATGTAATTTCACTCAGATCACAAAATATTTTTGTGGGATAAGGGGAGGATTTGATAAGTTCCTCTTAAAAATTTATAAAATAGAGCTAAAGATGAAGAATAACTAAGGCAATTTTTAAAACGAAGAAATAGATCAGGATAATTTGTGAGAAACATCAAGGGTTTTTGTAAGGTTTTCATGATTAAGAAAGTGAGCTATTGGTACAGGAGTAAACATTAAAACCAATGGAAAAGGAAAGAGAAACAAACAAACACTTCATGGTAAGTTAATTTATGACTGAAGAGAAACTACAAATAAGTGGTAAGAGGATGAACTATTCAATCAATGATGCTGGGGAAACTAATTTTTCAAAAGTAAAAAAAAATAAAATTACACGTCTATCTTAACAATACACAAAATATCAATTCCACATTATTTAAAAGTAAATTTGAAAATCAAAGTATTAAAATTTAAGACAAACTCAAGGATAATACCTTTATAGTACTGGGTTTGGACCTATAGGCCCATAATTAAACATCTATTTTCCTGTAATTGAATACTATACATCAGTTAAAAAACACAAAAAGCATGAAGAGGGTCAGGCTCATGGGCTAGGAGATGCAAGTAGCTCTATATGACTGCTATATCTCTCCATTTATTAAGAACCACTTCTATGCCATTTCAAAGATTTTAAAAATTTTCTCCATGAGGATTTTTGATGTATTAATTTGTAGATGGTTTATTGTTTTGTTGCATTTGATAGTGGCATCTTAGTTTTTATTATATTTTCTAGGTGGTTACTGAGAGTGGAGGGGAATATTTATATTTGTGGGTTGATTAATATTTGTGAGTTTTCTTTTACCCAGAAAACTGGTTAAGTGATCTGCACTGAGTCTCTGTTTATTCCTTTGGATTTCACAAAACCAATTTTGGCTTATAGTTGTGTCGTAATATTTATTATTATTTTAATTGCTGTGTTTGTGGATATTTTCAGTTTTTCATTTTGTATTTTGTTAATTTGAATTCTCTCTTTTATTCTCTTTATTCCTGAAATGAATTCTTTAGCAGTTTTTGGTGATCATAATTAATAACAAGCATAGTCTTTACTGAAAACATCTTAATTTTATCTTCAGTAGTAACTGACAATTATTATATGGTTGTAGAATTCAAGGTTGACAGGTATTTTCCACCAGTGTTATAAAGCTATTTTTCTGTTGTCTTTGGCTCTCTACTTTGCTGTAAAAAATTGGTTATGAATTTAAATATTATTTTATGTATAATCTTTATTTTATCTCAGTATTGTTTTAACACCTTTTTTGGTTTTCAGTAGTTTCATTACAATGTGTCTAGAAAGGAACTCAGTTTTATTTATGCAGTATAGGACTTGTGCTCCTTCTTGAAACTGTGCTATTATCTCATTACATATTTTCTCTCCTATCATTTATCTCTTTTCTCCTTCTGTAAATTCTATTAGAAGTAAGCTGATCCTTTCATCTTATGTTCCATACCTCTTAAATTCTTCTGTGTTTACTGTCTCTTAATCTTTCTGTACTTGTTCTGTGTAATTTCCTCAGAACTGTTTTTTCCAGTTTATTAATCCTCTTTCCAAATATGTCTACTCTGCTATTTATTTTTAAATTTCAGTGGCCGTATCTTTCTTTTGTAGGGCTTTCTTTGTCCTTTTCACATCTCTTTGTTCCTATTTCTGAGTTCTGTGCATGTGTGTACATGTGCTTTCTTTTACAATTCCTTTATTTATGTCTTTGTTCAAAACACTTTTTAAATAGGTGAGGCAGATTAATAGATAAAAATTTTCAGTCACAGGGGGCTTCCCTGGTGGCTCAGTGGTTGAGAGTCTGCCTGCCAATGCAGGGGACACGGGTTCGTGCCCCGGTCCGGGAAGATCCAACATGCCGCGGAGCAGCTGGGCCCGCGAGCCATGGCTGCTGGACCTGCGCGTCCGGAGCCTGTGCTCCACAATGGGAGAGGCCACAACAGTGAGAGGCCCGCATGCCACACACACACACACAAAATTCAGTCACAAATGGGTCATATGTACGAAATGTACAGTGTGGGGAATATGGTCAATAATTATGTAATATCTTTGTATGGCGACAGATGATGACTAGACCTATTGTGGTGACCATTTTGAAATGTACAGAAATATCAAATCACTATGTTGTGTACCAACTAACAGTGTTGTAGGTCAATTATACTTCAAAAACAAGCAAACAAACAAACAAATAAACTCATAGAAAAAGAGATCAGATTTGTGGTTAACAGAGGCCAGGTGGGGGGAAGGGGAATTAGATAAAGGCAGTCAAAAGGTACAAACTTCCAGTTATAAGATAAAGAAGTACTAAGGATATAATGTGCAACATAATAAATATAATTAACACTGCTGTACATTATAAATGAAAGCTGTTAAGAGTAAGTCTTAAGAATTCTTATCATGAGGGAAAATTTTTTTCTGTTTCTTTAACGTACATATATATGAGATGATGGATGTTTATGAAGCCTATTGTGATCATCATTCCATGATATATGTCAGTCAGATCATTATGTTGTAGACCATAAACTTATCAGGGCTGTATGCCAATTGTATCTCAATAAAACTGGAAAAACAAAACACATTTTATAATATCTAACTGATTATTTGCCATCTCAAGTTCTTGAATTTTTAATCCCCTTGGTTGTCTTATTTTTTTTTCCGTTACTCTAGCTCATTATCATGTGTTTGTTTTCTTATGCATTTTTTGATTTTTAATTGTGGACTTATGTTCACTGTGACTTTATCAGTGGGAATTGTGTGTGACCTGAATTAATGGTTTATCACTCTGAAGTGGCTTCACATTCTGCCACATGCCTCAGTGTTATTATGAGCCCAAAATAAATTTAAAAATTCATTTCTTGACTTAAGGTTTTCCAGATCATAAAGAGATTATAATTTAAACTTCAAGTCAACATGGGGCACATGTACAGAATTCTCAGAGAAGCTTTTATTTTTATTACTTTTTAATTTTATTTTGGCCATCCAAAGTCATGACAGAAACACCTACCTCAGTATCTCCCAGTGGTGGTGGACACAATTTCTCTGGTCCATCCTTATACCAAGGACGTGTCCCTTTGAGGGTCCTGCCTTTATTCATGTGTTCCAACTCCTCCCTTGGCGGGGTACAATGTCTCGTCTCCTCTTCACGTGTAAACTTTACAACCAAAAGCTTTGAGTGAGAAATACTGACTACCACCCCCATGTTAACCCTCTCACCTACATTTCACCACCTTGTATTATAGAAATCATAGATGTAGCTGACTGCTACTGTGTTCAGTTCCTCCTTTTCTGTTTTTCCTTTTAGCCTAGGTATTCCCCTTTATTTCTTGAAAACTCAGCAAAATAATTATAATACTTTTATATTATTATTTTTTGCACTTCTATATATTTTTAGCAGGAGAACTTTAGGCATACCTCTGTCTTGCCATAACTGGAGGTTAGGGATTTCTGTCATACTTTTTCTCTAATATTGTTTAACCTCAGTTGCTTTTATATCTGTCATAGTGTCACATTTCTTCACTCTCAAACTTTTTGGCTTTGATTATTCTTTCTGCTACTTCTGAATTTTTTCTCTTTGGCCTCTGTCTTGGTTTATTTTTTCCTTTGTGTTTTAGAATGATTTGTTCCCTCAAAGACATAGATTAGGGAGATATTTTCCAAATTCTTGTACCATCTTCAAAAATACAGAATTTTTTTAACTTAACACATGGTTGTCTGGAATCTTGTACAGGAATTAAAACAGTATGTATCTGCAGTGCATAGGACCAATACTTTGATTTCAATACTTTCATGACTCTATAAGGGATTATAGATCTTTGTGATTCTTTCTGGAAACACCCCCTGACAATCTGTGGTGGCTGAATGGTTAACTTATTTGGCTTCTGCAGCTGGGCATTTAGTTTGTCAAGGATTCCTAGTGATACTAGCTTTAAGTTAACTGGTCTGTTTCCTTCTTGATTCTTGAAATTATCTGTGAATATTTTTTAGGTATATAAGTATTTAAGGCATTTACCTTGTTTCCTCTTTGAGGAATCATCTTCAAAATTAGACCATCATAATCACAAAATTTTATTTTTTATTGTGGACCATTTTTTTTAAAGTCTTTACTGAATTTGTTACAATATTGCTTCTGTTTTATGTTTTTGGTTTTTTGGCCTGAGGCATGTGGGACTTTAGCTCCCCAAGCAGGGATTGAACATGCACCCCCTGCACTGGAAGGCAAAGTCTTAACCACTGTACCACCAGGGAAGTTCCCCAAAATGTAATTTTTTAAAAGATGTGAACAGGAATGCCAACAAACAAACAAACCCCCCCAAAACTGTCTCCTGTTTACCTTTAACGCCTCTCATAGGCTATCCAGCTCTGTGGTCTGGTTGGACTATTCATAATAATTCAGTACTTTAGAATGACGCAACATAACTGAGCTTTAATAGTTCTTTAAAATGGCTGTACAAAAGTGCCTCACTAAGAGGCAAAGACTTTTGATTTTGTGGACTTACGGTTAAATTCAATATCACATGCTTCTGAGTTGCCTATAAAGGCAATTCAATAGTAGGTAACCAAATGATATAAAATTGAGTGCAAATATGATTTTCATATGAAGTACTCACTTTCATAATGGCACAAGGTAAAGCTGCTTATACTGATGAAAGGGCAGTATAAGAATAAAAAACATTTATTTCAAAGGTGGAAAAAATGATTTTATCTTGAATTTCTACACTTGACATAAAAAAAACCATGCAATGAGAATGTTAAGAGGCAACACAATATGTGTTCTGGAGCTTGTGTTAAAAAGTGCTATAACTAGTCTCATGTCCCTGGTAAAACCCTCCCTGATGATTGCTATAAAATCTCCCCAAAGTTGTTCTGATTGAAAGTGTTACTTTATCTCATGTTTTCTTTTTATAGACAAAACAATATGAGCTTAATACAGTATACGGTGAACATTAATTATAGAGTAGTACATTATTTTAAGTTTCTGTAACATCCTAAATTTGTTTTTGTTTCCATTATTGTTGCTGTTTTAAAGTGTGTGAGTGATCATGATTATGATGCTGCCTCAATCAACCTCGGGCCTTTGGTGAAGGATATAAAACTGGCTTATTGTTTTATTGGGAAAATTAGATTCAATATATACAGTTTGTATTTAGAAAGACTTTACAAGGGACATTACTGATTATATATGAATGCTCTCTTGTTCTTACTCAAGTTAATTTCAAAATATTTAATTATTCAGATGGAGGTTTTAGAAAAACGTTGATCAAAACTGGTTTTTAAAGAAGTTTGGCTTTAACAGGCGTAAGCTTCAATGATATAGAAAACTCATCTAGATGTTAAATACTTATTTCTCTGGAATACTTAGATGAGTGAAGAAGTACTCTAATTCTACAGGGAATAAAACCAAAAAACAAGAAACTATTTCTTAAAATGAATTCCTATATATAAGGATGAGGGGAAAATGGGTCATAGAAAGTGCAGCCTTCAGTGGTCCCATTCTTAGTTATTATGTTGCTTTTGAGGCTGTGCAGTGAGAAACTATATCAAACAAACACATTTAATTTTTCTTCACATGAACAAACAGAATGCTAAATAATTAAACCTCTGTGGTGAGCCTAGCATACTGATCAAATTCCACATCAACTTTTCAGGTTAGAGCCTTTCCCAAACAATTTCTATTGAGCGGAATAGTCAAGGTAAGGAAAATTTCCTCGCCAGCTTGCCTGAAGCATATTGAAGCAGCAGTAACAGACAGGATCGTACCAGCCCTTTCACTGTGTAAATCCAAGCTGGAGTGCAGAGAACATCAAAGGGGTCAAAGGGATAGTCGAGGTTTTGTGTCCCAACTTGTCTCTGTTCTCTCAGTGGTAGCTGATCCCATCTGTCTCCAAGAGCTGAGTATAGCTTGTTCTATTGTAAGTATTGTTCACAAATCACCTAAGTAAAGATTAATCTTGTGGCTCTTTTCCCACATGTTCAGTCTGGTGTTAAAATGGAAAAACAGACATGTACTTGTACCAGCAAAGAGTCATAAATAATGTTACTCTGTAATTCAGAATAACAAATTCTTTAAAGGTATCAATATTTGAAACATTTTATTATATTTTCTCACCTACCTTTTGAAGATTTTAGAGATTTAGATACCTGAATTGGGTTAATAATAGCTACTCTGAGGGGTGGTTGTGATGCTAGAGATTTCATAAACCTACAGAAAATATTTAGTTCAGTGACTGATGAGGGATAAGCAATAGTTGTGAATCATCATCATTATCTTCCAGCCACAATGAAATTCATTATCTGAAGAAAGGTGCTCTCAATGGAAGAGGATGTATTCTCACCGCTTTACCTATTTTCTAATTCTTTTTTGAGCATAAAGATGACCGCTTCCGTATTCTGAGCCAAGTGCCACATATCAAGATTTGTTGTAATCATTTACATTGATGATGTTGTGTCAGGTGTCTTATGATATAATTTCTCAAACCTGAGGAGGTAGAGATTTAACAAGAAAACAGTAATATTTAAAATTAAGCAACAACTGGTTCTTAATTCTTAGGCTTAGTTTTAGGGGAAGCCAGAGTTAAGGCACTTTAATGTCTTCCTGAGGTATATGCTATTCTAAGCGAGCTCTAGATGATGGACTTAAAGCACACAAGCGGTGTCTAGTGTGAATTAAACTATGTCTATATACATCATTTTTCCTTCTGACTTATTTATAATTATTGAGTATACTTTACTGTTTTGACCACAACCCAAGAGTTGATTGACATGGGCATTTAAAATATTTTTCAAAATTAAAACGGTTAAGTGGCTTTTATGCTCTGTGAGCACTTCAGCTTTGTTCATTATAGTAAATGGGGGAAGTACAAGTCATTTGATTGCTCTTTAACCTTTCATTATATTGACAATCTGTTATTGCCTAGCATCAATTCCATTCTTCTCAGAAGGTGGCTTGGCATTTTTGTGGTATTTTCAATCTAGGGAGATAAATCTGCATCTCCATCTGGGATGACCAGATGAGGCTCCCTTCAGAGCCAATTAACACTTTACCAATGGGGTCACCTCAGCACGGTATGAGGTGCTTTGCACCTTCAGGGCTACCATAAACTGTCTCCACAATGCCTCCAGATGCTCCAGGACTGGAAACCAATCAATCTTTTACATAAGTGGTTAGCACACCTACCCCAGGGTCCTAGGAAGACACACAGCAATGACACTGAAAGATGTATATGGCTCTACAAGCCAGAGCCTTTTAAATTTTCTTTTGTTAGCCTCCTCCTGTACTTACATAGACTGAAAAGGATGTTCATGACCCACGGAAAGCAAACTAGGCCTGGTAGGCAAGGCACAAGCCCCACTCCTGTTCAATTTTATCGTCACACATATTGTTATAACTTCTTTACAAGCTTGACTAGAAAATTCTCAGTTGTGACCATTGAAAAGCCATAAAACAGTGTGAAAAGACTTCCAGTGTTCAGGTCGGGATAAGAGTTACAGGTCACACTTGTTAAGATGCTTATGACGTGGCCGTGCTAGCTCTGATACCACTTGAGGAAGCTGAGGGCATCTCTTTGTGGTATCCTGGCTGTATCTGAGATATGTGGTTATTTCCGTAGGAATCCAGACTTAATGCAAAGATTGCTGAGGCTTTTCTGCACAGGCGTCTCATTTATTGAAGCAATTCCCTTTAACTCTGCGTTAGCTGGGAAAGAATGCAAATTAAATATTCTTTAGTAGGGAGGCTGGGAGGGGTGACAAGTGAAGGGGGAAAAAAAGGCATGGGTGAGCGCAGTGGAGGTACAGAGTTCCCTCAGGTGGCTGGCTAACTAGCTCGGCCTTTGTATAGCTACTGCCTGCCTGTGGGATGGAGCAAAGAGACAGAAGAATGACAGTCTGGAGGAAGAAAGAAAGACAGTAATTACAAGATGCGTGCGATTAGCGCGGTAGCCAGAGAAATTAAGCCACAGGTCCTAGGAATCTTCCCTTCTGTATGGTACCTGCAGAGGGGGAGAAAAGCCCTGGCTACAGAGTTCAGTGGGAATCCACTCCCTGCCAGCTCAGCTTGATTGCTTTCTGGGTTACCTACTGTGGAAGTTCAGCAGCTCGACCTTCCTTTCAGCAAAGCTATATTGTCCTGCCCCGAAAAAAAAGCAGATTAAGAATTTACAGGGATCCCTCCATCACTGGCCTCTGACAGGAACATTCAGGGAGCTGATTTTTCATGGTTCAATTTGCCTGGGGCCAAGATTCTTATCGAAATGTATTCTGGTAATGTAAAGTGCCATTTCAGATTTCAGAAATATCTAACTTCCCATTAAACTTTCTCATTTCTTTCCCCATCATCCTTTTGTTTTAGTAGGTGGCATTCTTCCTGAACTACTTTATTATTATTGTATCTCTTTGAAGAATATGTACACTTGAGTTCAGGTTTCTGGTGAGCAGTAAATCATGTCAGTTAAGAAGTTTATAATTATTTTGTAGAGAGGTAAATTGTATTCTAACTGTCTTGAGTCTGAGATGGTCCCAGCTATTATTCAGATCATACTTCAGTTGTTTAATTTGATTTAAATGCTTGAATTAAAAGCTATAGGTTGGCAGAATAATTGAACAACACTTTTTTGTTAAAACAAAAGCTATTTAATTCTATCAAACAAGGAAGAAATAAAAGCTACTCAATGTCTTCTTAGTTTAAAGCATTTTTGAGGGCTGTTTCAGATGGGAGATGGGAGGTGTTAGATTTTGTGCCAGGGATTATGTTAGGCCTCTGTATGTATATTATCTCATATAGTTCTGGTTAGGTCACAGTACTGCTATCCTTTCTTATTTGCATCTTTTGATTATCAGTGACTTGATATTAACCACTTTAGCATCTCCAATTTTATCAATATTTATGCTGAAATTTTGAGGTTATGCTGGTAAATGACATGATTGTGCTATAGCTGTTCTTAGAAGACAGAAGAGATTCTTAAATGCTGTAAGATTTGCTAACAGGGCAAGTAAGAATCTGGAAATCATGTTTACTAGAGACGAGAAAGCTTAGCAGATGGGCTGTAATGATTTTCCAGGAGGAGGAAATGAAACATCTTTGTCTCCTATTCATATTGGTGCCACCTGGCATAGTTAGATCCAGAGCAGAGGCCCTCATTAGCTGGCTCAGCAACAATGCTGCTGACTATGATTTTTGATATAATAATTTTGATATGTTGTATTTTGTTATGTGTTTTGCATCCTCAAAACAAGTAGTTTGAGATTTACTCATTGGAGCCCATTCTTTAAAAACGTTCAATATAAAACACATATATGATCTTGTTCTACATAAGCTTACCTCATTCCAGAGAGATTTACAGCATGGTCTGACCTATAACAAGATCTTTAAATGTAGACCTTGATCCTTTTAATAATGAGATTCTGGTGATGTTGACTCTAGGAAGTGTACTTCAGAAAAGCAGAGTTATGGTTCCATTGACCATCTCTCATAGCACCTTATTATTTCACTTTCACTTTCCTTCTCATGTAGAAGTATGTACAGGGGAGGAAGATTGATGTACTGTTCAGTATCTCTGAATGAATTTATTTTAGATTTATTTATTAATGGTTTAGGGTGATTTCAAATGAAATATATGCATTCTTCATTTGAATTATTTTGCAATATTCATTGATAATATATCTGAAGAATCCAATGGGTAGTCTCAATAAGTGACTCTGATGATTTTTTTGTAACAAAAAGATCTGTCGATAGCTCAGGCTACCCTTCCTCACATTACACTCTAGCAGGTAAAGGTTCCATGACATTACTCTTGAGACTTAAAATTTTTTAGTTTTCCTTTCTTGATATTATTAAGAGAGAATTTTAGTTTAAAGCACCGAAACAACCAGCTGTAGCATTCTTCTAGTAAATAATGCTTAAATGTGTGGGTGCATTGGGGAGTCTAGAAAATAAAAGGACAGAAGGAGATTTGAAAATGAAAGTCAGTTAGGTGGTGATACATCTCATTAAGAAGACAAAATAAATAGGGTGATGAAAAAGACTAAAGGGACTTGTTCATTTTTATATCTGATGCTAACGAATCATGTTGAGAAAATTGTACCAAAAAATCATGCTAGAAAAAGTTATAAAACATGATCATTTAGCCAGAACAACAACGAAGAAAAGGTTATTGAAATGCTGCCAAGGCCGAAGGATGGATGAATATCAGCTATGTTGAGCTGCAGAATAATGTCGAAGTAAGTGCTCAGTGTGTTGTGATGTTACCAGTGTACAGCAGGGTGTGCTAGCATTATTAGAACAAAACTACCCAGTAAGCTCAAGTCTGTTTTAATGTAATAGTCAAGAGAATAAAAAGAGCCAAGGGAGAAAAGGACAAATAAGGAAACTGGCTGTTGATAGCTTGCACGCACTTGTAAGCCATAAAGGACTTTTTGAAGTTCTAACAGAAACAGTCCCTGTGGAACAATGATAACAGGAGAAACAGACATTGATGTGTAAATGACATCATCACCCGAAGCCACTTTCACTCAAACCAGAGTCTTGGATCATACTGGGGTTCAAAGGAACTCTAATCTTACCCTGTTCATTTTTTTCCCTCCTAAGTTCTTGCCAGAAATGAAGGAAACACGGAGAGGCTTGTTCATGTCAGCTTTTCTGACTTGACCTGGAAACTGAGAGCCATGTAACTGGGCAAGGGCTGCCTAGAGTTCACAGATTGTAGGATCAAGTTTGTGAAGACATTGGTTTAGATTTAGATAAGAACAATAGTTGAAATTAGTGTTATATAAGCTTGAAAAACTATCTTAAGAGATGTCTGATACTTTGAGAGAAATATGAAGTTGTATCAACAATTTATAAATAAATGTGAATTTATCATAATGTTGCTAGAATTTTCTGTGAAAGGAAAAAAGCTGCTTCTCCTGCCCTGGAAAATCTATCCTTTCTCTTTCTGAATAATTTAGTGCTATACCATTTGATAATTTATAGTGTATACTAATCAACATTTTCCCACTTGTAACTGGAAGATAAACTTGATTAGCAACAAGAGGAGGGTACCTCTACTTTCTGAGTCATTGATTGGAATTCCTAGGGATCATCATCTTTTGAAGAACTGGATATTAATGATCGTTTCATCTAACTTTGCATGTAGTATAAATAACCTGGTTACTCACTGAGAGTGGTGCATAAATCAAGAGTTAAGAAGCCCGGCACAAGAGAATTAACATTGAAAGGACGAATCAAACAATGGTGTTTGTCAAAAGTTATCTCCTTTAATAAGAGCCATAGATTTGACATGTCCCTAAATTCAAATGACAAAGCCCTTTCTCAGTATAAAGTGTTTGTATAGCACAAGCTAATTAGTATTAGAAATATGTGCTTTATTTCCTTTTCTCTGCAGCTTAGACATCTATCTGGGAGGGGGCTGAGTACATCAAGTGTTCCTTTCAATGTAAGCAATAAGTAGTTCACTTCCTGTACTCTCCATGAACTTTGTAAGGGTTAAACGGAGCTATATTCAACATGAACTTGTGAATACCTCTCTTTCAATTTTCTTTGGCTATGACTAAAACAATATAAAATATAAAATAGAAACGATTTAACTTTCTGTCCTAACACCATAACAGGTTCTTAAGTAGAATGGTACTATCAATCAGATGTGATAATTCATTATCATAAGTTAAATGAGAATTTTGTCACTGTAGAATGTTGCCTTAGGTTTGTGTTATTACGTATTCCTCAGCTGTTAAAATATTATATGATAGTTGTGGAAGTCTTTAGTAAAACTTTTTACAGTAACTATTCAAATATCAGGCTGGCTTTAGTTTATCCAGTGAGAGTCTCTGGGGGGCTGTCTTCGGTTATATTTCGAAGAAGAGGTTGCCCTGTAAGTGAATGTGTTTGTATATGCTAATTTGAAATGGGTATATGTTTGGCCAGGATTCAAGCTGGCAATTAGACAATAAGTCAAATGCAAGGCTCAAGGTTTGTATGTAACAACTGGAGAAAAAGGGAAGTTAGACGTTAGTATGTAGTTACTGGAGTTAGCTAGCTTTGATAAGTCACAAAGAAGTGACGCCTGTAAACATGCTCTCTCCGTTCTACCACTGAAGGCTTCACCCTCTACTCTGTGCTCTCTTAGCTGTTGCATAATTTTTTGCATTCTTTGTCTTAATAAACCTGTCCAAGATAACTCTACTTTTGTCTTCCCACTGGGCCTCCTTTGCTCACCCTTCTTCATCCACATTCTGCCAAATTTAGCCTGTAAAATATTCCTTGAATCCCCATTCAATCTGCATTTCTTCTTTCATTGCCTTAATTCAGGTCCCAATCACGTGTTCCTCCTCGGTTTAGGCAAAGTAAATTGAGCCTGGTCTCCCTGCCTTCAGTTTGTTTACTATACAACTGACAAAATGTTCTGTCTCAGTTGTTCATATCACTTTCCTTCCTAAGGTGATTCTGCATTGCCTAGAAGATAAAATCTAGCCACTATTATGATGTTTCTAGACCATTTTTCAGGGCCTAGACAGTTAACTTCAATAAGTGAAGTGGACTGAGTATAAGAAGTAGGGATGCTAGGACCTATGGCAATCCTAAGTATACAAGTCCCCCGTGAAGCATTTGAATATATTTGTGTTAGAGCAGTACGTCTTCAGGGCAAGGTTGGCTCAGGATTACCAATTTGTGACCTGTGCTAGTAACACCAAATTGCTTGTGATTGCCTGCTTCCACCATGGTGTATTTTCCTACCATGATGCATTTGCTTACGCTATCTCCCTTGTGGATAATGCTCCCCCTTGCTCACTGCACCTTCTCAGGTTAACCATTTGTCATTATTTAAGAGTTAGATCAAGTAGTCATCTACTTCAAAAATCCGTACATGGTCCCTGTTTATTTCCTATAAGTTTCCATATAATTTTCTATTGCACTTACTGTATTTATTTTAATTAAGTGCCTGCCTCTCTCACTGTACCATAATTTCAGTATTCTTCGTGAATAGTGGAGAGCCAGGTATATAGTAAGTACTGAGCAAAAGCTTCATGATTGTGCTGAGTTGAATAGAGCTATGGTTCAATGCCTTGGCTTAGCCTTTGAGTCTATGGCTATGGAAGTCCATGGAAATCTCAGGGAGTCATTTGACACCAGTCAGGGAGAGAAAATGGCAAATCCTGTCTTATTAATCTTCCTATCCCTGGAATCTAGAATCACATCCATCATGCTGCAGAAGGAAGAAGGATGAAAGGGAGAAAGAAAAAAAAGAAGGAAGAAAAAGATTTATTTTCTTAATCAAGAAATGCTGTGGTGGAAGAGGAAGAAAGGAGGGAGGCAGGGAGATAACTTGAACTGAAGTAAAGAATAGAAACAAAGCCTGTTTTAGAAGAATGAGGACTTTTGAGATAGCCACCCAAGAAGAGGGCTGGTCTGAGAACAGGTTGAGGACAGAGAATTCAGAAAGTATTGAGCTACTCTGAATGACATTTTATTTCCCGTCAAGACATAAATGGATGGTTTCTGACTAACTTCTTTAACACAATCTCTCCTAGAGTAGAATGTGTACTCAGATATATTTTCTTCATGGGATAACTCATTTTGATTTTCTCCCACCTTTACTTTAAAGGATGATATGTGAGAGAAGAAAGGGGATATTGTCAAAACACACAAAGTTTATGAAGGGGTTCACAGCATTTGGTAAAGGAGTGACAGTGAAGAGAGGTCACCTAAATGTGGCATTTTACCCCAGGAGCACTGCTTGTTTGCCTGGTCATCCCCTGCCATCAACCAGGATCACACTTAAAATGTCCCTGAGAGATATGCTGTACTGTCACCCTTGATAAATGCAAAGTTCTTAGCAACATACCACTGTTTAAGAATGTAACTTAAAAATTTGAAGGCCCTATATCTGTTTACTCAATGCAAGAGCAGGAGGAGACTTAATATGTGATATGATATTTCTGGCTTGAGCAGAGTGATTAAACCAGTCTGTCTGCAAAACCACAACAAACAGTGTGTGTTCACTGTTATGGCAAACGCTATGAGAATGAACAAGACAGAAAGCACCTAAAAGGCCTTGGAAGAAAAGTAAATACGAAAGATAAGCATCTTCCAGTTTTCTTATAACCCATTTTCACAGGGCTGCCAAATGACTCTACTGTTTGCCTCACACCAGGGGTGTGTCAATGATGTATTTTCACAAGTGCTTAAGTACTGAGATAAAAAGTGTAGTGCGAGTGTCAAAGGTGGACTAAAACACAAAGTTCCACTACTTGCCAGTTTTCACAGACGATAAATAGTTTTTCTTTGTAATGACAAAGGATATCCTTGTCTCCAAGTCAGCTACCTTACAAATCAGGAAGCTGTTCTAAAGGAGGCCCCAGATTAGAGCTGACATGGCCTGGTGGTGGGTGAGGGATGTTATTCTGGTACAGATGATAACATGTTGTATAATCCTGAGGTTTTCAATCAGCCCTTGCAGCATGGCTACCTTTGCCAGTCTAAAGCTGGAACACATTCTTAAGTGAACTCTCTTCAGCGTATAAACGTGATTTTCCTTTCCACCTCCAACTACACCCAAGGCCTTAGATTTGAATAACTAAGAGAACCCTAAGCTAGCCAAATTCACTTTGATAGCTAGAATAGACAAGTCTGGCAGTTCTATTTTTACTTTAGCAAACAATAAGCCAGTTAAATATAGTCAGAAAGTACAATAAACAGAAAACATTACTGTTATGAGTTAAAACTCACAGTAAAATGTGTACACTATTTAAATGCTCAGAATTTCTGTAGAATTATAAGATACAGATACATTAAAAATTGTAACTTGAGGTCAATAAGGGGATAAAAAACATAAGGAAAACTCTCGGAATTCAGAAGCATACAAGAACAACTAATCCACTGACTGTGAATGTTATCTAAAGGGGTTAAAAGAAATCAGACTTCCCTGTGGGTTGTGCATGGGGTATACATTATGTGCTGTCATTAAAGTATTTTTTTCTCTGGTAAGCAAGCATTCCCTGCTGGGACATCTCTTTGGTTTGGTGGGAGTCTGGAGTTATACATGAAGTGTGTGTTATCAGCTAGAAATTAGTCCACATAAAAATTTAATGGTATTGTCCTAGCTATTTTTCAATTAGTGCATGTGTTTTATTCACATGACTTGGATTATTGACGACATGAATTATAACTCTGTGGTAAAACATGATCAGAGGTTTTTTTTTTCTCTGTGCTATAATCTTATGACTGATGAGAAACTCTGAACAACAACAGAAAATGAATATAATTAAAATAAGTTAAGCCTTACTTTTGGCAATAACCATGAGATTCTGAATTATCTCATGTTGGCTGGTTTAAGGCTTTTACTTGGATTACCTTGGAAACTGTGTATAGTGTTCAGTCACTACACCTTCCTTTTTTTTGCCACCAGTCCCCTGTGTTTAAATCCATCAGTGTCATGGAGCAGTGGGGTTTTAAAAAGTATTTGGAAGGGCACCAAACCTGAATGTTTTGAGAGCACTAACCAAGATACACACACAGGGCTGAACGTATTTTCACAGAAGTTGAAACAGATTTTTTTCCTGAGAACACTATTAAAGAAAACCTGGGATACTTACAGAGGATGGTGGAACCAGTCAATGTGCAGAACTGTTTTTGCTTAATTATATCCATATCTTTCTTCAAGGCTTCTGAAATACAGTAATCACTGAAAGGCCCTAGCGATCTCTTCTGTGGTGTGAGATATTTATTTTCTCTTTTTGTAAAACAAACTATGATCGTTTCTTTTGTTGGATATGTATTTTTAAAGAGAACTAAACATGTGAATTTTGAAAATGTAATTGGGTAATCTGTCTATCTATGGTTATGCTAGAATCAGACTCAAAACTTAGTTATATTTGTGTCGCTCTGTTCTATTCTAATTCATACTTTTTTTCAGCGTTTTTATATCAGATATCTCTACATGCAATAAAAATTTTATAACAGATCTTTTGTTTTACATTTCTCTGAGTGCTTTAAGACTACTGAATGTTCTCCGACAACTTCAGTTTTATCTAAAAATAACTTTAGGCAAATTCATGTTTCTTAGTTTTCCACAAATCAAATGAATAATGTCTGGATATATGGATTTTTTTTTTCTCTCAGGATTCCTTCTGTGAAGAGTCTGATTAATTAAAAGGGAATCCTCCAGAGGTGTATAATTCCAATAGCTCTCTCAGCACCACATATATTGATCTGTTTAACATCTTCCTTCTGTATAACCCAGAACAAAGATTTTTAATTTCTCTGGTAGAATAGCATCAATCAATGCCACAGTTAGGACCTTACCAAATGAATTCATAGACAGATGCAGATCTGGTATGGTTTATGGTGATGTATTTTTAAATTGATCAAATCAAACCTATCATCTCTGAATCTTTGAGTAGTCATATGCTCTTTTTCGTCTTGAATTATTTTCAATGACGAGAAAGTGTGTGTGCATATATTTTGTGTTAGACATGTTTAGATATTGGGAGGGCAATGTATTACTCTTCCTTTTTTTTTCTTTCTGTTTCCTTTGAGAAATTAATTTCATAAAAGTGCAAAAAATAATATAAGAAACACGCTACACTTACTGCCCCAAGTTATCAATTATGTGTTGTTTTTTTGGTTCAGGTGAAAAGTTTCAATTTCCTAAAATATGGATTTTATAAGCATTAATTAACAATAAATTGATTTTTACTTTTTCATCTTTCATTTCCTTAATTTTCGATATTGGAATTTACTGAGAGATCTAGTTGAGTCTACAATGGAAATCCTGCTAGTTTTCTGCAAAGAAAATTCAATAAAGTTGATAATGTTGGTAGATCTGGGAGCACTCAGTTGGAAAGTACCCCAGAGGGCCTTTAATTTGGAAAGTTTAGCACATTGGCATAGAAGGAAATGTAAATCAGTTTGCATGCTGCCACATTTCCTTGCCGTAGTTTTATTTCTCTTTCACATATTTTGTTATTCTTCTTGGAAGTAAAATTTCCTTAGATTGCTTCATTTTACTTTCTCTAAGGAGTCCATGTCTATCTCTTTAAAATATTGTAAAAAGTGCTGGAATAAAAATGCTACATTTTAATCCTTAGTAAAATGAATAATTCTCAGAATAAGGTGGTGGGAAACTAGTTTGAATTAGTCACAAAGTAAGAATGTATGAGACTACTGGTCCAAGTCAAATTTCATTGTTCTCTATTTGGAAGAGGAGTGAAGTTATTTTGCCAACTTTCAAATACAGTTCACTCAAAAATTGTCTGCTCTAAGTTTGGAGCACATCTCAGAATTAGTTTGGCTCAACTTAGCTATGGGACTTTGGTTTGCTTTTATTTTCAGTTCTCTTGATAGTTCTGAAGGCACGAATAAATTTCACAGAGGAATCTTGTTTGCACATTGTAAACCACCTTTTCTACCAAAAAAAAAATGTAATTGTGTGATTTATGTTTTCCTGGAAAAGGAGTAATCTAAAGGTAAGTGAAATTCAAAAAAAGTTATAGAAATACATTTTCTCTTTAATGTGAAAGCTTTCATAAAGAAGTGTTTATTTCCTTTTTGCAATATAACAGTGGTTTTTATCTTATATAAAATGACAAAGATGACTCAAACTCTATTTCATCTTCACTAATTTAAGCATTTAGATGCATATTATCACTTATATTCACAAATGGCTGTACTGCTCTTCTGCTATTGCTGCAGCTGGCATCTACGTTGAAGTGGGTTGAAATGGATAGGAGAACATTCTTTCCAGTTTGGATACACAGGAATGAAAGTGCCCTTTGGTTCCTGCTCTTTAATTTTGTAGTCTGTCACAGGGCTTCTTTGCATGATTAGATCTCCCCCATCCTTTTATCAAGGCAGGTGGTTTCCTATTATTCAACAAAACTGAAGGAAAACCTAATCTTGTTGTCAGCTGGTAGATCATTAAAAATGATTTTTGTTGATAGATCACCATGTGAATTTTAGCATGAAGCACTGACAGAGTTCAAAGAAGTTTGTGACATTTCTGTGAAAACAACTTTTCCATTCCCATCTCCTTATTTTATGAACTTTTCCTATGCTACCTTTCTAAAGGTGAAAAATAGGATAGAATTGATGTGTGCCTGGTTTCATTCTAGTAAAAATGATATTTACTTTTTAATAATGAACCAATTGAAGAAAACCTGTGTCATTGAGGGAGTAATTTCAAAAAGAAATTGCTTTTATGTTTAATAATTATCAACATTTGTAATCTAGGTATGCTGTTTTGACAAATAGATCACTACTACTAGTATTACTAACTCAATATAGAACACTAAATTTTAACCCTAGAGGCTTCAAATACAGGGGAAATAGATTCCATTGCTTTCTATTTGTATTCGTGTTTTTTTGTCAGAGAAGGGTTATGGTGCTGGAATAACAATGCTACTTTCAAGCATATAGCTGTATTAGGTAAAGTTATGTTGTAGAGGGGGAATTGACATAAGTTCGAGACAAAATATGAACAATGTAAAATTTAAAGAAGAGATCGTCCATGTTTATTTAAATGGATGATAGTTGTATATGTCTAAGTGTCACTCAGGTTTTATTGGATATGTTTAAAAGAGTGATGTGACATTATTTTAAAAGCCAACATATATAATTACCTGGAAATTTTACCCTCTTCAACTATTTCGATTTGTAATGACTACTTTAGATGTTAACTTAAAAAATATGTGAGGGGGTATCTAATTTTCAAAATTCTTTTGTAGTTTGTGAACAAAAAAGTTTAAACAACACTATCCTATGCTAAATCCCAACCTATTTACCTGGGGTTTTGCCATTTATGTCACTCTTGTCTGACATTTTTATTTTATTACCATAGATCAGGAAGCAAGCCTGAGTCGGTGTAGATTAACCACCCTTCTTTGGGCACTTAAATTGGCAATTTCTCACCTCTTTTCTCTGGTTCACACCTATCTCTCAGCTATTATGAAGTCCTCTGTTAAAAGTCTAGCCCTCCTTTAAGGCTGAACCAAAAGTCTGCCTCTCCTTTGTTATTGCCCATAGTTACCCAGCCAGAGAAATTGCTCTGTCCTCTGCACCTTTATAAGAACTAGCTCATACCACTTTATAGCACTTATCTGACACTACCTTTTAGATAGATTCTGAGCATTTTCCTTGCCGACATAATTATACTTGTGCTGATGTAGAGAAACCATGTCTTCCATGAGTTTATATGCCTTACAGTGCCAAATACAGAAAGCTCATTTATTAACTAGATGCACGATGAATTATATATATTAAAAGGGAAATGTTTTCAATTATATCAAAGCTCCTTTGATGTGGCTTTCTTGTAACTTCTGTTTTGAGAATCACAGGGGATATTGAAATCAGCTGAGTGTATATAGGCCAGTGAGGGAGATAGAGTGAGTCAATGCTGAAGAAGCCATACTGGGAAAAATATTTGATATAGCTAAATATTTTAGATAGCTAAATATAATGAGACTGCAAAGAAATGACATCAGGAAGAATTGAGACTAGAAAAAAACAAACCCAGAAGCATTTTCAATTTGGTATGCTACAAAATCAGGTAGCTGAGGAGCTGAGCCAATAGGTAAACAGCATCAAAAGGGTTGGAAGGAAGCAAGGGGCCTGGTCAACAGAATTTTTATTTTTTCTGATCCAGCTTGTAGGAATCCCATCTAAGAAGTGTATGGCTAGAACAGCTGTACCTTTAATTGTTTTATTACTTTTTTTTCACAGCATGAGTTCCAAAGTAATCAAATTACTTAGACAAATAGAAAGGGTTTTTTTCCATTCCATTTTCTCATAGATTTTTGTTTTGTTTAGTTCTTACTGGGGGATAAAATATTTCCCAACTTTTCTAAATTTTAAAATAGTGTTCCAAAGGACAGCTATCTATAATCTAGAACCTATGAGTTGTTTCATTCCTCAAATAGTGATTTTAATGGTCTCATAACACTTGAGCCAATGTGGCTCCCAGAAGCGGAAGTCCAGTGTCTTTTCAGCATTGTCTTCTGGGGAATCTATTAATGTCAGAGTTTGTGTTTTAACATGCCGAACCCAGGTTTCTGACATGGAGAGTATATTTTGGGAGCTAATCTGCCATGTGTTCTTCATTTTTCTGTTTTGGGAAGGGGGCAGTGATTATCTTACAGCTAATTTTGTTTGCTTGCTGATATTGCATTCTTGAAATGCGCTATATTTGGCAATTGATAGCAAAAATCCAAGAATTTCAACAGAAAATTTAATTACAGGAATAACTAAATTAGGCAAAATCTGGTGAGGAGTTTCCAGTAATTATATGACACAAAGAAGCAATAACAATTAAGTACCAAATTCTGAGAGAAAAAATTACTTTCAAAAATATATGTTAATGACGAAACTGAGTTATTCGTAGTGAGATGGATGGACCTAGAGACTGTCATACAGAGTGAAGTCAGTCAGAAAGAGAAAAACAAATACCGTATGCTAACACATATATATGGAATCTAAAAAAAAAGGTCAGAAGAACCTAGGGGCAAGACGGGAATAAAGATGCAGACCTACTAGAGAATGGACTTGAGGATATGGGGAGGGGGAAGGGTAAGCTGGGATGAAGTGAGAAAGTGGCATGGACGTATATACACTACCAAACGTAGAGTAGATAGCTAGTGGGAAGCAGCTGCATAGCACAGGGAGATCAGCTCGGTGCTTTGTGACCACCTAGAGGGGTGGGATAGGGAGGGTGGGAGGGAGGGAGACGCAAGAGGGAAGAGATATGGGGACATATGTATATGTATAACTGATTCACTTTGTTATAAAGCAGGAACTAACACACCATTGTAAAGCAATTGTACTCTAATAAAGATGTTAAAATATATATATAGATATAGATATATATGTTAATGAAAATCTGCCTTTCCTGGGCTATATAGAATTTATACTGAGATTTCGAGGTTTCTGAGATATGTACTTAACACAGAAGCACATGTTCTCCTCTTTCCCACTATGCCACTGCCGAAATAGAAGCCCAAGGAGAAAGATAAAGATATTTAATGTCTATTTATCTATCTATCTACCAATCTGTCCACCTACCTACTTAATCTATAGATGTAGAAATGCATGTATACGTGCACAGTTCTGTGTGTGTTCATGACCTTTTAGTTTAGATGATGGAACTAATAATATAAATCAAGATGTCCCATGCATTTGGATGTGACTAAAAAGTCACTTTTATAAAGGTCACACATCAAGATAGTCTTATTCTAATAATAACATACATTGGCTTAGCATGACTATGAGAAACCTTCTTTATATAAGGATTGATTCAGAAAGAATAAAATATTTATAGAAAACATTTTTATTAATTTAAAATAAAAATATTGGGGCTTTCCTGGTGGTGCAGTTGTTAGGAATCTGCCTGGCAATGCAGGGGACACGGGTTCGAGCCCTGGTCCGGGAAGATGCCACATGCTGTGGAGAAACTAAGCCCATGCGCCACAACTACTGAGCCTGTGCTCTAGGGCCCTTGAGCCACAACTACTGAGCCCATCTGCTACAACTACTGAAGCCCATGCGCCTAGAGCCCATGCTCTGCAACAAGAGAAGCCACTGCAATGAGAAGCCCGTGCACTGCAACGAAGAGTAGCCCCCGCTCACCACAACTAGAGAAAGCCCGCACGCAGCAACGATGACCTAATGCAGCAAAAAATAATTTTTAAAAAATTATATAAAAATTCTAAGAAGTAATAAAATAAAAATATCTCTACTGAATCCAGGGGTGGGGGGGTGCGCAGGGAGTAGTGTGCAAGGGGGGATCATTCTCTTATAATTTAGAATATGTGCTTTATTAAACAGAACAGTGTGAATAGGAATTGATATTCTCAAAGACGAATTATTTATTTAAAAGTTACTTATTGAGGGGCTTCCCTGGTGGCGCAGTGGTTGAGAGTCCGTCTGCCGATGCAAGGGACACGGGTTCGTGCCCCGGTCCTGGAAGATCCCACATGCCGTGGAGCGACTGGGCTCGTGAGCCATGGCCACTGAGCCTGTGTGTCCGGAGCCTGTGCTCCGCAACGGGAGAGGCCACAACAGTGAGAGGCCTGCGTACCACAAAAAAAAAAAAAAAAAAGTTACTTATTGAACATGTACTATGTGTTGGGTACTATTCTAGTGACTGAACAAAACTGACAAAATCTCTTTTTTGTAGCTTATATTCTTGGTGGAAGTTAGAAATAGGCAACAAAAAAATAAATACAACACATGTGCCATGGGGATAAATTCTATATGTAATATAAACCAGGATAAGGAGATAGTGAATGGTAGTTCCAAACAAATGTTCTTTTCTATGGGTCTGGACAGGGAAGGCCTCCTTTTGTTTCTGGGCAGAGTGAGAGAGAAAGCCCTGCAAATATCTGGGAGCCAAGATTTCAAAAGGAAGCAGGAGTGAGGCCACACCTGAGCCAGTGTTCTAGAAAAAAGCCGAGAGGCCAAATTGGAGTAGAGTGAGCAAAGGGGGAGGACCGAAGGAGATAAGGCCAGAGAGGGAGCCAGGGGAAAGATCACAGGTGTCTTGATGGATGTGGGTAGGACTTCGGAGTTTATTTGGCATGATCTGGAATCGCTGAAGGATTCTGAGCAGAAGAGTCTAATTCCTTGTTATGCAGAGAATAGACTATAGAGCAAAATGAAAGCAAGACACCTAAACAGGGGCCATTGTGACAATTCATGGGAATGATGAGAAGGCTGAGGGCCTTCTCAGGGTGAGCTCAGGGCTCATCTCAGGATGAAAGCAGTAAAGGTGGTAAAAAATGTTAGGATTCTGGATAGATTTTGTGAAAGGATAAAGAGAATATATTATTTATCCACCACTTCTGAGGAAAATAAGTCTCTTTTGAGGAATACTCATGATGAACTCTGACAAACAATGAATGAAATCAGTATGGCTACCCTGAGGACAGTGGCCATAAGAGAGATTTGAAGCAGAGAGGTTAGTTATGAGGTCACTGAAACTAACCTGTGAAAAATAATGGGTATTTAAATGAGGATTTTTGTGTTAAAAGTGGTAAGAAGTATCCAGATACTAGTATATTTTGACGTGGGTGCTGACAAAAATTCTAATGGAATGACTGTGAGATAAGAAAGAGTGAAATAAAAATCATGCCAAGAATTTTGGTTAGAGAAAGATCTTAAAATCTGGACAGATTTATAATCTCTTATCCTGAATTAGATATCTCTCCATTTCTCAAAGCTGGATGGCCTACAGGTTATTCATCACTGGTTCTTAACACACCTGAATGTTCAGTGATTTTCTACATATAATATCACTTTTGACCCTTGAAGCAAATGTGTAAAGTAAGAAGGAGAGATATTACTTTTTCAGTTTTAGAGATTGGGGGGGCTGCATGTCTTGCCCAAGGATACAGTTCTGTTAATAGGCAGAGTATGGATAAGAATGGGCAGACTGGGGCTGACCCCAATCTTAAAGACATACTGCCTCGAAAATTAACACTGTATTTACAGGATTCATGCTATCTGTAAAATATTAAACATCCTGCTAGGTATAAGCTTCACAAGGGCAGGGACCTTTGATTTGTTCCCTGATGAATCTCAATAGCCTGACCTCTTTTTAAAAGGGAAATTGTTTTCCTAGGGAAATTAAAAATCTTTTGTTTCTGGCTACAGGTTAGAAAGACTCAATACGTTGAACCGTGCTCTAATATCCTATATCCTGCTCTTTTATTATGATCAGTTATTCTATAATAATAATATTAGTGCTATTATTTATGAAACCAAAAGCTAGCTAATCAACAAAAATTCATGCTCTCCCTTTGGTAGATAGTCTGATAGATCGCTGCCCATCCAGGGACTATAATTCACATTTACTATTGCATCCAGGTATAGCTATATGGTTCATTCTTATCACTGGAATATGAGAAGCAATGGTCTGTGTCACACTCAGGCCTTGGCTCTAAGAAGCTGACAGGGCATCTCCATATAGTTTTTCCCATCTGCTAGCAGAACCACTTGATTGATAAGACTGGGACACAGATTTATCATTTAATAAGAATTGGAATGTTTCTGGGAAATGAACATCTACTGTTAACAAAATTGTTTTTAGTTATAGCCGCTAGTATTACCTAACAAAATTGGTACTGGAAATGGGGTTGTTGCTTTCAAAAAGCATAAATATGTAGGATTGACGTCAAGATTGGGTGGTGATAAAAGAGATATTAGAGGCTGAGGAATTGGAGATGCATGTTTTGCAGTGGCAGAACTTGTGATAAAATGTTGCCTGTGATGACTTTGAAGGTAGACCATATGCCTTCCAAGCCTGTGGCTCTAGGGCCAGAAGTTGGAAAACAGAATAGTATAGTTTGTATTTGCTGTTACTTGCTGCATTTTATAAGATAAGATAAGAAAGGGATGAATTCAGGCAAAACTTGACTGGGTTTTGAGAGCATAAATAAAAGGGAATAGATAAAATCCTGAAATCTCAGACCTCACAAGGGTTGGAAAAGCTTAAGGCTCTGGACACCAATTGGATGAGATAAGATTGAGAAAGTCTCATTAAGACTTCAACTAAACAGTTGGGCTCAGCTCTTAGTGAAGATAAAAGAACTTTGGCTGCCATTATTGACACATGGAATTCACTAGAAGAAAACAGATCAGAAGCCTACTAACTTTGAAAGAATTGTATTGACAAGGGAATTTTGATCCAGAGACTAATCAGAGAACTTCGATCATTGCCAGGGTAGAGGTCTTCACAATGCCTGCCTGGCAGGATTTCATGATTGCCGTGGACCAGGGATACCATGTGTTTCTATCATTCCCTTTTGCCAGTGGGAGTTTTTATGGTGATTGTCCTGTTCTTGCTGCACCATTGTATATTGGATATCAGGGGTGTGGAAGGAAGACAACTTGCTTTTTGATTCATAGGTTACCAGACCATGAGTTGCCGCATATGGATCTGATGGAGATGGCTGTGTATTTCTCAGAACTCCTAGATTTTGAGCTGGATGCTGTGACTGGATGGAACTTGGAATTACATATCCTGGGGCAGGGGTGACTGTGTTCTGGTGGGAAAGAAAAGTGCACAACGATATTTAATAGCCAAAGGTGTTGACTGTGACAGAGGTGGCTAGTGGTCCACATGGAATTTGTGTTTCCTCTTCTATACTGTTGGGTGACCACTAGAAGCAAGCTATTCCACCTTGAACTACACTGTGCAATCCTGTTTGCATCCAGGTGGATCATATGATTAGTTTTAGCTGATGGAATATCTATGGAGGTAATATTTGTCTGGGTTTTTAAAATAGTGACTGAAACTTTTCCAGCCTATTTCCCTTATTGCTTAGTTGGAACAAAGGATTCCAATCCTAGGGAATGAGTGGCCCACAGAATGGAAACAGCCTGGGTTCCTAAGTTACCATGGTGAAAAAAACTCCTCCAATGAGGGACACCTGAATTGGATAATATGCAATAAGCTTCTATTATGTTAACCCACGGAATCTGGGGACTTATTTGTTACTACAGCTAGTATTAGCATAATTAATCATTGATAATATGAGAACTACTTTTTATTAGGTGCCTACTATGTGCCGGATATACTAACAATAGTGTCATATATGCTAATTCTCGAACAACTCTTCAATTTAGGAATTATTCTTTTAATTTTCAACTGAACCTGAAACTCAAGAAAGATTTAGTTACTTGCCCAAGGTCCTAAGTTGGTAGGTGGCAGAAGGGGGATTCACACCTATGTATGGCAGCTTCCACTCTTGGTTTTAACTATAGTAACAGTATATTGCCATTTTTAGAAAGAAATGATTGACACAAATTACTGTGATTGAGGAATAATTTAAGGAGAGGATGGTTATTGTATTTTCTGAGAAAATTTGAATGAAAAGTACCTGCTAAATCTTATATATTTACATGATTTGTTAATACAGAATAAGGACTACTTAGGAACATACATGCTAGGACTTCCCTCGTGGCGCAGTGGTTAAGAATCAGCCTGCCAATTCAGGGGACATGGGTTCGAGCCCTGGTCCGGGAAGATCCCACATGCTGCCGAGCAACTAAGCCCGTGTGCCACAACTACTGAGCCTGCGCTCTACAGCCTACGAGCCACAAGTACTGAGCCCATGTGTCACAACTATTGAAGCCCACGAGCTTAGAGCCCATGCTCTGCAACAAGAGAAGCCAGCGCTATGAGAAGCCCGCACACTGCAACAAAGAGAAGCCCCTGCTCGCCACAACTAGAGAAAGCCCACGCACAGCAACGAAGGCCCAATGCAGCCAAAAATAAATAAATAAATTTAAAAAAAAAGAATGTACATGCTATTACTATTCTGTCTAGAATATTTAGTGATGTTAAGGTATTCTTCTTTACTCATGAATTCCCCTGCTTAATTTTTGTATGAATCTTATTCCAGGAGTCCTTAAATGGCTTCTCCTGAGATTTAATCTCCCCAGCAGTAAATGGGTCTGATTTTTAGGAATAAATCCTTACTGAAGAATAGACGTCCATGCAGAAAGACTTTTTTTTTCCTGCAGTGCTGTCATAATAGGTGCCTATTTTCATTCTTACTTTTCAAGGCTGGCCAAATTTCCTAATTTTTTTTTTCTCCTGTAGGTCTTGAAAAGTTGACTCATTCCCATAGGCTTGATCTGGGCAACTGACCATCCTACTTCAGGTTTTAAGGGTGGAGGCCAACCTGAGAGTCTCTGGAGCTCCCTGAAATGGGCTTCAGGCCTGAGTAGCAGCATGCCTCTTCCTCCCAGAACTGCAGATCTACACAAATCATGCCAAGGGTGCTTCCAGGGTTTGTACAGATAAATTCTATTCACACTCTTCTCTTCTCAGTCATCCCTGGCTGTACTCTGTGACTCACACTGCAGATAGACTCACCAGTGTAAATAAATTGGCTCTTAAACCTATAGCCTTCTTGGTTCCTTACTGTGATCGTTCCAGTGTTTCCAAAACGTATTGACAAGCAAGTAAAATCTCCTGCTGTTTTCTCTCTCTGTGAGTACTCTACTTGATATTTGATAGGCTAGCATTAGTAACTGAAAGTACAGAAATAGCATTCATTTTTTTAATGATTGTACTTGATCGTTTAAAAAAATTAGTAAAGAAGCTTGTCTTGGGACTTTTCTCACTTGGAAAATTCAAGTACATTTTTGGATTGAGTATAACATAGTTATGTTGCCTGATATTACAATACTCCTATTTCTTCTTCAAAGAGCTCTTTTTTGGCTTTCTGTCTAGTGTAAAGCTTTAAGTTTACCATCCATGTCTGAAGCTCTAGGTAGATTTGGAAAATCTGAATGTCTACCCTAGACAAAGCAATGTCTAGTTGCTTTGGAAATCAACAACAACAAAAAAGAGCATACCTGTCATTGAGGAACTCATTCTAAGGGGGACTACAAGCTGAACAATCATATAATAAAGCCTTGAAAGAAAAAGAACAGAACACATAGATGACCTACAGTAAACTCTGGTTAAATGACCGAGCTATGATACTTTCACAGAGGAGGAGATGTCGGTTAAACTGGGAATGTGTTGGAGGTGATAGGACAATGACCAGGAAGATCTCTTAGAGCAGGATTTCACCAAGTAAAGAGTAAGGAAAGTAGAAGATCCCAGGCAGAGGGAGCTGTTAAAAACTTGACTGTAGGGGCTTCCCTGGTGGCTCAGTGGTTGAAACTTGACCATAGACTTGCAGATGTTAAAATTCAGAAGCTATTTGTGAAGGAGGTAGGCTAGAGCACAGGGTGTATGTATCTGTTGAACAGTAGCAGGAAATGAGATTAGAAAAGTAGATTAAAGCCATATCATAAGTTGTATGAAAAATAAAGCAGAGTATAGAAGACAGCATAATGAAATGGAGAGCACAGAGTTATGGATAGAACAGGTTTTCTTTTTATTCTACTATTCCATTAATATGTTAATAACAGATTATAACTTGACGTTATAATAATCACAGTAATAACTGCACCACTATTATATTTATTTACCACTTTTTGGGGGATCTAATAGTCATATGTGGACTTTAATGAAATAGTTATGTTCCTCAACTGTTCATCCTCGGCTCTACAGAAATGAATATAGCCTATCCTTGCAACAAACCAACGGGAACACTTCAGAGAACAGGTGAAATATCACCTCACTGTCTTGTGTTTACTCACATGAGCTTCCCTCCTGCCTGTTTCTTCTTGATGGTCCTTGATATTCCTACAGCTGACTTTCTGATCTCATATGGAGCTTTAGAACCCCATCATAAACCCTACTTGCTCAAGTTTCTTTGACTGTGACTCTTTGGGACTTATCTGGTCAGAATTTAGAATCACTTTTGAGTTTTTTGTACTATAGGTATGGGTGGACGATGTTTGCAGCCCCCTCTCCCATCATGATGGACTTGTATTTGTATGTACAAAAATCATCCAAGGCACCTATATTAGTTTCCTGTGGCTTCCATAACATTACCATCAATCTGGTGGCTTAAAACAAGAGAAAATTATTTTCTCATAATTCTGGAGCCCAGAAGCCTGGAATCAAGTTTTTGGCAAGGTCACGCTTACTCTGAAGACTCTAGGGGAGATTCTGTTCCTTGCTCTTCCAGCTTCTGGTGGCTTCAGACATTGTTTGGCTTTTGACCGCATCACTCTAATCTCTGCTGCCATCTTCACACTGCTCCCTCCTCTTTGTTTATCTTCTTCTCTGTGTGGAATTCCCTCTGACTCTGTCTTATAAGCATACTTGTGATGGTATTTAAGGTCTACCTGGATAAAGATAATCAGGTTAATCTTTTAATTTTATGATTCTTAATTACATATAAAAAGATTATTTTTTCAAATGAGGTAACATTTACATGCTCCAGGGATTACAACTTGATATCTTTGGGTGGTTATTTTTCAACCTAAACCAGTAAGTTTGATTATTTTCATTGTACAGATGAGTAAACTGAGATTCAGAGGGATAAAAGTAATTTGCCAGTGGTTCAATAACTAATAAATTTCTTTCTTCTATAATATGTTCTTTTCCTTCATAAGTAACATGTATTAAGCTCTTACTATGGACCTGGTGTGTTCTTTCATCTCAACCCTTACAACATCCTGTAAAATATTTTTAACCCCATTTTATTTTTAAAAGCTCAGAATGATTAATTAAATTGAAAATGTAATAATTTACCCAGAATCATAGTCCTGCAGAGCTGAGATTTGCACAGAGGCCCATCCATTATGACTCTTAATGTTTCTCAATGTTTTTACTCGACTCTAAAATGAGAACCTGAAGTCACCTATTTCTAAAGTTCTATCTAGCTTAAAAAAATTATATTTATTTTGTGGGTTTAAAACATATTTTCCCCTTATGTACATTCTACATAAAATATATCTATAAGTATTTTCATATAAATTGGATGAAGGCAACTGCTTTCCTTTTTGCTTTTTTTTTTCCTAAGTGGAATAGCATATTATGATCCAGATTAATGTTTAAATAAAATCACCAAATCGTAAGGTCTCTTCTGTTATAAAATAGATATTATAAAAGCCCAGATATATCTTTTGGAAGTCATCTATTTTTCATTGGATTATGACATTTTTTTCCATTTTGCTACAGATGTTTGGGTGATAGACACATTTCTCCCCCCCATGTAGATCTTTTATACTTACATTCTGAGCTCAATAACTATTGAATCTGTATTAGACCACAAACCTTGGGGATACAAGACAAATAAAGGCATAGTTGTATACTTTAAGAAGTTCCTAATCTAGCTGAGCAACCAGGTACATCATTAAGTAAATCATTAGATAATCTGGTAAATGCAGTGATACAGATGTGTACAGCATGCTGCAGGGCTCAGAGGGATGGTTTAACCAAGCCAGGGGAAAGATCACCACAAATATTTTGTTTGTTTATGGCTGAAAGTGACTTCAAAATACTTTCTTAATTCCTTTGTTGTGAATGCTTGTAAATACTTATGAATTAGATCATCTTAATTTATGTGAAATAATACTGAACACCAAGCCAGATATGATTTGACCTATAAATTTTGATCAAATGTGAAAGACTAGCGACGCATAGTAACATTCAATGGTTTCATGATGTTTACTACTAGGACATTTTTTCTTGTATCTAACCCAAATCTCTCATGTCAATTTTCAAGTCAATTTCCTTTCCTTCAGTCCTTTGTGGATAGAGCTCACTAGGATGAAAAACTCATCATGTCTTCTTCCTTTCTAAGCATGCTCCCTGAGACTCCACTGTGACTCAGTATTTTTAAAAATATTCTTTTTATTTGTGCAAGATAGTTTAGTAAACCATTTCATACTTGTTCCTCCACTAAATCTTGAATTCATTGTAGCTTCAAATTAAGGCTGATACTTTCTGTGATTAAGTAATATAGTTTAGCATATAAATCAAATATTTGAAATGTATCATGAGAAATATTTGATTGGTAAAATATACATGATTTTATGGATGCTTTATTTAATTGATTTAGAATGAGCCATGGATTTTTAGGTAACAGAGGAAGGATTTATATTAGAAGGGCATCTTACTAGAATTATGACGCTGTTATTCAAAACCTAACTGATTTTTTTCGCAGACTAAATTGTCTCATATGACAGGTGCAAAAGATGTACTCAGATAAAACACAAAGTGACATGGAATAAGGTAATAATACATGATAAGCCTTGTATGTACTGTTTAAAACCTCAGTTTCTGAAATAAAAGAAACTATTAATAAAATTATTATTCTGCTCTTCTAAAATTCTTTGGAAATTGTTGCCCCTCCAGAATTCCATTGAATTTTCCCTGAAACTTACATTTAAAGTTAATGAAGGACCCTAGAGTTAGATATAGATTTTAATACCAGCAGTGAACTTGAGACTGTGTATGATTTTTCTTGCTATATTGTTTTCACTCTCAAAATCACTTGTGTGATTTCACTCTCAAAATCACTCATGTTGTTTTATACATGTGGGGACTCTGGGAATTAAATTATTTCATTAGACCTAGGAGTTTAGAAACTCAGATCAACATGTTAAAAATAAGTTACACATTGACACAGTTACCACAGACACTGTACGTGGTTATTATTTTCTTTGTTGGGAGAACAATTGAGGATCTCTCTGTTTTATGTGCTATCTAAAATTAAAAGATCCTTGATTTTTCTTTTAAAACTAAGAAAAAGATTCAGCTTAAATATATGTCATTTTAAATAGTATATTAAGGGGAATAACACTATCATTTATTAAATTCCTATTATATAAATTCTTGACATATATAGCTATGTATTTTATTCATACAGTACCAGTTAATACTTAAAACAACAATGCCTTACAGAAAATGGTACGTTTAAAAATCCTTTGCTTTTTTCTGCTGTGTAGAAAGATCCTTTCAGCTTTCCCAAGACTTGCCTACTATGTCAAAGTTCTCCATTCTTGTGTGGTGTTTGTGAGAAGAGAATTATTACTATGGAAGTCTCAGCAACTGAACATGGCTCAACTGTGTACTTTTCCTGAGAGTCTGTGTTTACTTTTTACCATTTGAGAATTATTATTTTTATTTGAAGTAGCCATCACAATGGAACCTTTAGCAGGATGATCACACAGGGTTTCCCCTGCTTTTCTCAGCTCTTATTAGTAAGTGTCGTGTTTCACAGGATCAACACAACATATGTATTCTGAGAATGTTATATTGCTGATTAAAAAACTCCTGGTTCTCCTAGGAAATGTACTGTCTTTGTCTTTGGAAATTTTCCTGATGTCCTGTTAAATATGGTTTTAAAAAATGAGGCTGGTCTGGGCTGAGTTTGGTTTAAGACCATGGATACAATGACATAATATGTGTGTGGGGGGAATTCCTTTCTTTGTCATTGTTATATATTATACCACTGGAGTTATCCTGTTTTTTAGCAAACTTGTATTTTGTTAGATGCATGTTGAGAGAACAGCAGGAGAAAAATGTTTCCAAAATGAATGGGTTTTGGCAAGCACATGACATGAATATTGTTACTTGAGAAGGAAAAACTGACTCTGATATTATTCTGCTTTTATGAGAGTCTCATTCTTCCTAGTCATCCTTTGTACGTGTTGAAGTAGCCTTGTCTGAGACATTGAGTGGAAACTTTGGGTCATAAAAAAACAAAAATTCCTTCCTCCACTTGTTAGATATGTTTATGAAGTAAAATTATTTGGTGGGCTGCTAGCTTTCATTACGTATAGCATAACTTAATTAAATGGAGATATGAATTTAAGTAACACTTGGGTGATTGCCCAGGTGTGAGGAATCCTTTGGGATTAAGGGTAGATGATACTGAATTCAGAATAAACTTTGTCAACTAAAAGGAGCTTTTAATTCTTCAGGATGCATTCCTAAATCGGGTTAGTAACTAGCTTGTCCTGTTAATAAACAAATGTCAATAGCTTCAGAGGTTAGCCTTGGAAAACAGCTCCCAAAATTTAGCACTCTTTAACACTGATCGAATCTTTTAAAGATTTTTCTGAAGCAGTAATTTCTGCTTCTTCCTCATTCCACGAAGTATTAAAGTTCCTTACAATGGAGGCATAATTATAGTTTTCTTGTCAATTCTGTCCTTGCCAAAGAATCAGTGAGATTTAAATGACAGTGGGGACAGAATCCATCTATGAGGCATGACCTTACTGAGTTTCTCCACATATGTGATTCTCTTTAATTTATGTCATTATATGCCCTCCATATCTTGTTTCTTATAGGCAGGAAAAAAAATCTGTGCTGTTTTTAAAGCAGCTAATTTGTTTTCCTCTCATTTCTTTTGGCTATTTTTTTTCTTGGAACAAAAAATAATAGCATACTAAAGAATTGTGTTTTGTTGAACCCAATATTTCTTGGTTTCTGCAATATCTATAGGAGGACCAGTCTGCTGGGTCCATAGCTCCTTTTTGATAAAAGATCTGTACTAAAAAAGTTTTTTTAGTGGTGGTAGTCAGGTGGTCTCTGTATGTGTCTAGGTTTAGGGCCAATTCGGATTTCAGTGTGAAGAGAAGAAATGCTGCTCTCTGGCATCAGTAAGCAACTTTTAGTAGATGTTTCAGTAGCTGCCACAGGGCAGCAGTACAGACTCAGCTGACAACGTAGCAGTGAAATAGATGCAGTTGAGGCCAATGTCAAAAAAAGATAGAACATAGTAGGGTTTGAACAGACAGTGATAGGGATATTTGAAGATACTATAGCAATGGTGGTAGCTAAAAATCTTCAGATAATGACTTATAGGAAAGCAATGCTTCTTGTGAAGCCTCCTATGCTTCTAATACTTCTTTTAAATAAATCTGTCAATGACTTGGGTCATTGTTAAAGTGTATTGCTGGAAGCCAATCATAGAAATAATCTTAAGAAACTCAGAGTAATAATTCCCACTTGTCCTCAAGGAAATTCCTAGTTTATTGTGCAGAGGTAAGTCTTCCTTTTTGGGGAGACCTGAGGAATGCCTGGTCCATACAAAACATTCCTTCTGTCTTTAGTAGGCCAACTTTCTTTAAAACCAGATGAGACTACATGGGCTGAGTTGAACAAGTGAAGCCTTGAGCTGCTGTAACAGGATTAGGCAGGAGGGTCTGATATACAGCTCTCTTCTCTGGGAACTAACCCTGGCGATTCAGGCCAAGCCCCGTGCTTTTGAGTGGGTGTCTGAGGACTGCTCTTTCTTGCTCCCTTCTGCTTCCATTTGTGTCTCCAGGGTTTTGTTTTGTTTTGTTTCCAACATTTGCACATCAGATCATTCCTTAGCTTATTCTGGTTATTTCTGGTTACTCACTGCTGATATTTCTTACCAAATCATTGTTTAGTCAGTGAAGGTAGACTGAAACATCTTTCATTTTATAGAAATTTAAAAAAGGTTGCTGACTTTCTTATTGTACCAATGATTATAATTAAAGGTTTCAAATTGTTTCTAAAGAAAAATACAGCAAATGAGTTTTGAATCTAGATATCTTTTGAATATTTTATTTTGATCATAGTACAGTTAATATAGCTATGTAGATATCATCATTATTTGAATATCAAAGTAATTTGAGGATATTATTAACGTGATGGTTAAAGACTCATGGAGTCTCAGAAATAGAAGCTAGTCATGAGGTTTTAAGATAGACCACTGCATCTTTGAAAAAGCTCTATCTTTAAAAGGTCCTTATTTCCTTTGAATCCAAACCTCTCTTTAAAACTTGGTACATTTATTCTAATTCAGTCTTCTGGAATACACAGAATTTATTAATCACATGATTATTTTTCAGATCTCTGAAATTTTCCTGTTCCCCCAGCATCACATTTTTTTTAAGCTAAACTACCTTATTTATTTCAACCATTCATCTTATGACATGTTTTTCAGAAACTTCATCTGTAGTCACTCCTAGAATCATTCTAATCTGTTATTTTCTCGAGATGTGTGTTATTCTTTGTGTGTCACAGAACTGAATGCCATACTTTAGTCAGTGTAATATCATGTCACTTGTTCTGGATATTCCACTTCTATTAATGCATCCTAACATTGCATTCATTTTGTTTGTTTGCTTTGGTTTTGGTTTTCAGGAGTGATACTAATATCGGCTCATGTTGAACTGAATTTTGTCTTTTACACAGAACATTTTTTGTTCAGTTGGATTTTCTTCATCTTGAAGAGATGTTATTCTGTTTTTTAAATATAATTTCAGAACTGGGTTTCTAATAATTTATTTACTTATTCATTTATTTATTCATTCAACAGCGCAGGACATAAAAATCTAAACCAGAAAGACAGTGCATTCTTTAACTCATGAAGTATTTATATTAGGTAAGTTTCATTTTGTTAGATTCATTTCATTATTCTAGCCCAGCAGTACTCTGTTCAGGGTGGCTTCTTTCCCAGGGGACATTTGGCGATGTCTGTAGACATTTCTGGTTGTCAAAACTGGGATGCAGGGGAGAAGTTGCTATTAGGATCTAGTCTGTAGAGGATAGGAATCCTACTAAACGTCTGCAAATTGCCACCAATGATTCCGAGTGCTTCGTGATACTCACACCCGTGTGTTGCCTCTTCCCACATGATACATGGCTGTCTTACGTAACTAAAAGGATACTGAAGAAATGAGGGATTTGTGATTTTTGAGGCCGGTCATGAAAGACACCTTGGCTTATGTTTTGCTCCTTTTGGATCATTTGCTTTGAGAAAAGTCAAATGCCATGTCATGAGGACACTTAAGAAACCCTATAAAGAGGTTTATGTCCTGAGGCCTCTTGCCAACAACCAGCACTAACTTTCCAGGCATGTGAGTGACCGCTTGGAAGTGGATTTCTTTCCTCAATCAAACCTTCAGATGACTGTAGTCCCTGCAGATTCCTGAATGCAAGCTCATGAGAATAAGAGACTCTGAGCCAGAGGAACACCCAGGTAATCTGCTCCCGGATATCTGACGCACAGAAACTGAGCCAATAAGTGTTTCTTATTTTTAAGCTGCTAAGTTTTAGGTTATGCGGCAATAACTAATACAACTGGCCTAACTATTCAGGTTAGAATCTGGCACAGAAGTATTCACTTTGTATTAAAATGGTTTAGTCATATTAAATTAAATTTGGTCACTGCCTCCACGTTTTCATTTTACGTAGAAAATGTTTCAGGTCAACCAACACTCTACTAACTGCTTCAATGTGTTTCTCAATAACAATAATCATGCCATTTACTAAGGTGTTATTATTGCTTAAAATTTCATTATGTTTTATGTGATGATGGATTTAAAGCAAAAATCCTACTCTTATGTTTAGAAAAATGTGGTTGCACTTTCCATGTTATTCTAACCATTATATCATGGTTATTTCAATACAAGTCTTATAAACAGACACTGAATGCCTTCTTCACTCTTATGAGTCCTTCTTGACTTATAAATTATTTCACCTTTCTTTTTCTTGGGATAGACCCAGGCCACAGTATGTACTATATATTAGAAATATGGGGTGCTTTTCTTTGTACTATAGCCAGTGGAATATATGTAATGCTTCTGAAATGGCTCATTACTTTAGAATTGTTCTAAGAACAAAATAAAACACATACCAAAAAAACCCCCAAAAACCCTAAACCCCATATATATCACCACAGCATAGATTTTTAGTCTTAGAAATAATCATCCCTTGACTCTATATTGTTATTTCTAAGAAGGTGTATGTTAACTCCAGAAAACGCCAAGAAACTAACTGAAACTATCAATGATAAATAACATGGGTAGCATTCTGACATTTCTTTCAAGGAGCTAGTCTTAATAATTAAGACATTAGTTTGAGTGAAAGGAAATATTTAGTATGTTCTAAAATAAAAATTTTCAATTTCTTTGCAGTCTTTGATTGCCATTTTGGCTGAGAATGGTGTGGGAGGGATGGATTGGGCTAAGCCAGGTATTTCATCCAGCCATCATGATTACTGGTACCGAAGCATTCACAATGTGCAGTATGGGAAAAGCTGAAGAGCTGAAAAGCTGCAAATGTTTACTTCTCCCACCCCAGAAAATGTGTCCCAGCCTTGATTCCTGGAGCATTCTACTTACGATGCTGCAGCGGCTTTGTCCTAGTCTGCATGATTGGAAGTAGATCCATAATGCAGCATCAGCACTCATTCTTTAGTTACTACTAGTAATACAACACCAAGAAAATAGAAAGAACCATAAATGGCAGGACAGCTGTCTAATGAGGTGAAGGTTAAGGAGTGTTAAACTGTGCTAGACATTTCTATTTGCTGGCATTAAATTATGCTGTCTGTTCTAAGAGCTCTCCCCATGAAATGCTGATGTGCTGTGTTGTTCTTGGGCAATTTATGAAATCTAAGAATGGCCTGCATGCCTATCTTTCTGGGAAGTGAGCTGCTTGTGCCCTGTCAATAGCCTCTGCATAGTAAATCACGATTAACAGCAGTCCAAACAATCCACCTTCCCCACTTGCCCCTTTCACAGACCCCACAGTCTTCTTCTTTCCACTCAGCCATGACTTGTAGTATTGGTGGTTCACATATCCCTAAGACAACATAGAGTCTTGTACAGGTGTAGAAACAGATTTCTCCTACCACGTTCTTACTTCTTCACCATGGACCTGAGTAAAGGGGAGAATAGCTTGGCATGTCTTTATTTTCTACTGTATCATGAGCAGGAGACGAGAGAAACACTCATCATTCCAATGAGCAACTTAATGCCAAGTGAGTGGAGGTTATTCTGTCACTCAGTGTATATGTGTTGAACCTCCATACTATGTCAGGTACTGTGGATATAGTGGTTAAAAAGATATGCATGGCCACTTCTTTTTTAAAAGTTTCAAGATGGTGGAAGAAACATATTACAAGTCTAATAGGTATCAATACTATGAATGGAAAAATTTAGGATGCTATGGGAGTAGTTGTCAAGGGGCAAAACACAGGCCAGGGGATTCTAGCTTACAGATATTATGAAATCAAGTGCTACCTCTTTTTTTGTTATTGTTTGTGTTCTTTTGGTTTTACATGTACATGGGAATCACAGTGACATAGTGACATGATGAACAGGAATATGCTAATTGACATGGTTTACATGAGACTTTGTAATGACAAAGAATACTGTCATCTGTTTGGAAATGTTTACCTGAAGCAAGAGGCAGTGCAGCGTGCTTCCAGTATCAGTTTTAGTAGTGATTCTCAATCTTGGCCACACATTAGAATTACCTGGGGAGCTTTTAAAAATCCTAATGCCTAGGCCACCCCCAAAGACAATTAAATAAGAATCTCTGGGGGTGAGACCCAGACACTGCTGCTCTTTAAAACTCCCCAGGTGATTCCAAAGTGCAGCCAATTTAAGAACCACTGAGTTACATGCTTCCTAGGCTTTCCAAAATTCCCCACAAGGACCCACAGCTGCCAATTTTACCACTTTTGGAGAAAAAAAATAACCAGGTGCAAGAAGCTCTTTGCTATCCTAGAGTTTTAACTTCATGTAAAAAAATTAAGTATAACTAAACAGTAAATGCACAGATCTTAAGCGCAGAGTTCTGTGAATTTTCACAAAGTATATACTCATGTAACCCACACACCAATTGAATATGGAGCATTGCCATCAACTAGAATGTTCCTAGTGCCCCTTTTCGTTCTTTGCCCTTCCCAGCTACAGACAAGAAGTGTTTTAATTTCCATTCCATAGATTAGTTTTGGCCGTTCTTGGACTTCATAAAAATGGAATCACACAGTATGTACCCTTTTGTTCTGGCTTGTTTCCCTCAGCATAATGTTTCTGAGATTCATCTGTGCATCAGTAGTTTTCTCCTCTTTATTGCTAAGTGGTATTCCATTGTATGGGTATACAGTATAACCCACACTTGTGTATCCATTCTCCTGTTGGCTTGGCTTTTCTCCAATTTTTGCTAATATGAATAAACCTCCAATTACATTCTAGTACAGGTGTCCATGGACATGTTTTTTTATTTTATTTTCACTCTTCATAGCTAAGAGTGAAGCTGTTGGGTCATGGAGTAGTTGTATACTTAACTTGAAGAAAGTACCAATTTTCCATAGTGGTTGTACCATTTTATACTCCTGCCAACAGTGAATGAGAGATCCAGCTGCTCTGTATCTTCTCCAGTATTTGGTGTTGTGAATTTTTTTAAATTATTGTTTTAATTTTAGCCATTCTCTTGAGCATGTAGTGGTAACTAGCTATGGCTTTATTTGTAGTTCCCTGATGACTAACAATGTTGGACATCTTTATGTGTGTTTATTGGCTGTTTGTCTATACTTTGTGTGTGTGTGTGTGTGTGTGTGTGTGTGTGTGTGTGTGTGTGTGAAGTGTCTGTCCAAAACTTTTTCCCATCTTGGTATTTGATGGCTTGTCTTTTTAGTATTTTTTATGAGTTCTTTATATAATCATGATATGAGTCATTTTTCAGAACACATGTCACAAATATTTTCTTCCAGCCTCATACTTGCTTTTTCACTTTCTTCATGGTGTCTTTTATTGAACAGCATTTTTTATTTTGATGAAGTCTAGTTTATAATTTTTTTCATTTCTGGTTATTGATGTTCTTGTGTGTCTAAGAAATCTTTGCTTATCTCCAGGATATAAAAATATTTTCCCATGTTTTCATTTAGAAGCTTGATATTTTTAGCTTTACAGTTAGGTCTGTAAGCCATCCCAAATTTGGGCTATGGTATTAAGTATGAATCAAGTTTCTATTTTTTCTTTGTCTAGTTTTCAGTGGTCCAGTGCCACTCATTTAAAAAATTCTTTTTTTCTATTGAATTACATAGGAAGTTTTGTAAAAAAATTATTTGACTATATATGTATGCTTCTATTTCATCTCTATTTTGTTCTACTGCTATATTTACCTGTCTATCCTTATGACACATTGTATTGATTGCTATAACTTTATAACATCTTGAAATCAGGTAGTACGAGTTTTTCAACTTTGTTCTTCATTTTCAAGATTGTTTTCACTACTTGAGATCATTAGATTTTCATATAAATTTTAGAATAATCTTGTCAGTATCTACAAATAAGCCTGTTGAGATTTTGATCGGAGTTGCACAGTGAATAGTTTAGGAAGAATTGACATCTTTATAATATTGAATTTTCAAACAATATTAAATCTTCTAAACAATTCTTTTGTATCTTTTGCTAAAATAAAGTAAATTTTATTTATTTATTTTTAATGTTATTCTAGATGGAATTAATTTTTTAATTATGTTCTATTTGTTTGTTGCTTGTATATAGAAATACTCAGATCTTTGTATTTGACTATATATTCTGAGACCTTGATGAATTCACTTACTGCATTTAGTAGGAATTTTGTTTGTCATGAAGATTCCTTTGGATTTTGTATACAAGAGGGAAGCTGGGGTGAAGTGAGAGTAGCATAGACCTATATGCGCTAGTTAGCTAATGGGAAGCAGCAGCATAGCACAGGGAGATCAGCTCAGTGCTTTGCGATGACTTAGAGGCATGGGATAGGGAGGGTGGGAGAGAGGCTCAAGAGGGAGGGGATATGGGGATATATGTACACTTTGTTGTACAACATACAATTATATCATCTATAAATATAATTTTACTTATTTTTTCTGATATTTATGTCTTGTTTCTTTTTCTTGCCTTATTTCTTTGAGTAGACCCTCACATGCAACACTGAATAGAAATGATGTGAGTGCTTTTCTTTCATTGTTCCCAATTTAGAATAAATATTTTACCATTTCACCACTAAGTATCATGGTAGCTGCAGGGTTTGCAGATTCAGTTCCTTTTATTCCTAGTTTGCTGAGAGTATTTTAAAACTCATGAATATATGTGAGATATATACTTGTTTGTATCTATTGAGATAGTCATATGATTTTTCCTCTTTAATCTTATAAAGGTTTGTTTTATTAGTTTTATTTTTTCACAGGTTTAAGCTCCCTACTTTATAGCTCTGGGTTTTGCTTGTTTTCTCACAAAAGGAATTAAGTAGTTAAAAATAAAAACAAAACCTGTGTGACTGCATGAGTTGAACTTCAACTTCCCAGATAGTAAGCTTCCCAGCAGGACCAGTCTAAGGTCCTTCCCATGCATATTAGACTTCCCATACAGTCTAATAAGAATGTATGAAACTTTTATTGTTTCTAGACTTTTTGATAATGGCCACTCTGACCAGTGTGAAGTGATACCTCATTGTAGTTTTGATCTGCATCTCTCTAATAATTGGTGATGTTGAGCATCTTTTCATATGCCTCTTGGCCATCTGTATGTCTTCTTTGGTGAAATGTCTATTTAGGTCTTCTGCCCATTTTTAAATTGGATTGTTTGTTTTTTTGATATTGAGCTCAAATGATGGAAAGGGTGTGTTGAAAAGGGAACCCTCCTGCACTGTTGGTAGGAATGTAAACTGATACAATTACTATGGAGAACAGTATGGAGGTTCCTTAAAAAACTAAAAATAGAACTACCATATGACCCAGCAATCCCACTACTGGGCATATACCCTGAGAAAACCATAATTCAAAAAGAGTCATGTACCACAATGTTCATTGCAGCACTATTTACAATAGCCAGGACATGGAAGCAACCTAAGTGTCCATCAACAGGTGAATGGATAAAGAACATGTGGCACATATATACAATGGAATATTACTCAGCCATAAAAAGAAATGAAATTGAGTTATTTGTAGTGAGGTGGATGGACCTAGAGTCTGTCGTACAGAGTGAAGTGAGTCAGAAAGAGAAAAACAAATACCGTATGCTAACACATATGTATGGAATCTAAAAAAAAAAAAAAAGGTACTGATGAACCTAGCGGCAGGGCAGGAATAAAGACGACGTAGACATAGAGCATGGACTTGAGCACACGAAGGGGAGAGGGAAGCTGGGGTGAGGTGAGAGTAGCATAGACCTATATGCGCTAGTTAGCTAATGGGAAGCAGCAGCATAGCACAGGGAGATCAGCTCAGTGCTTTGCGATGACTTAGAGGCGTGGGATAGGGAGGGTGGGAGAGAGGCTCAAGAGGGAGGGGATATGGGGATATATGTATGCATATGGCTGATTCACTTTGTTGTACAACAGAAACTAACAGAGTATTGTGAAGCAATTATAGTCCAATAAAGATCTATTTAAAAAAAATAAAAGAATGTATGAGACTTATGAATGGGCTATCCATTTTATGGAGAATCTATTTGGACAAACTATGACTTGTGCTAGAAAATATACCATACCTGAGAAGAAAGTTATATTCAAAGCAAAGATTCATAAATAAAATATCAAAGATATTTAAATGAACCATTTGTCTCCTTTCTATTTTCAGCTCTCCTTAATCCACAGTCTGTGTATCATGGTCTTCGGGAATCTAGAAATGCTACTGAAATGTTCAGTAGTTAATTTTTAGGACATTTGCATTTAAGACATATAGATTTCATCAGATTATCAAAGATATCTATGACCCCAAACAGGCATAGAGCACTTTCCTAGAAGATTCAAATCTAGTCTAGGAGACATTGATCTTTTTTTTTTTTTTAATAAATTTATTTATTTTTGGCTGTGTTGGGTCTTTGTTGCTGCACGCGGGCTTTCTCGCAGCGAGTGGGGACTACTCTTTGTTGCGGTGCATGGATTTATTGCCGTGGCTTCTCTTGTTGCGGAGCACAGGCTCTAGGTGCGCGGGCTTCAGTAGTCGTAGCACGTGGGCTCAGTAGTTGTAGCTGGCGGGCTCTAGAGCGCAGACTCAGTAGTTGTGGCGCACGGGCTTACTTGCTCTGTGGCATGTGGGATCTTCTCGGACCGGGGCTCAAACCCGTGTCCCCTGCATTGGCAGGTGGATTCTTAATCACTGTGCCACCAAGGAAGGCTGTGGAGACAGTGATCTTGATTAATGCAAATCAAGTGTCTTCAGGTGTCCTAGCTTATCACTCCACTCTTTGGAATTATTTTAGGTAATAGTAACATAATAGGGGGAAAGGTAGGCTTGATTTAGACTTAAAATTGTCTTAGTTCTCTGTTATGCATTCTTACTATAGACAGAGAGGAGCATCTGTCACTGAATATAAAGTCCCCAAGAGGGTCCCCTTGGCCAGAGGGTAGCAGAAGTAGAAACCTTCATACTGATTCTTGTGGAGGAGTTATGAAATTAAGCTCAGTGCTCATCTGCTGCCTTCTTGATCTGATGCTCTACCCTTCATCATTTAGCCTTATCAGAGCCTCATCATTATTGGTTCCTATTTGCAGCGTTTGCTATGAAGTTTTAAAAGCCATTTCCTGGGAGCATTTAAAAATTTCTAAGTAAATCACTGATAAAATGTTTTGAAAGTATACAATATTTATTTTCTTATTTTGACTAGTATGATAATTTTATTATATTTTAGATATGTTTATTTAAATCTTAGAAATACTGTAAAGATATCATCCAAAGAACTTTACCAAATTCTTAGGAAGATTGATTTACCAATTTGAGCCTCCCTGCCCCCACACCCTGCCTTTTTTTTTGTTTTTATCTAGTTTTAGAATCTAAAGCTTACTCCATCTCCAAAGGTCTCTTATAATGTCTTTTGTTTTATATCAAGAGAGAGAAAGACATTAGGTGATTCTTCTGTTTTTTAATCTGATCCTGAATCTGAAGGATAGAGAATAGAATATGAAAGAGTTTAAAAATAAGATCTATTAAGGAAAAATAAAAGAGGTAATGAATGGCTTTTAGGGAAATAATACAGATGAAATGTCAATAAATAGCATTTTCAAATAGGTGAAAGCAGTTAAGATGACAAGTCGAAAAACAGGACCTAATAAACTATTTTATATTGCAACTTCTTCTAAGTAATAATTTTAAACATTAGCAATTGGCATTACAGTACCTTTTTCTGCATCAGAAATCAAAGGTTCCTATTAAAATAACAACAACCAGAGACAAGTAGATAACAAGGTGAGACCACTGACTGCCTAGGATATTAGGCATTTCTTTTATCTTTTTCTGCTATTCTAATTATCGTTTTATTTACTATTGGTCTATGACAGTGATTCTCCTTTGAAGAAACAAAAGCAGATAGATATCAATGTTCATAATGTGAGAATAGATCATAGTAACTGACCTCCTTTTAACCTTTGGCTCCTGCCTTTAATGTGTAAATAAAACTGGAGAGAAACAGGATCTTTGGTATTTTGGTAACAGAGGATAGGTTCAGACAATAGGAGATTCCTTTTTCCAACTGATTTGCCTAATGTTTCACTAATGGGTGAATGAAATGCCATTAGTGTGAGAGGAAACAATAACAAGCTCTCTTAGCTTTTGTAAATCTACAGTAAAAGTCTAGGATAAATAAGGTAATGGATGAAAAACTGATGTGGGGACAGGTAAACACAAATGTAAGGTATTATTATTTCAAGCCTTAATATTATGGATTATAATTGTAGAGACAACCTGTAGTAAAAGATGTATACTTTCAAAGTAAATACTTTAGTTTCTATGTGGCCTATTTTGTCACATTTTAAAGAAGACATTGTTAACCTGGCCACAAAAATAAGAAAAATAAGGCTTCCCCCAAATTTAACAGAACCAGGAGTAAATGAATTATATGCTGATATCAATGCAGGTATTCATAATCAGTTGGCATTAATTTGTATTCAAGAATTAGAAGCCATCATCAAATGTAGAGCAAAAACTTATATATTGCTAAAGACATTCAGGACAGTCTTTCTTTACTTGCATAACTTGCTGAAATTATAAAAGAAATTCAATTCTATGAACTTTAATCAAGTCACATGTAGAGTCCATACAATATCCATCTCCACCAACTACTTTTGCTGTCTGTTTCTGCCAAATAATAAATTCTACGTCATCTACTGAAGTGTGAGAGAATTTATGTTCTCATGACCACCAAGAGAGAGTCTTGATAGTGTCAGAGGTCAAATACTTATGTCAGAAAGACTTTATTCAGTAGCAATAAAAAACTGACTAGGCATCAATAAAGCCCTATGGGGCCATATAAGAAATGTGGGTTTTTGAGTTGACATATATGTAGATTAAGCATTTATGTTTCACAGAGGCATTGAGATATTATAGTCAGCAGTTTTCTTTCCCAGCATGTTTCTCATGCCTTCTTCTCCAAGAAAAAACTTCCATTTGATAACTTACATATAATCCGGAAAGTATCAAAACACAGGTGTTTTTTTTTCTTTCTTTAAGGAGAAAAAAATTCTGAGCAAGCAAGTTAGAAATGTATATACATCATCAAGTTGAGTGGGCTGGGAAATATCATTACATGGTTATCCAGGGACACTGTACTCGTTAAAAGACTATAGTAAGTCAGCTGGAGTGGTATGTCTCAATTATATAAGATTTTTATGTTAGGTGTAGTATTTTTACTTAATTAAAACCAACAAATATTAATTGGCAGCTACTATATTGATAGTTTAAGTCAGAAAAATCTTCACATGAAATCATCTGGGAGCTTGTTAGAAATGAAAAAAAATAAATGAGACATTATCCCAGATCTGTTGAATCAGAATCCACACATTAACTGGATCCCTAGTTGATTTGTATGCACTAAAGTTTGAAAATCAAGGCTTTCAACTTTATTTACATTGGAGGAGATAGTCAAACTTCCTACTCAACTCTCAAACCTTCCTTATCAAGTTAGTTTGTGGCAAAATTTGGAGAATTGGTACAACTTAGTTACTTTTTTTTCAGCTTGCCCTATTTCAAAAGGGAAATGAGACCTTAGGGAGTAATGAGCTTTTATTTTGTAGAAAAACAAGGGTTCACCAGCAGAGCAGAAGAAGGTAGAGACCCAAAGGTCAGAGAAAATTTGTGCTTACTTCCTAGACCAGTTCTTAGCCGCACGATTCATCATTTGGATTAAGAGCATATTTCTGCACACTCTGGTAGCTCAGGCAATCCACAGTGTAAGAACTGATTGTGGGCTAAACTATCATTTGTAAATTGGTGATTTGAAACTTTGAATGTATTTTCCCATAGAAACAGTGTTACACTCAGTGGGTAGGTTTCCAGGCAGTCTGCAGAAAACTGTTTAATTTGTACCAAGAAATAAAATACTGGGAGGCACTGGGGAAAAACAAACATATTAGAATGGTACATACCCAGGTTCAAATTTGACTTAACTCTCCAACTCTTCAATTTGAGCAAGTTATTTAACGTATATATCATCTGTAAAATAAATGTAATAATAATTTCCTCACAGCATTTTTTTTTTTTTTTTTTGCGTTATGCGGGCCTCTCACTGCTGTGGCCTCTCCCGTTGCAGAGCACAGGCTCCGGACGCACAGGCTCCGGATGCACAGGCTCAGCAGCCATGGCTCACGGGCCCAGCCGCTACGCGGCATATGGAATCTTCCCGGACCGGGGCACGAACCCGCGTCCCCCGCATCAGCAGGCAGACTCTCAACCACTGCGCCACCAGGGAAGCCCCTCACAGCATATTTGTAAGAGCTGAAATGTGTATTAAGTTACTTGCTGCTGAATTAAATAACCTGAATGACTGGCCACATAATAAAAGTTGAAAAGACATTTGCTGTACAATTCTGGTGAATACAGATTAGGACACTTGTTCCATGGAGAAAGAGGGTGAGGATCTCAGGGAAGACAAAATGATGCCTTGAAAACTGAGGGAGTCTGTATGTGGAGTTAGAAATTGGGGAGGATGTGCTATGTGGCATGTGTGTGAAATAAGTTGGGGGTACAGAGGAAAGACGAGGGAGTTCAATGGATTTGGGCTAGAGACTAAGAAAAGAAAAATACTGCTTGCATTTGCCTTTCTTTTCCTTCCTCCCTTGTCTCCATCTACTTTGCTATTGCCAGCCTACACCAAGCATAACAAAAGTTCAATAAGGAGCAAGAGCTAGAGTTGGCTGGGAAGCATCACAGTCTCCATTATGGTCCGCAGGAGCCAGGAAGAAAGTGGGGAGAGGGAAAGTAACTGTAAGGGTAGAGCAGGGAGGGGAGGCCAATGTTTGTGGCCTCTCCACTACCAGCAATGAATATCCTTATGTTGAACACTATAGTACTTTAGATGACAAAGGCTTAAGGTTGACAGAGGTAATATATGTGCTACTTTCTTAATATCAGATATCACTTTGTAGTGAAGAGTCAATCTAACATTCTACTTCAGTATGGACTGTAGGTGGACGTGGACCAGGCATTATATTGGGTTTCATCTTGATTTTTAATAGTCACATTTTATTTTCTGTTAGCATTTTGGGGGCTATTTTTTGTTGATGTTGTCATTTTAGCAAACCCAAATTGAGTCTTCACTCACAAAACCAAGTGGAAAATTGAGGCAATTATCTTAATATTGACAGTCTTGCAGTCAGGATTTTGGTCAAAATAGAATGTATTTGTCTGATTGTTACTTGATATTTTCCTTTATTTTCTCTTAGGTGTTGTCAACTCATATTTCTTACCTCAGGTTGTTCTTCAATAAATGATGGTATTTTTGTTGTCCTCTCATAGAAACACTGAAAGTGTGATACATTATTTTGTGACACCATAACATATTCATGATAATAATTAGAGATTGCACTCAGATAGTGTATTAACATTGATGAAGCACTTCAGCATACATTTCTATTATTTGGTGTGTATTATTACTCTGTGAGGTAGGCTGGACAGGTATCATTTTCTTCTTTTTTGTCTACAAGGAGAACTCAGAAAGGTTTAGTGACTCACCTAAGGTTACACTGCTGTTCAGTGGTGGGTTGAAAACCCAGATTTTCTGTTTCTGGGTCCAGTACTCTTTCCACATTCCTTTTCAGTGTTTCCACCCTGTTTTCTGTGGACCCCTGCAGTGTGATCCACAGATACCTCACTACCTGCAATCATCATGTTGTATGTTACATTCCTAGTACTTATTTACCACATAACTGGAAGTTTGTATTTTTTGACCATCTTCCTCCAATCTCCCCTCCCCACCATCCTCTGCTTCTGGTAACCACAAGTCTGATCACTTTTTCTATGAGTTTCTTTGTTTTGTTCTTTTTTAGATTTCCTATATAAATGAGATCATACAATATTTGTCTTTCTCTGTCTGAGTTATTTCATTTAGCATAATGCCTTCGAAGTCTCTCCATGTTGTTGCAAATGGTAGGATTTCCACGTTGTTGTGATTTGCTTGGTTTTTTTTAATGGATGACTAATATTCATTGTGTATATGTGTCACAACTTCTGTATCCATTGATGGACACTTAAATTGTTTCCATGTCCTGGCTATTGTAAATAATACTGCTATGAACATGAGGGCGCAGCTATCTTTTCGAGTTAGTGTTTTTGTTTCTTTTGAATATATTCCCAGAAATGAAATTGCTGGATCATATGGTAGTTCTATTTTTAATTTTTTGAGGATCCTCCATACTGTTTTCCACAGTGACTGTACCAATTTACAGTCCCACCAACAGTGCACAAGGATTTCCTTTTCTCCACATCCTTGCCAGCATTTGTTATCTCTTGTCTTTTTTATGGTGATCACTCTAACGGGTGTAAGGTGGTATCTCACTGTAGTTTTAATCTGCATTTCCCTAATGACTGGTGATATTAAGCATCTTTTCAGGTACCTGTTGGCCTTTTGTATATCTTCTTTGAAGAAATGTCTGTTAAGGTCCTTTGCCCATTTTTTAATTAACATGATTTTTTTGTTTTGTTTTGCTATTGAGTTGTATGAGTTCTTATATATATTTTGGATACTTACCCCTTATCAAATATATGGTTTGCAGATATTTTCTCTCATTCTGTAGGTTGCCTTTGACGCTGTTAATTATTTCCTCTGCTGTGCAGAAGCATTTTAGTTTGATGTAGTCTCATTTGTCTAATTTTGCTTTTATTGTCTGTGCTTTTGGTATCATATCCAAGAAATCATTGCTAAGGCCAAGACCATGTCATTGTCACAAAGTTTTCCCTTATATTTTCCTTAAGGAGTTTTACAGTTTCATGTCTTATGTTTAAGTCTTTAATCCATTGAGCTAATTTTTGTGTATGGTATAAGATAAAGGTTGAATTTCATTCTTCTCTATGTGGTTATCCAGTTTTGCCAACACAATTTGTTGAAGATACTGTTCTTTCCCTATTGTGTATTATTGGCACCCATGTCATAGATCAGTTAATTACATATTCATGAGTTGATTTTGGGTTTTTAAATTCTGTTCCATTAGTCTATACATCTATCTTTAGGCCAGTACCATACTGTTTTGATTACTATAGCTTTGTAGTATATTTTGAAATTGGGACTTAAGATGTCTCCAGCTTTTTTTTCCTTTCTCAAATTTGCTTTGGCTATTCAGTCATTTGTAGTTCTTGAACTTTGGGATTGTTTTTCTATTTCTGTAAAAAATGCCTTCAGATTTTGATAGAGATTACATTGAATTTGTAGATCACTTTGTGTAGTATGAACATTTTAAGAATATTTATCCTTCCAATCCATGAACACAGGATGCATTTTCACTTATTTGTCTCTTCTTTAATTTCTTTCATCAATGTTTTGTGGTTTTCAGCATACAAATCTTTCACCTTCTTAGTTACATTTATTCCTAAATATGTTATTATCTTTGATGCTATTGAAAATGGCATTGTTTTCCTAATTTCCACTTTAGGCAATTCACTTTTAGTGTATAGAAGTGTAACTGATTTTTGTATGTTGATTTTTTTATTCAGCAACTTTAGTGAATTTGTTTATTTGTTCTAAAAGTTTTTTGAGGCAATATTTTGGGTTTTCTACACATAAGATCATGTCATCTGAAAACATGGCTCTTCCTTTCCTTTTCCTGATCTTAAAGGAAAAGCTTTCAGTTTCACCATTGAGTATAATGCTAACTGTGGGTGTTTCATACATGGCTTTATTATGTTGATGTGATTTCCTTCTATGTATAGTTTGTTGAGAGTTTTTATGAAAGGGTGTTGAATTTTGTCAATGCTTTTTTTCATCTTTTGAGATGATCATTTGATTTTTATCCTTCATTCTGTTAATGTGGTGTATCACATTTACTGATTTGCATATGTTGGACTATCCTTGCATCCCAACAATATATCTCACTTTGTCATGATGTATGAACCTTCTAATGTATTGTTGAATTTGTTTTGCTAGTATTTTGTAGTGGATTTTTGCATCTATATTCATCAGGGATAATGGCATGTAGCTTTTTTTTTTTCTTGTGGAGTCTTTGGCTTTAGTATCATGGTAATGTTGGCATCATAAAATGAACTAGAAAGTGTTCCTTCCTCTTTAATTTTTTGGAAGAGTTTGAGACAGACCTACATGAATTCTTCTTTAAATATTTGGTAGAATTCACCAGCGAAACCATCTGGTCCTGCAGTTTTCTTTCTGGGGAGGTTTTGATTACTGATTAGATCTCCTTATCTGCTATTGGTCATTTAAATTTTTCTATTCTCGATTCAGTTTTAGTTGGTTGTATGTTTCTAGAAATTTATCCATTTATTCTAGCTTATTAAATTTGTTGATGTATAATTGTTCATAGTAGTTTCTTATGAACTTTTTTTTATTTCTGTGGCATTAGTTGGAATGCCTCCTTTAATTTCTGATTTTTTTTTCTTAGTCTAGCTGAAGGTTTGTCAATTTTGTTGATCTTTTCAAAAAGCCAATAATTAGTTTTTTTTATTTTGTTCTATTGTTGTTCTATTCCCTATTTTATTTATTTCTGCTCCAATATTTATTACATATTTTCTTCTAAACTTAGGCTTAGTTTGTTCTTTTTCTGTTTCCTCAGGGTGTGAAATTAGGTTGTTTATTTGAGATCTTTCTTCTTTTCTTTTAAAATTTATTTTATTTATTTGTTTATTTTTAGCTGCGTTGGGTCTTTGTTGCTATGCGCGGGTTTTCTCTAGTTGCTGCGAGTGGTGGCTACTCTTCATTGTGGTGCACCAGCTTCTCATTGCAGTGGCTTCTCTTGTTGCGGAGCATGGGCTCTAGGCACGTGGGCTCAGTAGTTGTGGCTTGCAGGCTCTAAAGCTCAGGCTCAGTATTTGTGGCTCACGGGCTTAGTTGCTCTGTGGCATGTGGGATCCTCCTGGAGCAGGACTCGAACCCACGTCCCCTGCATTGGCAGGCAGATTCTTAACCACTGTGCCACCAGGCAAGTCCAGAGATCTTTCTTCTTTTTTAATGTAGGAATTTCATTACTATCAACTTCCCTCTTAGTATTGCTTTTGCTACATCCCATATATGTTTTGGTGTGCGTGTTTTCACTTTCATTTGTCTCAAGATATTTTCTGACTTCCCTTTCAATTTCTTCTTTGACCCATTAGTTCAGGACTGTGCTGTTTAATTTAAACATATTTGTGAATTTTCCAGGATTTTTTCTGCTATTGATTTTAATTTCATTCTGTTTTCATTGGAAAAGGTACTTGGTATGATTTTAATCTTCTTAAATTTATTAAGACTTGTTTTATGACCTAATATGTTATCTGTCTTGGAGAATGTTTCATATGTGCTTAAGAACAATGTTTATTCTCTTGCTGTTGGGTGAAATGTTCTGCATATGTCTTTTAGTCTTGCTCTATAATGTTCAGGTCCACTGTTTACTTACTGATTTTCTGTTTGGATGTTCTATCCAATATTTAAAGTGAAATGTTGAAGTCTCCTATTGTTATTGTATTGCTGTCTTTTTACCCCTTCAGTTATGTCAATGTTTGTTTATATATTTAGATGTTCTGAAGTTGGGTGGGTATATAATTTATAATTGGTATATCTTCCTGATGAATTGATACTTTTATCAATATTTAATGTCCTCTTTGTCTCTTGTGACATTTTTTTGACTTAAAGTCTATTTTGTTTGATATTAGTAGAGCCACCCCTGCTCTCTTTTGGTTACCATTTGCATGGAATATCTTTTTCCCTCTCTTCACTTTCATCCTGTGTGTATCCTTAAATATGAGGTGATTGTCTTGTAGGCAGCATGTAGTTGGATTTTGATTTTTAATCCATTTAGCCACCGTATGTCTTTTGATTGGAAAGTTTAATCCATTTACACTTAAAGTAATTATCCATTTCATTGAATGTTTTCTGCCTCTCTAGGAGGTCTTTTCTCCCATTTTTTTCTCTCTTGCTGTCTTCCGTTTTGTTTTCTTGTCACCTAGGGTGACTAATTGAGACTCTCAACTAGTTTCTAGATTTCTCACAAAGAGAATTTGTCTATGTATTGTCATTGAATTGGTGTATCCATGGGGGAAAGGAGAGTCCAGGGCTTCCTATTCTGTCGTCACGCTCTGTAAATTCCTCTCTGTGCTTTATATGTTGAAATTTTATCATTTGGTAAAATTGTAAATATTATTTATTAGTGCAAAGACAAACTGGTACAGATAGTTACTGATGATTATTAAAGCTATTAAATGTATCTATAAAAGCATTTATTAATAACTGATAAAAAGTTAAATAAATGTGAAAATCAGTTGATAGGACAAAGGATAAGACAGGGAGTATTAGCCATATAGTTTAAGGAAGAACATAATATCGTATTTATGCCAAAAATATTAAAACTTAAATAATAATATGAGACAGAATAATAGATATTGGATTATGGTATAATTCTATTCTTATAAAAGTTGTTTGTATAGTCCTATGTATAACATTAAAGTAATCATTAAGAAGTGGTTTTAATTTTTAATTGTTTAATTCCTTTTTTTGTCTATGAGTCAACCTAGAAAATTTTATTTGAGATTGCTTTGTATCATGTGTGGATGAATTAAAAGCTGAATGTTAACATTTCTACCTCAAAATTTCATTAAAAAGAATAACTCAAAATCAAATACAATAATATCCATAATAAATTGTCTTCTTCCCAGGTAAAGAATAGAGTATAAGGAATATGACAAGAAGAAAAAGAAAAAAAAGAGATACTCAAAATACTTTTTGTTCCCACTAATCAAAACTCAAGACAAAACTCAAGATACTTGAGGAATTCTTTAACATAATTAATAGTTTTAAATCTATAGTGGATAAATTTTTAAACAAAGACCTAGTTAAAATGATTGGTATAGAATGGCAACCAGGGGCTTCCCTGGTGGCGCAGTGGTTGAGAGTCCGCCTGCCGATTCAGGGGACACAGGTTCGTGCCCCGGTCCGGGAGGATCCCACATGCCGCGGAGCGGCTGGGCCCGTGAGCCATGGCCGCTGAGCCTGCGCGTCCGGAGCCTGTGCTCCGCAACGGGAGAGGCCACAATGATGAGAGGCCTGCGAATCGCAAAAAAAAAAAAAGAATGGCAACCAGGAACCTGTTAAGCAGGAACTAATAATGGAATGAGATCCCTTACCTTAAGGATATTCAGTCTACTAAAAACATAGGTAAGGAAGCAATCACATAAAAATGCTAAGTACTGTAATAAGGGGAGAAAAAGAATTTTATGCTTCATGGAGGAGATGCTAAGTTACCTGAGCCTACAAAATGTTTTTATAAACTATAAAATTAATTTGATTCACAGTACAAAATTTGGACAAAGAATTATAAAGAAGAAAAGTGTTAATTATTTTCACTTCCATGATTCCTGCACTGATTCTTAAAGACAGAAAACCAATTGGGAGAGAGAGGTTTTTTTCTTTTTTTCTTTTGCGGTACATGGGCCTCTTACTGTTGAGGCTTCTCCCGTTGCGGAGCACAGGGTCCGGACGCGCAGGCTCAGCGGCCATGGCTCATGGGCCCAGCCACTCCGCGGCATGGGGGGTCCTCACGGACCGGGGCATGAACCCGTGTCCCCTGAATCGGCAGGCGGACTCTCAACCACTGCGCCACCAGGGAAGCCCCGAGGGAGAGAGAGTTTTAAGAAGGGGACATAGTACATGCAGAGGTAAGCAGGAAGGAAAGAGTGTGATAATGTTAGGAAACTGTGTTGTGAAGACCAGAGCAATGGATACCTGTTATATAAATTGGCAGACAGGGTTAGAAAGGTAGACATAGATCAGATTTTAAAAGAAACTATAGGTGATGCCAAGAAATTTGAACCTAAACCTTTAGTTAATTAGCAGTCATTGAATGATTTTAGTTAAAGGAGGAGCAAACTATGCTTTGTGGTTTAGAATTATTCTTATTTCTAAAACATGACGTCTAGAGTCCAGGTCTTATAAATTTTAGTGCAATGCTTTGCTAAAGCATGTGTTCATGAGAAAGATTTAGATAGAGAATATAAATTTGGAATTTAAATACTATGTATATTTAAAGCTGTGAGACTGGATGAGATGACCAATGGAGAGAAAAGTAATGAAGCCTGAAGAATAAGTCCTGGGCACTCCAATACAGTATCTTAAAGGAGAAAAAGAAGCAGCAAAGGAGATTAAGAGTCTAGGAAATTCTGGCTATTTTCCTTCTGTATGTGCATGATGGGATATTAAATATGATTATAGATGTAATTTTATATTATAATAAGATTTAACATGAGATCTACACATTTAACAAATTTTTAAGTGTATAATATAGTGTTGTTAACTATAGGCATGGTGCTATACAACAGATCTCTAGAACTTATCTTGTATGATGGAAGTTTTGCTTTTCAATATATGTAATGATTTTATCCAGCTATTGCTCAGGGTCTTCTTGAGCAAAGTTAGTGCTCATTTGCATCTCCTCAATAATAATGTCCACATTTTACACTAGCATCTACATACATAGTCTATTTCAAAGACTGAGGGCTGCTGCTTTCTCCTAACTCCCTAGCTGTGGCTGGGATAGTGATGTCATCCTTGCTGCAGTCAAGTATACAGTGGGTAGCCTCAGGACCAACCATGCTTTTGTCACAATACTTGGTGATCTCAGATTGTTCTGAATTACCCTGATTATCATGTTTACTTTTCCTCATTTTGAACTTATGCTTCAGGCTTTCTGTTTTTAACCACAAATCCATGTTCCTTGGTTGCAAATGTTATATAAATTACATATAAATATATATATACACATATATACATGTATATATACACAATATACATATACATGTATATATAAAACTGGAGAGTGTCTGTAAATTATGAAAAAAATTGAATTTTTGTTATTTGCTGTTATTCTGGAACTTACTGTGTTGGGAAACAAAATTGAGTGCATTATCATACCTGTAAATATAACATGGAGTGCAGGAAGTTGTAGTAATCTGTGGGAGCCAATTTTTTTTCCTCTAATGAAAAATTAAATAAATAGCATCCACTTGTTCCTTAAAGTATTTTTCTCTTCCTTCCTTCCCTCCTCCCCCACTGCTTCTCTTTAACTGTGTAGGAATCATAACAGAGAAACCACAATGTATATTCTTCTGGTTTAAGGATGTTAATAGTAATCCTGCAGTGTAGTGAGGTGTTAGTCTAATCTGATTTTTCTCAAGGAGTAAGTGCTATTCCTATTCATTGGGCTCTTCTACTAAGAACACTGGGTTGATTTATAACTCAATGTACCAAGTACTCCAATTATATTCTGCATAGGAAGTTCTCTGGTCTTCCACATGGAAACACAAAATTAAACAACATAGAAAATAGGAAACCATCATCTTTGCCTGAATCAAATAGCTTTGGGTGCTTTTGGTTTAAATACTGAATGTGCCATTTTAACTGCGGATCCTTCAAAAGTTACTTATTGTGTCTATTTTTCAGTGAATTTATTTGTAAAATATGGAGTATATAACAAATTTCATAAAGTTGTTGTGTTGATTAATTACAATTTTGTTGCCCAGTACATTTTGTTTTGCCTAGTACATTTAATAGATATGGCACATACTTAACATTTAACATTTACTTGACATAGTAACACATACTTAATTAACATTTAATAGATATTGCACATAATAAATGGTACTTCAGATTTCTTGAGTCTAAACTGTCCTTTTGACTTGAATTGCTTTTTTTCCCTTCTTTTTTTTTTTTTGTGCACTGGCTCTTTCAGTCCAAGGCTACAGTTCTATTATTTTATTTCCTTTTGATTCATGGTTTTTAGTCAGAGATGCTTGAAATTTTTACTTTTCTTTCTCGAATGCATGTATTGGGTTTTCCCCCCTAGCTTTTATAATGAAACCTAAACATTTTAACTCACTGGAAATTGCCTCCATTATTCAGGCTGTTGGTAACAACGATAGATAAAATCACATAAAACAGGCACATGCTATGTTTGGATTTAACTGGAAAAAAAAGTTAGCTGGTAAAGTGCTTTTTTATTTACCTTAGAATAATATCCAAAGAGAAATACTATATTGTTTCCTCATAATTTTCTGTTTTAAATTCATTACTTTTAAATATAGGGTTTTGGGATTTAAATTAATTCATTATAAGTTTTAGTACTTTCCCAAGTGTGTGGTTAAGGACATCTGACTGTTTTAGGATTCCTCCTTCCCCATCGTTGGCTCTTTCACATTGTTCTTTGCTGATTCCTCTTTCTGACCTCTTCATTTTGCAGTGTCCTAGTCTCAGTCCTTTTGACTTCTCTGTCTCCTTTCATTATCTTTGTAAACTCATCTAGTCCCTTGGTTTTAAACACCATCTATATGCTGACAAATCCCAGTAGTTTATCTCCAGCATGGTCTCTGTCCCAAACTCTGGATTTCATATCCAACTGCCCATTTATAATCTCCAGTGGATTTTAACAGACATTTCAAACCTAGCACTGAACTTCTGATCTTCCCCTATATCTGCTCCACTCAGTCTTTCCTTTCTTATTAAGTGGTGATTCAGTCCTTCCAGGTGCAGGCCAAATGCCTTGGGATTCATTCTTGCTTCCTCAGTCTCAGACTTCACATTAGCAAACACCTTTAGCTCTACATTCTGAATATAATCTAGTGATTTCTCATCACATTCACCATGTCCATCCTGGTCCAAATCACCTCTTACCTGGATCACTGCCATAACCTCTAAGCAGGTCTCCCTGCTTTTGCTCTTGTCCTTCTACTATCTGTCATCAACACAGGAGTTTTAAACAAGTGAATCTTTTAAAATTGAAGTCATGTAATGTCATTCCTCTGCTCAAAATTGTGAAATGGCTCCCCCTTTCAATAAAGTCTTTCCAATGGCCTATGAAGCCCTTAGCTGTATCCATTCATCTCTTAACCATCCTGCTGTTAACTCTGCTTCAATTCCACTGGGCTTCTACCTTCAACGAGTTAGTCCTTCTCCTGCATCAGGACTTTTGCCCTAGCTGTTCCTTCAGCCTAGAATCCTCTTTCCACCAGATATCTTCTTCACTGACTCCCTTACCTTCTTTGAATTATACCTGCTTAGTAAGGCCTACCTTCACCACACTATTGAATAGTGCTACCTGCCTTCTCCCACTTGCCACACTCCTGACTCCCATGCCTGGCTTCAGCATCATCTAACATACTATATCATTTACTTATTTTGTAGCTAAATTACTTATTGTCAGACTCCTTTTATTAGAATGTAAGTCTTTTGAGGGCAGGGATCTTTGTCTATTTTTCCCCTCTGATATATCAAGCCCTCAAATATCAACTTGTATCTAGTAGGCACTCAATGAATATTTGTTGGCTGATTGAATGAATGTTGTAAATGTTCTTTTTTTAAAATAGAAAAATCCTGATATTCTATATGTCAAAAATACCAATGAAAAATTAGGATCAATATCTTTGCAATAAAACTCTTTTATTATGTCGTATTTACATAATCTTTTTTCTATGTTCTGAGATACTGTTTCCCATACATATGCTCATACTATGACTTCAATTAAAATGACCATTTGTTTCACAAACACTTGATTTTTACAAATTTTATCAATGAATTAGTCAATAAACACAGCATATCTAGAAGCAAAAACTATCTTCAAAATTGGACGTTACTAAAAAAAAATTGGACATGTTCCATTGATCATTAGTGGCAGTCACCTATACCTATCTATATCTGTATCCATATCTATATCTATAGCTTCTATATCTGTATCTGTGTTTGTAGTTCTATCTCTATCTATCTCTTTACCTATCTACCTTGTCTATATACCTCTCTATCTGAGGGTAGATCCAGTCCAGGGAATTTAGAAAACTAAAGAAACAATAATTCTCTTTCTCATTACCGAAAAATGTCAATCAGAACCAAGCTTCTCTGAGCAGAACTCGTGTCCAGAATTGTTTCTGGGGCATTCTTATCTCACTTCCTTTGAACTGATCAATACAATTTTGGTATCATATGGTTTTGCTCTGCTACATTATCTTAGGACACTTTTCTGGATAAAGGATTGTTAATAGCAAGCTACAAAATTATGTAACAGCAGACTAGTTTCAGGCAATAGATCGAACTTTATATAGTTTTATAAAACCTTCCCAATCTGTTAAAATTTAGTTGAAAATCACGAGATGTCCCTTTATCTAATTTCAATTAATTTTTAAAGTAAAAATGGAAATTGTGAAGTTTTTAATAATTACTCATTAATAAAATACTTATATTACACAATGTATTGAACTTTAGTTAAGCCTTTTCTTCTTCCTAAACTACAATTTCTTTTATGAACCCTCAAAAATACACTCAATTTAAAAATAATTTTTAATTTGAATTACATAAGTGTATTATACTTCTTCCTCTTTTATGTAAGCACATTTTGATAAAATGACTCAAAATAAAAACATTAATAAGAACAATAAACAAATTCCATGGAATTTTTTAAAAGCATTAATGCAAATATATGTGACCTATCATCGAAAAACCAGTATGAGAAAGTCAATGACCAAGGGACCAATTTCATGTGGAGTAATATGAAATACAAATGGAATCAGGACATGGATTTTTATTTCACTGGTTTTTGTTATTAGGGCTTCTCTTATTAAATGTTTTAAGAGAAGCAAAAAAGCCTTAGTCAGCAATCTAATATATAAACTTGAATTTAGAAGAGCAAATTTTTTGGAGTAGAATTAAATTTCACTACTCAACTAAAGTAACCATTTTATTGAACAGTCTAAACTTGTGGGTGCAAACATGAAGCAGAATTCTTTTCCCTCCAATTTTTACCTTTGACCATAGGAGGACAAATCCCCTTTTCCCATCTCTCAATGATATCTTGAGTGGATCCCATAGCTTTCTGGTCATTTTAAAGTATAAAAAAAAAATCTAGTCCAGTCTAATTAATCCAGTTTAGAACTTCAAATTCATATCCTTTTCTCCCTAAATTAATACTAGACCCTGGGCCAAGGACCAGTGGTGGTACCAGTAAGGGCTGTTTTTTTACTTCATCCTTCTCTCCCTCTTTTGGGTCCATTTTTATCCAGACATAGAGAGGAATAGTTTAGGGAGAAAAGCACACTCCCCTCTTTGTTGATTGTCCTGCTCCTCCTTTGAAGCCCTCTTTGTGGCAGGCATTTAAATGATGGTCTCTTAAGTGTCTCATGAGTTGGTTCTTTGGAGGTACCTTTGGGAAATTCTTCATTTCATCATTTAGAGATGAGGAAGATTATTTTCTGGCTTGATCTCTTCTGTACAATTTCTTAGATCATCTCACTTCTGGCTACTTATCCCTAAACTCTCGTGAGGATCTCTTGGTGGAACACCAAAGTAAATTTCATTTACCTTCCATATTGTTCATCTGATCATTGAAGCACATATTTACTGCCACCCAAAGAAAGGAGAGTGCATTTCTTTCTATATACTGCCTTGTCTCTCTACTCTGCCATATACTCAAATTCTCTACCCTTCCTGAATTTCTCCCCAACTTCAAATGGACAGATGCAGACTAGCAACTTTGTTGCAAAAGTAGATTTTCAGCTGAAAAATTAGATGATTTTTTTATTGTAGCTCAATTATGTATGTGTGTACATACATAAGGAATCTCCTCAAATACCTCTAGTCTTTTGTTTATGTGAAGTGGTGGGGAGTAGAGCGTAGTAGGGATTTCTGTCTCTGTTTAGTAGATCTTTACAAATGTTATCTGATGGCTTTTCTTAATCTGACCCAAATCCATCGTACTTTTTGGTGGTTACAAAATTTGGGAATGAATTTATTTTTTATAATATCCCATTCCTGAGCACATACCTTTCTGTTACTAAAAGAGTGTGGCCAAATTGTCGTCATATTTGTCTCTTGCCTGAAGGAGAGAAATGTCCAAAAGTTTATTTAACTTTGAACTTTTTCACCTGATTGATGAGGTAAGAATTTCATTCAATTTTTCAATAAATTTTTACTTTTTTATTAGGAGCAGGATAGATTCTGAAGGATGTTTTGGTTTGTTTATTGTTTTTTTTGCCCTAATGCACAGGCAACACCTCTCTTTCAAGATTGGCTGCTTTTCCTATTTAACACCTCTTACTCTGTCTAAACAACTTGTTTCCACAGTACTCTCAAAACAAACTTGGAACATTCCTTGTTTTTCCTCCTCAGATGACAGCCTGTGATGGATGGAAGATGTTACTTATGATCAATACTTCAAAAAACAAAGAGAGTTTGAAGGGAGATCTAGCAAATTAACAGAGAAGAAAACATTTCTATTGCTTCTAAAATCATTTCAAATCTTTTGAAAAAGTTAGTACTTAAAAATTGTCTCAAAAAAGAAAAAAATTTGTGAAGATTTTTGATTTTTTTCTTCTTAAAATGATATGCCCTTTATTTAACTAAGTATTTATGTCATTTATATCATATTGGGTACAAACTTTTAGTTAAGCATCTGATTAAGAAAGTAGAAATGATTCCCTAATTACTCATATATTTTGTATAAGAGTTAGTGAAAAATCTTATATTTTGTACAAGGCTGGGAAGCCGGGAAGCTTTCAGAGATTGAAATTGCAATGTCTGTTTGGATTCAAAGTTTGAGGAGTAAATAATTTAGACATGATGGTTCAAAATGTATTGAGCTCAAAGTATTAGTCTCTGTTACACTTTTGAATGATAAGTGCAACTACTTACCTGAAGATTATTTTTTAAAAAACCTGGGAAATCTGAATAGGGGCATTTTGGGCAAAAAAAAAATATGAGTCTATTTTTGGGGAGCAAGATGGAGTTGAACTCCAGTTTCTGTTACTAAACATGAATTTATTCTTTGTAAGACATACGTAGGGATTTCTTGTTAACAAATTTGACATAATTATTTTATGAATAAAGAAACAGCTTACATTTTAGTAGAGTATTTATAAAATGGATTTTGAAATCTGTCATGGTCTAAAGATGCAAAGGAAAAACCGTAAGAAAAATCAGGCAAGTACTGGTTGCTTTCTATATGCTATCCCATTTAACCCATTAATCATCTATCTGACTCCAAAGAGAAAATTTAGGCAACTTCTCCAAAATCATAAACCTATTAAATGGCAAGACCAGGATTAAAATCAGAATCTGTGTGTCTTTCAAGACAGTGCTCTTCCCAATAGGCCACATGGCCTCCCAGGAGGTAAGAGGATATTGGTTACAGAGTGGGACAGAAGGGAATTCTGAAAGAGAACCTGCTCTGGGTGACATGCAGACAGTGCCTCAGAACCTCACAGAACAGATCCTTAGGAGGCAGAGGCCGGCGAATGATCACTGGAAAAACAGTTCAGGATTGATGTGTTTGATGCCTGTTGTCAAGTTATTTCCTTATAATTCTTTCATGGAGTCTATAAAATGATTGGAAATGAGCCATTTTAAGAGAATCTAGAATAAAATATTCAGGAAGATAAACCAGAAACAGCAGCAAAAGTTCAACATAATGTTGGCCTCACTTGTACTACAGAGTCAATTGAGTGATACATTATTTCCTGTAAATTTTCATCTAATATACATAAAGAGTTTCTGATCTCAGATTTTATAGATTTGAAGGAAAAAATACTTGTGTGTGTGTGTCTAAACTTCATTTATATGTAAATATTGATGTCGTAAAAAAGTATTTCTTTTAAAGTATTTTACTGTGTTGAACATCTTTCTCCATTCTCCTTACTATCATGTGACCTAAGAGGGTGATGCATCTCCTTTAGTAATTTACCACTTCTCAAATAGAATATATTAAAAATAATGCATAATATGACTTGTATCTCTTTCTAAATAGAAATTGCTTTCTCAGGGGTAATCTTGCCATTGGAAAATTTATGAGTTGATATTTTAAAATTTCATGCTAGTTTGTAAGATGTCTTCCCATACACCCATTTGACAAAATAAAAATTACATATATTGGCTCTGATGGCTGTGTTGAAACTGTGTACCTCAGATTGGAACTCAAACCCACATGGCCAGGACTCGAACCCAGCCAAAACTCAGATTGGGACTTGAACCCACGGTCTTTTAATTAGAATCACTCACCTGGTGTCTGGACTTGCTGAAGCTCAGGTTCTTTGTGTCTCAGCACAGAAGGAATTCAGCAAGAGGCAAAGTGATAGGCAAGAAGTAGATTTATTAATATAGGACACTCGTGAGAGATGCAAGTGGGCAGGTGAGGAGGCTCTGCCCCAAGGATTAAGTGGGCTACAATTTTATAATCAAAGGAAAGTGGGGAAGGGGGAAAAGACCACCTTGTTTGATTGGACGTCAGGCTTACACCACTAGCTCCTTCTTATCGGGCGGATGAGTGTCTGACCCTATGAGGTCAAACTAGGACTGTCATAGCACTTATTAAAATCAGTAGAAGAGTGGTAACATTTTTCTTTCACTTAATGACCTGAGGCATATCTCATGCTTTTGTTTATGGCTTTATAGTTAAGCAAGACTGCTTCATTCCACGACGTTGTGATAGCTTTCTTGAGTGATCATTATCTTACAGTGGTCTCCCAAAGTTTCCTAGGTTTCCCTCTCTATCTATAATCCCCTACTGAGACTTCTACAACTACCTGTATCCTATTCTATCCCTATCAGTGTTAGTATAGTCTTATAGTATTAGGGGAAACAGCTCAAACATCTATATTTAAAAGTAGGAAGGGTGGGAAAATGAACCCTATTGTAATAGTAAATTGAATTATAACTCAATGAGGATAAATTACACTTTAAGGAAATACAAGTAATAAATGTAGAAGGATTCAGTGCAAGAGATGAAAAGTGGAGACTTTACAATCTCTAACTTTATCTTTTTAGTCTTAAGATATTTCCATTGTTTCACAAATGAGTCTCCTGTAATTTTGGAAAATAAGTTACTGTTTGTTATATTTCAAATTCAAATTTATGGAACTAAATTCATTCTCCCCCAAATCTGCTGTCTTTTCAATTTTCATCTAATCACCTATCATTTAGAGTCCCAGGGATTTTTTCTTTTCCAAATACAGCCTTTATTTTTCTTCTCTGACTCTGTCATTATGTGTATGTCAACATGCTTCCAAAACAGCCACTTCATTCAGTCAATTCAGTGAAAAAAGAAATCAGTCAAGTCAGTTGCTAGGTTCCCTGTAGACAAAACATCCAGTTGATTGACTAGATATTTCTCTTATCAACTATTTGTTTTGGCATTATTTAGACATAGCCTTTGTCTCCTTTTTTTTCTCCTTTTATTGAATCTGCTCTAATTGCTTTTGTATTCTCTTTTTTGGCATTCTTCTAGCTTCTTCCTTCCAATTTTCATTGTTTAAATAGTTTTATTTATAAATGCATTCTTCAATTGATCTGTAATGATCTGTGTTCTAAATGGTTTAGCACAAAGTATATAGGCCATTTATCTTGATATTCAAAGTCTGTGCTCAAATAACTTGAGGCAAAGTTTGAATTGGAATAAGATTTAAGGCCATGCGTACTAACTTGCTTATTTTTTAACATCTGAGCCAGCTTTCTAGTATTTTTAGAAAATACATGTGTGACAGCAGAGAGAAAATAAAGTCAATTACCCCTGCCTGCCGATGCAGGGGATGCGGGTTCGTGCCCCGGTCTGGGAGGATCCCACGTGCCGCGGAGCGGCTGGTCCCGTGAGCCATGGCCGCTGAGCCTGCGCATCCGGAGCCTGTGAGAGGCCCGCGTACCGAAAAAAAAAAAAAAAGCTCTTCCTTTTTAACATTCATATGATGACTTCTCAGAACATTCACAGAGAAAACAAATGTAAGCTGATGGAAACAATATCTCATGTTTCCACCACCAGTTCTGAAAATGTGCCTTCACCTGCACTTACTTACTCAGCTCTCTATCCTGTTATGAAAGAGAAAGTGTCTCTACTCCTCAGGTCATCTCCCCCCCCGCCTTAGACCCTGGACCTCATCCCCTTTCTCCTCAAGGGCTTTGCTCCTGCAATTATATCACCCACCCCCCCTTTCACCTACATCACCAATTTCTCTCCCGATACAGGATTAGCTCACACACACCTTGATATCACTCATCTTTAAAAAACAGAAACAAAAACCAAGCTCATCTCTGAACCCCACATTCTCCCCCAGCTACTGCTCTGGGAATCTCTTCTTAACAGTAAAACTCCTCAAAAAGTGAACTTATTCTTGCTCTCTCCACTGTCTTCCTTTCCATTCTCTCTTCAACCCATTCCAATAAAATCTATTTTTTTCCTGCTTGTTTGTTTTTCCAAAGATGTATTGAAGCAGAAACAAGTTGGTTGAATACTTGATGGGAAAAAAAAGAAGTTTCAATGGTATTCAAAGTATTTTTTAAGAGATAGTGTAGCACCAGATTTCTTTGTAAACTAGATTATGTTGTAAACGTTTTTTCTAAATTCTTTGAGAGTGTTGGTTCTTAAGAACTAGGACTTATTTTTCTTCCTAATCTATCTTGTGCTACTGAAAAATGGCATAAGGGCATTAGAAAGCTGTTTCTGTAAGATATGGATTTCTTTTTTTATTCTTGCTGGAAATATATTGCTGCCTTGAGTATGTGTGATTTTCATCAATATCACCATGATGCTGTGAAGTTTCGTTGAAAACCTATCTCTAGTTTTAACCTTTTTAATCAGAATTGTCCATTTTGAATGGCTGTCAACCAGAAGAAGTGAATCCAGAATGGTTTCTCTCAGGTTCAGAGAAGAAAAGTTTGGGAGAGGTAGAGAAACTCTGTTCTCCTTGCCTTCCAGCAGTTTCCTTTTTGGTGATGATCTGAAAATCAAAGTCGTGTTAACATCTTGCAGGTCCTGATATTCTCAGAGGTGGCAAGGAATATCTTCTTTCCTGTTCTGAAGAACAGGAAAATCTCATTCTGTAGGAGGCCAAGAGTGTCTCGGTAGTTAACACCTTCCACAGCAAAATTCTCTTCCATTTCATGCATGTGGAGCTCCAGAGGCCTATTAGTTCTTTTAAATCACGCACTTAAAAAAAAAATTGAAGTATAGTTGATTTACAATATTGTGTTAATTTCTGCTATATAGCAAAATGATTCAGTTATACATATATATACATTTTTAAAATATTCTTTTCCATTATGGTTTATCATAGGATATTAAATGTAGTTAGTTCCCCCTGTACTATACAGTAGAACCTTGTTGTTTATCCATTCTCTATATAATAGTTTACATCTGCTAATCCCAACCTCCCACTCCATCCCTCCCCCAACCTCCTCTACCTTGGCATCCACAAGTCTGTCTCTATGTCCGTGAGTCTGTTTCTGTTTTGTAGATAGGTTCATTTGTGTCATATTTAGATTCCACATATAAGTGATATCATATGGTATTTGTCTTTCTCTTTCTGAGTTATTTCACTTAGTATAATCTCTAGTTGCATCCATGTTGCTGCAAATGGCATTATTTCATTCTTTTTTATGGCTGAGTAGTATTCCATTGTATATATGTACCACATCTTCTTTATCCATTTATCTGTCTGTGGACATTTAGATTGTTTCCATGTCTTGGATATTGTAAATAGTGCTGCTATGAACATAGGGGTGCATGTATTTTTTTGAATTATAGTTTTGTGTGGATATATGCCCAGGAGTGGGATTGCTGGATCATATGGGTAATTCTACTTTTAGTTTCCTGAAGAAGCTCCATACTGTTTTCCATAGTGGCCACACCAACTTACATTTCCACCAACAGTGTAGCAGGGTTCCCTTTTCTCCACACCATCTCCAGCATTTGTTATTTGTAGACTTTTTAATGATGGCCATTCTGACTAGTATGAAGTGTTACCTCATTGTAGTTTTGATTTGCATTTCTCTAGTAATTGGTGATGTTGAGCATCTTTTCATGTGCCTATTGGCCATCTGTATTTATTCTTTGGAGAAATGTCTATTTAGATTTTCTGCCCAATTTTCAATTGGGTTGCTTGTATTTTTGTTGTTGAGTTGTATGAGCTGTTTGTATATTTTGGAAATTAAGCTCTTGTCGGTCACATCATTTGCAAATATTTTCTCCCATTCTGTAGGTTGTCTTTTCATTTTTTTTTTATGGTTTCCTTTGCTGTTCAAAAGCTTGTAAGTTTGATTAGGTCCCATTTGTTTATTTTTGTTTTTATTTCTATTACCTTGGGAGACTGACCTAAGAAAACATTGGTAATATTTATGTCAGAGAATGTTTTGCCTATGATCTCTTTGAGGAGTTTTATGCTGTTATGTCTTATGTTTAAGTCTTTAAGCCATTTTGAGTTTATTTTTGTGTATGGTGTGAGGGTGTGTTCTAACTTCTTTGATTTATATGAGGCTGTCCAACTTTCCCAACACCACTTGCTGAAGAGACTTTTTTCCATTTTATATGCTTGCTTCCTTTGTCCAGTTAATTGACTATAGGTGGGTGGATTTATTTCTGGGCTCTGTATTCTGTTCCATTGTTCCATATGTCTGTTTTTGTGCCAGTACCATGCTGTTTTGATTACTGTAACTTTGTAGTATTGTCTGAAGTCTGGGAGGGTTATGCCTCCTGCGTTGTTCTTTTTCTTTAGGATTGCTTTGACAATTCTGGGTCTTTTATGGTTCCATATAAATGTTAGGGTTATTTGTTCTATTGTTAAATGTCATGGAATGACATGAACATAGAATGAGCATTCTACCTGTTCATTTCAGTCTGGTTTTTAGTATACAAAGTGGACAAACCTAGATGAGAATTGGTCCTTAAGCAATATTTATTTTCCTCATTTGTGCACGTGCACACACACACAGAGACACTGGCTTATAGCAGAGTAGGTTACCATTAAATTCAGCCTGGGTCATCTTACTTCGTAATAGAGATCCAATCAATATCATCAACTTTATCATTATTTTAGATTTTGGGACCATATCTAATGCTAAAGCCTTAAACTGGGAGCAGAAAGCAGCAAGAGTACTATTAATCACAAATTTCAGTTTAGATTGTCCAAAATTTCTGGACAATTTTTTTCTTTTAATAAGCCCTTTGGGTAACATACATATTAAGTGAAGTTCTTAAAACAGTCCAACCTCTGGGATAGAAGTGGCCCATGCACAGGGACTTTCGGGAACCCCATTCATGGCAGCACTACTCTGCACCCTCTCTTCCAGGCTGCTCCAAGCTAGCAGCTACCTCTTTGAAAGTGGTATATCTGTGAGCAACAGGGAGAATTCTTTCTAGTGGAGGAGAGGTCAGATGCAGTGCAGTACACACCATTAAAAATAAATAAACACAATTCCACCCTGAGATAAATTCTGCTACCATGTCCTAAACGTTAGAAAAATATCTTTCTTATAAACTTTGTGTCATGGTTGTTTTAAAGAAAGCAGCTTTCCTGCTGTACACAGTTTAGCTTTCAAGAAGGTGAAACTTCTACTTTCCTTCTCAAACAAATAAACAGTGAGGTGTTATGTGAGAGTTTGTGGCTAAGAATGTCTGTCAGTTCACAGTAAAATTTGCTTTAATAAAATGAGTCGTTTAATTTCAAAATGCTTTTGCTTGCTGCCTTCTGAGGGTCCTTGTGATCTACATCTGAGAAAGAAAAGGACAAAACAATTTCAAATTCCATTTCCCCTATATGGTAGCTTTGCAGGAGGGTACAAACCAATCTGTGGGGTGTTTGGTAATGGGATTTTTATTTTGTAGTATAAGGTTTTCTAAAGAAAGGATCAAAGGCTGTTTAAACAAAAGATCATTCTGGTTTTCCTCTTGAATGTAAAACTCTTGGATGTAGAATATTTGTCTTTTGATTTCAGAAGTCAGCACCAAAATGGCTCCTATCCAGTAAAGAGAAGAGCAGTGAAACCACATTTAAAACATTTCCAGAGTTGTATTAACTTTAAGTGTTATGCAGTTTACGATATTTGCAATATTAATGATTCTATAAATATCTTTGATCTCCATGCTGTTATGAAGTTATGTTGGGATTATTTTTCATGTTTAAATTGAATCTTTGCTTAGGTGTGTAAAGTAGAAAGTGAATGAGGGGTACTTCAAGTTTTAAATTACACTTACAGGTGCTTATATTTTTTGAACTAGCTATAATTAATGATGAGTTAGAAACAAGGAATATTGGCGTTTATTTTTACGGTCTTACCTTAGAGAAGTTTAGGCTAGCAAAGCTTTTGTAATTCTAAGATGTCCTAGCATATAAATGAACCAAATTTATGTACTATGTTTGACAGTCATAATCTTCCCATGAGGCTCCCCAGGTTACTTGTTTAGCAATAACCCTTTTAGCCTAATCCACTCCCTACCCACTGCCACTTCTTCTACCCACTGCTTGTCCTCACTCCCACACCATCACCCAAACACACACCAAAGGACTCCTAGAAACTGCTGCTGCAAAGTGTAGCTTGCTAGCATTGCTGGCTAGCACTGGTATTGGTCTTGGTAATCAAGTTTAATTTCTTGAGAAAGAACATAATGTAACATGTAGAATGAACATTAAATCTGAGAATACTAAAATTCTGCTAAAACGTTCATTTCTTACTAGTTGTATATTAAGAGTATATATATATATAATTCATTGGCATTGGCAAGAAAACCAAACTGAATGGGGATATGAGAGGAGTGGAGGATGGTGTTCGCCGTCCTAGAATCTGGAAGGTCGGTGCAGCAAGTCCTCCCTTATCTGCAGTTTTGCTTTCCAAGGTTTCAGTTATCCACATTCAACTGTGGTCTGAAAATATTAAATGGAAAATCTCAGAAATAAACCATTCATAAGTTTTAAATTGATCACAGTTCTGAATAGTGTGATGAAATCTAACCCATCCTGCTCTGTCCCACCTGGGACATGAATCATTCCTTTGTCCGGCATATCCTGCCTGTTAGTCACTACTTAGTAGCCACCTCAGTTATCAGATAGACTGTTGCAGTATCTCAGTGCTTTTTTTCTAGTCACCCTTATATTACTTAATAATGACACCAAAGCACAAGAGTAGTGATGCTGGCAATTTGGATAGGCCAAAGAGAAGCCGTGGAGTTCTTTCTTTAAGTGAAAAGGTGAAACTTCTCAATTCAATTTGGAAAGAAAAAAAAAAGTATGCTGAGGTTGCTAAGATCTATAGTAAAAATGAATCTTCTATCCATGAAATTTGTGAGGAAGGAAAAAGAAATTTGTGCTAGTTTTCCTGTCACACCTCAAACTGGGAAAGTTAAGGCTACAGTGTGTGAAAAGTGCTTAGCTAAGATGGAAAAGGCATTAAATTTGTACAATAAGATATTCTGAGAGAGAAAAAGAAAGAGAGAGCACATTCACATAACTTTTATTATAGTATGTTGTTATAATCATTCTATTTTATTATTAGTTATTGCTGTAATCTCTTACTGTGCCTAAAGTTTAATTTATAAATTATACTTTATCATAGGTGTGTATGTATAAGAAAAAACATAGTATACATAGGGTTTGGTACTATCCACAGTTTCAGGTGTCCACTGGGGGTCTTGGAACATATCCCCCGAGGATAAGGGAGGACGGTTGTATTCTTGATTACAGGGCTATTCTCTGCTTCATGACCAATGTCCACTCCCAGGGACTAAGCCCTGTATTAACCATCTAACTTATTGACATACTTTCTGATTACAATGGTTCTTCTACCAAAACCACCACCCCAGTTCTGAGAGTCTCTGATATTTTTCCTTCTTCCTCTGCAAAGATTTCTCTGTGTGCCTTCATTTTAGGGAAGGGGATGGTGACAGGTTAGGAAGAGTGACTTGGGTTCTTTGAGGACTGTCAGGATCAATTTGTATTCCTCATTATGGAGTCCTCCCTACTGCCCCACCCTCATTCCCTACTGGGCTCCATTCCCAAAGCTACACCATTCCCACTTCACTTGAGTCTGCATGTTGTGCATTAAGCTTCGTACACCTTTAGTGTCTTTTTGTTGACACTTTTATAGTCATTACACAAGTGAGGTTCCTCAGGTTACTTGTTTAGCAAATACCCATTTTTGCCTAATGCCTTTTATGGCATTATACAAATTTAGGTAGTTTTGAAGGTGGCTACCATGATTCATATATTCTGCAGCAGTGAGGATGATTTTCCATTGAATGCTCTAAATTGCGGCATTGTATTATATTAACCTTTATTTGTTTAGCTATTCCTACCCTAATGCAAGTAATAGAATTAAGAAAATAATATGGCATAATCTGGGGCAATGTACAAACAAATATTAGTGAAATGTATTTGTGATAGGTCAAACATTACATTTCACATATCATAATAACACGGCCACAATACAGTTACTTGAACTGGTTTGGTTTCTTTTAAGGTCAGGTTTAAAAATTCTTTTGTTGAGTACATATTGTATGATCTCATTTCCATTAAATTCAAGAATCAGCATGTCTAATATATGGTAATGGAAATCAGAAGAGTTGTGTTTATGAGAATGGAGATTAAGTACAAGGGGCCAGGAGGAAACTTTCTGAGGTGATAGCAATGTTCCGTGTCTTGATTGGTTACACAGATGTATACATTTGTTCAAACTTATTGAATTGTACACCTAACATATATGCATTTCACTCTGGTAATTTTAGCCTATTAAAATGTGAAAAATTGCTTTGTATAACTATAATATTAATTTGTAAAAGTATCAGCTGAGTATCTTCACCATGCTAGGTCTTTTTAATTGCTTTAGCCGTTTTCAAAACTTTGGAACATTTTCTTGAATTTCTGCTCTTTATTTGCATTTGAAACAATTTTATTGGATGTGATATTTTCTCACTAATTCTTAATTTTATTTAAAATAACAAATTAATGTAATTGTATATATTACTTAATAGATGTTCCAAGTATAATTCTTTGCTTTTCAAATAGTACTTTTTTCTACCTCTTACTTTTTGGACAAGCAGATTCGTTTTTTACTCTTTTGGCAGTGCTTTAAATTCACTCCTATTCCTTCAGCCTTCCTCCCACACATAGCAAATGTGTTCTGTGAATTAGACAACCTAATACTCAGACAACTCACATTGCCATCCCAGGCAAACACTAGACCTTCTGGGTAAGTGACTTGATATTTTTTCTAGGCTATGGTACGTTTAACTAAGACCTTCCTACAATTCTTTTGGAGAGACATCTGGAAAAATTACATTTGGAGTCTATTCTTAGAAAACATAATTATATAAGAGGAACATAGAAGACACTAAGTATAGAGAATATTGTTTTAAAAACCATTTTGCAGCAAAGATAGAGCGGTGGCTATTTTATGATTTTGTGATGGCGATAATGATGATGATAGTGTCGGTGGTAATAATGCTAACTCTGGGCCATTCACTCTGCTGAATTCTTTTAAATATTGTTATTGCATTAATCTTCCTGACAGCTAAGGAAGATAGGTATTATTATTATTATTTCAAAGTATAGGAAACTGAATATTAGAGAAGTTAATCAGTGTGGCATGTTCTTGCATAGCTCTTCTAGTGAACGCCCTCTAAGGGATCCTCCTGAAAAATGGATCCACATTCATAGAAAGTAAAATGCAGACATCAGAGAAGTCCTACCTACCCTATCCTGCTGACTACCTCTTACAGCCTTTCTATTTGATCAGATGAAAGCAAATAGCAAAGCAACTGCCAAGAAGAAGCTAGGAGTCAATTTTTGCAAAGAAAGGAGGGAGAGGCACTGAGACGCCAGAAAGAGACAAGAAAGTTACTTTTGAAAAAAATGGAAGTTTCCACATAGACTTTTCTTAGCAGAACCTGGATGTTTAGCAATGTTGTGGGAGAATCTAGTGGGAGAAACAATGAAGAACCTAACAGAGCCTTATTTACAGGAACTTATAATCAAGTTGAAGAGGGAAATCTAATATTAAAACAATAACTAATATCATAATAGAACTTAATTCTGGATTAGTATTATAAAAATCATAGTTTTTCAGGAATGCAGAGGAGAGAAAATCTTTTTTGGATGGGCAGTCTACAGAAGGCTGGATTTTAAAGGGCGAGGTAAGACAGATATGAGGACAAGATTATGGTTATAAAGTTGATTGAGAACGGGGAAGAGAACATGCAGGGAAGTGGAAAGGAAGATATGAGATTAAAATACCTGTTTTCTTAGAAACTTTATGAGTCACCACTGGGTAGCAGTACTAGAAAAACTTCCCTTTTCCTAAGATCTGGGAATGTGATTGTTGCTTTAATTCTGCACAGGGGAATTAGCATGCGTTTGTAAAGCTTATTAGAGGTGCATGTGTGTGGGGAAAACAAAATGAAACGCTGTGTTGACAAGAGCTGTCTGTAAATGTCTATCTTTGGACTGGCTCCATTGCTTTTGGCTTCAGATTTCTGGCATATACAACTCAGGTCAAAAAATGTTACTGAGAGGTTTAAAGTGATAGTTTTTAATTGGCTACAAATATATTTCATTAAGTAAAACACTAAAAATTTTACTGTAGAATATGTGGATAGCTTTCTTTCTTTCTTTTTTTTCTTTTTGTATTTTCTTTTTACTATTTGACAGTTCTTTTAGAGAGGACTTGTAGTATTTTCATATTAAAAATGTTTAGGTTTTCATTTGAAATGTAGTGTGAAACAGTAGAAAAACAGGAAAAAACAATCAGCCACAGCACCAGTTTTCAAACATGATTGTGTTAAGGTTTTCTTGAATTTCTTTCCACTTATTTGTCCCAAGAAGAGAAATTTGGAGTGGCAAGAGGAGAATACAATTATTTTTGGAATCTATATGTCTGTCTAATAGAGAAAACTGTGCACAAGGAAAGCATAGAAACTGTTTGAAATTTTTCATAATTCTCCTACACAGGAGCTATTAAGATACCTATGTCTTTGTGCATAGAAAATTGTTTGGAAATGGTCATACCAAACTATTAATGGTGATTCTCCAAAGAAAGAAAGAGTTTGGAATAGGGAGAAGGGAAATACGTACACACACACACACACACACACCTCTTGTTGGAAGCAGCACATGCTGCTTCTGAAGTTAAAAAAAAATCTTTTTTAAGCCATCCCAGCACCTGAGACCCTGACTGTGAATTCTTTTTTTTTTTATCTAATAGTTTAATGTGAGAATAAAATTAATAACTAAATATTTTTATAGTCTCTAAATATATCTTAAAAATCATGTCTATCCGAATATCATAACTGAGAGCTAGTTAAGGTACACGGAAAATATTTTTTAGCAGAGTTATACTCATCTTCACATCATTGCCTCTCTGCATTGGAGGATTAACCTCTATAAACACAGGCAAGGGCTTTAATTAAAACAAACTGAGTACAAGATCAGTTTGGATTAGTAGGAGTATGCAATGTGGCTTAAAAACTGAAAGCTTTTAAAATATTGTCAAATAGATGTATAACCTTACTAATTAAATTCTTTCAAATAAATGTGTTATAAATTGTAACTTTTGTTTAGATAGAGAGATGATAAGGATAAAATGATTCTTAACCAGGGATGTCTTTGCCCCCCAGAGGACATGGGCAATGTCAGGAGACATTTTTGGTCACCACAACTCAAGGAGGGTGCTACTGGCATCTAGTGGGTAGACAGCAGGGATGCTGCTAAACATCTTATGATACACAGGACAGCCCCCTGCAACAAACAATTATCTGGTCATGAAGAATTATCTTCTCCTAGTTTAATCTCCAATTTAATTGTACTTTATTTTCTTGGTTTTTAAATGACCTTGTACTTTCCTTTTAATTTAAATTTAGTTTTAGTTTGTGGCTATTTTTTAAATTTCAGGCTTTTAAATGTGTATTTTAAATTAGTAATACCCAGGATATGGGCATGTGTGTGACAAATTGGAACCCATCTACACTATAATTTAAGCTGTAAATTGGCACAACTGTGGAAATATGTATAGATAGCTTTAAAATATACATGCCTTTGAGTCAGATTTCATCCATTTTTTAATTTTAGAACTTCATTATATCATATAATCTGTTAAGTAGCCTTGTATTCCAAGACTTTTTCCCAGATACATCCGTCGACTTGCTCCAGTCTGAACCAATTAGTATCAAGGACTGGCGCAGTTGTCATCCTGTGATTTCTTTTGATGGCTTTTTTAGGCTGAATTCATTGTTTCATGAATCTTATGGCATTCTCTTTTTTTGTCAACCATCTCATTTTGATGGTATGTATTTTCAAGCACCTTCTTATGCAATGATGATTTTCTGGCTCCTTACTTGTCCCGAAAGTCTTTACAGTAACTTACTAATTAGCTGATACCTTTTTAAAAATTCCTCATTAACCATTCCTGCAAGATTTTAGCATCTTTTCTTTGTCTTTAATATTCTGAAATGTCATGATTTTTAAAAAATCTTTTATTTATGTATTTATTTATTTATAGAAAGTTTTATTTTTGTAAATGCTTTAAATTTTTAAAAGTCCTTCTTGGGCTTCCCTGGTGGCACAGTGGTTGAGAGTCCGCCTGCCGATGCAGGGAACACGGGTTCGTGCCCCAGTCCGGGAAGATCCCACATGCTGCGGAGCGGCTGGGCCCATGAGCCATGGCCACTGAGCCTGCCCGTCCGGAGCCTGTGCTCTGCAGCGGGAGAGGCCACAACAGTGAGAGGCCTGCGTACCGCAAAAAAAAAAAGTCCTTCTTAATCTTTTCATATCCTGCTATTTATGTCATTCCTTTCTATGAATGCAATATTATCCTAATGAGAGGAATTTTGTCTTCCAGGATCCTCTTCTATGCTTTTTATTCTAGGTTTTCTCAGATTTTTTATTATACATTTTTGTCTTTTCAGTTTTGCAAGAGTAAGATTTTAAAAGCTGATTATGGGTTCCATATATGTTGTTAGACATTTTAGTTGGTGGGCTTTTCTTTGTCATGATTGAGTGGGGTGCTGGCTATGTGGGGGATGCCTGCATGACACAATAAAGAGATCTATTCTCTTAGGTTATTTGCTAGAAGTAAAAATATAGCTGCTGTGGTCTTCATATAAAAGAGTACACAATGAGTGTATTTATTTTCCTCTCCTTTTTTGGGAGTTGCCCTTAAAAGAGGCCAAGACAGGCATTCTACAGTTAGTTTAAAAAAACACAACAAAGCAAAAAAATGTCTCGTTACCTAAAGCAATGGCTTCAACCCTCTTTGTGGACCAATTCACTGTCATTGTTAAGTGAAAGACCCAAATTTCTAGAGGTGCCATAAGTCTTCTTAGCTATTTAATATGAAATACGCTCACAACTGTTTTAACCCATGGGTTCAACACACTTCACATGCTCCTCCTTCTATCCAGTTTTCAGAAGAAGACTAATATTTAAGGAGATTTTTGAAATGCTGATATAATACAAAGAATATTTCTTAAAAGAGCCAGAGAAGGCAAGCTTGAAGGCAGTAAGGAAATATGTTGGATAAAAAGGAAGGGAACATAATATCAATAATTGAAGTCATGGGGAAATAATTTGCTGATGGTGAAATAGGAAAAAAGAAGACCCATGTGGCAATGAGAGTTTTTCTGGTCTTTGTAAACTTGCTCAGACTTCTCAAGTTTTCCTGACAAGTAGATGTGAACAATGGCTAGATGAAGGTTTCCATTGAAAATGGAGTCACTACTAAAGTGCTTGTTTCAGCTACTCAGCTAGGGAATCAGGCTATCTATTTGGGGGCATAAATGACAGGTTATAGGAACAAGTTGTAGGCAAGTAAACAAAACAATTAGGCAAAATCTTCTTGGACACAATTGAGAAAATCAGTTGGTTGATTTTTTTTAACTTACTTGTGTACAGAATATCTTTGGTTTTGGAGTGGTAGTTGGAATTTGGGAAGTCAAGGTGGAACTACAACAGAGGTTATAATCATAGAGACCCAGAGCTCTGCTCCTTTAGGTCAGACAGAACTTCAATCCAGTACCCTGGATAGCTCCCAGAGATGGCAGTAGCCCTAAAGTCTACGTCTTATGGAGGTTGCCATTGTTCCTCCTAGCTGATGAAATTCTCTGCACATGCTCTACTTAGTCACTAAGGAGTAAATTATCACTCCCATTTAACGTATTATTTCTCATCAAGTTTGTTTTTCTCATCAAAATTGCAGAGACAGATCTTCAGAACTGATCTTGACAGAGTGTCTTGCCTCCAAAGAATTCAGGAGATTTATTTGGAGAGATAAAGAGTATATTCTCCAAATAACAGGATGGGTTATCTTCTGGGGTTTTCTATTATTTTAGGTTATATTTTTTTATTTTGAAAAATGTACTCAACCTTACTTGAAATTAAAGAATTGTAAATTAAAGCTAGATTTATTTTTGGTTCCTCTCTATGGGAGACATGCAGGCAATATCTAGTGACTGAGACAGTTTGAAGAAAAAAACCCCTTATATGCAATGAAGTTAGTAATCTAATTGCTAAAAGGTAATTTGGAAATTCATATTTAAAAAACCTATTTAAGCCAGTAATTACTGTACTCCGTGTTAAGGAAATTATCAAAGAATTATAAAAGGAAAGACAGATATGAATATTGATTACAAATTTATTGATTATATCTAAAAATTCAAATTCTTCCCAAACAAAGTATTGGTAAAATTATATGGTACATTCAAAAGACATTAAATTGTGAGGGCAGACAGCAAAAGCAAGAAGAACTAAAATCCTGCAGCCTGTGGAACAAAAACCACATTCACAGAAAGAGAGACAAGATGAAAAGGCAGAGGGCTATGTACCAGATGAAGGAACAAGATAAAACCCCAGAAAAACAACAAAATGAAGTGGAGATAGGCAACCTTCCAGAAAAGAATTCAGAATAATGATAGTGAAGAAGATCCAGGACCTCGAAAAAAGAATAGAGGCAAAGATCGAGAAGATGCAAGAAATGTTTAAAAAAGACCTAGAAGAATTAAAGAACAAACAAACAAAGATGAACAATACAATAACTGAAATGAAAAATACACTAGAAGGAATCAATAGCAGAATAACTGAGGCAGAAGAACAGATAAGTTACCTGGAAGACAGAATGGTGGAATTCACTGTTGCAGAATACAGTAAAGAAAAAAGAATGAAAAGAAATGAAGACAGCCTAAGAGACCTCTGGGACAACATTAAACACAACAACATTCGCATTATAGGGGTCCCAGAAGGAGAAGAGAGAGAGAAAGGACCTGAGAAAATATTTGAAGTGATTATACTCGAAAACTACCCTAACATGGGAAAGGAAATAGCCACCCACGTTCAGGAAGCGCAGAGAGTCCCATACAGGATAAACCCAAGGAGAAACACACCGAGACACATAGTAATCAAATTGGCAAAAATTAAAGACAAAGAAAAATTATTGAAAGCAGCAAGGGAAAAATGACAAATAACATACAAGGGAACCCCCATAAGGTTAACAGCTGATTTCTCAGCAGAAACTCTACAAGCCAGAAGGGAGTGGCACGATATACTTAAAGTGATGAAAGGGAAGAACCTACAACCAAGATTACTCTACCTGACAAGGATCTCATTCAGATTCGATGGAGAAATCAAAACCTTTACAGACAAGCAAAAGCTAAGAGAATTCAGCACCACCAAACCAGCTCAACAACAAATGCTAAAGGGACTTCTTTAAGTGAAAGCACAAGAGAAGAAAAGGACTTACAAAAACAAACCCAAAACAATTAAGAAAATGGTCTTAGGAACATACATATCGATAATTACCTTAAATGTGAATGGATTAAATGCTCCAACCAAAATACACAGGCTTGCTGAATGGATACAAAAACAAGACCATCTATATGCTGTCCACAAGAGACCTACTTCAGATCTAGGGACAGATACAGACTGAAACGGAGGGGATGGAAAAAGATGTTCCATGCAAATGGAAATCAAAAGAAAGCTGGAGTAGCAATACTCATATCAGATAAAATAGACATTAAAATAAAGAATGTTACAAGAGACAAGGCAGGACACTACATAATGATCAAGGGATCAATCCAAGAAGAAGATATAACAATTATAAATATATATACAACCAACATAGGAGCACCTCAATACATAAGGCAACTGCTAACAGCTATAAAAGAGGAAGTCGACAGTAACACAATAATAATGGGGGACTTTAATACCTCACTTAGACCAATGGACAGATGATCCAAAATGAAAATAAATAAGAAAACAGAAGCTTTAAATGACGCAATAGACCAGACAGATTTAATTGATATTTATAGGACATTCCACCCAGAAACAGCAGATTACACTTTCTGCTCAAGTGTGCATGGAACATTCTCCAGGATAGATCACATCTTGGGTCACAAGTCAAGCCTCAGTAAATTTAAGAATACTGAAATCATATCAAGCATCTTTTCTGACCACAACACTATGAGATTAGAAATCAATTACAGGGAAAAAATGTGAAAAACACAAACACATGGAGGCTAAACGATACGTTACTAAATAACCAAGAGATCACTGCAGAAATCAAAGAGGAAATCAAAAAATACCTAGAGACAAATGACAATGAAAACACGATGATCCAATACCTATGGGATGCAGCAAAAGCAGTTCTAAGAGGGAAGTTTATAGCTATATAAGCCTACCTCAAGAAACAAGAAAAATCTCAAATAAACAATCGAACCTTACAGCTAAAGGAACTAGAGAAAGAAGAATAAACAAAACCCAAAGTTAGCAGAAGGAAAGAAATCATAAAGATCAGAGCAGATATAAATGAAATAGAAACAAAGAAAACAATAGCACAGAGCAGTAAAACTAAAAGCTGGTTCTTTGAGAAGATAAACAAAATTAATAAACCATTAGTCAGATTCATCAAGAAAAAGAGGGAGACGACTCAAATCAATAAAATTAGAAATGAAAAAGGAGAAGTTACAACAGACACCGCAGAAATACAAAGTATCCTGAGACTACTGCAAGCAACTCTATGCCAATAAAATGGACAACCTGGAAGAAATGGACAAATTCTTAGAAAGGTATAACCTTCCAAGACTGAACCAGGAAGAAATAGAAAATGTGAACAGACCAATCACAAGTAATGAAATTGAAACTGTGATTTAAAATCTTCCAACAAACAAAAGTCCAGGACCAGATGGGTTCACAGGTGAATTCTATCAAACATTTAGAGAAGAGCTAACACCCATCCTTCTCAAACTCTCCCAAAAAATTGCAGAGGAAGGAACACTCCCAAACTCATTCTATGAGGCCACCATTACCCTGATACCAAAATCAGACAAAGACACTACAAAAAAAAGAAAATTATAGGCCAATATCACTGATGAATATAGATGCAAAAATCCTCAACAAAATACTAGCAAACAGAATCCAACAACACATTTAACACATGATCACACCATGATCAAGTGGGATTTATCCCAGGGGTGCAAGGATTCTTCAATATATGCAAATCAATCAATGTGATAAACCATGTTAACAAATTGAAGAATAAAAATCATATGATCATGTCAATAGATGCAGAAAAAACTTTTGACAAAATTTAACACCCATTTATGATAAAAACTCTCCAGAAAGTGGGCATAGAAAGAACCTACCTCAACATAGTAAAGGCCATATATGACAAACCCACAGCAAACACCATTCTCAATGGTGAAAAACTGAAAGCATTTCCTCTAAGATCAGGAACAAGACAAGGATATCCACTCTCACCACTATTATTCATCATAGTTTTGGAAGTCCTAGCCATGGCAATCAGAGAAGAAACAGAAATAAAAGGAATACAAATTGGAAAAGAAGAAATAAAACGGTCACTGTTTCCAGATGACATGATACTATATATAGAGAATCCTAAAGATGCTACCAGAAAACTCCTAAAGCTAATCAATGAATTTGGTAAAGTAGCAGGATACAAAATTAATGCACAGAAATCTCTTGCATTCCTATACACTAATGATGAAAATCTGAAAGAGAAATTAAGGAAACACTCCCATGTACCATTGCAACAAAAAGATTAAAATACCTAGGAGTAAACCTACCTAAGGAGACAAAAGACCTGTATGCAGAAAACTGTAAGACACTGATGAAAGAAATTAAAGATGATACCAACAGTTGGAGAGATATACCATATTCTTGGATTGGAAGAATCAATATTGTGGAAATTACTATACTACCCAAAGCAATCTACAGGTTCAATGCAATCCCTATCAAATTACCAATGGCATTTTTTATGGAACTAGAACAAAAAAATCTTAAAATTTGTATGGAGACACAAAAGACCCCGAATAGTCAAAGCAGTCTTGAGGGAAAAAAACGGAGCTGGAGGAATCAGACTCCCTGACTTCAGACTATACTACAAAGCTACAGTCATCAAGACAATATGGTACTGGCACAAAAACAGAAACATAGATCAATGAAACAGGATAGAAAGCCCAGAGAGAAACCCACACACCTCTGGTTAACTAATCTATGACAAAGGAGGCAAGGATATACAATGGAGAAGAGACAGTCTCTTCAATGAGTGGTTCTGGGAAAAGTGGACAGCTACATGTAAAAGAATGAAATTAGAAGACTCCCTAACACCATACACAAAAATAAACTCAAAATGGATTAGAGACCTAAATGTAAGACCAGACACTATAAAACTCTTAGAGGAAAACATAGGGAGAACACTCTTTTACATAAATCACAGCAAGATCTTTTTTGATCCACCTCCTAGAGTAATGGAAATAAAAACAAAAATAAACAAATGGGACCTAATGAAACTTAAAAGCTTTTGCACAGCAAAGGAAACCATAAACAAGATGAAAAGACAACCCTCAGAATGGGAGAAAATATTTGCAAACAAATCAACGGACAAAGGATTAATCTCTGAAATATACAAACAGCTCATGCAGCTCAATATTAAAACACCAAACAACCCAATCCAAAAATGGGCAAAAGACCTAAATAGACATTTCTCCAAAGAAGACCTACAGATGGCCAAGAAGCACATGAAAAGCTGCTCAACATCCCTAATTGTTAGAGAAATGCAAATCAAAACTACAATGAGGTATCACCTCACTCCAGTGAGAATGGGCATCATCAGAAAATCTACAAACAACAAATGCTGGAGAGGGTGTGGAGAAAAGGGAACCCTCTTGCACTATTGGTGGTAATGTAAATTGATACAGCCACTATGGAGAACAGTACGGAAGTTCCTTAAAAAACTAAAAATAGAATTACCATATGACCCAGCAATCCCAGTACTGGGCATATACCCAGAGAAAACCATAATTCAGAAAGACACATGCACCCCAATGTTCGTTGCAGCACTATTTACAATAGCCAGGTCATGGAAGCAACCTAAATGCCTATCGACAGATGAATGGATAAAGAAGATGTGGTACCTGTATACAATGGAATATTACTCAGCCATAAAGAGGAACGAAATTGGGCCATTTGTTTAGACGTGGATGGATCTAGAGACTGTCATACAGAGTGAAGTAAGTCAGAAAGAGAAAAACAAATATCATATATTAACGCATGTATGTGGAACCTAGAAAAATGGTACAGATGAACTGGCTTGCAGGGCAGAAGTTGAGCCACAGATGTAAAGAACAAATGTATGGACACCAAGGGGGGAAAGCGGCGGTGGGAGGGGGTGGGGATGGTGGTGTGATGAATTGGTGATTGGGATTGACGTGTATAAAACTGATGACTAATAAGAACCAGTTGTATAAAAAAATTAAATTGAATTAAAAAATTTAAAAAACCCACAAAAACCAAAAGACATTAAATTGGTAATGTAAATATATATATACGTAGATAAACAGGTGATAGATAAACATAGAAAGATATTCACAACACATAGAACCACTCATAATGTATTTTAAAACATAATAATTTGGGCTTCCCTGGTGGCGCAGTGGTTGAGAGTCCGCCTGCCGATGCAGGGGACACGGGTTCGTGCCCCTGTCCGGGAAGATCCCACATGCTGCAGAGCGGCTGGTCCCGTGAGCCATGGCCACTGAGCGTGCGCGTCCGGAGCCTGTGCTCCGCAATGGGAGAGGCCACAGCAGTGAGAGGCCCACGTACCGCAAAAACAAACAAACAAAAAAAACATAATAATTTGTGTAAAAATCATAAAATACACACATATATCAATACTATATATTTCTTATTTGTAGATAAGAAAAAGTCTTAAATGATGTTCACCAAAATCTAAACAGTGGTTGCTTCTGTGGTAGGCTCTGCATTTTTTTCTTTATTTGCCATATGTGGTATTTTCCAATATTTTTACAATAATAAGTTATTAATTTTGGAATAAATACTTTATAAGTATTTTATGTAAATAGTGACTTGTCTTTTATTAAACACTTATTGACCATATACTATTTTCTAGGAACTGGCTTGGAGTTAGCAGTAACGGATAAGGTCTGTAATATTGTGAAATTTACCATCTAAGGAGAAGGCAGAAAAAATATTCAACAAAGATCACACAATAAAATATATAATAATGAATAATTAAAAGCTCTTTTGTGAATATGTAATAGGAACAATAAGACCAGTGGAGAAGGAGGGAGGCAGGGAAGAAGCTTTAACTTGTAACATTTTCCAATTTATGTGATTTAAATACTTCCACATTGGCCAGTTTCAAGCTGCCAACGTGTGGTTACTGAACATGAAATTGAGAATAAATGTTCACAATTGAGTCTGGCGAACTAGAATGATTTGGCTCCAACACACCAGTGAATGATAGATAGGCTAAAATCGAGGACAAGTGCTATAGAGCGAAGGAGTGAGAGGGAAGGTCAGGAAAACTTAACGGAGATAATATTTAAGTTGAATCCTGAAGGGTGAGTGATGTGTCAGGGAGAGAAAATGACAGTGGAAAGGTGCTGAGAGGAGGCAGCAATTGAATTGCAGGATGGCAAGAGAGAATAGTCCATGTGAGAGTTAATGGTGGCCCATACTGGAATGCTGCCAATAGATTTTGAGAGAATTCAAGGCATATTCAAGTTAAACGGGAAGACCAACTATGTTTCAAAACATACTTGACCTTTAAGTTTCCTTCCAACTTCATAATGTTATGAATACCAAAGTTATTATCAAACTCAGGTAATCTAGATGCATGCATGTCTTTTGTGTGCTACCTTAGTTACTCTTAAAATATTCCAAATCTGAGCATTTCATTAAAATATTACGTGGACACAAAAAGGCAAAATGAATGGCAGTTATTATCCAAATGTGCTCTTTTCCTGAGCCACCTAAAGGAACAGTAGTTAAAATAGCAAAAGAAAAAGGTTAAGGTTAATTGGTTAATTTGTTTGTTCATTTACAGCAACTATGAAAGAAGTCAGTAATATATTGTCAGCAGCAGCAATAACAACATCAAAAAGAGGCCAAAATATTAAATCTAAACAACTTGCTGAGGATTTCTCTCTCCCTGCCCTCTCTCTCCTTTTCCCTCCATCCCTCCCTCTCTCCCTCCCTCCCTCACTCCCTTTGCCTTCAGGCAGATGTCAACAATTACCTTGTTCAAGAATTCAGGTGCTGATATTGTAACTCCTTAGATTCTTCAGCGATTTAGAATGTAGTCTTGAGGATGTTAAATAAGGTTTTCTTTATCTAGTCTGGTGGCAGAAGACACAATTCTTGCAGAATTGACATATTTCTCTCCTTCTGTATTCATGTAATCTTCTTTCAGTGTTCTAATATACATATTTGTCCCAGGATTAGCTTCAGGATAGTTCGGGAAGCAGATCTTCCATGAGGTATGATGCTTTGTTTGATGTTATTACCATATCTATTTCATCAACACTATTCAGAAAGTGACAGGGAATTCTAGAGACATAGTAGCTGTTCATGCTGAGTTTCTTGAACTCTCATCTCCAGAGTGATGAAAAGGAGGAGAGCTATTGGTAATTATTGTCCTCAGCTCCTAAGCAACTCCAGGCTAAGATATGAGATTTTTAGTGCCACCATCTTGTTTCATTATTAGTGGCTGTATCCAAAAAGCAAATTCTCAATATTTGGAGAATTTGCTGAACTTAGATTAATATTACAAAATGCTTACAGAGGTACTTTTTTGGTGCTTCCTTTACAGCTTTTCCCACTCTATCTTCTATCATTACAGACTTATCTTCTACTCTTTGTGGGAGTTGCTCCACTCTACTGGGGAGCAAATAGGGTGGTTGTTTCAGGAGCGCACTCCATCTGATGCTCTGGTTAGTAACCCAGGCTAAGTTTACTGCATTTACTTAACCCAGGCTAAGTTTAGTGCACTGTTTTGCTGCATGGTGCACTGACAGTGATTGTAATATTCCTCCAAGAAAGCATGGCCCATCTGAAGTCCTGTGGCATTGTTTTCTAATGGATTGGATTAAAATTACCTCTGGGCAGCAGGGCCTCTGCAGTCACTTGTGGAGCTTGTTCTCTGCCCAAGGGCACTGGGCTGAGGATGACAATGGGGGCTGAATACAGTCTGTCCTCCTTTAGCCATGGCTCTAAGGAGGGTCTGCATCTGCCTGGAGGTAGGCCCTCTGTGGATCAGTGGGTGGTCTTGCAGGCCAGAAGGTATCTTGGCCATCTCCCAGCTTGTTGGCAGAGGTCCTTAATTAGGGATCTCAAATGAAGATTGATGAAGATACAGAGCAGTTGGTACAGCTGCCTCGTTGGAGACTACTTCAGTGAAGAGGTATCCCAGGAGAAATAACGCTGAGCTTTAATCAAGTGGAGAGGAAAGAGCTGAGACGTCTTGCGAAGCCTACTGCGGTACTGGCTTACTAGAGATGTGGTGTGGCCTTCATGGCTTAGACAAGGATTCTGGAGGCTTATGTAGTTCCAAAGGAGGCCCATTTGGAAGCTCACTATTGCCTTTAATTATTCCTCTACATTAGTCTCAAAAATTCTGCATGTTGAACCAGAAAGGAGGTGGAAGTGACAACCCTTGGCTGTGTCAGCTGCTGCTGATTCAGATACATAACCTTTTTCCTTCTTTAGTTCCCATCCCTTAACTGAGAGGAGCACTTCTTCCAAAGTACCCCAGGCTGACAGAAGGAGATGAATGGCACTGCCCATTACTTTTTAATAATGTTCTAACCGCCAAAAAGAATCTTAGTTAAAATAGCAAATCTATAAAATTGTCCAGACTTGGGTTTGATGGGGACTTTGGTGGATTAATTCAAGTGAAAAAGAAGACAGTGATACTGATTATTCATAATATTATTTTGATCTGGATCAGATGCTTAGTTATTACCCCCATCAAAGTACTGACAGAGCCCTTTTGTTGTAGGGTGGTAAATTTGAGAAAATTCAGCTAAATTTTTATTTAATGATTTTAATTCCTATACTATAACTCAATTACTTCTTTCTTTTCCTCAACTATTCCTTAGCTATTGAGCTATGATGGCAACAGAATATAGAATTCACATAAAATGCTATAGCATGAAATGAGAAAATCATAGGAAGGCCCAAACTCAGAGTACTCTGAGACACTAACTAGATTGAAATTGGAAACAGGCCTTGGTTTTATCCTTCATTTTGTGCCAAACTTAAATAGGGTAAACTGTGTTATAAACATAAAAATCATACATGAATGATTAGTACTCAGATGGTTAAAACCAGAGTTTGTATGATTCAAAACTATACTATAAATAAAAGGAATCTTCATGTTGTATGCAAGAACGTTGTGATTGCTGGACCCTCATTTGTAGAGGTTATAAGGCCACAAAATATGTGTCTTACCTCTAGTATTCTAGCTGCCATATGATATGCCTGTGTATTGGGAGGGTGGTGGGAGAGTATTATAAAAGAAGGCATGAAAAGTTCAATGTAAGTAGTTTTAACCTGAGTTTTCTGGAAGTTGCTGAAGAAAATTCAACTTGAATAAAAAATGTAAACCTCTGAAATTTAAGTTTGTTCATTGTTATTGCTTGAGGGTGTCCTTATTATATCTGGCTAAGCTTAAAATAACTATGAGAGGAAAGGAAGTAGGAGTGTACTTTTGATCTTAATATAAGAAGGAAAAAAAAGAAAAAGAAAAAAAATCCATGTTCCTAAACTGCCCATAATAGGCAAAATATCATTAGTGTTTTCTGGAAGATAATCTTACTAAGTTATTTGTCTGATTTTTCCTGATTGATTTTTAGCTGCTATTTCTTATTTTATATTTCATGTGATACCTCCGTTCTGACAATAAATTACCCTAGAGCACATTCCTCAAACCATACAGATATGAGTGTGGCCACGATTAGTATGGCTATGTTACATAAGAACAGTTGATTTAATCATGTCATGATGTAGCATTTACTATCTGATCGTTTGCTAAAAATATGTCCTTATGGACATCCATGATATATGATAATCACTATTAAGTATAGCATAAGAATTTATATTTTGACAAGTGTGGATTTTAAAAGGAACTTGTCAATTCTATAGCATGGAAAATTCTCAAGCCATATGTTAGGGATGAGATTTGATGTTAAGTTGAGGGACATTTTCATCCAGTAGAGCACCGCAAGTGATCTGTTATTCAAGGCTTGATTAAATAATGCTTTCATACATTAAACATTAAATGTGTTATGAGAGATGTAGAAATAAGTAAGATACTTTATCTACGGTCAAGGAGTTCACAGTCTTGTGGGTGTGATGAGTGCTACAGTGAAAATTGATGATAGGGATGATAATGATGATAATGATGAAGAGGAAGAGGGAAAGATAGAAAGAGAAGAAGATCTAGCAGGCAATAACTATATACCAATCACTGAACTAAATACTTCACATGCATTATTTAACTTTTTCCGTCTAATTCTCAGATGAGAGAGACTCTAATCATTTTCTTTTTAGAGTTGAGGAAACTGAGGTTCCAAAGATTAAATACATTGCTTAGGGTTATAAAATTGGCAATATGATTTCATAGTTTAGATTTAAGTTCATGCTATATAATGCTTCTGTCTTTCTCAAGATACAGATTAAGAGAATAGAGACCACGGGGTTGGACCCCTTAAGCAGTTATGCCTAATTGTCAACAGATTTGGGTGGTCTAGTTTCTATTTTTAAATTCTCTCACTGTCTTACCTAATATGTGCTTGTTGGTCCATTACAAAATCTTTCCATACCCTTTACATAATAATGATTTTTTAAAATTTCATTCAGTATACATAGAGCATTGGAGAAAATTGAGTTAAAATTAGAAAAGAAAAAAAATTGATGCATATTTTTGGCAGTTGTCCTATTTGCTTCAGTTTGATAAGGTAAAAGTTGTTACTCGTGCATTGGCCCTTAACTGAAAGCCTTTATTCAGTTACTGTGCTCTCTAAATTTTCATAAGAGCTGTAGTTTTGGACCCACCATGTGCTAAAATTTATTAAGCCAAAAACAGGACTCTTGGTGTTGAAAGCTGTATTGGGACAGCCAAGCAGGTCCTTGTACATCCTAGTCATGCCAATAAATCCAGCCAGAAAATTCTTTTTAATAGTTGCATGAGTAACTGGTATTTTAAGAAGACACCCACACAGAGGGGAGAGGTACAGGGAGAAAATCAGATTTTCAAGGGCTCAATAGGGGAATTTGCTTTTTCTGTTAAGTTCCACCTGCAGTCTAAGCAAGAGGGCTAGTGCCGAGTCTGCAATAGCACGGCGTGCTTCCTTTATGTATTGTGTGGGATCTGATAAATTTTTCAGGATCCAGTCCAGCTGTGCTCTCATCACATTGATTTAATGGCCCTTAAGAGAAACCATAAAAGTGCTTTCTGGTTAGTGGGGCCCAGCTGTTTCTCGTGGTATTGCATAAGACAGCAAGCTGAGTTAGCTATAGATTAATGATATTAAAAAGTCAACTTTTTCCATATCATTTTCTTTTCATTAAAAAAAGACTTAAGCAAATATGTGATTTGTTAAGTTAGCTTATTGAACTCAAAGGGAAAGGACCCAAAGAGATGATCTGATTTGATCTGAAAAGTTAATCAAGGCCCCCAAATAAACACTGAGTCATATTAACATATCTAGTATGTGTATGAATATGTGTGTGTGTGTGTGTGTGTGTGTGTGTGTGTGTGTGTGTGTTCCCAAAGGGTGATGTGAACGCTGATGGCTGGAAGGAGGGCTCTGTTTTCATTACCAGGCAACAGTGCAAAAAGGCAACAAAATTATTTGAGGATTATCAGGCTCTCTGATGAGGTTAAGAGCACTGAAAGTCAGTATGAAATGAATAGCTGTGTAGATTTACAGTGTCATTCATGTCATTGGAACGTTTTGGTTTTCTGCAAGCAGAAGGGTGATTGCAATACCAGGCAATCTGTTAAGTATTAAGCCTGGGTATGAAACAGACTGTACTGAAAATGTTTCTGCTCCGAAGCAGACATGAGGCACTTAGAGCTTTTGCACTTCAGATACTTTCAGGCAACAGAGTACTCAGAAGTAGAGTAAAATGTTTTCTCATCCCTCTTTAAGCAATAAAATATATGGGGTTTGGAAGAGCTAGAAAAGTATTCATTCTAAAATCATGAGTTTTAATATTTTACTAGATTACAGTTCCTAAGTTCAGGGAGTATAGCATGGATTCACTGAAATTAGAAGTCATCATAGAAACAAATGGCTGGAGAACTACAATTATTATTTGACTAATATTTGGTGGTCATCTGTGATCTCAGCAACCTCTTTTTAAATAAGGCCACATGGAAGAGATTCACTGCGATTGTAGGATTACAGAACATGAAAGACCCTGCAAGAAAAACTGTTGCAAATTTGAAATACCTGTAATTTAGATAGGAAAAAATTACCTTTATATTATCAGTTTAAAAAAAAAAAGGTTTTGCTAGGCAAAAGAAAATATTTTCAGAAAGAGCTCTTCAAACAATTTAGAAGTGTCCATTTAAATATAGTTTGATAAGATGCAAACTATTATATGTAGAATGGATAAACAACAAGGTCATACTGTATAGCATAGGGAACTATATTCAATATCGTGTATAAACCATAATGGAAAAGAATATATATATATATTATATATGTCAAGCTCTATATTTTATATATATATCATATATATATATATAACTGAATCACGGTTTTACGGCAGACACTGACATAACATTGTAAAACAACTATACTTCAATAAAATAAATTAAAAAATAAATATAGAGCTTGATATATATTCTTATCTACCCATTAATGTGGTTCCCTGTAATAACACTTTAATAGTTTATTTCAAATTCCAATTAATTTTTAAAACAACTAAAAGTTATATATTTCAAATGTAAGGATTTTTTGCTCCACAAATATAAACACCAAAGACAGTTCTGTGTTTTTTAAAGGTTGTTCAAGGATTAAGTTAGTTGTTTCAAAACATACCTGCTCTATGTCGATGGAATATCTAATTATAGATGGAGAGAAAGTAGCATATTTGTATAAAACTAGGTAAGATTTAAGGTCATATATATCTATCAATGATTTTCCTCTGGAGCAATTGAACAAGAGTTCTCAACAGTCACCCACACACAGAACTAGAGCAAGAGAGATGCTATTACTAGGGGTGTTTTAAGGTCAGTATTTCAGTAGCTGCTGTTTTTGATTATCATGTAGACCAGTTCCTCTCTACTGAATAACATTAGCTCGAAAAATCAAAGGCTTGGTGGCCTAAATAGACAACAATAACCAATATTTTAACTCTGCCAGATACTTCTGTGGGAAGCACTAAGCCATGTCAATATTTGCCATTGTTACAATTCCAGCCAATACTCTAAATGCAGAGTCGCGTTGCTTGGTCATGATGTGGGAGTGGTGAGAATGTGACATCCCTCTGTTCTATTAATTGCCAACAGTCAAGTTTTTCTTTTGCCACCAGGAGCAGTGCAGCTTGGGGTCTCTGTAGTTCTCTGTGGTTTGCATTTGGTCCTGAATTCAGAGCCCAGGATAAGAAAGTTGTTGGCAACCACCAGAATGCAGTCAGAAAATTGCCAGGCTGTTGTAATACAAGCTTCTATTTTACTTCAGAGTGAAAATTTAATGTTCCTTGAGAGTCTGTTACAGAGGAATTCATTATGGTTATCTTATGAATGATGGGTTCTGAAAAATAATGTTTGTGTTACATATTTTTGTGACTATTTCAGAAAATGCATTATAAGAGGCAAACAGCCAGCAGCACGGATCATGCTTAAGACTAAGTTAAAAGTAAAACTGGTTCAGCACAAACTGAGTTTTTGTTTATTTCTTTAGGTCAAAGGTAAAAGGCTGCATAATGTAGAGCATTCACTTTTGGGAAGGGTGCCTGGTCAGGCACCATTCTATAACGGTTTTTCCTTTCTTTTGCCCACTTTGGGCAATGGGATCATTTTGAGATTTTTCTAATGAGTATTGCATTGTGTGCTGATTTTAAAAACCTGGAATAATAAAGAAAATCAAAAGAAGGAAGAAAAGTGTCAATTTGACTACACACATGCAAGTATTGTTACCATGTTTACGTTGCCTCCTTCCAATAAAGTCCTTTTGTATATAGGCTTTAAAAATACGATCATGATGATATCAGATCAATACAAAAACATATGATCATTATTAGTATCAGATTAATTTTTCATTTAGGACTAAGTTGCAAGCATTTTTCATGTGTAAAAGAGAGGTTTCCAGATTCTAACATTAATACCCAAGTATTAATAGCCCAGAATCTCACATTTTTCAATTAGCAGGAAATCTTTGAGCAGGCTCCGTTCCCCAGGTAGTTCTGGGGTCCAGGAGGAATGCTCATATGTTCTCACATGCATCCTGGTTGTCGATTGTCACATTAATGCTCTATCCACTCTAGGCTGCTACCCAACTTTTGCTTTCTCTTATCACCTTATACTCAGCATTTCCAGCCTGCATTAATTCTGTCCTAACTGCCACACCTCAAGAAAGAACATATGCTAAATTTCTCAAATAAGAAATACCAGACAATTAACAGGTAATAAAAGTTGTCAGAATTTAAGGGTTACCAGAAAATGCAATGTAAGGAGGAAAGAAAAACTTGCAATATTTAAAAGGCTACTTAATATTTTATTGAGGAAAAGAATCCAGAATTTCTTAATTATATGCTTGTTGTTGAGCATTTAGGTTGTTTTCAATTTTTTGCTTTTAAAAATAATTCTGTTTGTGTGGTGTAAAACTTTTATAATTCTATTTTACATATCATCTCTGTGCAGAAAATATTCTTAGCTCTTGAGATCTATCAGAACATTTTGTGGGAATGAAGTCCTAGAGGAAGAATTTCTAGTTTCACTTACTTTATTTGTTAGCAATAGTTTGTGTTTTCTGTTTACACTTGTGTCAATTTGATAAATTATATTTTTCTAGGAACTTGATCCTTTTATACGTTTTAAAATTTACTGCCATAATCTGTTTGTAGTATTCTATTACCTGTTTCTTACCTGTAGTTACTATTTCTCACTTTTTGTGTTCAATATTGTGTGTGTATGTACCTTTTAAAATTTTAAATCAGTTTTCCCAGAGTTTTATTAGTTTTTCTATGAAAATTTATGGTTTTATTTTTATATTTTATTAATTTCTTCTCTTATCTTCAGTATTTCCTTCTACTACTTTAATTTTTTTTCAATTTTAAACTTCCATATTTAAATGCTTAGCTAATTTTCAGCCCCCATCCTTTTCCAAAAGAAGCAAGGCCATACACTTTTCCTGAGCACTGCTTTAGCTGCACCCAAATGTTTTCATTTGTAGTGTTTCTTAAAACATTTTATGTATTAAATAAAATATTATGTAGCTCCAAATATTTTTAATTTTTTACTGAAATGCAGATGTGCTAGCTGTAGCTACAGCAGCTATCTTATAAGCAAAAGTATAGTAGAGACATGGTTAGCCTTAGAACAGTACTTAGTAGCTGCCTACCTCTTGTTTTCTTGTTATGTGAGAAAAATAGTCTATTTTAAGTCACTGTACATGGGTTTTAAATGGAGCCAAATACAGCAAAATTGATATCTTTCTTTCCCTCCTATTGTAATTTCTATTAGGTGGTAACCTCACCTACTTTTCTCCCTCTGTTGTTTTTGAAACTACATTTATTTTTGATTCTTCATTTGTTATTCTTAAAGTTTTAGGAAACAATTGTTTAAATATAGGTTAAAAATATTGCTATCTCCACATTTCTATGTATATAATAAACTTGGGATGTTTTAGTGTCTGTTACCCTCATTATTCTTTCTCATCTCCCAAATATGTGATTTTTTTTTTAAACAATTGCCTTTTTGGGTTTTTCTGGCTGCACTGGGTCTTTGTTGCTGTGCGCGGGCTTTCTCCAGTTGTGGCAAGTGGGGGCTACTCTTCATTGTGGTATGTGGGCTTCTAGCAGTGGCATTGGTGGTTCAGTGGTAGAATTCTTGCCTGCCATCTTATTTTTAATCTATCTATAGTGACTGTTATTGTTGCATTTATTGGTCAAATCATGGTTAGATTTGCCAATATTTTTACAAATTTCTTTTTGTAATCTTTCTTCTGGTTTTAATTTCTTCTTACTAGAATTCATCCTACAGTACAGCGAGGTCTGCAAAATTTAATTTTCTTTTAGCCTTTGTTTTCCTGATAATATATTGATTTAAGCTTCACAGTTGAACAAGTTTAGCTTTCTGTAGAATTCTAAGTTAATACTTATATTTCCTCAGCACTTTAAAGATGTTATTGCATTGTCTCTGGCTTCCATTGTGGTTCTCAACAGTCTGCTCTCATCTAAGTGTTCTTTTGTGTGCCTTTTCTCTCTGACTGCTTTTATGATATCCTCTTTGTCTTTGATTTTCATTCTTCTGTTTCTTGTCCTGGCCGTGTTTGCAGCAACACTCTGACGAACTCTGTACCTCAGGCTTCTGGTTCCAACAATGGCAGCATCTGCTGTCTAGCAGCCTCAGGAGCCAATCTCTAGCAGTAAGAGTAGCAGGCAACAATTGTAGCATGGATTTGGCAGCACCAACAGTAGGAATGTGGGCTCCCAGATATTTAAGTGTCCTTAGCAGTATGAGCTGTTGGATTCTTTGCAATATGGTTGTATCTTAGTGGTACCAGCAGAAACAGAAACACCTAGATAACACTACCTTCCCTTTTGTTCCTCTAACTTTCAAACACATTGTAAACAATTTTCTATATTATATACTTCTGTTTGAAATAGTTTTGTTTCTGTTTTCCCAAATAGATACTAATTAATACACTCTAGATGAGAACACAGTAGATTATATTAATGTGGGAAGATTATACATCCCTGTCCCATTGAAATCAGTATTAGCCATGTGACTTGCTTCAGCCAGTGAAATGGGAGCAGAAGTGACATGTGCAATAGCTTAGTGGAAACTTTGAGTCATTATATGTTTTTACACTATTTTCTTTTCCCTTTGTGACAAGAACAACAATGCCCCATGGAAGAAATGCCCAACAATTTAGATTTTGGAGTGCACACATGAACCTGAGGCACAGTAAACCCATAATGGACATGTTACATGAGCAAGAAATATATCTTTGTTGTTGTAAGATACTAAGTTTTTTAGTCATTTGTTACTGCAGTATAATTTAGCTTAAGATGACGGATACAGTTTGGGTTTATTTTTATTTATTATGTTGAGAATCATTTTATTAAAATTCTGTCACTAACTCTTCGGGTACTGCCTTCCTCTACTCTCAAGCCTCTCTTTCTAGAACTGAAATTTAAAATTTGTTGACTTTTCAGTAATGTGTTAATTTCCACATATTTGTCAATTTTCTAATTTGTCTTCTACTGTTGATTTCTAGTTTTATTCCACTGTGCTTGGAAAAGATACTTGGTATAATACCAATCTTTAATTTGTTAAGACTTCTTTTGTGGCCTAATATGTGATCTATCCTGGAAAATATTCCATGTGTGCTTGAGAAGAATGTTTATTCTGTTTGTGGAATGTTCTATATATATCTATTAGGTACATTTGATATATAGTGTTGTTCAAGTTCTCTGATTCCTTATTGATTTTCTGCCTTTATGTTCTATCCACTATTGAAAGTGGAGTATTAAAAAGTTGCTACTGCTATTGTATTGCTGTTTATTTCTCCCTTTAGTTCTGTAAATGTTTGCTTTCTATTTTAGGTGCTCTGATGTAGGGTGCATATATATGTATAATTGTTACATCTTTCTGATGAATTGATCAGTTTATCACTATATAATGTCCTACTCTGTCCCTAGTCACAGTTTTTCACTTAAATCATTTTTTTTTATATAAGTATAGTCAGCCCTGCTCTTTATTAGTTACCATTTTCATGGACTATCCTTTTCTATCCCTTCACTTTCAGCCTTTTTGTGTCTTTAAATCTAAAGTGAATCCCTTGTAGACAGGATATGTTGAGTTTTGTCCTTTTGTCCATCCAGCCACTCTATGTTTTTTGATTTTAAGGGAAGTTTAATCTATTTGTGTTTAAAGTAATTATTGATAGAAGAGTGCTTACTTTTGCCATCTTCTTAAATTTTTTCTGTCTTGTAGTTCTTTTATTCCCCTTTTCTTTTCTCTCTATTTTTTCATTTATTCATTGATTTTTTTTTTGTAATGATATGCTTTGATTACTTTCCCTTTTTCTTTTGTGTATCTTCTAAAGGTATTTTCCTTATGGTTACCATGGGATTTGCATAAAACATGTTATAGCTATAACAGCCTATTTTAAGCAGATAACTATTTAACTTGCACACAAAAACTCTTGACTTTTATACCCCCACACACTTTATGTTATTAATATCACAATTTACATCTTTTATATTCATTAACAAATATTTGTAGCTATAGTTGTATTAATCTTTTGGTTTAATTTTTACACTAAAAATAAATTGATTTACATACCACCATTACAGAATTACAGTATTCTTTGTCTATATATTTACTTTTATATGTGCTTTATACTTTCATTTTTTTTCATATTGCTCATTAGTGTTCTTTAATTTCAACATGGAGAACTACCTTTAGCATTTCTTGTAAGGCAAGTCTAGTGGTCTAGTGGTGATGAACGTCCTCAGATTTGTTTGTCTGGAAAAGTATTTATCTCTCCATTTTTGAAGGGCAGTTTTGTTGGATATAATATTCTTGGTTGGAATTTTTTTTTGGCTTTCAGCACTTTGAATATATCATCCCATTTTCTTCTGTGAAATTTCTTCTGTAAAATCCACTGAAGATCTCATGGGGGTTCCCTTCTATGTGAAGAGTCACTTTTTTCTTGCTGCTTTCAAGATTCTCTCTTTGCCTTTGACTTTTGACAATTTGATTATGTCCTAATGTCAGTTTCTTTGAGTTCATCCTATTTGAGAAGATTTTAGCCATTATTTATTTAAATAATCTTTCTGTCCCATTCTCTGTCTCTGTCTCTGTCTCTCTCTCTCTCCCTCTTCTCCTTCTGGGACTCCCATAATGAGGTCGTTATTTTACTTGATGGCTTCCATAAGTTCCATAGGCTTTCTTCACTCTTTTTCATTCTTTTTTCTTTTTGTTCTCTGTCTGAATAATTTCAAATGAACTGTATTTGAGGTAGCTGATTTTTTTTTCTTCTGCTTAAACTAACCTACTGTTGAAATTATTGAATTTTACAGTTCAGTTATTGCATTCTTTAGCTCTAGAATGTCTGTTTGGTTCTGTTGATATTCTCATTTTGTTCATATTCTCATTTCCTGATTTCATGTAGTTGTCTATGTTCTCTTGTATCTCACTGAGCTTCTTTAAGACAATTATTTTGGATTCTCTGTTTGGTCATTCATAGATTCCCATTGCTTTAGAGTCAATTAGTGAAGATTTATTTTGTTATTTTGCTTTGTTTTTATGTTTTTTGGTTGTATCATATTTCCCAGGTTCTTCATGTTCCTTGTAACTTTGCATTGGAGTCTGCACATATAAGGAAACAGCCACCTTTCCCTCATCTTTAAGGGCTGGCTTCGATAGATAAAGACCTTCACCACTCATCCTAGCTAGACATTCTGGGAGCCTCTCAAACCTTATCTGTGGATGCTCACACTTCACTCCTTTCCTTCACTCACAGGGGAAATATTTAGAGTTGTGCATCTTCTTGAAATCTCACAGAACTCTGCTGGCAGGAGTAAGCTGTCCTCCCCTTTTCTTTGCTCTTAGCTCCTCCAGACATCTGGACTTGCCAGTTCTGTCAGTGCTCTGTGTGAAGTAAGACAGAAACCGGTCCTTAGCCAGTTGACTAAAAAGCCTAGGATACTGAATGCACACTTCATTCTCTCTTTCCCTCCAGGGCAAAACTGTGGGCCAAATTGATCTCTCTCAGTATGAGCTGTACAGGCTGTGGGAGAGGTTGGCCCAGGTAAAGTGAAATTGCTTTTTTTACCCATTTCAATTCAGCTGTTCTTGGTTTTGTACTCATCTGGGGAACAGCAACTTCTTAACTGGAATCTGTTTCTCACATAAAGGTATTTGATCCATATACTGTTGTTAAATCAGTGTTTCTGTGAGGTATGTAGACTGGGACATCCTATTCTGCCATTTTGTCGATGTCATCTCTCACATTCCTCTTGGAATTCCTCCTCTCTACCTTCTAACCCTGTGAATGTGATCTTTATCCAGGGATTTTTACCTGGAATCAGTAATTTTTCAAAATAAACATTGGCTCAATTATCTAGTTTTATTTAGTTGCTCTACTTTGGTAGAAATTACTCACATGTTAAAACCATATTTTAAGCAGTCCCTCAAAATGCTAAATATACAGTTTTATCATTTAAATTATTAACTTTTAAATACTGGCTGAGTACATTGTTGGTATTATGGTAGAAGATTAAATATGATTTATTCTTTAAAGAATGCAATTTTAAGAAATTTCATAAATATCAGAACTGTTCACTAACTGATTTAAATAAGCGGTTCTCAAACTCAAGGACTCATGAGTGCTAAGAATGTAGTTATATTTCCCTGAAGAATCCACAGACCCCAGTTTGAGGACCACTGGGCTTATTTGTTGATTTACATTAAAGTCTTCTCGTTAAAATATTTCGTAAAATGTTATACATCTGGACTTGGCTAAATTTTCCTATTTTAGCACTTTAAGACAGCTATTGTTAGGGATAATTATGTTTTTGTTCAACTTAATGGTAATTGTATGCAAATTTTAGAATTTGCCACAGGCTTACTATTTGCGGTAAACTTGTGGGAATAGTTATTTTTCCTTTTTTTGTGTGCGGAAAACTGTCAGTATCAGGAATCACTGTCTGCCTCAAAATTGCAGCTGTGGTTGTCTTCTCAGATTACTAGCAAATTAAAACAGAGTTTGTAGCAAACTTGAAAATTATTATACAGCAAAGACTTGTTACTAAGAAACACAGTTAATGAATAAAGACAGAGGAAAAAGAGTAAAAACGAAAAAAAAAAAGAAGAATGATCAGGAAAATTTAAAATTAAGTAACTAGTCTTATCCTCTAAAAACAGAAAAAAAGAAGGCTACCTTTGAAGGTTCTTTTCAAGGATGGAATTTTGTTCACTCTCTCCTCTTTAAAAATTTAATCTCTTTGTAGATAATTGTTTATTTCTACATATGGATAAAGTTTGAAGAAAAATTTTAAGCCAAATACAAGTGTATATATAATATGTCTCTAATATATCAGTTTACAATGAACAGACATTAATAGCTTATAAAATTGAAATGCAGTCTAAAGTATTATTCTAATATACTGTAATAGAAGCCATCACTCTACTTCAATTAAGTGAGATGATACATAAGAAAATAAATCAATATAGATGAATAATAGCAAATTTTATAATATTGATTCTCACAACATTCTCAAATATGAATGTCTATGTGTTCTTATCAAGAGCTGGATTTCATTTTTTGAAATTTATTAAATGTTTCAATGATATCTACTGTCTTTCCTTTTTTATATATGGAAATTAATTACTCTAGAAAACTGATTTTAATTCTTTTTTTTTTTTTTTTTTTGTGGTACGCGGGCCTCTCACTGTTGTGGCCTCTCCCGTTGTGGAGCACAGGCCCTGGACGCACAGGCTCAGTGGCCATGGCTCACGGGCCCAGCCGCTCCACGGCATGTGGGATCTTCCCAGACTGGGGCACGAACCCGTGTCCCCTGCATTGTCAGGCAGACTCTCAACCACTGCGCCACCAGGGAAGCCCTGATTTTAATTCTTATAAAAATTTTAAATGTGGGGTGAAGAGTCTATGACAAGCTACAAAGCTTTCTAAAATAAAATTAAAGACAAAATAAAAGCATGTTAATATTCTAAGATTATTCATCATTAAATTAAAGTAGTTGTCATTTTATGTTCAGACTTAACAGTTAATTTAATTATTTAAAGAAGCTACTTTTGCTAGTGCTTATCAAAAAATAAACATTTCTCTCTTCAGTATTGCATGCTGAATCTTCTCAATCTTCGTCCCTAGACCATGCTCTCTCAGGATTTGGCTTGGTTAATTTTCATCAGTCTCCTTCCCACTGTCAATACTTCCAACACAAAAATTTTCCTCATCATGTCAAACTGACTTTTTTTTTTTTTTTTTTGCTTTCCCATATTGTGACTCCAGGCTTTTATTTTTCTTAATTTTTTTTATTGGACTAAAATTGCTTTACAATGTTGTGTTATTTTCTGCTGTACAATGAAGTGAATCAGCTATATGTATACCTATATCCCCTCCCTCTTTGACCTCCCTCCCACCCCACCCCCCATCCTGCCCATCTAGGTCATCACAGAGCACTGAGCTGAACTCCCTGTGTATACAGCAGGTTCCCACTAGCTATCTAGTTTACACATGGTAGTGTATTTATGTCAAACCTAACCTCCCAATTTATCCCAGCCTCTCCTTCCCCCACTGTGTCCACATGTCCCTTCTCTATGTCTACACCTCTATTCCTGCCCTACAAATAGGTTCATCTGTACCATTCTTCTAGATTTCACATATATGCATTAATATACAATATTTGTTTTTCTATTTCTGACTTCACTCTGTATGACAGACCCTAGGTCCATCCATGTCTCTACAAATAACCCAATTTCATTCCTTTTTATGGCTGAGTAATATTCCATTGTGTGTGTATATGTATATATATATATATATACACACCACTTCTTCTTTATCCTATTATCTATCATTGGACATTTAGGTTGTTTCCATGTCCTGGCTATTGTAAATAGTGCTGCAATGAATATTGTGGTACATGTGTCCTTATGAATTATGGTTTTCTCAGTATATGCCCAGTGGTGGGATGCTGGGTCATATGGTAGTTCTATTTTTAGTTTTTTAAGGAACCTCCATACTGTTCTCCATAGTGGTGGTATCAATTTACATTCCCACCAACAGTGCAGAAGGGTCCCATTTTCTCCACACCCTCTCCAGCATTTATTGTTTGTAGATATTTTGATGATGGCATTCTGAAAGGTGTGAGGTGATACCTCATTGTAGTTTTGATTTGCATTTCTCTAATAATTAGTGATGTTGAGCATCTTTTCATGTGCCTCTTGGCCATCTGTATGTCTTCTTTGGTGAAATGTCTATATAGGTCTTCTGCCCATTTTTTAATTGGGTTGTTTGTTTTTTGATATTGAGCTCCATGAACTGTTTGTATATTTTGGAGATTAATCCTTTGTCTGTTGCTTCATTTGGAAATATTTTCTCCCATTCTGAGGGTTGTCTTTTTGTCTTGTTTATGGTTTCCTTTGTTGTGCAAAAGCTTTTAAGTTTCGTTAGGTCCCATTTTTTTATTTTTGTTTTTATTTCCGTTACTCTAGGAGGTGGGTCAAAAAAGATCTTGCTGTGGTTTATGTCAAAGAGTGTTCTCCACATGTTTTCCTCTCAGAGTTTTATAGTGTTCAGTCTTACATTTAGGTCTTTAATCCATTTTTAGTTTACTTTTATGTATGGTGTTAGGGAGTGTTCTAATCTCGTTCTTTTACATGTAACTGTCCAGTTTTCCCAGCACCTCTTACAGAAGAGGTGGTCTTTTCTCCATTGTATGTTCTTACCTCCTTTGTCATAAATTAGTTGACCATATGTACGTGGGTTTATCTCTGGGCTTTCTATCCTGTTCCATTGATCTATATTTCTGCTTTTGTGCCAGTACCATACTGTCTTGATTACTGTAGCTTTGTAGTATAGTTTGAAGTTGGGAAGCCTGTTAACTCCAGCTCCATTTTTCTTTCTCAAGATTGCTTTGGCTATTCGGGGTCTTTTGTGTTTCCATATAAATTGTGAAATTTTTTGTTCTAATTCTGTGAAGAATGCCATTGGTAGTTTGATAGGGATTGCACTGAATCTGTAGATTGCTTAAGTAGTATAGTCATTTTCACAATATTGATTCTTGCAATCCAAAAACATGGTATATTTCTCCATCTGTTTATGTCATCTTTGATTTCCTTCATCAGTGATTTAGTTTACTGAGTACAAGTCTTTTGCCTCCTTAGGTAGGTTTATTTCTAAATATTTTATTCCTTTTGTTGCAAAAGTAAATGGGATTGTTTCCTTAATTTCTCTTTCTGATTTTTCATTGTTAGTATATAGGAATGCCAGAGATTTCTGTGCATTACTTTTGTATCCTGAAACCTTACCAAATTCATTGATTAGTTCTAGTAGTTTTCTGGTGGCATCTTTAGGATTTTCTATGTATAGTATCATGTAATCTGCAAACAGTGACAGTTTTACCTCTTCTTTTCCATTTTGTATTCCTTTTATTTCTTTTTCTTCTCTGATTACCATGGCTAGAACTTCCAAAACTATGTTGAATAAGAGTGATGAGAGTGGACATCCTTGTCTTGTTCCTGATCTTAGTGGAAATGCTTTCAGTTTTTTACCATTGTGTATGATGTTTGCTGTGGGTTTGTCATATATGGCCTTTATTATGTTGAGGTAGGTTCCCTCTACGCCCATTTTCTGGAGAGTTTTTATCATAAATTGGTGTTGAATTTTGTAAAACGCTTTTTCTGCATCTATTGGGATGATCATATGGTTTTTATTCCTTAATTTGTTAATATGTTGTATCACATTGATTGATTTGTGTATATTGAAGAATCCTTGCATTCCAGAGATAAATCCCACTTGATCATGGTGTATGATCCTTTTTATGTATTGTTGGATTCTGTTTGCTAATATTTTGTTCAGGATTTTTGCATCTATGTTCATCAGTGATATTGGTCTGTAATTTTCTTTTTTTGTGATATTTTTGTCTGATTTTGGTATCAGGGTGATGGTAGGTTCATAGAACGAATTTGGGAGTGTTCCTCCCTCTGCAATTTTTTGGAAGAGTTTGAGAAGGATAGGTGTTAGCTCTTCTCTAAATGTTTGATAGAATTCACCTGTAAAACCATCTGGTTCTAGACTTTTGTTTGTTGGAAGATTTTAAATTACAGTTTCAATTTTATTACTTGTGATAAGTCTGTTTATATTTTCTAATTCTTCCTGGTTCACTCTTGGAAAATTGTACCTCTCTAGGAATTTTCCATTTCTTAGTTGTTGTCCATTTTTTTGGCATACAGTTGTTTGTAGTAGTCTCTTATAATCCTTTGTATTTCTGCGGTGTCAGTTGTGGTTTCTCCTTTTTCATTTCTAATTTTATTGAATTGCATCCTCTCCCTTTTTTTCTTGATGAGTCTGGCTAAAGGTTTATCAATTTTTTTATCTTCTTAAAGAACCATCTTTTAGTTTCATTGATCTTTGCTATTGTTTTCTTCATTTCTATTTAATTTATTTCTGCTGTGATATTTATGATTTATTTTGTTCTACTGACTTTGGGTTTTCTTTGTTCTTTCTCTCATTGCATTAGGTGTAAGTTTAGATTGTTTGTTTGAGATTTTTCTTGTTTCCTGAGGTGAGATTTAATTGCTATAAACTTCCCTATTAGAACTGCTTTTGCTGCATCCCATAGGTTTGGGGTTGTCATATTTTCATTGTCATTTGTTTCTGTGTATTTTTTACCTCTTCTTTGACTTATTCAGTGATCTTTTGTTTATTTAGTAGTGCACTGTTTAGCCTCCATATACTTGTGTTTTTTACAGGTTCTTTTTCCTGTAATTGATTTCCAATCTCATACCATTGTGGTCAGAAAACATGCTTGATATGATTTCAATTTTCTTAAATTTACCAAGGCTTGATTTGTGACCCAAGATGTGATCTATCTTGGAGAATGTTCCAGGTACACTTGAGGAGAAATTGTTTTCTGCCACTTTCGAGTGGAATGTCCTATAACTATCAATTAAATCTATCTGGTATGTTGTGTCATTTAAAGCTTGTGTTTCCTTATTTATTTTCTGTTTGGATGATCTGTCCGCTGGTGAAAGTGGGGTGTTAAAGTCCCCTACTATTACTGATTTCTCCTTTTATCATTGTTAGCATTTGCCTTATGTATGGGGTGCTCCTACATTGGGTGCATAAATATTTATAATTGTTATATCTTCTTCTTAGATTGATCCCTTGATCATTATGCAGTGTCCTTCCTTACCTCTTGTAACAGTCTTTATTTTAAAGTCTATTTTATCTGATATGAGTATTGCTACTACAGCTTTCTTTTGATTTCCATTTGCATGGAATATCTTTTTCCATCCCCTCACTTTCAGTCTGTATGTGTCCCTAGGTCTGAAATGGGTCTCTTGTAGATAGCATATATATGGGTCTTGTTTTTGTAACCATTCAGTCAGTCTGTGTCTTTTGGTTGGAGCATTTAATCAATTTACATTCAAGGTTATTATCAATATGTATGTTCCTATTACCATTTTATTAATTGTTTTGGGTTTGTTTTTGTGAGTCTTTTTCTTGTCTTGTGTTTCCCGCCTAGAGACATTCCTTTAGCGTTTGTTGTAAAGCTGCTTTGGTGGTGCTGAATTCTCTTAGCTTTTGCTTGTCTGAAAAGCTTTTGAATTCTCCTTCAAATCTGAATGAGATCCTTGCTGGGTAGAGTAATCTTGGTTGTAGGTTTTACTCTTTCATCACTTAAATTATATCCTGCCACTCCCTTCTGGCTTGCAGATTTTCTGCTGAAAAATCAGCTGATACCATTATGGGGATTCCTTTGTATGTTTTTTTTTGCCTTTTGCTTGCTGCTTTTAATATTTTTTCTTTGAATTTAATTTTTGTTAGTTTGATTAATATTTGTCTTTCTGTGTTTCTCCTAAGGTTTATCCTATATGGGAACTCTTTGTGCTTCCTGGACTTGGGTGACTATTTCCTTTCCCATGTTAGGGAAGTTTTCCACTGTAATCTCTTCAAATATTTTCTCAGAGGCTTTCTTTGTCCTCTTCTTTTTCTGGCACCCCTATAATTCGAATGTTGGTGAATTTAGTGTTGTCCCAGAAGTCTCTGAGATCGTCTTCGATTCTTTTCATTCTTTTTTCTTTATTCTGCTCCTCAGCAGTTATTTCCACCATTCTGTCTTGCAGCTCACTTATTCGTTCTTCTGCCTCAGTTATTCTGTTACTGATTCTTTCTAGTGTATTATTTTTTTCACAAACCAAATTTTCCAATATCTTTTGGTCACTTAAGATCACTGAAAAGTCATGGTGAGTTTTTGGAAAATAAATGGAAATCTGGTTCCTTCCTGGTGAATTGTCAATTATGATTGGCGTTCATATTTTCTTAAGATAAAATAGACAATTTGTTTTAGACATAGTCCTTAAAAGACCAGAAGTTTGGGTTGGTTATGCACAAAAAATGGTTAATTTTCCAAATGTGTAAAATGCACACAGTTTCTAAAATTCAGCAAATGATTTTCCAGGAATTCATGAAAAAATGCTTTTTCTTATAAATCCTGCATATGATAAATGTTCAAAAGTATATTAAGTTGCTAACATTGGACTAATATGGGAGTGAAAAAATACATTTAGAAAAAAACTTTTCTGGGTAAATTTTGACACCCCAAAGTTTGTTGTATACTGCTTTTTAAAATAATAATTATGTGAATTAATTAATCATATATGTATTTTAAGATTAATAATAACATGCTTGCATAATATGAAATGTACAAAGTAATCTAGCTTTTTTAATTGTCTAAATATGTTAGTGTATTATAGAATAAATAAATAACATAATTTAAGAAGCCTCCTAGATCTCTGACCCAAACTCAAACAACCGAAATTTACTCCCTGATTTCTTTAAGGTTAATTTTAATGTTATGATTCTTTTTGCTAAATTTTTGAATGAAAACCTTAATAAAAACTTGCATGATGGGAAATTTTAATCTATGAGAATTTTAATAAATCTATCATTACTTGGATAAAAAGTCTGAAAATAATAGTAGTATCATAATAATTTGACATATCATGATGTTATTTAATTTAAAATTTGTGGGGTTTGCATTGAAAAAGAAATATAGAACTTATCTGAGAAATACTCTCTCAAATATACTGTAATTGCTGATAAAACACTATGGAAAAATATTTCACTTGGATTTGAAAGTAGTAAATGCCTTGCCTGTCAGCAAATTTAAGCTATTTTTTCATGGTTGGTGGAATGGACTGAGAGGATATTCTCTATTTTGATATTAAATATGTAGACGGTCTAATAACTTATGATAAATAGATTCATAATGGATAACAATATGATTCCTCACCTTGACTCATATGCAAATCATATTAATAAAAAGTGGTTTGTATTAATTGTACAAAAAGGTAATATTCATGATATTATACTAGAGGACTGGATATCAAATTTTGATTTGGTTCGGAGAACAAATGTGGTGCCATTGAAAGTAAGCTAAGGGTGAGCTGATGTGTTGAGCTAGTAGATGTCATAAGTTTTGACTTCCATTGTAGACTGCACATTAATATATTCAAATGGAAAGTGAAAACCCACAATTAATCCTGCCCTGATGGTTGATTGATGAAAGTGAGAAATTTTAAATGCTGATATAAAATAGAGGAATAGGGGAGAGAGAGAAGAGAAAGGAAACGTGAAAGAAATTGAGAGTATGTGAAAGATTTATAGACTTGACGCAATTAGTTTTCTTCTATTAAAATTTCGGTCAGATTTCAGGCATTATGAAAAGAGAAAGAAAACCTTTGGGTTGAACTATATAATTTATCTGCTGATAATTTACCATTTTTGACCTACAAATATAACATCTTCACATGTTTCAACATAATATAAAACACCTAACTTGATCTGACTTTTAATGAGAGTTCAGTAGTAGATGCTTGCTTTTCCTCATATAATGCAATACTCAGTTATTTTTGCTCCTTTCATATTAGCATTCTACAATCCTATAGAGATTCTAGGGTTTCAGAGTCCTGTTGAAAAAGGAATGGGAAAAGAACTTTCTGCAGACAAGGACAACAGAGTAAAAGAATCCCAGGATTCAACAAATTTTTATTGAACCTTTACAAATGGCAAAAGGAAACAGAATAGACATCTTCAGGCAATGTGGCCAGAAGTGGCCATTAAGTAGAATAAAATGTCTTTGAAACCCCAGGTTTGTCTTTAAATATCATGTGATAGTTGCAGTCTATAATATGTCCAGTAGTTTTTTTCTGCCCTCAAAGTCTTAGAGAAAAATAATTTCCATGAAAGTATATAAGTATATCCTGTGGTTTCTAAGATCTCTAGATTGCCAGTTGGGTATCTACATGGTCAAGTTTGAAAGGCATGGGATAACTCAGAAAATATGAGTGGAAAAAGAGCTTCTGAGAAGCACAGACATTGTGAGTTAGAGTAATTGGAAGATTCATGGAAGAAATAAAACTTAAGTTGTCTTTTTAAGGGTGGGTAGAATTTAGCTACAGAAGGTAGAGAGGGAAGTTCAAATAAGAATAAGAAATCTTATTCAGATTCAGTAGGAACCTGTTTGTCATGTAAGGCAAAGTCAGCTGAAGAGAAAAGAAGAATACACGCTAATAAATGGAAAGATATCCAACGTTCCTGGATTGGAAGAACTAATATTGTGAAAATGTCCATACTACTTAAAGCTATTTACAGACTCAATGTAATTTCTATCAAAATTCCAATGACATTTTTCACAGAAATAGAAAAGGCTATCCTATAGTTTTGATGGAATCACAAAAGACCCTGAATAGTCAAAGCAATGTTAAGAAAGGAGAAAATGTTGGAGGCACCACACATCCTAATTTCAAGCTATATTAAAAAACTATAGTAATCAAAACAGTATGGTACTGGCATAAAAACAGGCACATGGACCAGTGGAACAGAATAGAGATCCCAGAAATAAACCCACACATATACAGTTGATTAATTTTTGACAAGGAACCAAGAACACACAATTGGGAAAGGATAGTCTATTCAATAAATTTTGTTGGAAAAACTGGATATCCACATGCCAAAGAATCAAACTGGACCCTTACTTTTCACCACTCATAAAAATTAACTCAAAATGGATTAAAGACCTAATCTTTAAATATAGCTCCTAGAAGAAAACACAGAGGATAAGCTTCTTGACATTGGTCTTCTCAATAATTTTTTTGAATTTGACACCAAAAGCCCAGGAAACAAAAGTAAAATAGACAAGTGGGATTACATCAAACTAAAACACTTTTGCACAGCAATGAAAACAATCAACAGAGTAAAAAACTAACTTACAGAATGAGAGAAAATATTTGCAAACCACATATCTGAATCCAAAATATAGAAAGAACTAATACAACTCAATAGCAAAAAAAGCAAATAATTAAAAATGGGGGAAAAATTCAATTTAAAAATGGGGAAAAATAGACACTTTTTCCAAAGAAGACATCCAAATGGCTTATATGTATGTGAAAAGATGCTCAATATCATTAATTATCAGGGTTATGAAATCAGAACAGGAAGATATCATCTCATACCTTTTAGGATGGCTATTATCAAAAAGAAAAGAGATAAATGTTGGTGAGAATTTGGAGAAAAGAGGACCTTTATACTCGATTGGTGGGAACATAAATTGTGTTAGCCATTATGGAAAATATATGGTAGTTCCTCAAAAAAATAAAAATACAACTACCATATGATCTGAATCTCAGGCATATATCTGAATGAAAAAAAATCAGTGTCTCAAAGAGATATCTGGGAAATCCTGTCATTTGGACAACATGGATGAAACTGGAGAGCATTATGCTAAGTGAAATATGCCAGACTAAAAAAGGCAAATGCTGTATTTATGTCATTTATAAGTGGAATGTAAAACAAAATAGTTGATTGCATAGAGACAGAATAGAATGGTTGTTGCCAGGCTTAGGGGAAGGAGAAATGGGGAGATGTACATCAAAGGGTACAAACTTTCAGTTGTAAGAAGTTCTGAGGATCTAATGTACAGCATGATTATTTTAGTAATATGATATTGTTATACTTGAAAGTTGCTGAAAGTAGATCTTAAGCGTTCTCAACTCTCCCATCCCAAACGCACACAAGAGTTAACTATGTGAGGTATTAAGCGATGGATGTGTTAATTTTCTTGACCTTGGTAATTATTCCACAATTTATATATATATATATATCTCAAATGATCATGTTGTACACTTTAGATATATGCAATTATATTCATCAATTACTCCTCAATAAAGTTGGGGAAAAAAAGAAGATGACAACACACAATGTGGGTTTTTTCCTCAAGAGTATCTGGTCTACCTATCAATTGAAGAATTCTGGGTTTACAGCCTGGATCAAATCATGAAGCAGGGTTAAGAGGATGTAACTATCCATTATGAGGACTGAAGACAGGCTTTACATTTACTCCTAGAGTCCCAGTGATCCATTAGCTACTGCCAAAGATCCCTGTAGTTAAAACCTTTCTGTTTAGTGATCCAGCCACGAAGAGTAGTATGATAACCACACTTACCTTATTTTTGATTCTTAAAATCTGCTTCTAGGTATTTGCCACTCTTGAATCCCATTACCTCTATTAAAACCTATTTAAATTTCATTTCTAACAGTTCATTCTCAGCCTTTATCCACAGAGGGTAGCAAATAAAATGCTTTTAGTAATGGCCAGGCTTCCCTCACTATGGATTTTGCAATGCCTTGATAATGACACAGTCCCCTGGAGGTGAGAGTAAAATTTAAAAATTCCTTAAAGAGGTATGATGATAAAATACTAGTTAATACATAAACCCATATAACTATCTTATTTATAATTATCCAGGACTTGCCTCGATGCCAAAATTATATTCTTATGCATATATATATATATGTTTATATGTAAGCTTCTATTAAAAAGGATCTTGAAAAGAGGTGCCTATACTTATATAGATTGTACAGTGTTTGAGAGCAGGTGTCATATTTTCTCTTTTGATGGTCATATTCCAGATGTCAATACTATAAAAATGGAAATGATGCAAATAGGTGAAATTTGAAATATAGCATCATGCTCAAAAGCATGTTTTTAATCAGATATATTTTAGTTTATTTTGGAATCTTTGATCCACAGCCTATTATTAACCAGGGCTACTCTGATTATCAATCCTTTTGGATTTGTTTGAGTAGCCTGAAGTTGCCAATAACTTTAGGATACCTTTCTCATCCTTGCATTCTTTACTCATGGAGTCTGCAGTATAGACTACAAACTGAGAACAGAAATTGGAATTGGAAGGAATATGGACAGTTAATGGGCACAGGAGCACTTATACTACAGCCTAAATACTAATAATGGTCATAAATAGTAGCCATGGAAGCTTTTGGCAGACCTAGTAGGTAGGAAAAGTAAGAGAAAGAGAGAGAGAAAAAAACTGCGTCAAGAAAGCAGGAGAAGCAAATGGAATAGTAGGATAAAAAGGAGGAGAAGAATAAAGATTTAGTAATAAGGGAAGGCAAGGCAGTTGGCTTCTGAATCAATTGTCCATTCCTGCTCATGTCATTGGGTCCTTCTGAGGGAGGACTAGGCAGAGATTTAGGTATTAAAATATGCACCCGACTATAATTTCCTAATTGTCTTTGCCATCTCCTCAATCCCTGTGTGCCTTTAGCTCCCTCTGTTGGATTGGTATTGTTTACACACAAGTGATACTCGCTTCTTGAAGACTTAGCCAAACAAAACTCCCTTCCAATATTTTACATTCAAAAGACGAGGAAAATGATCTCTTCTTAGTGTTTCTACATTTGTATAAAGCTTCTAAGCACCAACCAAGACAAATTGTTTGCACAACTCAAGACTCTTCCTCCAGGTCTTTATTCTAGTAAAGAAATACAAGTATTTTGTATCTTTACCACACTGACTCTCTCACATCAAATATTCAAAATTGCAACCACATTAAGGGAGACCTTTGGAAATTTTCCTGTTACAAGGCAATCACAATAATTTTCAGTAACCACTAGACCTCTTGTGATTCTATGACTTTAATACAATAACAAAGCCTTCATTCCCAAATGCGTGAAAGGTAAACAGTTTTCTAATAGTGTAAGTCATGTTTGGAGATAAAACATGAGGACTAGGAACTCCAAAGTTTGGAAGATTTTGGAGCCATAATACAGGATATAAAATATGTTCATCTATGAATGCTTCATAACGTGCAATGTGTGATGCTGGAGTTGTATGCCTTGTTTATTACTTTATGAAATCTCTCTCAATCATTCTTTTCTTTAGTTTATGAATTTTAGAAAAAAATTCTGGAAAAAAGTGGACTTGTAATTCCATTTTCATTAGATTTACAAACTTTACTCACTTTGTGTTTCTCCCACACAGCACAATTGATTTCTTAAACTAGAGTGTGGGTTAGAGAGATCCCAGAGATTGGAACTGACGCAGTCATAAGATTTCTGGGATGTCCCAAAGTTTGAATGCACATTGGACTGTCTTGTGTTGTCTAGAGTGGAATAAATTGATGGATGAAACCTGCTGTTTCTCCCAAGGCCCCAGTGTTTATTTTATTGGGAATGACAATGGCCTACTATATTGACTTTTCCATGACTCTCATTACAGGACCACCTAGTTTCAATTTCCCTGAATTCCCTAGAACCTAGGTATGTGTGTATATACATGTATGTGCCTTTGTGTAGGAATCAGGGGGCTGGTGAGGGGATGAGACAGAGAAGGAGAACTGATGAAAAGCAATGCTTAGGACATTATGTAAAATTTTGACCTTTATGTTAACTTTATAATTTTTCCTTATGTAGCATTATTTTGCACCATACAGTAGCATATTAAAAATGGAAGATCTGTGAGGCACTCATTGCCTTTATGTTACTCAGGTATCATGTAACTGTAAGAAAAAAAACTCTCAAGCTACATTTGGTAAATGAGATATATTGTAGAAAACCAAGAAAACAATCCAAATGGAAGGGGGGTTAGCTGAGCCAAAAATGATTCTGTAATGAGGGACTGATGTGTTGTTCAAGAACCAAGGATGCTAATCTCTTGACTTCTTTCTATCTGGGGCCATGTGACTCTTTATATATGTGGGCATCTATTTCATGCTTCTCTGATCACAGAACTGGTTTTACTGCATTCACATGATCCTTTATAGCTGCCCAGAAATATGACCTGAGGCTCCATAACCTTCTATGACTGGCACCTACCACTAACTTAATGTGGTTTCTATGTACTACTTTTACATTCCCAGGGGAAAGAACATGGTTATCTCAGCTTATGTCATGTACACCCTGCAGGTTTGATCAAGGAACTGGGTTTTCAGCCTAGAATAGGGATGTTTTAATATCCACTTTGTGGAAGGTTGGTATCAGCCTCTCCACAAGAGGTGTGGAAAAAAAATTCAATGGCAAATTTAATATTTCTACTTTAATATGCAAACATTTATTTTAAGACAAGAGACAGATCAGCCTAATTCTACCACTAAAAGTTAAGTTAAAAATCAAAATATTTCTTTCAATAATATTCAATATAAATTCACTTGAGTAGATACCAGGGAAGGTATCAATTTAGTAAAATTAACCTACCAGTTTATTTTTTCCCAGGGTACTCTAAGATTTCTAAAATATTGGAGTTGTTGATAACAGCTTTCTTTCCTATAATATAGATAGTCGATTTTCTATTAATGAAATTCTGATACTATTTCCACTCCTAGCTGAACAAAAGTATAACAGTAGAAAGGTATACTATAACAAAGACAGTGTGAAAGTTCTGAAATATATTTTGAGTTCTCCTGACACCATTTGTATGGACAAAAGGAGTTGCTAGAGGATTTGGACCATTTTACGGTCTGTATTAGGTTTCAGAACTTGCATACATACAAATTTTCATTCAGTTGCATAGAAAGAATTTAGAGCCAACAATAACTTTGGTATTTATTAAAAGCAGGTCACCCTTTTAATGGTGAAATGTTTTGTGCTAAAAGCAGGAATAGTTCTCTTTACTAGATTTGTTAAGACTCAAAGAATACAGAAATGGTTCTTGGCAAGGATAATCTATAGCACTCAAATATTCCTAAAAACAAACATTGTTATTATGTTTTCTAAAAGGACAAGGATACCAATCAGATAAATGACAGGGACACCATTCACATAAATGAACTATCTGTTAAGGTTGAAATGAACAGGAACTTTTTTGTGTTGTTATAATCAAGTTCTGTCTTAGAGACAATGATAAATTATTAACAATGTCCATTACGCAATGAAGAGTAGCCCCCTCTCGCCACAACTAGAGAAAGCCCGCGCGCAGCAAAGAAGACCCAAAACAGACAAAAATAAATAAGTAAATGTACTTTTTAAAAAGTCCGGGCTTCCCTGGTGGCGCAGTGGTTGAGAGTCCGCCTGCCGATGTAGGGGACACGGGCTCGTACCCCGGTCCGGGAGGATCCCACATGCCGCGGAGCGGCTGGGCCCGTGAGCCATGGCCGCTGAGCCTGCGCGTCCGGAGCCTGTGCTCCGCAACGGGAAAGGCCACAACAGTGAGAGGCCCGCGTACCGCAAAAAAAAAAAGTCCATTAACCAATAGGCATATTAAAATACCTTTTCTATACTTTTACCTACTGATTATTTCTATTAAATTCAATTTCTAACATTCTTCACTAACTAAATAATTGTCTTAATATTCCACTTTCTAAAACACTCTGTTAAAGGAAGGAGGAAAGGATGGATGAAAGGAAGCATGAACTAATAATCATTGTGCACCTATTAAAATAAGCCATGTGCTTTGCATAAGTAAGCATATTTAATTCTTACAACAACACACTATAGATGACAGTGGACCCTTGAACAACACAGGTTTGAACTGCCCGGGTCCACTTATATGCAGATTTATTTTCACTAAATACATATCATAGTACTACCTGAGCCACAATTTGTTGAATCTGCAATTGCAGAACGTTGGATACAGAGGGCCGACTGTAAAGTTATCCTGGGACTTTCCACTTCTCAGAGGGTCGGTGCCCCAACCTCTGGAGTTGTTTGAGGGTCAACTGTATTATGCTATTTACAAAAGAAAAAAATTGAGTATCAGAGAAATTAGATAATTTGTTCAAAATCAAATAGGTAAGGTCTGTATATCTATAAAGTCCTTTTTTTAAAAAAAATTTCCTATATGCTGTGTCAATGATTTCTCATTTCTTATTATATCGAGTTGAATCTGCTCAGCCTGGCTTTCACAATTACCCGTCATCTGGTGTCTTCCTAGTTAGTCAGCCTTCTTTTTCACTGCTCTCCAACATGTAGCTTCTTTTTCAGTCATCAGTCTGCTTCCACTTCCAGGCCTTATTTTATCCATTCTGGAGCTAGAAGGCTCAATCCCTCTTTTATAGCAATCCAAATCCTAAACACTCCAGGACGACCCTTACCCTTATTATAAATAACATTCTCTGCTCCTTTTTGTTTTTACCTTATTGTCTGCCTGCTGTTTTCCCATGTCCCTCTTCTTTTACTGTGGTCTAACAAACACCACTTCAGGTTTATCAGCCTGTCTTCTTCTATAGCATCTCCTCTAGAATATACATGTTACTCTGTCTCTCACTACCTGATTTAAAAATGGACTGCTTTTCTTCCAGAGCATTTATATACTACATAATTAGTGACGGTATAGCCATACTGTAGTGTACAAGGCTGGGTGTAGAATTGTATATAATCTAATACAGCAGTCCCCAACCTTTTTGGCACCAGGGATGGGTTTCGTGGAAGACAATTTTTCCACAGACGGGTTGGGAGAGATGGTTCAGGCGTTAACGCGAACGATGGGGAGCAATGGGGAGCGGCAGATGAAGCTTCACTCACTCGCTGGCCACTCACCTCCCGCTGTACAGTCCAGTTCCTAACAGGCCAGGGACCAGTAACTGTCACAGCCCAAGGGTAGGGGACCCCTGATCTAATAGGACTGATTTAGTACCTGCTTTTATGAATATTTTAATTATCTGAAGAAACAAATCCAACATGAAAGCAGATTTTTATCTAAATGTGAAAATACAAGGGAGAACATTTTTGTTTTCCTTGTTATACACACACACACACACACACACACACACACACAATTACGCTACTTTATACCATAATGGATAATAGAAAAGAAAGAAGGAGAAGATTTTGTACCTGGCAGAGTACATATCCTTCAATAACTTTCTTTTTCCCTCCACTTCTGGTATTGTTATCTATTTTCTTGCTATATGTGACTGACATTAATTCAAGGTTCTGAAAATGATACAGTCAATTAAACCAAATTAAGTGTAAGAAAAATTTTGCATGTTAACTTGAGGGAACTAATGACTTTTAACCCTCATGTCAGTAATAGCGATCCTCCAACAAGATCAGGGCCTAGGATCTCATGGTTCTACTGCCAAACTTAAGAATCATCAACTGCTTTTTGGTCTCAGACACAATTTTTTTTCCCCAGTGAATTACTACTTACATGGAGCAGTGTAATTCATGTTTTCCTATATTTAGCTGCATTCCAAAGAATTTCATAAGCATTTCCCTGAGCTCGTTTTCCCATCCTCAGTCTGATGGCATGAAGCAAGAGGGGATTTTTGATGAATGTAACAATATTTTGTATCTTGGAATGTAGATTAGGGGTATTTTCATACAGAGGTGAAAAGGGATTGGGAATGGTGGGAATGAAAGTGATTTCTTCTAGGAATCCTCACTATGGCTGTTCATGTTTTTGCACTGAATTTGTTATTTGTGCACACCAAGAGGGGCTTCTATATTGACATGCTTCTCCCCTCCCATCTTTTATTTTATCTGAATCTATACACACAAATATATCATATTTTACCTTCCCATTCATGAGAGGCTGCTTTCCCAACCTGCCTGCAAGAACTGCACTGTGAAAGAAGATAAAGGCCAGTAAAAGAAAGGAGAAAAGAGGAAGAATAAATTGTTATTCTTTCATGATTAATCTCATTCCCCCTCCCACAGTTAGGGCAGAAAATATTCATTAGCTACTCGACCCCAAAACCATTAAACTTGGGGTCAGGTCCACAACCTCAAAAAAGGAATGTGCTAACTTTCCTTGGGTCTAACTTCCACCTCTTTGAGGCTGTGCATAAGTGTGTGCCTTCTTCACTAACACACTGGAGGGAGAGATGGGCGGTGGGGCTCACCAGCTTCAGATCAATGAAGGTGCTCAACTCTTGAAAACTGGTGCCTCGCCATCTCTGTCTTTTGTGAGGAATCCTTTGCTCTTGTAGTTGTACATATCCAATTTTTATTTTTTCTTCCTCTCTTCAGGTTTTTGTCACATTTGTAATTCAAAATTAACCCCATGAAATCATCTCATTGAAACCAGGCCAAAAGCATATTTAATCAACTCCAATTGGAAATTTAATTCCAAACATCAATATTTTACAACTTGTGGTTGGTATGCACTTACAGTTCCAATATCATTTAGATGTAGGAAATTTGTGACTACGATCTGCTATTTATCTTTTCCAGTAGAATTTTTTTGATAGATCACAAGGCTTTACAGTATTTATATGATTTCTATTTTACCCAAATAGTCACCTTTTAACCGAACTAAAAACTGTGTAGAGTGAGGCTATATCTTACCTTCTTTAAACCACCATTCTCTAAATTAATACTCATTTTAAAATTTTGTTTTGTTTTTACATCAGAAGATGTTAATACATTTTTGTTGAATGAATGAATGATGAACTAGCTCTGAGTGGGAATGCTCAGTAATAAGCAATTTTTTTTACCCTTTAAAAAAACTCTGGTTATAATCTTTTATCAATAAATTTCTCATATATGGCTCATATTTCACAAGTAACTAACATACCCAGGCACATACTAAACATTTTGAGTAACATAAGACTATATTAGACTCAGCCCTTGTCTTCCATCAGCTTTCAATCTAGTTGTGAGTTCCTGGGAAATACTTCAATTTTGACACTAGAGAAATCTCATGCCAGAAATTTCTGCCAGTACCAATTAAAGATATTTTCCCTCAAGTTCCCTGAGGCCAAAGTACACAAGGTCTGCAAATTACCTGACTACAGAAATGAGATTGAGTATAAGCATTGCAAAGAAATCCCCAAATTACCAACCAAAACATTTTTAAAAATCAAACATCCCTCCCCAGTGGCCCCAGGAGATATACAAAAGTCAGAGGATAAAAAAGCAGCATTCTTCACCTGTCTCCATATATTTCCTTGTCTGAGCTGCTTAACTTTAGCTTTCCAGGCAGCCAATGTGCTTGGACTAGAAAAGCAGAAATGATGTCAAAGATCTCAAAGTCCAAGAAGCTTTTGCTTTCCACGTGCAGGAGCTTCAGTAAAGCTGAAGGTACACAGATTTGCGTTTTATAATTAAAAAAATATGTCTTTGTTCCTAATGCTAACCAGTAAGAAGTTACTGACAGTGTCAGAAGCCTGGAATTTACTGTATCAATGAGAAGGGACTTCTGGCTTCTCAGGCAGATGAGGATCAGAAGAAGCTGAGCCATGGAAGCCCACCAAAACCACGAAACATTAACACTGCTGCTCTACTTCCATCCCTGCTACAGAAGCCATGTGAAATATTTTTTATACAGTTCTCAACTTGTGGTAAGGAATTAAACCCAAATATTCTAGTAAACCATGAATTCTGATTTACTAAACATTCAAGAATGCACTTTCTTTTCTTCCTTCCATAGATTTGTGTCATGATTTTAGTTTTAAAAATGCATGACTTTGTCTCTACTTACTCATTCCCAGAAATGGTTACATGTGTATAATACATTCACAGTCCTTTCTTTAGTTCTCTGAGGATTGCAGCACACTGAAGGGGGAAGAAAGTGGTGTGAACACCAAATGAAACCAAGCAATTGCCGGCATCTAACAAGCTTTGCTGCTGGGGCCTCGTAAAGATAAATACTCATCCATCCAGTTCCTTCATTTCTGTAATGTCTCACTGTCCAACTTAATAAATGCTTTCTTGCTGTTTTTTTGGCATCTCTTTGAATGAGGAATGTAAACTGAAAAGGCCTAGGAGACAAAAACTGGCACAAAACTCTATGATGAATAATATCAGGAGACACACAGACTAGCTCAGTAGTCCCATAAGCAGTGCCACAGTCGCTACCAGAGGACAGAAGGATTTGCTGCCTTGGATGGGGCTGTTATATAATTTCCAGATACATGAAAAAAATAAGAGAAAAAATAAGGACAAAACCAGGTCCAATTTTGTGTAAATGGAAGATAAGTATAAAACAAGAGATTTATGGAAAGGATATAAAAGGTAATATAAAGCTTAATAAACAGAACCATCAACATATATTTAATCTTTAGATATTGAAAAAGGAACACATAATGTGGGTTTTTCTAAGAACACTTCAAAATTTTGGGAGAAACTTTCAGCAAAATTAGACGAAATTATTATTTAGTTATCTCTGTATTTACACTATGTCATAAACTATTACTGTTTAAAAGCCTTAAAAAGCCCCTGGAAAATTATGTTCATCTTTCTCAAGTTGAATACCATGAAAAAAAAAACACAAAACTTTCATCTTCATGCTGAGGAGTTTGACTACACTTTAGTTCAAATGTTATTACCCAAAGAAGCCCTCCATTTTATATATTTAAAGTTTCTTTTTTCTTTTCACATATTAGGGAGTTTTCCCCAAGCTATTCTGCTATCCTGTTCAAATCTTTGATTAGAATATTGACCTCATGTGCCCAGGCAAACTGAAATGAGTATCTACTAATTCAGACCCACCCAGTAAGTAGGTAAATTGGTTACTTACTATCTTTCAGGCCTTTAGGAAAGCAATTTTGGAGTGTGGCACAGCAGCAGATAGACACAGGGGATTAGAGGCAGAGTTCCCATGGACACGCTTCCCTAAGGCTCACTGGAGGGAGGTTAGTGTTGGATGTGGTGGCAATGAAGAATATGTTACTTACATGTCCAGGGTTCTACGAAATCAGTACCAAAGATCCTAATAACTAGAACGTTTCCCTCGTGTTTCAAGATGGTTCCTGAAACTCCACCCTTTCTATCCATCAGAAGCAAGGAGAAAGTGGTGAAAACTCCCTAATTGTTTGAACTTTCTCTTTACAACCCATTGGCCAAAACTGAGGGTTGCACCATGTTGCAAGAAAGGCTAAGAAATGTTACCGTTTCTCCAAATAACCATGGGCCCAGTAAAGGATTGAGATTCCAAGGAATAAGGAGACTATGGATATTGGGGGGCAAATAGCAGTATGTGTCCCAATAAGGAAAGGCTAGAACTGTTGGTTTAAATGGAGAACATGTTTGTTTATAATGCTTATCATTGTTCTTCGAAGATAAAAATAACTGTTCTAAATTTTGCTGGTATATTGGAATTATGTTAGCTTTACTTTCCCTAGGAGGAAGTTATCCTCAGTCAAAACTTTCTGAGTTTTTAGGCATGTTTAATAGTCATTCATAATTTGTTAACAGCTTATCTCATACATCACAATGAAGTTTTCTAAATAATGAGATTTCAACTAGCACACGCATTTTCCGACTCAAAATATTTACCTCTGTAATTATAGCATCTTAAGTTTTTATCAAATTCTAAATTTAGCCTATTTTTAACTTGCTTCTCTTTTGTTTATTCTTCATAAGAAGAGTTGTAAGTACTATGTGAAAACTGTGTATTAGTACATGAAATTTGGGAGGGGACCTCTGTTTGGTGGAGGCAAGGGGACATGAATACTTATGACAAGTCTTTTGGCCAAACTGAATGTGTCAATTTCTTGCAGCAGTGCTTCCGAAAAGAAAGAACAGGAAAAGTACAATTGGATTGTGGTTCATATTTATTAATTTTAATCCTAAACACAATTAAGTTGTCAGTAAGATAGTGTTCTATGTAAATATTCATAGGTGTTTACCATGTGAGCTGGACTGGAAATCCATTGGTGAATAAAAGCCATGACAACAGCCTTCAAAATGCTTGTGATCCAAGCGTTTTTTCTCTTATAAAACAGGCATTGAAAAATCCATAGTCATTAAGATGATACATTTACATTTTAACAGCCATATTTATAAACCATAGCAACAAGAGAGTATAAGAAGTTTACCCTCGGTATCAGGTTTAAGAAAAAAAACTTTTAGAACCAGCACAACTTAATGCATATATAGAGTGGGCCTCAACTCCATTGGGAATGTAGTTGGAGCAGCTGTGAAAGAAGCACAAAGTTGGGACAATGTTTAGAGCATACTCCATGCCTGGTGCGTGAAAGACAGTTGTCAGTGATTTCATGCAATTCTGCTTCTTTCCCCCTGACTCTCTTTGCTTTAGTATGGTATCTTAGTTACCTATTGCTGTGTAACAAATTACCCCCAAACTTAGTAGCTTAAAACAACAAACATTTATTATCTCATAATTCCAATGAGTCCGGAATCAAGCCATGGCTTTGTTGGAGATCTCTGGCTCAGCCCCTTTCAAAGTGTTGTCTGGGACCACACTCATTTCAAAGGTTCCCTGAGAGAGAGAGAATCTGCTTTCAAGCTCATTCACATGGCCATTGGCTGGCCTCAAGTCCTTACTGGCTCTTCATTGAGACATCAGCTCCCTGCCACATGGGCCTTTCCACAGGGCTGCTCACAATAGGGCAGTTAGCTTTCCTCGGAGTGCGTGATTGAATGAGCAAGAGCAGGAGTACCCCAGATGGGAGACACTGTTTCTTTATTACTTAACTTTGGAACTAACTTTCCATCACTTTTGCCATTTTCTATTCATTTCAAGGGCCAGCCCATACCCAAAGGGAGGAAATTCAACACAAATACAAATATCAGGAGGCAGAAAATCATTGGAGAGCATCTTAGAGAATACGTACCACATCTTGTGAAGTAACCTGACGTGTAGGAAAACACATGGATTCAAGGGACAGCCCCTCAGACTTAAAGTGGGATTTGGGCTCTACACCTTACTAGCTGCATGAATTTGGGCAAATCTCCAATTTCTATTCTGAGGATAAATAAATGAACGCTAAGATACTCTACCATCCCTCAGTTCGACATACATAAAATGGGCACAATCATCCATAACTCTTAGGACTGTGTTTAGGATTAAATAGCATAACTTGTGCTTAACCTATAGGAGGCATGCAGCAGGTATTTCCCTGTCCCTAGTAGAAGTAACAGATTTATTTGTAAATTCAAGAAAAACAGCTCTCCATAGTGACTGTCCCATGAACTTCCTGGGTTCAACATTGGTGCCTTCTTGCAGAATAACCAACATATTTATATCTTCAGAATTCAGTAAAAGTGGTGGTTATTTTGGACCATTTTCTGTCAGAAGCAGAATATTATGACCCAACTGAAAGGAGATATTTTTTCTAAGTTTTTTTTTCTCTTCCTGGTACTTGAGTTCAGCCAAGATACAGCAATTCCTCATCATCCCCAGTTAATAGTTAGACCTTTGGTCTACTTTGTACTCAGTACTGACAACATAACTGGACTGTTTTGATAATTTCTAGATGTTACATTTTAGAAGGAGGCATGGACAATTGGCAACATGTCCAGAAGGAATGACCAGATTGATGAGTGGACTCTAAAATCAGCCACATGTCATATTAAAGATGAACTACCAGAAAGAGAATATTAATTTAGAGAGGAAAAGACTATTGTGACATATGGTAACCACCTTCAAATATTTTAAACTGTTATGTTAAAGAGAGATTATACATATTTTTAGTGTTTTGAAAGCTATAGCTGGGACAAATGTGTTGAAGAAGATTCCAGGTCATTATAGAAAAAAATTTCAGAGAGAGGTAGAGTGGACAGAGCTGTATTTGAATCTTAGTTCTGCCTCCTACTAACTGACCTTAAGAAGTTCACTTATCATCTCTGAGACTTGGTTTCTGAATCTGTAAATTTACACTAACAGTTACATATAACGGATCTATCATTTGCCACACACTGAACAGGTGCTTTGTATATTAATATGCATTAATAATGCTAAGGATGGTTATTATTATCTTTTCTTTTACACACAAGTGGGGAGCTTTGTGGCAGTAAGTTTCAGCCCTTTGCTGAAGAGTTTCTCTTCAATATTTGTTTTGGCACCTGAAGCAAGCTGGTGAAGAATATCTGTTTCTAAGTGAAGTTACTGCCTATGCTAGTGATCAAAACTGTTAACATCTCACTTTTATTTGGTTCATAGTCTATTCAAAGTAGAAATTGAAAATGAGTACCTGCACTGGGCTTTTAAAGTCCCAAGGCAATGAGATGATACGATTTATAGACTTCATCTCTTTATCTCCACAAATACTTTTAGCTAATTAAAAGGTCAGAGGAAAAATACAAGTCATAGTAGGGATGTTGAAACAACATCAGGTGTTGTTTTTTTATGGCCAGTATTAGAAAACTATGAGAACTAAGATTTTTCTTTGGTAAAGTCTTGAAAAGATCACCTGATCTCTGAGTACCAGAATTTTTTTCTATGAAATGAGGAAAGTGCAATAGGTGGTTCCTCTTAGTTTCGTATATCTGAATCTCTATAAATACAATGAAATTACTACATGAATCGGACATGACAAATTAATAGACTTCCTTAGGTTTTACTTCTTGTGTTCACATATTGTAAATTATAGGTAAATGAAATGTCATCACCTTTTATTTATTTATTTATACTTATTAAATGTAGTGTTTTCCTGATGTTCCTCAGGTTGCACAGGTTTATTCCATTAAGACTTGAGTTGAAATCAATATATATATATATCAGTTTGCAAATACAGTGACTTTGACCATAAATATAATTATGAAGTTTAAAATTTTTTAAATTATAGAACATTTGCTATCTTAACAAGGATTTTAATTTTTATTTATAATTACAGAGAAACAGTGAGGTAGAGCTACATAAAGAAAAGGAAAATAAAGAGAAAAGGGATTAGAGAAAGCATGATAAACTTAGAAAGCAAAGAGATACAACCTATTTAGAATTGGGATCCTCAATAAAGAAAACTAAAATTTAGAAAGAGGACCATGATTAAAATTATAATTAAATATAGTTTTATTTTAAGAAATAAAGGAATACTTGAAACTAAATATTTAAAATGCACAATGCATGTGAAAAAATAAAAAAGATCCAGAATGGTCAATGCTAAGACATTATTGGACGTGAAAGAGAAAGAAAGAATCCTTTACGCAGCAGTAAAAGAAATAAAAATCACCTGTAATAGGGGAAGCATCAGACTGTCCCAGATTTCCCCCACAACATTCAATGACATTCAGTTGAATAAAATCTAGGAAATTCAATAAAATAAAATTTTACCTAAGGATTTCATATCCAGTCAAACTATCCTTCAAGTAGTAAAAAAGAAAAACAAACAAAAAAAACTATACAATTATTTACATGCAAAATTTCTTTTGAGTTTTTTTGAGAAAACTACTAGAGGGTGAAGTTCATCCCACCACATGATGAATAAAGAAACTATAGCAAAAAAATCCATGTGAGTACTATTTATAGTTAAATGTTGAACTACAATTAAAATACATAGCAAAACACTTTTACAGTACTCAGACACTGTTCTAAATTCTTGACAAATATTAACTGCAGGTATTGGGATGACAGTGAAAATGTAAATATGGTATGCCTTCACAATGTACACATAAGCCTCATAATTTAAAAGTGGGGCTTAGAGAAAGTTTGAGGTTTACTTCATGTAAATACTGGGGAGCAATGACTTCATTTCAAACTGGAATAAATCAAGTAACAGAAGCATAAATTGATTTAACCATATAAAAGTAAACACTAAGAAAGATAACTTTATTGATTAAATTTGAATGATGGAATGAGGGGAGGGTAAGAAAAAGAAATAGGATAATGTTATATTGATTGTGATAGAGGTACAATGCACATAATTTTTAAAATACAGGGCTGAGGGACTTCCTTGGTGGTGAAGTGGTTAAGAATCCACCTGCCAATGCAGGGGACATAGGTTCGATCCCTGGTTCAGGAAGATCCCACATGCTATGGAGCAACTAAGCCCGTGCATCACAACTACCGAGCCTGAGCTCTAGAGCCTGTGAGCCACATCTACTGAAGCACATGTGCCTAGAGCCCGTGCTCCGTAACAAGAGAAGCCACCGCAATGAGAAGCCTGTGCACTGCAATGAAGAGTAGCCTCCACTCCCACAACTAGAGAAAGCCCATGCGCAGCAATGAAGACCCAATGCAGACAAATAGGTAAATAAAAAATTAAAAAAAAAATACAGGGCTGAAAGTAAGATATAAAGCTATAAAAGTAACCCATATAGTAATGTAAAAAAATTAGTATTTTAGTAATTACAAATATACACACCACACAAAGAAAAATGATTACATTTTGTAAGACCTTTAAAAAGCTATAAAAATAGAAAAAAACAACATAAAGTACGGTCAGAACTAAGGCTAGACATATATTCAAACTATTACATGTAAACAGTTTAAAAGAAAAGACAAAGTATTTTTTAAAAGACTTTTAGATTGGTTCACAAAGCAAAACCTAACTCTGTGCTATGTATATGAGACACACCTAAAAGCTAAAAGAAATGTGAATAAAAGGTGTGCAAATAGGCAATATATATCAGGCAAATGCAAACAAACAAAAGCAAGGATTTCATGCTATCAGAAATGGCAGTGTAGCTTGTAACAGAACAACCTTTGCTTTGAGCATAAATGTTAAGAGCAAGAATTACATACACACACATGCACACACATGTATCCAACCTGTTTTGAGATACTGGGGAGCTAAGCATAAAGATCTCAGGGAGGGTCAAAGATACCAGAGACAAAAATGGTAAAGACAGAAAAAAATATTTTTCAAGGGTGGTATAACAGAAAAAAACACTACTTTTCCTCTTGACATTTGTCAGTTTGTGAGCTGCAGCTGAGAGGCTGAGAAACTGAGCAGTCTCCAGCAGTCCTTTCAGAATGTGGAAACAAAAATTGGACTTTAGGACCTTCCAAAGAGAAGGATCTGACATATAATCCAAGCTGTCAGATGAGACTCCTACTGGGCTGTACTCTAAAAGTAAGGGAGAAACAGACTAGACCAACCCTCCTAAAGAATGAGGCCCAATTTAGAAAAGATTTAATTCCTTATTAAAGTTATCTGCCTTCAGCCTGTTTGCCTAAAACAAAATGAATCCTCTCTTGGAGAAGACAACATCATCTAGAATTTCCAATTATCCCTACCATTTTTTATTTAAAATGTCTGTCATTTAGTCAAAATATTACCAAGCAGGAATAAAGACAGAAAACATGACAAAAGAACAAAGAGGAAAAACAGCCAATAGAAACAGAACAACAGGAGATGCAGATATTGGAGTTATCAGATGCAAGTAAGAATTGATTGTTCTTGGACTTCTAAGTAGGATTTAAAGGTTATGTCAAGCCTATACTCACACAGTTCGTAACAAGGAAAAAGGATAAATTACAAAAAATACTTTTGAAAATGCATCATGGAACTGTGGATGCTATGAGGACTAAATGGTCCTAAATTATATAGAGAGGAAAAACATTCAGAGGTGAGTAGATAAATAGCAGCTGATTTTTTATATGGGGGAATTTGCCAGTTCTTGGTGTGAGCTGAAGTTTGTGGTTTGGCTCAGACAGAGAGCAACCGTTAAAAGAAGGAGAAACCAATGTAGCCTTTAGAAGTCACTTGGGGATAGAGAGACAAAATTGAAGGTTTGAAGTCCACAGATACATAACCATTTTCCACAAAAGATATTTGCTATATTCTAAGACTATGTAAGAGGCTGAAATCTAAACTAAAATCTTTTGAAATTCAGTGTGAAATCTATTGTAGTCTCAAGGGACTTAGGAATCAGATTTGAAGATAGAAAAGGCAAAAAACAAAAGCCCTAGAGAGTATGGTGTATTGGCACTGAGGATTTACAGCCACTTTTTGCTAACCAGTTCTGAGTATGGCAAAAAGTTGAGAAACCAGGTCTCTGGCAGATCATTCATCATTAGATGAATATATTTGAGGAGTAGTCTCAAAAAAAAATCCCCCTGCATATTGTTTAGTAGGTACAAAGGGAAAAGGATATTTATACGGTGAAAAAAATGTGACAGGCTCCATCTTAACAAAGTGACTAAAATTAACATCGACAACAGGGCAAATGAATAGTGTGTGCCTCTTGAAGTGGTATGTTAAGAAGGACACAGCATCACTTATATAGTATTCCTGCCAGGATAGTCATAATCTGAATCTAATCATGAAAAAACTATCAGACAATTCAAATTGAGGAACTTTCTACAAAATATCTGGCATGTATTCTTTAAAAAAGTCATTTTATGAAAGACATAGTGTTGTGTCATTCCTAGTCTGTTGATAGTAATGTTCTTGGCTAGGAATCCTGAGTCTCTCACACGGGCCCTGTATTTACTCTAGCAAGTCCCACAAACATTACCCGCCCCCCACCACCAAGGCCAATGTTGTGGCTGAACTAGCCCTTGTGGTTCTTATTATGACTACAGGACACATCTCAGCAAAGCTACCAGGGAACTTTAAATAACGAGATTTATTACTCTCAGGTCCTGGAGGATACATGGCATGCCTGAGGGCCACACAGAGAGGTCATAGGCAGAGAGAGAGGGAGGGAGCATGGACCTGGGGCTCTGTCTGTGTTAGGGTCACAAGGATGGAGTGGCTAGGGTTTCATGGGTTCACTCTTTATTGCTGAATTTAAAGCATAAGAATGGAAATTAGGACCCAGGAAGGGAAAAGTGGGATGGCTTTAAGCTGTCAATGATCTATCTTTCTCAGGACTTTATAGAGGGGGAAGTTCATGGATAGGATCAACCTCGTTCCTTACCTAGACGTATTTGCTAGTAGACGCATTATAGAGCTGGCAATAGTTTATTTAAGATGGATGTCTTTGAAATGAACGCCTCAGCAATCAAGAGCTTAATGTCAGACATTTGCACTACACAAAGAAAGACTGAGGACTTGTAGATTAAAGGAGATTAAAGACATATAACAAGTAAACACATGCATGATTCTGCACTGGGATACTCGATCAGAAAAATATATATGCTATAAAGGACAACATTGAGACAACAGGTAAAATAATTTTGTATTAATGTTTAATTTTCGGAACTTAATAGTGCCATGATTTATGTAATAAAATGTCCTGTTTTTTTAGAACACGAATATTTTGGGGTGAAAGGTCATGATATGTGATGCTCTCAGATGTTTCAGCTGATACTTAACATGTGTGTGTGTCTGTGTGTAGAGAGAAGAAGGTGTGGCAAACTAATATTAACAATGGTCACTGTAGGTGAGTGTACATGAGAGTTCATTGTATTATTCTTAAACTTTCTTTGCAGGTTTAAATATTTTTTAATAAAAGTATTTTTAAAAATGGCATGCAAAAACTTTGGAGAGCTATGATATAAGAGGTATATAAAAGCAAACAGAGGTAGCCTTAGTCGTGGTATTTAGGTGAGACTGTGCTCATTTTGGTAACCCAGCTCATCACTGGAGAGTAGTGATCTTCTACTAGACCTGCACTATAAGAAATCTTAAAAGAAATCTTCAGACAGAAGGAATATGGATCTACACAAATAAATAAAGAATGCTGTAAAGGTGAGAAAGGAGGGTAAAAATAATTTTTTTCTTTTAATTGCTCTAAAACTTAACTGATTCTCTGAAATAGGGGTTGGCAAACTTTTTCTATAAAGGATCAGATAGCAAACACTTTTCAGCTTTGTGGGCCAAATGGACTTTGTTGCAATTAATCAACTTTGCCTTTATAGTGGTAAAGCAGCCGTAAACAACACATAACAAATAGGTATGGCTGGGTTCCAATGAAACTTCACCCTTTTGTCAACACAGTCTGTATTTTTGTCATGTTGATCTCTTTGTGGCTTCCCTAAGTTGCCATATTCTACATGTTGGCTCTTGCTATTCTCTTTTTCTGGCACACATTATCTTTCCAATCTTTATTTATTCTTTATTTATTTTATTATTTTATTTTTATTTTATTATTTTATTCAACCTTTATTTTCAGGACTCAGTTCAGGTGTCACATTTTTAAGGACTCGTTTTCAAAACGTTTATTCCTAACAGGCAGAATAGGTTTTCTTTCCAGTCTGTATGATTCCATAGGAATTTGTACCTCCTGGCTATACCTCTGACTTACTCTGTAACCTTTGGAAGATATTTAATATCCCTAAATCTCAGTTTTCTCATCTATAAGATAGGAACAGTACTTACATTACAGGGCTATTGTGAGAATGCTTATGAATTACTTAACATAGAGAAAGAAGTTTCTTAACTGGTCCATAGAAAGCATTTAAATCATGAAAACATGTTGTATAATAATATTGTGATGAGGATAATTATTCCTTTATCATGCTACTTATGATGAATAATATTGGCCAAAAGTAAACTATATTTTGTTTTGCAATACTTTTATAAAATATGCTTGGTTAGATATTGTGTGAAGGAAAGTTATAATAATGTGATTAGGTATATTTGGAATTTTTTTGTTATTTTAATAGCAATAAGATGTACTAAATCAGAAGAACATGTCTTAGTCAGTAAGATATATGAAGATTCAGGTAAGATAAGAAAAGATAAATGTTACAATCCCGGTAATTTCTCAACCACCAAAGTAAAGTAAGCCAAGAACATAGCTGGAAGGGGACCAAGTGAAGCAGAGTCCAAATGAGCTCTTTAGCTACAAGCCCTGATTGCGCCGGACACAGAGCCCTGTTCACACCGAGGAGTGCAGCAACTAGTAATGGAATGGCTTGACTAATACAATCTCAAGAGAGCAATCAGGAAATCTGGAAGGGATATTGAGTAGAGGTGATGAGAGTTGGGTGGTGAATAAAAGTGAACAACAAAATACATGCTTGAAAATATCTTGGGTGTGGCATGTGTCTATACTTTCTTTAGTTGGTATTTTAAGAGCACCATAAATAAAATGAATATGGAGACATGTTGGCTCATCTCTTAGTAGCTCTGCTAAAAACAAAAAATAAATCCCTGAACAAAAAATGACAAACAAGGAATTGTACATCAATTGGCTTGGCTAAAATCTCCAGAGAGGATTAAATCTGCCCCAAAGACACAGGATACAGAGTCAATATTTTTTAATATTTTATTGAAATGATGTATGTCTTAATTTTTATTCAAAGTAATTCATGCACATAATTAGTACCAGAGGATTTTTTTGAAATCAGTATCCTCAGGATTGCCCTTCCATAGACTACCTACAAGGGGTAATAATTCTTTTAGTTATATCTTTTGATATTAGCCTTTATTTCTCCATTATTCAAAACCTAAATAACATGACTGTACTTCTTTTCCTTGATTTATCAATTTTAACATCCGAAATAAATTTCACATTATTTTGAAAAAGAATGTAAATCTCTTTCATGCTGATTCTCACCTCCCAATATAGCATATCATAATTATTAGTTAACAATGTAGTTTCATTACTGTGAATATGTAAACTCATAGTATACTATGATTGAATTTTCTCTCCTGTGACCTCCTTTCTCAGAAGTTAATAACTGTCTCATTTTTTAACTTATATAACTTCTATTCATAAAAGTTTAACTTATATAACTTTTTCTATTCATAAATGTTCCAAATACTCCCTTAGATCCTTCATTATCCTATAGTACCAAGTTCTGCTCTGGAAAAACGTCATTCTGATATGTCCTTCATATGAAACGCATTATTCTTTCCAGAAGTTATTGGTTCTTCTCTTTATCACTGGTGTTGTGATATTGCATTAAAATGTGCATTAGTTTGGTACTTTTTTTGCACTTACTGAGCCACGTCATCAGAAATTGGGTAATCACTTCCCTCATATATGAATTTTTTTCTGTATGTTTGAAATTATCTTCCTTATATTTTCTCTTTTTCTTTTCTGGAACACCTACTATCCTGATAGTGGATATCCTGGATTGATTTTTCTAAATATTTTACCATTTTCATCCAATTTCCTATCTCTTCATTTGCTTTGTTTTCTGGAAAATGTAGTTTATTTTATTTTTTTAAATTTATTTTTATTATTTATTTTTGGCTGCGTTAGGTCTTCGTTGCTGTGGGCGGGCTTTCTCTAGTTGCGGTGGGTGGAGGCTACTCTTCATTGTGGTGCGCAGGCTTCTCATTGCGGTGGCTTCTCTTGTTGTGGAGCACGGGCTCTAGGCACGTGGGCTTCAGTAGTTGCAGCACACGGTTTCAGTAGTTGGGGCTCACAGGCTTTAAAGCTCAGGCTCAGTAGTTGTGGTGCACAGGCTTAGTTGTTCTGCAGCATGTGGCATCTTCCCAGACCAGGGCTCAAACCTGTGTCCCCTGCACTGGCAGGTGGATTCTTAACCACTGTGCCACCAGGGAAGCCCCTGATTTTATTTTTTAACTCTTGTACTAAAGTTTAAAAAAAACTAGCATGTTTTAAATTAGATCATTTTACCTTTTTCTCAGATATTTTATAGATGCATTACATTCCCTTATTATTCTAATGATATTGATTTATAATTTTTTTTCTGAAGTTTTTCAACCTGCATTAATTCTGCTTATTCCTAGGTCTTTATTTTTTGTTCTCTTTATATTTTTCTTTCGTGTTATAGACTTTCTTTAGATGTATGCAAATTCATACTTTTCCATGTATATTTAAGAATGAGATACTTAAGAGGTTTCTATTTCTGGCCATAATAGAATAACTGGAACCAGATTTATCTTCCCAACTTAACAAGGAAGACAAATGGAAGAGGTATGATATGACGCTTCTCAGACATTGTACAACAGGCAAACAAATAAGATGGATCCTATGAATATCTCAGATTACTATGTAGAATATTTCCAGGGAGTTGTGCAGGAAGTGGGAACCCAAAGAGAACTCAGGAGTCTCAATGAATTGAGGAGACAGAGTTTAGTAAAGGCAGGACAAGGTGGCTAGCAATTATAGGGTAAAATATCAGAGAGAGAAGAGATCCAGACAGAGAGAAAGAGAACTCCAGAGAACTGCAAAAGGGTCCCCTTGAGTCTTTGGCTGAGTACTGTTTCGCTACAGTGGGGAAAATATAGAGCTCATGCAAAGAATGGCCTGAAAGAAGTAGAACAATCCTCAACCACATACAGGGCTGGGAATAGTTTCTATTCCCACTCATCAGAGTGAAAAGACTTCCTGATACACAAGATATCAGCTGGAGTCCTCAGAAGAATCTTACCTCAGAAGTTGGGCTAAATTAGCTATAGATTAAGGCTTTTTTACATCTGACTTAACAAAGCTAGAAAGCAAGTCTCAAAAGAAGCAATCTTATTCCAAATAACTGCATTCTAGAACAACGATTAATTAAAGGTTGTCAGAATTGCAAAGTTGGATAATATTTCAATATCTGCTCTTAGTAATTTATATAATAATAATACAGAAATTCAGGAAAGATATAGAAGATTTGATTAACCAACTTGACCTAACTAACATATATAGGACATACCCCCAACAAAAACAAAATACACATTTATTTTTCAAGTGCACATAAAATGTTTTCAATATAGATAATATGCTAAGCAATAAAAAATTATGTGTTACACAAAAGAGGAAACAAATGGTCAATAAAGATATGAAAATATGTTCAGCCTTACTAGAAATCAGGTAAATTAATATTAAAACCACAGTGAATTATTAGTTCACTCACATGAGAATTGTAATTCTGAAGACACCAAGGGATAGTGAGAATGTGGAGAAATGAAAACTAATATCACTACTGGTGAAAGGGCGAATTGATATAAATGTTTTAGAAAGCAGTTTGGTAATATTTGTATACATATTCTCTAAAACCCCAAAACTGTAATCTTAGTTATATGCATTATAAGACTTTAATATAAATTACAAGGAAATGTGTTCAAGAATGTTAATTGCAGAATGGTTTGTAATCATGAAAACAGAAATAACCTAAACATCTATCAAAAGGAAAATAGATAAATCAGTGGTATTATAATCATTCAATGGAATATCATAATGACTAAAATGAAGCAACAAAAATCAATGTGGTTGAATCTATCAGACAAAATATTAAGATACAAATCTGCTTGTGAAAGCATACATACAGTATAATACTATTATTAAAATGTTTAAAAATGGAGTGGCGTACATGACAGCCTGAGGAATTTGGCAGCACACTCCCCAGTGACACTGATGAGAATTATTAGAAAACAAAACAGACATTTTCAGCTTCTGAAAATGTTCCTAAGAGCTTACAGCAAATGAAGAAACATCTATTCAAGGCAACCTACAAACATTTGTTAAGAAAATCTAGAGTCTGTGGTATTTGAACTGAGACTGATCCCTTCCTCCCCTATTTCAACTCATAGAGGTAGAAACTCCACTCCAGACTGGTGCAGCCAAGAACACAGGGCTCCCTCTTCCACCAGCTTCCAATTGGATGACTTTTTCCCAGGAGGGGTAAGACATCAGCATGTGTCATCCTATTGCTAAGGCTAAATTCCAGGTCAGTATGGTTAAGAGGGGAGGGCTCCCTTCTTCTACCCAGCCCCCAGTCATGAAACAGAGTGGGCCAAATATCACTGAGAATACTGGAGCCCCAGTCAACCTTCCCTTGGTCCATAAAGTGATGGTTCCATGTTGGAAGAGGCAAGCCAAGGCAGGCTGCTACAACACCCACCATCTCCAAGTTCTCAGTTCTTAAAAGGGAGATGTCATTCAGAGAGAAGTGTGCTACTGTCCCTACCTCCAGAGGCCCGGCTGAGATTTTACCTGGAGGGAGGGGGAGAATCAGGAGGTAGCTCATAATCTCTTCCCAAAAACCTGACTTCATTTGCAATGGAGCATGGAGAAGTTCAAGCCTTAGGGTGCTCTGTAAAACAGTGGCAGTTGTGGTGAAAATCAACTGGGAGGAGATTCATAGATTCAATGAAGATGCAGGCTAAACTATAGCCTGGCCAATTTTCTGGAAAAAAAACTGGAGAAAGAGAACTCAGAGGAAACTTTCTGGAGTCAGAACAAATCTCCACACTGACTGACCTTGGAAACTGCTCCTTCAGAAGAGAAAAAATTTTACTGGAATCATATATAGAGCAATTTATGCCCCAGGGCATTGTTGAAAACAATAGAGCAGTCAGCCAACAATTACTAGAGCTAAACATCTGGATGTGGCCAGGGAAAAAGAGAAAATGAGCTCTGAAAAAACCACTGTCATGTGAGGATTGCTGTGGACATATCCAAAGCTGTGCTTTCCTCAGGAGCAACAACAGAGACTTGACACAGTGAAGGAAGAAATAGACTTCATTAAAATAATCCAGCCAGTCACTAAACAAATAAAAAACCAAATATTAATAACCAGGAGGTGGAGTGACAGTATCCAGAGTTGCTATAATGTATTATCTTAAATGTCCAGTTTCCAACCAAAAAAAAAAAAGACACAAGTCCCGAGAAATTTTGACAAAGCAAATATAACAAGAAAAGACTTCAAAGTAGACATTACAAATATACTCAAATAACTAAAAAATAAATCACAAAGACGTAAAAAAAGGTATGTTTACAATGTTACATCAAATAGAAAATATAAGAACCAAATAGAAAGAAGAACCAAAGAGAAATTCTAGGGTTGAAAAATAAAAAAACTGGACTGAATAATTCACTGGAAGACCTTAAAAGTAGATTTGAATTGGCAGAATAAAGAATTTGTCAACTTGAGTATACACTGACAGAACAGAACAGAAAAAGAACAGAAAGGAAAAAAGAATGAAGAAAAATAAACAGAGCCTCAGAAAAATGTGGGTTACCGGTAACCACACTGACATATGTATAATGGGAGGACCTGAAGGAGAGGAGAGATGAAAAGAAGCAGAAAAATATATTTGAAGAAATACAACTGAAATCTTCCCAAATTTATCAAAAAAAAAAAATACTAACCTACATATCCTGGAACTCACTGAAGTCCAAATAGATTGAATTCAAAGAGATCCACGAACAAACACATCATAGTAAAAGTGCTGAATGTCAAACGCAAGGAGAAAATCTTGAAAGCGGCAAGTGAAAAATTGCACCCTACTTAAAAGGGAACCCTGATAAGATTAATACTGACCTCTCAGCAGAAATAATGGAGGATAGAAGGCAGTGGGATAACATATTCAAAACACTCAAAGAAAAACTGTCAACCAAGAATTCTACATCCAGCAAAGCTATCTTTCAAAAATAAAAGTCAAAGACATTCCCAGATATGTAAAAACTGAGAAAATTTGTTGCTAATAGATCTGCCTTTCTGGAAATAACAAAATTCTTTGGACTAAAAGCAAGTGACTCTAGATGGTAATTTCAATCTACACACACACAAAAAAACAAAGAACACCAGTAAAGGTAATTATGTAATTACTAAAGCCAGGATAAAGGCATATTTTTCTCCTTTCTTTTCTTAACAGGTTTAAGGAGCAATTGTATAAAATAATATGTATAGGAAATTCCCTGGCAGTCCAGTGGTTAGGACTTGGTGCTTTCACTGCTGGAGCCTGGATTCAATCCCTGGTCAGGGAACTAAGATCCCCTAAGCCATGCAGCACAGCCAAAAATAATAATAATAATAAAATAAAATAAAAATATGTGTATAATGTAATGTTGGACCTATAACATATAAAAATGTAATATGTTTGCCAATAACATATAGCATAAAGGATGTGGATAGGAACAAAGCTGTATTTGGCTTAGTGTATTATTGGGTTTGTAATGTTAATCAATGTAATATATAACATTAATAGACTGTAACGATAATACCACAAAAAAGGAAGAAAGAGAATAGAATTATATAGGAGTTATATATTTCTATAACTCAAGACATAGAATCAAGCCAGCATAAAGCTAAAGCTGATTCTGTAAGTTAAGATATATGTGGTAAGTCCTAGAACAACCACTAATAATATGTGTGTGTATGTGTGTGTATATGCGTGTGTGTCAGTAATTTAAAAATCATCAATAAATAAATTTAAATGTTTCATCAGAAAATATTTACTGAATACAAAAGAAAGCAATAAAGGAGAAACAAAGGAACATGAGACATAAGCACAGAAAACCAAAAGTAAAATGCCAGATGTAAATCCAACTATATCAATAATAACATTAAATGTGAATGGATTAAACAAATCAAAATCCAGAGATGGTCAGACTGAATTTAAAAAACAAGATCCAATGGTATATTCTTTGTAGGAGACACATTTTAGACATGAATGTTTATAGCAGCATTATTCATAACAGTCAAACGGTGGAAAAAACCTACATATCTATTAACTGACAAATGGATATATAATATGTGCTATGTCCATTCAATGAAGCATTTTTCAGCATAAAAAGAATGAACTACTGATTTGTGCTACAACATGGATGAACCTTGAAAACATATGCTAAGTGAAAGAAGCTAGTGCCCCCAAAAACACATATTGTATAATTCCATCTATAAGAAATATCCAGACTAGGGATATCTACAGAGACAGAAAGTAGATTAGTGGGTGCTTAGGAATGGGAGTGGGGTGGAGAAATAGGGACATGATATCTAAAGGGTACAGTGTTTCTTTTTGATGTGATGAAAGTGTTCTCAAATTGACTGTGGTGATGACTGTACATATCTGTGAATATACTAAAAACCATTAAATCGTACACTTTAAGTGAGTGAAATATATGGTATGTGAACTATATCTTAACAAAGCTAATTTTTTTTAAATAGAGGGAGGTACAGAGAAATGAATGAGCTAAAATTGGGAAATTCAAAAAGAGGACACCACTAAACAAACCACAATTCACAATATTATTTTGGCCAGAACTAAGAAATCTTTCCTAGTTCTTCTGTGAGAAAAAAAACAAGAAATCAGTATCAGAACCCCATTGTAAAAAATACATAATCCCGGAACTTCCCTGGCGATCCAGTGGTTAAGACTCTGTGCTTCCACTGCAGGGGGCACAGGTTCAATCCCTGTTCAGGGAACTAAGATCCTGCATGTCATGTGGTGCGGCCAGAAAAAAATAAAATAAAATACATAATCCATTGTGTGCATTTCAATTTAAGTTATTAAAGTTACATAGTTTAAAATTAAATAAATTTAAAAGTGCAAAGGCAGTACACAATATTTCTTAGGTACACTTATGTATAGAGTAAAAGTAGAAGAAAATTTGGGGGCCATTGTTTATGTTGAAGAGAAATTTCCATTCCCAGGCGTTAAGGTTTCAAGTCTAGGGACCTCTAGAGTAAGGCTGACTGCTTGCTTTTCTCTACCTGCTCACACATTTTTCCCAAAGGGAATAGGAGTTAGTTATCTGATTGGTGATTTGAGAAGAAAGAGTTGTACTTGCTTTGCTCAGTCTCTCTCTCTCTCTCCTTTCTCTTAAGATCTGTCTCAGAAAGAATGACCGTTTGCTGTCCTTCACAAGGTAAGTTGGTTGGAGCAGGTTCTGTTTTTGTCAGAAGTTCCAGTCAGGGGAGTGATCAAAAGCTGGTGGCCTTTTCATCTGCTTCTGTCTGACTTCTGTGTTTGTCTTTTACTTGGTTCTGCACTCAGCTGGGGGAAAGGATGTTGCTTATTGGGCCCTTTCAGAACTCCACTTGTAACTTTAATTCATTCAGCTCAGTATTACATATATTGATGCTTATTATGCCATTCTTTTTTTTTTTTTTTTTTGCGGTACGCGGGCCTCTCACTGTTGTGGCCCCTCTCCCGTTGCGGAGCACAGGCTCCGGATGCGCAGGCTCAGCAGCCATGGCTCACGGGCCCAGCCGCTCCGCGGCATGTGGGATCTTCCCGGACCGGGGCACGAACCCGAGTCCCCTGAAAGGGTGTAACTGGACTTATTATACAGAGTGCTGTTACAGAAGGGGAAAATTGGAGAAGAACTTTAAGTAGATTTTTAAAGCTCAATATTTCTGCTTGCAAGTATTTTCTGAAAGAAACTTTTCATGTACCTATAACATAGCAAGCCACTGTTTGCAAGTGCTTGAAAAGTGCTATAGTTCTATGTAAATATTTATAGAAACAATTGAGCAGAAAAGAGTTTTAAGCCCACTTGGTGACAATGCCCTAACTTTGTATATTGAAACTAAACCAAAAACCTCTGTATTTATTCTACTTGAAGTTTCATATATTGTCACATGCCACAAATTAGAAAGCTCTTTAAAATAATTCCCAATTAGTATGTTTAAGATTATTTTTTCATGGTGAGAAAGCTTGTAGAGGACATTAATGTATACTTGCTCTAAGACAGTAGAACAGTACAACCACAAAGAAAATGGAAAGAAGCAGTAAAATCCAACATTTTGTCTATGTTAGTGCTTCTCAGGCTGTCTTTGGTGAAGACTAGCTGTTAAATTTTAAATGTTTTATAATTTTTTATTTTTAAACATTTATTTTGTACATTTTCAACTTACCATTTCAGGTTTTAAACATACAATTAAAATGAGTTCCCCTAAAATCAAATAGAAAATGTACAGATATAAACCCCAGTCTGTCTTCGCTGAATTCAACAAGCACAAAATTATTCCATCAAATTGTATAAACATTTCTAAATGTTTACTTTCACATTCTGTGCCTACCTCATGGACAGGTAGAAGTGTGGGCCTGAACTAGCCTAAGGACCAGTGATCTAAGCGACTCTTTACTTCTGTCCTACATTCATCCTCGCCTTGTTGGTAGTACACAGTCTGCCTACTCTTGAGTCTTACCTGTTCTAACCTTCGTGTTTCTTCCTTTAAAGTGTTTCAGCCCAGTTTTCCTTTTGTGGGGTGTTATGCTCTGAATCTTTTTTTCCCTCTCTCTCCTGTCTTAATGCATTGCCTTTCACATCAGATTTCAAAAGAAAATGGCACTTCTCCCCTTTTCTTCTCTTGATGAATGTCTGAGCATCTCTGATATCAAGCTGACGTAACACGCAATATTCACAGGCTATCTGTTTTCCTCCACTTATACCTCTTTCTCCCTCTCTGTGTCTCCTCTCCTTAACAAATAGTAGTTGAGTATCTACTCTGGACCAGGAACTTACTCACTAACACCCCAGGTCCCTATCCTCATGCTGCTCACTGTCTGCTAGGAAAGCACTTACTGAGCAAATAGTTTATTACTTAGAAGAGGGATAAATTCTACAAAGGAGAAGTAAGAGCTACCTTGGCAGGATTAACATGCCTGGTGAGTCTTGCTGACCTACATAATTCTAGAGGACAAAAGGTTATAACTTTTTTTTAAAAAAATGAATTATGTTTATATGTACCATCTTTAAAATGAAACTATCTTTTCAAAATATTTTTAATTTTAAAAGTCTGAAATGGATGATTTCTTAAAAGTCATTTCAGTTGGTTCAGTTTAAGGAGCTATGAACAATAATCTAATTGTCAAAAGAAAAAAAGGATTTAAAAAATCAGATTATAAACTGGATTTATACTCATACACATTAAGATTTTTTTCTTAGTAATTGTTTTAGAGATAAATAAATATCTAACTGTTTTGGTTTCAGTAACATGGCCTTCCCAACTTAATCTATTTCTGTTAAGTTTAAAACATCTCTATCCTTGCTGAATAATTTCAATGACAATGATAATTGTCAATATTTATCTTTTCCTTTTTTAATTTTTATGCTTCAATTTAGTTTGTTGGTCTAAAATTTTTGGCAATTTTGTTTTTTCGTTAAAGTCACTCCCTAATTCACAAAAATACCAACACTAAGCTTTTACTCATTTATGTTGATAAGAAAAACAAGTATGATTTTATCTAGCTATAAAGAAAATAACTTGTATTATCCAATTACTGCAATGTGTAATATTTCATAAATATACCTATTTTAAATTTTTAACAAATTATTCCTGCTCTTATTTTCTTTCTAAATAAGTAGTAAAATGTCAGAAAAAATTGGTGATTGATAGGAAGAGAACAAGAATATTATCTGTATAACCACTGAAGAGTCATCAGTAAATGATAGCACAAATAGGCAATGTAATTTCTCTGCTACTGAAGATGACCATCCTGAAAAACTTAATAGTTTCTCTTGACTATATGAGCAAAGTTGAGAAATGATAATAAGCAGTATAGAATTATGAAGGCAAGAATTCCAAGTGCTTCACTCTCTCTTGCTAGGTGCAATGTTGATGCCTATTTTGAACCTTCTCATTTTGAGGCATTCTATCTAGAAAAATACAAATAAATATATTCTTTAAAAAACTAACAACTGGGCTTCCCTGGTGGCGCAGTGGTTGAGAGTCCACCTGCCGATGCCGGGTTCGTGCCCCGGTCCGGGAAGATCCCACATGCTGCGGAGCGGCTGGGCCCATGAGCCATGGCCGCAGGGCCTGCGCGTCCGGAGCCTGTGCTCCGCAGCGGGAGAGGCTGCAACAGTGGGAGACCCGCGTACCACAAAAAAATAAAAAAAAAACTAACCACTATGTTTTATGTGAGATTGCTATCACCCAACAAGAATCAAAAGATAAAATTCTACGACCACGTTTGTGTGTGTTTGTTCATCTATATTTTTGTAAAAACATAGATACATTTATAATTAGGTTTCTGAAGTGTTTTAAAATTCTAAATTTAAATAAATGCCTGAAGTTTTTTTTAAATTACTCATTAAAAAAAACAAACTTCCTGTTAATTCTTATGAATACAGTGTTTGATTACTGAAAATTTATTGTTTGATGCTGGATTTGTTTGAAAGAATAAAGCTTACTTTTGCTGTAGAAGTCTAGAAAGTAGGCTGCCAAAACAGCCAACAAAAGCTGACTTCTTCACTTCCATCTGCAGAGTCGAAAACCCTTTATGCCACCTCCCAGTCAATGAATTTAATTTGTTCTGTAGTAAGTGTTCTGGAACTACAGTCCTGAGAACACTATTGGTAACCGTACTGATGTTTATATTTCTTTTAACAGATAGGTATATCTTGTTCAGTGTCACTAAGTTTGTAAAAATGATTGCTTTTATTTATCCACTGAAGGAGTTCAGAGCAATGACAGGAAAACATGCAAGAGTGAAGTGTTTCTACATGTGAGGAAATGTACTTTGCACCATGAATTTGCTGTTCTATTGCTTATTACATAGGGAGGGTCCTCAAATGAACTAGTGGAAAGAGCTTATTTGTCCTAGATTACAAAATCAGAATGCATTTATCTTAAGTTATTACAGCATTAGCTTTTATACAAATGGGATGTGTTAAAGCACACTGAAAATATATTTTTAAAACTTGTATTGGCAATAAGGAATTCCATGTTAGAAGTAAATTTTTAAGATAAATTTTTCCACCATAGTGTAAACATATCATATTATTAATATCTCTGTTTTCACTGCATTCACTTTTATTACTCCTGTGATTTTGTCTCTATTCTCTTTCTCAGGTGTCTCATGTGCTTACTTTCTTCAGTTTTTCCATCCATGTCTCTAGTCTCCTTTTTCTAAACTCTATAACCGGTAACAAATTTTTAAAAATTTCTTGAACTACACCACCATAAGTCTACCTGCAGACCCAGTGAGATCCCTAACCTCATAGCTTTGGTTGATATAGTCTTCTGGGTCTGCACATACTGAAAAGGACATTCCAGGCCTGACCCTATGTGTCTCCAGCAAAGCACAAGGCAGCATGACTGTCTGATCCATTGGTGAGTAGCATTGGCTTTTCTAGGAATAGTACATCAGAGTCTACACAAACTCATAGCTTAGAGGAGAAGCAAACATGCAGGGCCCGGAAAAGGTTGGGACCAGAGCCATCATGTTGCCATGGTTAGCAACTCCATAGGCACATCTGGTAAGCAATTGTAGTCCATGAACCCTGTAAAATGGTAAATGTGGCCTGTTGAGCATAAGGGTCCTTTATATCTGACATTATATTGACTAGGCTCTTGCTATTCCCTCTAGAGGGGCCCTTCACTCTGCTCTGTAAACAGAGAAGGAAGTCAGAGGCCCGGTCTTGCATGCAGGAGGTTGGCAGCTCACCCTGAACTTGCTTTAGCCAGAGCACACTTAGGCGTCATGGTCAGTGGATATCTTGAACCTTCAAAGGTGAGTCCACTGCTCAAAGAGAGACATTTCGATGACCCAAGATTCCTGACAGATTTTATTTCAATTGCTGGAAGTTTCTCAAAAAAACTCAAAAGCCCTCCAGCTGCCTGGAGAGTCTGTGAAATGCATGCAGTGGGTCTCTCAGACAGCTTTAGAAAGCTGCTAGCACCACAGATCCAACCCAGCCTCTGCATCTTGATTTCACTAGAACAGATGTTATCTGCAAGCAATTAACATACTTGTCATCACCAGTGAAACAGATACAGAATCCTTCAGTTTTTTTTCTAAATGCACCCTAAAGAAAAGTGTTGTGCATAAAACAAAATGTTCACATTGGCATTAAAATAGTAGTCAATAAAGAAATTCGCATGTGTCAGTTTTTTCCAATTTTGGGACAAAAGACACTGTAATAATTTTTAGAAAACTGTTAGGGAGTAAATGTCACCAGGAATATAAATATTTGCGATAACTCCCTATTCAATTAAAGTAGTATCTATTTGTAATTATTTTGTATCTTCATATCGTGACTGATAGAAATTACGATTTGGTATATTTTCCTGTGTTTAAAAACCTTCGAAATTGCTTGATTTTATAGATTTCTATGGGAAATAAGGGAATTTGACTTAATAATAATACAAATGTCAAATAGTAAAATATTGAGCAAAATATGACCCTTAAGATGGATACAAGTGAAAATTTGGTAAAAATTGAATGTGTAAATGTCCAGGGTGATAAAAACAAAAAAAAAACTAAAACAGTAGAAATTCTAAACTCTTGAGTTTTTCTTAAAAGAAAGTCTAAATAGCATAATACATTTGTATTAGTATAATTATACTTTTGACATCAAATCAGTTTCTTATAGGCTAACTTTGTAACATGACATTCCTAAATTACTAATCCTCATTAAATTCACAGTTGTTTAGCATTCATACCCTTGTACTTTTAAATTTTATTTTATTTTATCTTATTTATTTATTTATCTATTGGCTGTGTTGCGTCTTAGCTGTGGGACGTGGGATCTTTCGTAGCGGCGCAGAGGCTCTTCATTGCGGTGCACAGGCTCCTCTCTAGCTGTGGTGTGCTGGCTCAGTAGTTGCGGCATGTGGGCTCCAGAGTGTATGGGCTCTGTAGTTGTGGCTCACGGGCTTAGTTGCCCCATGGCATGCAGGATCTTAGTTCCCCGACCAGGGATCAAACCAGCAGCCACTGCATTGCAAGACGGATTCTTAACCATTGGACCACCAGGGAAGTCCCCCCTTGTACTTTTTTTAATTAGTGAAAACTGAAACGCCTAATTTCTAGCAATTCGACCTTTGATCACAAATATTTCTGCTGAAGTAATCATGTAAGCAAATACTGTGACTGATACATTCATTCTGCACACAGGTACTTGCAGTATTTGAAGTGGAATAAATATTTACTGCAACTGAGAGACAGATATGAAACAGCAAAAGAGCACTGAACTAGATAAAGTATGATATTCTAGATCACTCTCATAAGTCTGCAATTTACTAACTGGTGACCTTGAAAAATGAAAAATGACTTAGCTTTTCTACCTAGAAAATGATGATCTTCTTAACTGTATATTGTGAGTTAAGATAATTGATATGAAAATACTTAACAAACTATGGCACATTATTCAATTTTAATCATAGAATATTTTATATAGCATGTACTCAATAAATACCTGATGAAAAGAATTACCAATTTTATTAGGTAATGTTAACTGAAGTGCCCTGGTGTTTTGGGTGCTTCCTGTCTAATAGGAAGTGTTTAATCAGTGCAGCTTTAACACTAGATAGATCGGTTAATTTGTCTACTGATAATCCCTCGTGTATCATATGGATGACCAGGGTGCTCACATTCTTCTCCCAGCCTCTTCTTTCTCTGTCCACATACAAAGGCATGTGTCCTTCCGGGTCCTGCCCAGCCTTTGCATTTCCTCAGTACTCAGTGTTTGTGCAAAGGTCAAATCTTTCAGCTTGCAATCTCCACGTCGCTGTACTTCACTGCCTAAGACAGGACTACCTTATATTTTAACACCCTTTACTTTTACTGATTTTATAATAAATATTTTTTCTTTTCTATTATATCAAAATCCCCTTGTGATTTCTCATTCTTCTTCATAGTCTCAGTACCTATTAAATTGACCTGTAAGAAATAATTACTTAAGTATCTACTAATATTAATGATTTGAAACCTCTCGAATCAGAACCTGGATATTATGGGTGAGATTTTGTTCAAGTGACAGCAGAAGTTCTATTACCCTTGTGCGATCCACTTCTTGACCAATCCTTTAGTGAGAAAGGCAAAACTTTGAAGTTGCTTTATCTATTTATGTATTTTTTTTGGAATTCAGCTCTTTTAAAAACATCTTCCTAGACTTTATTCTAATTAGAACTTCTGATTTATTTGTGAATTTATTAATTCATTCAGTAAATATTTGCTAAAGAACTTCTATGTGCAAGGCATTACTCTAAGCATATTTGATACGGCAACAGACAAGTCAGGGCAAATGCTCCCTGCCCCTTGGAGCCTAATTCTACTGGGCAAGACATGCAATAAAGCAAGTAAATTCTCAAATAAATGAAATAAATTCAGTTAATTAAATGTCCAGTGAAATAAACAGGGTACTGTGATGGAGACAAGCAGGGGCAGGAGAACACTTTAGGTGGAGTCTTGAAAGTGACAATTTAAGTTGAAATGTAAAGGATGAGAAGAAGCCTGTCAGGCCAAGAGCCAGGCAGAGACTAGAAGTCAAGTCCATATGTAGACAAGAACTTGACCGACTCTAACAGTTTTCAGAGGCCAGTGTGGGTGAAGTACAGGGAGAGGAAAGGAAGTCATGGGATAAGGTAGGAGAGATAATAACAATATTATTGGCTAACATTTATTGTGTGCTTTCTATTGCCAGACACAATGCATAGATTATCTCACTTGATCCTCACAAAAATTCTCTGAAGTAAATACTATTATCAACATGTTACAGATGAAGAAACAGATGCTTAGAGTAGGGACCCTACTTAGTAGGTAGGGACCCAATCACAAAATGACTTACAGTTTGGGGTAAATAATTCATCTTTTGTTTTTGTACAATGAGAAGCCATTGAAAGATTTTAGTTAACAGAGTGGTATGATTCATTTCTATTAATATAAATATTTACCCTGAAGGACAACATGGATTGTTTAACTTTTCTCTTTCCTCTTCATCTCTGGTTTGTTTTGTGCCCACTAGATTCTGAGGCCCTCTAGGAGAGCAGAGAATGATAAACAATTCAGTCTTGTTTATTACTTTATATTCAGTGCTGAGCGTGGTGTTTAGCATATTGTGGATGTTCAGTTAATATTAGTTGAAGGAATGGCTGTACTTGATACTTGCTGATTTCCACTTATTTGTATTCTGATTTGGGGTTTCTGATATTAAAAGTTATACTGGCTCCTGTTTTTTGAGGCCTATAACGATTCCAGGCTCCCCTTATCTTTCCTAAGATGTTCATGAGTGGGCAGTGGCTTACAGTAACAGGTGTACATTGTTCCTTCGTGGCTTAAATGCAATGACTGTGCCAAATTCCACAGTGGCTGGGGAAGTGTGGACATGGGGACTACAGCCAGAGGGGTCAGAGAGGAAGCTGCAGAGGTGAAAGGGTTAAGGCCATCAGGGCATAGTCTAGAGCAGCACAGAAAAGCTGCCTCTCAGTTCCTCTGAGCACTGCCAAGGGCCATTCCACCCAAGGACCCCGCTCTGTCTTGCCTTGCTCACCATGCTAGGTACCTGGGTCTTGGGCTCCCCAATGAGTCAATAATTCTCAAATAATAATAGTTATCATATCCATTCTGCATAGGTAATACACTAAGTGGGGATCTGAGCATTGGTGGAATTAAAGCACATAAATTAGAATTCAATCCTTTTTATGTAATGTAGAATTATATCCACCTTGAAAAAATATTTAGAGGAAAAAGTTCAAGTATTTTTCTGATTATGGGACTCACCATAAATTTTGAAAACGTTTTTAATTTGTAAAAAATAGTATTGGATCTAGTAGCTGTTCAATATTAATCAGAATAGGCTAGATTTTGCTATTCTAACAAATTAATCCCAAATCTCAGTGCTTTATCTTATGCTTACTCACATAAACAGAACTGTAGTCTGCATAGGTTTACTTAGTATGCCAAGGTTACAGAGGCTCCCCCCATTTTGTAGCAGCACCTTCTGAAACATATAGGTGTTTATTGTTGAGGAAGGGAAAGAAATATAGGAAAATCATTGATGGGGTTTTCATCTCCTCAACCTGGAAGTGATATATATATATATATATATATATATATATACACACCTTTCTCTTTTTCTTTCATTTTATATATATATATATATATATATATACACCTTTCTCTTTCTCTTTCATTATATACATATATATATATATATGTATACACCTTTCTCTTTCTCTTTCATTATATATATACACACCTTTTTCTTTCATTTTATATATATATATATATACACCTTTCTCTTTCTCTTTCATTATATACATATATATATATACACCCTTCTCTTTCTCTTTCATTATATACATATATATATATATGTATACACCTTTCTCTTTCTCTTTCATTATATATATACACACCTTTTTCTTTCATTTTATATATATATATATATACACCTTTCTCTTTCTCTTTCATTATATACATATATATATATACACCCTTCTCTTTCTCTTTCATTATATACATATATATATATATGTATACACCTTTCTCTTTCTCTTTCGTTATATATATATATATACACCTTTTTCTTTCATTATATATATATATACACCTTTCTCTTTCTCTTTCATTATATACATATATATATATATATATACACCTTTCTCTTTCTCTTTCATTATATATATATATATATATATATATATACACCTTTCTCTTTATATACATATATACATAAAGGTATATATATATACCTTTCTCGTTCATTTCCTTTCATTCTCTTTCTCTTTCATTTCAAGCCTGGTCACATGCTAGTGCTGAACTGAAAGGGAGCTAAGAAATATGGGAAGCAGATGGAATTTGGTTGAGCATCAGAGTCCGCAATGCTCCTCAAACATACCACTTTCAGAAGGGTTGTAAGCCTGAGATGTTTAGTTGATAGAATAGGGATCATCTTATTCTTTCAAGTTTGTAATTTCAGTTTCTCTTCTGAGTCAGGATACACTGATTATTATACAGCCACTGGAACACCAGACGTATTTCCATAGTTCCCCTTCATATAGACTATTAAATAAACAGATGCCATTTCTAATTAGGACTTCCATTTCTTCTCACCTAATATAAAATATATCAAGTCATTTCCAAATCAGAGATTTATTTCTGTTTATGTTTCTCTACAGTCTAAGCAGCCTTCTCTAAGAAGGGTAGGCTCAGAATTGTTGCTTGTCCCAAGTATACTGTTCATATGTTGATTGATTTGAAACATAACTTCTAAAAATGTGAAAGCATTTTCCAATTTTTAAATAAGATGCAGTTGTACTCTGATTTTTAAATGATATACTGTGTTGGCATGGTATCTCTATGGTGTCATCATTATTGTAGTACTGAAGGTTCAGGCAAATGTTCAGTTGTGTTTTCACTTATTTTGGAAAATTGGATTACATCAATAAATTTACCAGGAAAAGGAATATGGTTCAAATACTTTTTTTAAAATCTTTTAAATATGGTTCTAGAACTCAAACTGAACATCACTGTAAAATGTTTTTGGAGTGTTGGAAAGCCATCTATAGTATGCTGTCAAAAGAATTATTATATCAATTGGGAGGTTAAACTGGAGGACTCCTTGCTTTTCTTAGAAGGTTTCATTCCTCTCCACAGTTCTTTTGTTTCAGGGCCAGATATGCTTATTTTTATTTATTTATTTTCTGTTTTTAATCAAGTCCTAGGTCAAGGCATGGAGCATTTTCCTCCCCTTTTTAAAAGAAAAATTTGCTAACCAATGATCATGATTTTTGAGTTAATCTGATAGATAAGAATTGTACTTTCTATTCCAGCAATACAGTAGACTAGATACTCTGAAGTTCCTTCCAACCTATCTGCAACTAGAGACTGCATTAATTATAACAAACACGATTTTTAATTATGGATTTTCTCACTAAAAAATGGAAATTAACAAGGGCAAAAGAAAAAGCAAGCAGTGAGGATTAAGATGTTAAAGAGGGCTTAACTCAATAGCTAATTTTACCATGTTTATAAGTAGAAAGACTCAACATCTTGAAAAATATCAGCCCTCCCCAAATCGGTACATGTGGTCAATGCAGTTATGAAGAAAATCCAAACTGGATTTTTTTTTGTTTTTTCTTATTTTTTGAAGAATTTGACATACAGATTTTAAAACTTATGAAGAAGTTCAAGGGTCCAAGAATAGTCAGGATATATCTGAAACAGAGGAATCATGTTGGGGGAATTGTCTAACCAGCTATTAAGATTTATTCTCATGAATTGGAATAAGCTTAAAAATGACGAATAAATTAGCATTAAGAGCCCAGACATAGACCCATTAACATATGAAAAAGAATATATATCAGAGACATCATTGCAAATGACAGGGGAAAGGAGGGACTATGAAATACCAGTGCTGGGGACTTCCCTGGTGGTGCAGTCATTAAGAATCCACCTGCCAATGCAGGGGACACAGGTTCGATCCCTGGTCTGGGAAGATCCCACATGCCATGGAGCAATTAAGCCCGTGCACCACAATTACTGAGCCTGCGCTCTAGAGCCCACAAGCCACAACTACTGAGCCCATGTGCCACAGCGTGCCACAACTACTGAAGCCCACGCACCTACAGCCCGTGCTCCACAACAAGAGAAGCCACCACAATGAGAAGCCTACGCACCTGGATGAAGAGTAGCCCCCGCTCGCTGCAACTAGAGAAAGCCCGCGTGCAGCAACTAAGACCCAATGCAGCCAAAAGTAAATTAATTAATTAATTAATTAATTGAAAATACCAGTGCTGGAACAGCTGATTATCCGTATGGAAAGCATTAAACTGGAATGCTACCCCAAACCATACACAAATATCAATTTCTGATTGACTAAAGAGATAATTTTTTTTTAATTTTAAGGAAAACGTAGGGAAGTTGTCTTTATAACATCACGATAGGGAAAAATTTCCTAAGCAAAGTATTAAATGTGCTAACTACAAAAGAAAAGATGGATACAGCAGACCATAGTAAACTTATGACATTTAGATCAAAATCTCTAAAAGTTAAAAAGGCACAGTATATAAAAAGATAGTTACAACACACATTGCCAGCAAAGGAGTATTATCTAAAATATAAAATCTCCTAAAATAATTTTTATAAACTATCCAATTTTTCAAATACATAGAAAGAACTACTGTGGAAAACAGTCGGTTTTGTTAGTGAAGTTGAACTACATTATACCCTGCAACCAAGAAATTCCACTTGTAAGTATGTATCAGTCAGGATTCTATCAAAGTAACAAAACCTGAGGGAAAAAGAGACACATCCATTCCCCTGCCTTTTGCTTGTTTGTTTATATATTGGCTTATGTGATTATAAGGGCTGACTAGGCAAGTCCAAAATCTATAAGGCAGGGTAAGCTGGGAATTCTTGGGCAGAAGTTGAAGCTGCAGTCCGCAAGTGGAATTTCTTCTTCCTCAGGAAAACCTCAGTTCTACTCTTGAGGCCTTCCCAACGATTGGATCTGGCCCTCCTAGACTATTGGGGGTAATCTTCTTTACTTAAAGTCAGCTAGTTGCAGATGTTAATCACATTTACAATATACCATTACAGCAACACAGATTAGTGTCTGAATAACTGGGGACTTTAGCCAAGTTGACACATAAAACTGACCATCACAGGTACTTTGCCTAATTTTCCATTGGATTATTGGGTCTTTCTTTATTGATGACAGAATATATTTATATACTAAGTAAACTGCCCTTTATCTCTTATGTGTGTTTCATATATTTCCCAGTTCATCATTTTTCTTTTGCTTTTAGTATCACATTTATTTCATGCAGTATTTTTTAAATTTATATAAATAAATCATCAATATTTTTATCTATGGATTCTGTATGTTGCATATCAACTAGAGATACCAGTCTCATATTGAGACCTAATAGTTTTATAGTTTCAAATTTTATGCTTAATTCCTGGATTCATCTGAAATTTATTTGGCATAAGGTTTGAGGTAGTGAATAATTGTATCTTACAATGGCTTCTATTTTTCCCAGCTAATTGATTCAGTGATTCATTTCTTTTTTAATTTTTATTTTATGTTGGAATATCATTAATTAACAATGTTGTGTTAGTTTCAGGCGTACAGCAAAGTGATTCAGTTATACATATACAGGTATCTGTTCTTTTGCAAATTCTTTTCCCATTTAGGTTATTACAGAATATTGAGCAGAGTTCCCTGTGCTATACAGTAGGTCTCTGTAGGCTATCGATTTTAAATATAGCAGTGTGTACATTTCAATCCCAAACTCCCAATCTATTCCTCCCCCCAATGATTCATTTTTGACCACAGATTGTGCATACCATCTATGTCATTTTAGAAATCCCAACACAAATTTGGGTCTACATCAAGACACACTGTTCTATTACATTGATATGTATATTGATATTTCAGTATGGATCCTACTTTAATTAATAAAGCTTTCCATTATAGTTGGTTATCTGATAAAGTATTGTGCCTTTATTTCTCCTCTGTCAGACATTACCCACCTATTTTTGCCTATTTATTTTGCCATTAAAAACTGTAGAATCACTTAGATTCATTTTTGAAAATAAATTTTTAAATGTATTTAAAATAATCAATTTGGTACTTTTTTGGGGAAGTATAAACATTTTATACACATTTAAGGTCTTCCTATCAAAGAGCAGAACACATATTTACACTTATCTTCTATAGTAATATTTTAGGTTTTCTTCTTATACTTCTTTTTTTATGTTTTTTTATTTATTTATTTGGTTATTCTTTTGGCTGTGTTGGGTCTTTGTTGCTGCGCGCGGGCTTTCTCTACCTGTGGTGAGCAGGGGCTACTCTTTGTTGTGGTGCGCAGGCCTCTCACTGAGGTGGCTTCTCTTGTTGTGGAGCACGGGCTCTAGGGCACGCGGGCGTCAGTAGTTGTGGCACACAGGCTTCAGTAGTTGTGGCTCTTGGGCTCTAGAGCTCAGGCTCAGTAGTTGTGGTGCATGGGCTTAGCTGCTCCGCGGCATGTGGGAATCTTCCCGGGCCAGGGCTCGAACCCATGTCCCCTGCATTGGCAGGTGGATTCTTAACCACTGCGTCACCAGGGAAGCCCTTCTTCTTATACTCCTGACACATTTCTTCCTAAGTTTATTCTTAGTGTGTTACATCTTTTCTGTTGTCATTTATAATGGTGGGTTCTTTTCTCTTCTATTATGACTTGCATTATAAAAGAGTTGTTTTTATGTAAGAAGGTTATTGATTTTGTTATATTGATATTATACTCAGCCAACTTACTGAATTCTCTTATTGTTGATTATAGTTTCCTGAATGAATGTCTTGAAATTTTCAGTGATGACATTATATCTCAATGCAATACAATTTCACTTCTGAAAAATATATATTCTTTATTTTTCTTTTCTAATTGCATTGATCAGAACACAGTTAATGCTTGTGTTAGTAAGTGCTTTTGCACTTTTTTTAAAATTTTAGAACAGCACTGTCATAAAACTTCCTGCAATGATGGAGATGTTCCATATTTTGTACTGCACAATATGGTAGCCACTAGCTACATGTAACCACTGAGTACTTGAAATGTGGCTAGTGAGACTGAGGAAACTAAGTATCTAATTGTATTTAATTTTAACTAATTTAAATAACCACATGTGGCTAGTGTACTATATTGGACAGTGTAGTTCTAGTGCTTTAACTTTAGGCATGATATATTCTTTATTCTAATTCATTCATTGATGTGTTCAACCTACTGTATATTTTTCTTTCAAATTTTATAGGCCAGTATTTTTTGTTACTATTCTATTTTATTGAACTAAATTCTTGATTCATTAATTTCCATTCTTTTTTTATTTATTATTGTAAGAAGTACTTAACTACTTTTTCTATGATATCTCATGTATTCTGAAATGTCATATTTCATTAACTGTAGATTTTACTGTAACTCAACTTTGATATCATCTTTGAGTTGTTAATTCACTGAAATTTGCCTTGTGGGCATATATGATCTTTATTTTTTTCTCTCAATAACTGGCAGTCTGGGAGGTATCATGTAGCCCAATGCAAATCTGTTTAGCTGACAGGATTTGTTAATTTGAATAATAGAGATGATAAATTATTTATAGGTGAGGGGGGGAAAAAGATGAAAAATATTGGAGAGGACCTGGTGTTTCTGAAGTTTAGTCCAGGTTAGCACAGGAGAGGAGAAATAAATCCAAATGTGAGAAGAGGATGTTAAAACAGAAGAGGAAAAAAAGAAAAAGTAGGAACTGAATACTGAAATGGTCAGAATGTTCCCTTAGGTCATCACTAGAAAACATTCCTGGGAGTAGCATGAAGACTACTTCCCTAATTGGCTTAACCTGCTGGTTCTAGATCAGTGCCAAACAATAACCCCTCCAAAAAACCAAGAAGCAGAACTACTATAATAGTCTTGGTCTGGTCTACATCTTAAGCTGAGAGAAGTGTATGTTCCTCATTTTTCAGATGAGTCAACAAAGGGCTTTGAAGAGTGCCTGAAACATAGTGATTTCTTTTGAATATTAGTCTGATGAATGAGCAAATGAAAAATGGTTCAGCGAAGGTCAGAGAGCTGGCAACACGTGGAGAATTAGGAGTAAGTGATACTGATCTCCTGGCTCCTAATGCCTTAGTCTTTCTAACACATCATATTCATCTGTTTTTCTTTATTTATATAAATATGACAGACTTAAACTTTCACTTCGTTGGATAGGTATTGTTTCCGTTTCTGCTTTTCCTAATCTTAACAATGAGAAAAAGAAACTCTAGAAAAAAGCAGTGGTGGGTACGGCCAATGACAGTTTTTAGGAAATATGTACTAAAGAGAAGGACTGTATAGGCATATGATGGGAACATCCAGACAGTACAAATAATTTCATATGGATTATTATCACTGCACTCCAGCAATACACACACAGGTAAGAGATGAAGAGCACTCAGAGTAATTGCATGTAGTATGAGATAAATTTATATTTGCAGTACCAACCCCAGTAGTTAGGCGGTGGCTTTCTGGAACACTGTTGAGGAAAATTCACATGTCATGCACAAGATCAACAAGAAAGTGTACCTGATTGATTAACAATGTCTATCATGGCCATGGAGGGAGATGCAGCATTATGAATACCACAGATTTTCAACTCTGACATTATAATTGCTTTCATATCATTCAGTGAATTATCTTTGCTGGCAGACAGTAGACAATTTGTATGTATTTGTAGAATTAACTTTTGTTAAAATAAGCATTCTACTTCTAACAGGGGCTTAATAGATATATGATAAGTAACATATATAGTGATCAAAGTGTGCTGATAGGAAGATCTATTAGAAAAGATAAGAGAATATTATCCCAGAATAAAATCGCCTAGCTCTATTGCCTGGAAATGAATAGGAAGAAAGAGAGATTTTTCGATACCCAGGAAAGATGATTGACATTGCCTCCCATGCCAGTGGTTAGATGAAAAAAATACCATTTAATTGCAATATTTTAGAGAAGTTCAATTAAGTCTACACTTTGAAAAGTTGGGGCTGAAGTCAATTAAAAAGTACAAGAGAACTAGGTCAAATTTGTGGTTAATGTGGTTGCACCATTCAATAACATGTGGGACACATTCTTGGATGGAAGAAACCATCATCCAAGTTTAGAATTATTTGGAACCTGCGGCTTTTGAGATCTGAACCCAACCTGAACTTTTTGGTGCTGTGTGTTTTCTTTTTGTTTTGTTTCCTGGGAAGAGAACATGTCGTGAGTGAGTGCGTGTGTGTGTGTGTGTGTGTGTGTGCGTATTCATTCTAAAGTTTATAAAAATTATTGTAAAGCCAATTGGAAAATATGTTTCTAAATACACTTTGATGAGTTTACTGTAAACAAATTAATATAACTTTCCATTAAAATATACGAATATTTAAAAATTGAAGGGAAAGATACTTAGAAAAACATAGCTTAGGTTTTACCCAAACAAGAACATTTGTAAAAAAATAGCTAAAAAATATTAGATGATCTCAAATTGTGGCCCAGCTCAAAACCTTAAATTACACTGTTTCCCAACATTCAGGTTCCCTAGGATCCCCAAGCAGTAGAAGGTAAAACTATTACTCCTTGGGGAAGAGAATTTCAGATCTCCGATTTTGGTCTCCTGCTCATTCGTCAAACCGCACTGGAACCTGTCCTTGGTTGGATAATATATAGGGCCACCATGCAAGTTCTAAGAGCCACCTGGGAGAAATGATTAAAATCATGTGGCTAAGCTCTTCAAAACATATAGAAAAATTGATATGCCTGTCCCTGCGGGAGGAAAAGAAATCCACAAGAATAATGACCTTAATGGAGCCTTGGGGTTGCTCGACTTCCAGTGTGTATTCTGTAGCGCAGCCAAATCTAATCTGAAGGACTGCGGTGTTGGCCAGCAGGAGAGTAAAATAAATGTATGGCAAACAGGACTTTGTTTGCATGTGGTTTTGTGAGAATATCATTCTTTTAAATAGTAAGTCGTTTTACTGTTTTACTTAGTTGATTGTGCTACTTTAGATTTTTTTTTAAAGGTGCCACTTTAATATAACATGGTAGAATGGAAAGAGCATGGGTTTTTGAGTCAGGCAGACCTGACTCAGTCGTTCACTAGCTGAGTGAGTTGGGGCAAGAACTGTACGCGGCGTATGATGTGAACAAATACTTGTCAAAGGAGGGAATGAATGAATACAAGCAATTAACCCCTCTTAGCCTCGATAAAACTGACCTTGTTAAAATTTCATAAAAAATGAGAAATTTTAATTTTCATGTAATGAGACCAGATTGGTAAGCATTTTAGTACAAAAAATGGAATAGAACCTCTTCTTCCTACTAGAGGATTTTGACAAAACTGTAACAAATTAGAGAACAAATTTGGCCTTATCATAAAAGTGAAATTAAGAGATCACATTTAGAATATTCTTTTGCCAGTGTTTGGATTGTGCAAGTGTTCAACACTGCTGTTTGGTGCTGCTGTGATCTTCTGAAATACGTAGTGAATGTTAGTGTTCATAGTCTAACTCTGGGACATCTATAGATGTTATATGAGGAACAATATTCTAGAATCTACAGTTAAGCTCAGTGAAGAAAGAATGTTCTTCATTCTTTGCAGATCCCACCTAAGCCAGTTTCTGGATATTGCTGATTGCCCCGGAATACATATATCCATTCCAGAAACCTATGGTGGTGCTCCTATAGGTTTAAAGGATGCCTGATAGTACAGAGCATCCTGGAATGCACTACATCCATGTAGGTTATTAGTCAGTTGTATACCAACTTGAGTGTTTGAGGGGTACGTTTCTGACTGGTGTGTCCTCCGTTCTGAGACCTTGGATCCTAACTAATGAACAACAAAGACTCCTGATACTTAGTATAAATCTATAAAAGAAATATCTTTATTATGTAGCTACTTTTAGCCTTATAGCCACTCTGTTCCTCCATATTCAAAGCTCTCATTGGTTCATGACTTGAATTACAAGAGCCTTTTACCTGGCTCTCCTGTGTCTTCTCAAACATCCTATCAATTCCTGCCTGCCATAATCATAATTACAACACTCTCTGTAAGTTTCTACAATATTTTTCTATTGTCTACTACTGTAGGAGACTACAATAAAACTTTGGGATCTTATTAGGTGAGCTCCAAGAGCTTGGAACTGAATTTTTAAAAATTTGTCTGAATTAAACTATCAAATCAACAGAATGTACAAAAAGTATGTCAGGTGAAGTAAGAGTGTCTGGTAACCTATCTGAATATGGTAATATGTCTAAGAAAAGAGTGAACATTTCAGAAAGAGGAATTTGTCACTCCTGGACACATAGGAAAGAGGTGAGTGTCAGATGTATATGTTGGCAACATCTATCCAAAGATAGTCCAAGGAAATGGAAGTTGGCTATTCTACCTGGAATATTTCCATTTCTAATGGCAGAGATATTTTTAAGATTCAGATGAATGTAGGTAGTTGTAATGGATTTTAGGTCCCATTGTCAATACCATCCTCACTGTGAGATGGACATATCTACCTAGCTTAATCTGAAGCCATGAAACAATACATTGCTTATACCCATGTTCACCAAGCAAGTGTCTGTCTAATAGAAATGTGCAGGGAGATCACACTGATATTAAACATTTCTTATTCCTGTTACAAGGGTTGCACCTGGGAATTCAGTAAAATTATATCTGATCATTATTTAGCTTTCTGTTTTAGTCACTTTTGCTCGACTGCCTCCCTAATAATACCCCACATTTTTTTCAGGCATCTATCTTCTTGCTTGTGATCATGAGCTTCTTAGAGGCTGGAAGCAGCCTCCAAGCAAGGAGTGAATCCTGTCTACATTGGTCACTGATTCCCATTCCCCTTGGCAGTGGCTTCTTTAGACCAGGAGCAATCCTGGCGTGTGAGATATAAAGGCAGTCTGCTGGTGGGCTTCAGGAAAGATTTCTCATCAGTACAGTTGTACAAAGGGAAGCATGCCTTCTCCCTCTAAAGGACTCGGAGTTCTGCCATGATACATCAGCATTTTGATATCCACCAGTCTTACATGTATTAAATTTAACATGATTCATTCTCTCAAAATCTGATAATCCCTTGGCACTGGTAATAGTGAGCTTTTGAAGTTTCACTGTGGTGGACCTAGTGATCCAGCAGAACTATCATCACATTAGTTGCTTCCAAACACCTCTCAGTGAACTTATACAAGCCTGTGATGAAGTGTTCACCAGTCTTCAGTAAAATAAGGACATAAGGAATAGGTTTTTCACATTTTTAATTTAAATTTTTAATTTAAAGGAAATCCTTTATCTTGAGGTTATATATGTACTATACTTTTGTTTCCAGATTAATTTTATTAAAATGTGAAATTCCAAATTCCTAACATGGCTCTTTCTGGCTGGTCACTACCCAGTGTGTTTCCTGAGCTCCTTTCACACAGGATTTCTCACTTTCTCTTGACCTGCTTGAGCAGAACCATCACATCCTATCAAAGTCTTACCTGTCAATTCTTGGGGGCCCCAGTGTGTTTCCAGCAATTCCATCCCCATCAAATCTGAGGCACTGTCACACCGAACCTAAAAAGTACTGTACAGTCTCCACCTTACTGTGTTGGGCAGCCTATTCCTACCTGCTCTTTCAGATGCTACAGTTCTCTACTGGCCCCTCTTCAGATCCCACCTGGCAGTAGGTGCCAAATTGGGAAAACTGCCCTTTCTCCTTTGTGTTTCTCTCTGATGTGGTCCAAAGCAGCGTTATTAGGGGCCCTTGTGTCTTTTGTTTGGGTTCAAATATCAGCCCCCATGATAGACTCACAAGTCTATTCTTCTCCTGTGACTGAAACGAGTCACTGGGTCAAGTTCATCATGCCTGACTTTCTCTCAGGGGGAATCCTTTCCAGGGAACTTACTCAGGATCTTGTGTTAAGTCTTTGAGAAAGCCACTCCACCAATACTACCCACTGGTATGGATGAACTACAACAACAGATTAGGTATGAATTTTTTTCCAGAGGGTACAACTAAATTTCCAACAGGCCTGTTTCATTGCTTGACAGGTGTATCTGAAGCCCAGCAGTCGGTAGTAGAAGCCCATGTGTAACTCAAGCTGAATCCTTACTTTCATTCGTTAGGAAGTTTTGGATATGAAAATAGTACCCAAACATCCAGACTCCAGTTCATTTCAGTTATTCTTGGGCAAATTACTTAATCTCTCTAGACCTCAGTTTATTTATATATAAAATGGGATGGTAGTGGAACTTACTTCATGTGTAAATTAAATGGGTTAATATATTATGAGTAAGTAATAGTGCTGTATATGGTAAATATACATGTCAGATATTATAATTATTAATTCTGTCACATTAGTTCCAAAAAAGAAATACATGTGGATATATTTGCTTGTCTTAATATTACCTTGAGTTAGTGTATTCTGATACCATTTCTTTTAAAGACACACAATGCTTTGAAGAGAAACTGCTATAATTAATTATGTTGTATTACTACATTTACTTTAAAGTTCACTGTGAGGATTTTCCAGACTACAACAAAACAGAAGAAACCTTGGAATACAGCAGAATACATAACTCAAGCAATTAATTATAATAATGTCCTACATTACTAGATGCATAAAATTGGTAAAAGCGTTACATCAGATGATGGGATATGTAAGTTAATAGAATGGAAAATTTTCTTAATACTACAGATTATCCTCTCCTTCTTGCCTTTTTATCCAGCAAGTGGCAGGGAAGTTCAAATGACTGCTCACATTGTAGCTTTAGTTCAAGTCACGGCTCAACCTCACAAAGGCACAACTGACAATTCCAGATGTCCATTAGTCACGGCACCATGGAGACAGACCCCACTGATCAGTTTGTAAGCTGTGGGCAAATCATGAAATTGTCTTGCCACCATACAGATAAACAAAGCATATGTGCTATAGTTCAGAGCTGAAGATAGAATAAAAATCTTAACTTCAAAAATCTAACAAGAAACATGCAAGAAACAATTTAAAAAATTTTTAGAAAGGAGAAAATACAAACTCTGCAGACATAAACAAAGGTAGGTGGTAATGTAGAAGAGAGCCTGATTTTTGTGGTAGTGTTGCCTTCTTTGATTATTGCATGGGGCAGACCCACGCTAGCTGAAATTATGTCTAGCATTTTACAGCAACGGATTGGACTAGCCAGAGGCTTGGAACCTTGTGGATTTGTGGCTCTTCAGAAGTGCTTCTGTATTGGAATGTGTTTGTGTTTGCCTTTATTTGTTTTTAATAGAAAAAAACTTGAAGAAAAAGTTTCTGCCTTGGTAGATTTTCTTTGGAATCCCAGAAAGGGCTCTTGAGGGCTCTGTGGCTCTTTTGTGATGATAAACCAAAGCTTTGAGCTTGTCCCAGTTGGAATTCCAGACACTAAAGAAGCCAACTTTAATTATTATTATTGTTGTCTACAGAACTGAGCCCCTTTCTGATTATTCAGGTTTATACAAATAGTCTTCTAAACATATTAGTTTTTTTTTTTTTTCAGCTAAGCTAAGACTGCAAAACAAAGCAGGGGAAACTTTGCAATAGGGTTTCAGAGGTGCCAAGTTTCTGAGTCTGCATGGCGGGTACCTGTGGTGTGGCAGGTTTTTTTGAGAGGGAAACATTAATAAAAATAGGGCCTGCAGTGAAGAACAAGTTTCACAAACTTGTAGAAGAGATTATTACCTGGGAGAAGATGACAGTTGAGATAAGCAGAGTCTCTGGGAAAGAAGAAGTTTATTACAATATCTGACTCTCCAACTGAGACATTAATAAATATGAAGCTAATCATAGAATCTTAGTGTTATATAAGGAAACTTAAAGATTTTCAAATCTAACCTTAATCTTCTGCAAGAACTAGCTGTACCATGTCCCAAACAGATTACTCAGTTTCCACCTCAAGCATATTTCCTAGCAGAGAACTCGCTACCATACAAGATAACCCTTTCCGACTGAGAACTCTGATAGGAGGTTCAGCCTCATACTGGGTCAAAAGTTATTTCATTTTAACTTTGACCCATTAATCATGGTTCTGTCCTCCAAAGTTACTCCTTCTTTCATGTAATACCTGTTATTTATTGAAGATAGTTATTATTATTATTCCATCCCATTCCTGAACGTCTTCTCTCGTCAAGAGTCCTTAGCTCTTGCAACCATTCCTTTTCTTTAAGTTAAATCAAGTCAAATTAACACTTACTGAATACTGACTATGAGCCATACTCTGGTAGGATCTTAGAACACAAGGTTCAACAGTCTGTATTTTAGGAAGATCCCAATGGGACAGCAGGAACTGAGCGACATATAACTTATCACCGCAATACATTCTCACAGATGTTAGAAACATGCACAGACGGGATGGTGGCCAGGGAGTGATTAGATCTGCCAAGGGAAGCTGGGAAATTCTTGTCAAAACAATAGCATTTTCCAAATGAAAAATTAAGGAAAGGCATTCCAGATGAATCAAAATACTGTATAAGGCATAGCTGTGTGAGAAGCAAGTTGTGGTAGGAGAAAGGGTCAGGTATATTATAAAATTTTTTATATAAATCTTGAAAGAACCCAGAGGTTTTATTAACATAAAATCAGCTAGGGGATCTTTTCCAATCTTCTAACTTATCTTGAATTTCCACTTCCTCTTAAAAATGTTTATTCTGCCTTTTCTCGCTTAAGAATAATTGTTAAACGAGAAATAATAATTCTAAAAATTCTTCCCTTCATAGGGAAGGCAGAGTGAAATAGGAGTTGAGAATTTTGGTTTTCTCACAATTTCTTAAACACCATACCCTCCTATCTCAATCAAATGGTCTATTCCTTTCTTTTCTTAATCTTTGAGCCCCAGTAGCTCTAAAGTGCTTCCATTCTTCTGATTTTCAGCCCATTCCAGGCTTTATTCTTATCAACACTATTATTTTCCTGCTCTTCTGCTTATCTGTGATTATTTACCTTTCTTGTGTTTGTTATGTTTATCAATGTAAAATATTTCTTGAGAAAGGAATCAGTGTTTTTAAGTTAATTATAATAGCGAATGATTTAACTATTATCAATCATTGTTCCAAGAGATTTAGATACATCATTTCATTCAACCTTTATAATAGCCTTACAAAGTGATTCGTACTATTAGTTACAGATGGAGAAATCTGAGAGGACTGGCAACTTAGCCACAAAATTTGACTCCAGTGCTGGCTTTATTATTCAATATATTGCAGTGATAATTCTGTAACTTTTAGAACCTTTCCCTTTTTACCACCTTGGCCCCATTGGTAATTTTATTTTATTTTATTTATTTATTTCTTTGCGATACACGGGCCTCTCACTGTTGTGGCCTCCCGTTGCCGAGCACAGGCTCCGGACACGCAGGCCCAGCGGCCATGGCTCACGGGCCCAGCCACTCTGCGGCATGTGGGATCTTCCCGGACTGGGGCACGAACCCGTGTCCCCTGCATCGGCAGGCGGACTCTCAACCACTGCGCCACCAGGGAAGCCCATCACATTGGTAATTTTAAATGAGAAAACTCCACTTTTACTTTACTTCATCTATTTGCTTTTCTTTCCTATTCTTGAGTCTATAACCATGTAAACAAATCCCATTTGTGATTTTGGCCAAGTACTAATTGAACACCCCCTGAATGACCCCATCTGCAATGCTTTGAGGTACATAGATGTACCTAGTAAATAAGAAATTTTCCAAGAAACTGGATTGGTTTTTTGCATAATTGCTGCAGTTAAATAACTTATTTCTTTGAATTCATGGTTCTTACTTATAAATTTTGCTTATATTAAAAGGCTTATAGTCAAATCAAGAATGATAAAGTCAGTAAAAAAATTTAAACTCAAAATTATAAAATTAGAAGATTGTAAAAATATACATTAAACATCCTCATTAACTGTAGAAATCTGGTATTTTATGTGCCTTTTGCTGATCTCCCAACTTTCCAGACTCCCAGGCCCTCATCTGATGCAGGAATGCCCATTGGACAGCCACAGATCTTGCCATCTCTTTAGCCTTTAAATATCTTGGCTATTACTTTAGACCTAAAAATAACTAGTGCTTGGGATCATCATAAAAATTTGTTGGCAGATTCTAAAAACACAAATGGGAAATTCTGTTGCATTAGTTTTTATAAGATGTGAAAAGTGTGTTTTATCAAAGTAAAGGACACACTTAGGAGACTTCTGTGGATAAAAAGGATGGCAACTTATTGGAAGGCATCAGGGGAAATTGAGCTGGAAGAAGAACAAACAGAAGCAAAGTTGGAGGCTTTGTTAAAAGAAAGTACACTTGTTATTAGTCTACATGATATAAATATTTTTGAAGAGAAGTAAGCTCACAAAGCAGACAGTGTCTGTCTCTTGAGCCTGAGAACATGAGAAAGAAAATGGGAACATAAACATTCTATCAAACGGTCAGCACATGAAGCAAGTTATATCCTCCTAAAAGACAAAATGGACACAATAGAGGTGGTGTTAATTCTGAAGGAAAATGCAGGCTGCGTTAGAAGAGATGTGTAATTTTTAAATGATCTCCAACATAACTGTTTTTCTTATATAAAAGAAGCCATTGAGAGTGTTTCTGATCTTGTTCATAATTCTGTGATTCCTTTTAAAGTGAAAATGCCTGCCAGACATTTCTTGTAGAAACTGAAATAACGTCCTTTGCCAATCCCAGATGAGGAGAAAGGAATACCTCCCATGGAGAAAGAAGAGGGGAGAAAAAGGTGTGAAGAGTGTTGAAGTAAAGGAATGCTGTTCTGGCATCTCATCCATGTCAGTGACAGCAGGTGCCACAGAGGAAAAGACAAATAAAGGGCAAGGAAACCAGGGGAGCAGACACAAAGAGGGAAACAAATCCATCTGCCCTGTGCCTCATTAATCTTGTCACAAATACTTGCTGCTGAGAAATGCTAATCTTCTCACTACCCAAAGTAGCCTCCCTCACAAGAATGTTTTCAAGGTCTGGTATATCTAATGACTGAACCATTTAATAAATTACTTACTTACGTTACTATAAAAGCCAGTCCAGCAGCTGTAACTTACATGTAAAGCACTAAATCCTTATACCTGACTTTCTAAAGGTTCCTCTAAATCATATTTAGTGACAGGATGAGGTACACAGGAATCAGGATTTAGTGGCAGGGCATACTTCATGCTGTTTCGGGTAGGTCAGGAGGTCTAACTTGGATTTCTTCCCAGTAACCTGATCTAGGTGAATCAGCAGGTTATAAATGAAAGTCAGTTTCTAAGACTCCAAATTTTCTTTAACTATCAGAAACTTTATAGGAACATGGTGAGAAACAGGAAAAGACCAAGAGATAGTAAACACCATCGACTGATATTATGATATTGCAATTTCTCCTTTCGGAAACAATGTGAAATGAGGTGCCATTTTGTATAAGCTAAATATTTGTATCAATTCCTGAGGTTTTTATTTCTATTGTTAGCCAGGAAAAATACTCAAAATGTTTCAGAGCTCACGTTGCCTTTTCTATTAGGTCACAAAATATAACATTAGATTGTGAGTTCCTCAAGGGCAGTTTCTAAGACTTTCATATATTTTTTCACTCGAGTATGAGAATACCTTCCTAACATGTTAAATTATAGGAAAGAGAAAGAAGAAAGGGGAAGACAAAGGAAAACAAAATGTATTAGTCTCGTCACATTCAAAGCACTGATACTCATTGCCTTGTTTCATCCTCATGACAACTCCTGGATGAATTAAGAAACTTCAGCTCAGGGTCACAGTAACTATGATAGAATTAGTGTTTGATTCTAGCTTTGTCTGATTTGAAAGCTTAAGCTCTTTGCTCTGGAAGGAAGATCTCTGAGTGCAAGCAAACCTTCCAGTGCCCATGAAACCATGCCTTATTGATAGCTGCCTTATCGTATACGTGGCATGGATCTCACCAATCTATGGAGTATTTCTAAAGGGTAATTAGTTCTTCTCTATTATTTCCAATCAAAAGACTTCTGAATTAGCATAGCATGGTAAATCTAAGAACTTACATTTACAAAATCTCAGAGAAGTCCAATGGTCTCACAAACACCACTAGTAACATATTCCCTTCATTGTAAAAGGGGCAATAACACTTGCTGTTATCGAACCCCATGAACACTTTAGGAATATTCAGCCACTTTGTGGGTGAAGTGTAGGAAAATCATATGAAGTATGAAAAAAATCTCAATTTTCTCATCATATTAAAATGGCAATAATAATAATAATGACTCATGGGCTTCCCTGGTGGCGCAGTGGTTGAGAGTCCGCCTGCCAATACAGGGGATACGGGTTCGTGCCCCCATCCGGGAAGATCCCACATGCTGTGGAGCGGCTGGGCCCGTGAGCCATGGCCGCTGAGCCTGCGCGTCTGGAGCCTGTGCTCCGCAACGGGAGAGGCCACAACAGTGAGAGGCCCACATACCGCAAAAAAACATAATAATAATAATGACTCATAGGTATGCAATGAAGATTGACAAGCTACTATATGTAAAGCATAAAAGCAGCTCACAGCACAGAATAACTGTTCAGTCAACGCTAACTTTTATTAATGCTATTTTCATAACTGTGATTTCGATTATTAGGTTTCTGTTCTCTGAAATGAGTTCACTAGGCCCAGAATCCTAAAGTAAAATACTTGCTTCTGTTTACTTCCCTTCCAATGTCAGTTTTATTGCTTCTATCTTGTATTCCAGGAGAGTGACTGAGCCATTAATAAAGGAAATACATGAATAAGCTACAGTTGATATGAAACTGCTTATATTTGCAGATTCAGTCCTCAGTAACTTGTATATTTGTAAATAGCTCAATATTTCAGCCCCCATGTGTACCAAAATAATAATTGAAATTCAGTTTCTACACATTTACCCCCCAACCCTCCCTCACCCCCCAAAATAACTAAACATAGGAGACCGTGACTATAGCTAAATAACAAAGCTCTGCCCTTATTGCTTACCTCTTTCTGAAAGCCTTACTGTGTTTCAGGAATGTCCACCCTTGATCTTGCTAGTCCACTACTCTGAAATGTCTGATTTTATTTTTATATTTGTTGTGTACTGGGGTGAGGACAGGCAGGTAAAGGTTAGGCTGTGTGGTATCCAGAGGCTGGAAATTGAAACCCCCTATTTCTCACTGCCCAGGTGTGGTGCAGACAGCCCTGGCCTCCACATTTCCTCACCATGCCCTAAAAATGACCTTAACCCTGACATAGAGAGAGAAGCAACATAACTGTGAAAGGCTGTTGCTGGCTGGCTGCGTGAGACAGAGCACTGGAGCTGTATCGCATTGCTCTCCCCTGTGTAGTAACACTTCTAGTCTCTCCAAGTTGACCTGGACTCCCTGAAGCCATGGAGAGGTCAAAGTTAATCCTCAGTGCCCATCAAACTCATTTTATGAGTCTGCCCCATGAAGCAGTGGGAAAATGACTCAGATCAAGTCTATCCCTTTTATTCAATCTTGAAACCTATTGGAAAGAACTCTTTTCTTCTAAGATATTTCACTCAGGTACACTCTATCTTTTCCACCTCTTGCACTATTTTCATTAAATAATAAATAAATAAACAAATAAATACATATGTAAATATATGTGTGCATTTATATATATATTTGTACATACATAACACAAAACACTGAAGCTAAAGCAATATATCTGTTATCCCAACAGACTGCATTTCCCTTACATTGCTTAATCATTTTTCATATATTCCATATCTTTCCAGTTACAAATCTGACAATGATGATAAAAGTATCTATTGGGCTTCTTTAAAGAGTACATGTCCTTATTTTTTTCCTTTAAGACAGATGTTCATGCTTATACAATATTTAGGTTTTATAAGGTCCAGGTAGAAGAATGCTTTTGTTTTTAAAATATTTCTGTGTTTTCCAGCATAGAATGCTAGAAAGTGATCAAACCAGGGAATGGAAGAGTTTAAGCAAACAGAATTTTCTTTACCAAAATTTATTGAAACAACATGGACAGGTTTTATTCTTTTAAAAATGACGGGTAAAGTTTAGCTTTATAAAGTATTTCTTGCAACCATTTAATTAAATTCAAGTCTTATGCAGTATAATTCAAGTCTTATGTAGTGTAGTCTCTTCTTTGCAAGAACGAACAGTTTGGGGGAAAGAGTCATTTCTCAAACACTCACTTGTTTTCTTTAGTAAGTCCAACCTTACTACAGAAGACTCCCTGTAACCCTCTCTTTGTTTTTCATGGTCTCTGAATACTGAAAATAGGAAATGAAGGAGCAAGCCCTGTGATAGATTTCCTAAGCTTGGTGGAAGATCAGTATCAGCTCATGGAAGTGTGATGTCTTAGCAGAGGTAAAGTGGTTCCCCATTTATATCGTTTGCTCACAGGTACTTCCTCAGAAAGATGGCCAAGAAGATGGCCAGCCAGCTTCAATTGCAGATCTGTTCCTATGTCATTGCTCTGTTGAGCACTCATATTTTAAAGGGGAATATTTATGAATTGGTTCTTAAATATTCCAAATAAGAAAGACTTATGCAAACTGATGACTAATGACAAGTATGAGGGTGGCGTGACTTATGTTCAAGTTGTACTCAAAAGAGGGCGTTTCAACTTAAAATCTGAGTCTAGGCTCAATGAATGGCAGACCACTGGCCTTAGGCATGCTAGCATGGTTCACTTTGGACTTCTTGGTGCAGCAGAGAAGGCCCAGCACCAGCAATGCTTTTTTAGGGGTTGAACCCTGGAGGGGTTCAAGTGGCTGAATTACCAAGAGGACAGGCAGTTTTTCACTTTTTTCACTTCCTTCATTTTATGCTTTCCCTGGAAATGTATTTTTATTAGTAACTAGGTTTTGAAAATTTTACCAAGATGTCAGCATAAACCATTTCTTGCTAAATAAATGCCTCCAATATCTGATGTGTACATATAGGCCAGTGTGAGCCAACCATGCTATTAGGAAACTAATAAATATGTCTCCTTTGTTTTCTATTAAATAAGAGAAAGCAAGACAATATTGCTTGTGCCAGATCAGGTTTTGACTGGTATGTGCTTATCCTTTACATAACAAGTGTATTTTATAAGAAAAAACACAGGGGAAATATTTTTATTTATTTTATTACTTGTACAAAAGCCATTTTGGCAACTTAAGAACTAATAAACTGAAATTGTCTCATGTGGTTCTTATTATGGAATCAAATATTAATGTAAAAGGCAAGCACACACCAATCATAGCCCCATCTGGCTGAAGGAACAGGCAAATGTGGCTCCATTTTCATTAGTGAGGAGAGATGTATATTTCATGATGTGTTCAAACCTGGCTGTAAACGCACACTCAGAGCACTGCGGCATTTTGTACCACTCAGGAGTGCCATATCTACTGATACAAGTTGATGTAATTGACATGGCTTGGAGGGAGAGGGTAGCTCTCAGTCTTGCAACAGCACTAACAGAGCACCAGTGGAGACTAGAGCAGCATTTCTTGAAATTCTGGGAAGGAAAGCAAGCTGAACCAGTACGTGATATGTACAGCTCTTACAATATATGCTTGGTTTATTTGCAGCAAGTAAGTTGACATGCATGTAACCACCAAAATTTCATTCCAGAATGTTTGGTCTTTTCAATAACCGGACAAAACCATTCAAGCCCTGGAATCAAAAGACTGCATGCATAAATATTATCTAAGTTCCTTCGGTGCTGTTTTCAGTTTACCTCCAAGGAAATTTAAGGGTGGCTATTTATCAATGGAAGGTAGGTATTCCTTTGTAGGGGGTTGGGTCAGCAAGACACTGCACTGATCAATCATCCCTGAAACAATGAGGTGTGGTCATCAGGGCCTCTAGCAAGCATTGACATATTCTTTATTAGGAACAGAAAATAAGTAGGTTCTGATAATCGAAGTCGGGTCCTTCTGGTTTCTCTTTGTCACTTGCTATTAGCTGTGTGTGTTTTTTTTAACCCACTTGTGAATAGGTGACTAAATGATCATATCACCCCAAAATATGTGAGTTTCCTGACTTTTGACCAGTGTGTGCCACAACTGGGATGGAATTATTTCCCTATCCTGAACTTGTTGTGGAGTGCAGAAGAAATGATAAAATAGTTCTTAAGGTATTTTGTTAAATTAGACTTAGACTTAGGTATGACATTGATTATTGATTTATTTGGCAGGAAAATAAGTGCAGAAGAGGACTCAGGTCACACTAAGTTTCTAGATTTACGATCCTATTTAAAAAATCCATTCTTTTCGTAAACAATCTTTTAAAATGTAGTCAACAGACCAAAAAAGAAACTACAACTAAAATAATTGTTTATATAAAAACTAACACTAACAATTGTTTTCATCAGCAGTATCCTTATTTATGGAGTGCATTGAGAATCTATGCTGCTGGTCCTATTTACTTGGTAACTAAATGGTTGACGAAAGATATTACTGGAACTGAAACGACCACTCCATTGGATAATGGAACCACTGAAGAGGATATTAAACCCATGCTCCTAAGAATCTAGGACTAGATCCTAAGTGAGGAAAAAGCATTCTTTGTCCTCTTGGGATCTACTGTATCTGGAACAACTGGGGGTCATATGTAAAATGCCTGATTCGCTTCTGACACCAGTTTTATTCTCCTTTAGTGAGAAAGGCTGATAAGGAAAAGCTGGTGAATCCCTGGCTCTGGCATCAAGAGGAACTAGACTTGAATATTAGATTTGCTACCTAATAACTGTAACACTATTATTGCTTTGTTTTGAAAATCCAATGAGAGAATGAACCATGAGGATTTTTGCTTACAATTTTATCCCCAAATCTTTGCCCAGGGTGTGGCATAGAGTAGATATTCAAAACATATATTTTAGGGGAAAAAATGAGCGAATGAACTAATACATCTAAAGTTAATTTTTTAATTTATAAAATAGAGATACTAATATTTATCTTATAGTGTTACTTCAAGGACCGAATACGGTATTATATGCAAACCCTAGAGAAATTCTTGACATACCATAGGTGGATGTTAGAAATGTCCGATGGTGTTTATTTATTTAATAGATTATCCACTTATATAACAAATACTTGACTTTTTTCTCTATCTGGTGTCTTAGTTGACTATACTTAACAATTAGCGTGACCCTTGAAGGTGAAGATGAGATAAATTTTGAAGAAAAAGAATGTGAATTCAAAATTAATATGATATAAATTTGGAAGACACACACACCCAAATAGTTTTGTTTCCCAGAATACCCAAAAGCCTGACCAATGTTAGTATATCTACATTGAATCCCACAAGAGGCGTTTTATACATACTTCAAAAATTAGTAAATTATATTGCAAAATGCACTTCAATTCAATTGATATGAATTCAACAGAACTGGAGAAAGGGATATACAACTAAACACTTTCTTTCCTGAAGACAACATTTTTTTCTTGAGCCATGTAATATAGATCAGCATGAGTAAGAAAAGAGACCAGTTTGGAAAATGTCATACTGCTGTATTACATTGTGACTTATAGCAACAGAAACAAGAGAGGAACAGAGGAGATGGCGAGGTCAATAGCACTGCAGACATGGGAGACAGAAACAAACCAAGCCTAACCCCAAAGGACATGCCTTCCAGGAACTGCTGCCTTGACAGAAATGCAACTCAGCAAGGGCTGAGGGCACAAGTTTTCTGTAACAGTTTTTGGGACTGCAGATGTGGATGTCCCCAGGCCTCCTATGGATGGGCCACTGATTAATCCTTTGAACAGCATTGCTTCTGTTTCTGAAGGCAAGGCTGGAGCTCAGTACAGCCGCCGTGCCAAGCCACTAGAAAGGAAAACCAGAACCGGCACTGATCTTTCAGCACTGTGTTCCCATCTAAGATGTTTATTCCTCTAAATCTTATAACAATTAAAATACTCTCAATTCGTATACAACCATCTTTATGATTTGCTATATTCTTTCAACTTTCAGTGTAACATTATTTATTTTAACTTCGATTTAGTTTTGATGTGGTGCATGTATACAATTTACCACAGAATCCATTTTTAACATTTAACAGGATGCTTCCTTTTTCCTTTCTCAAACTATTTTAAATCACATGTTTCACATTTTGTTGGATTCAGATACGTTTTCAGCAGATAGACAGTAAAACAAACAGAAATAAATTGATTTTGGTAAACAGTGGAGATGTAACACAAGGCAAAAGTTCAATTTACACTTTTTATGTTTCTCTTCTTCTTCTACTTTTTTTTTTTTTTTTGCCAAGGGACATAATTTTCATTCTAACAGATAAGATAATCTAAACTAGAGGACATAGTCAGACAGACAGTTAAAGTTTAGCATTTTCCTTCTATTGATGGTCTCTTCTTTATCTGAATTATAAGCACTTCTTTAACAGTTAGTATATGAAGGGAGAGTTGTAACACAAAATGTCGTGTTTATTTAAAATACAAAGTATAACTACCACCACCAACGTCAACAACAAAAATTCCTTGTTAAAAACAGATGAACTAATAAACGTCTGAAATTGTACTTGATTCTTAAAAATCTAGTGTTAGGCACTTCATCAGGTCAAACAAAAGATAACATTTCTAACTGCCCAACAAACATGGGGCCCTTCTCCCAGGAACTTAATCTTATCACTACATGTTGGCTCATTGGGAAAACTTTCTCCCTGTCGTTCCACAATGATTTAAGCAAGCGGAATCCTAGGAAATAGAAATGGAGGAAGGCGGCACAGCACTGCTGCTCCCCGAATGGCTTGGGAATCCTGGTCTCCCTAAGCGTCTCTTTTGTGTTAAATGTTGTATGGTTGAAACTTCCACAGAATGCCTTTAAGTAAATGTTTAAATGAATGTTTATCATATGTTACCTGATTTATTTCCTCCAAATACACCTTTAAGGAGATGCTTTCTCCATTTACACTTGGAGAAATGGAGGTCCAGAGAGGTCAAGTAACTAACTTGAGGTCATATGGAAGAGCCATCATTTGACACCAGGTCTGACAGAACCAAGCCCGTGAATATCCTGCTCAGTACAGCCCACTCTGCTCCACTGATGACATTGTGAAGGAATTTGCCTGTACATGTAAGAGGAGAGACGGGCAGGGAAGGACAGTTAGTTCAGTGTGAGTTCTGCTTTATCCCATATCACCTCCTTTACTTATCTCGAGCTCATCCTCAACTCCTTGTTCAGTTAAGACTTCCATTTCCTGGATGACCATATTAGTTTCCATTGCTTCATAACAAATTACTGCAAACTTAACAGCTTAAAAGAGTACCCATTTATTAGCTCACAGTTGTGTTGATCAGAAGTTTGCAGGGCATGGTTGGGTTCCCTACTCGGAGTATTGCAAGTCTGAAATCAAAGTGCTGGCCACGCTGAGTTCTTATCTGGAGGCTCCAGGAAAAGCCCCCTTCTGTTTATTTATGTTGTTGGCAGAATTCAGTCCCTTGCAGTTGGAGGACTGATGTCCCCATTTCCATGCTGGTTGCTCTCAGCTTCTCAAGGTCCCTCTCAGGTTCTTTACACATGGCCTCCAGAGATGGTTCACAACATGGATGTTTCCTTTTGCCAGGCCAGTCACAGCTTGTCTCTTTACTCTTCTACCAGCCAGAGAGCACTCCCTGTTTTTAAAAGGCTCATTTAGATAGTCTCCCTTTCTTAAATTCAACCACACCACATGATATAACCTAATCACTAGAGTAAACTCCATTTTCTTCATAGTCCTAGGAATTAGAGCAGGAATCTTGGGGGCCCTCGTAGATTTTAGCCTGCCACATTGAGATATCTAAAGTTATTCCAGTATTTTTTAAATGACATTAGATTAAGAAGGAATGTATCCAGAGGGTATATATTCAAATTTTTAAGTATATTATTAAGTCACATTATTTTAACAATTTATGGAATCTATGGGAAAGACATTTTAGGGGTAGCACAATGAGGCATTGTAGGTTAACAGAGTGACTATCTGATACAATAATTGAAGAATACAGAAATTGTTTACTGCGTTTAATTTCTGGCTTCTTTGATCAAATGCTAGTATTTAAGTGAAAAATGTTCATATAATATTAGTATATTACTAAATTAGTACTGTTACAGTATTTGTACAGATGAAACTGTTGGGGAGAGGTAAAGTGAGGATAATATCTGTGGATCTATAATTGCTGTGTGCCTCCTGGTTTCCCCCTTTTTGAATGGGAGTGTGAAAAAAAGGCCATCCTATATTTGTCTCATTATTGAGTATTGGGTATTTGGGAAGCAGATAACACAATTCTTTCATTCTCAAGTCTTCAGGTCAAGATGAGTGTTAGTGATGAAGCTATACTTGAGGAATTGCACCCAAGGAGCCTCATTTGCACCTGGACCTGATTTAGACAAGAAAATACTAGATTTTAAGCAGATGCCAAAATAGAATGAGACTAAGAAGTCTCAGGGAAGAGATGAGTGCATCTGCCATGTGCGAGTGTAGGAGAGGTGTGAAATTTTATGGCCAGAGGTTGGACTGTGACATACTGTATTTTCCAAAGATGGCCTGCATGCTCTCCTCACAATGGCAGTCAGACAAAAGTCAGATCACATTTCTAACTGCCCTCAAAACCCTGATACTCTTCCCATTGAATAGTGAAGTTCATGTTTCCTCTCCCTGTACTGGGCAGACCTTTGGACTGCCTCAACTAATAGAGTATGGGGGAAATGACACTAAGTGACTTGGAGGCTACATCATAAAAGTGCCACGCACCTGCCCTTTGCTCTCTTGGGACACTTGCTCTTGGGACATAGCAGCCACCATTCTGTGAGGAAGCCCCCACTAGCTCATAGAGAGATACTACATGAAGAAGCCACATGGAAATACTCTGGTCCTCAGCCAAGCTGAGGTTCCAACCAACAGCCAGCTCCAACCACCAGACATGTGAGTGAAGATGCCTTCGAATGATTTTAGTCCCAGCTATTGAATCACTTCAGCCTTAAAGCCTACCCAGCTGAGATCTCAAACATTGTGGAGCAAAGATCAGCCATTCCTGCTATTCCCAGTCTGAATTTCTAACCCACAGAATTTGTGAGCATAACATAATGGCTGTTTTTCATCAGACTTTGGGTGGTTTGTTATACAGCAATAGTCACTGAAACACTTGAAAATTAGAAGAAATTATATAGACAAACGATGGTATTTTCAGCCCTTGACTTTTTTCATATAATTCTCTGGTAGTGCCCTCTCAGCATAAAGTATTATATACATTATGGAATCTATTGTTGAAACCAACACAATTTATTACTAAGTTAAAGTGATGCACATTTAATGATATGCATTGTTCTTATTGCCAAGGAAGAAGGCATAAAGGAAAAATCGTTTAAACAAGTGACTAAAATTTGTACAAAATATTCAGGTTTTTATCTTACCAGTTAGTTCTCAGTATTTTTACTTGTTTATAATTTGAATAGATTTCTGTGATACACTGATATAATACTAATCCAGATACTGCTGACAAGACTAAATTTCACTCAACTGTAGAGTGGGGTTAAGTAGCCCATCCCATCAAGAAAGAGAACATGTGCCACTAGAATTACTTTAGGTCTGGTTATACGCTGAGTGTAGGAAACAAGAAGCTGGAGGCTTTGTATGAGGCAAGTGTATGGAAGCCCCCTGTGAAGCTGATGAAAAGTCTGTGCTGCAGTGGTGGACTAGAGTGGCTGGAACAAGAGGTGAGGCTAAAGGGATCTGAAGTGGAGCACAAGAGTCATCTGACACTGTTTCTAATCCTAATATTAGGAAGTTTAATCAGACAGGAATGATCAATGGAACAGAGTTATTTGTTGGGTAGCCTATTAAGCAATGGGTTGGAAGTTTGCTTAGTGAAAGTGGGTAAATTACCACAAGAGCTTTAAATCAATAATTTCCAATCTGCCTTAATGGTACCTTGTTCTTCTTAAAACAGGGATTTAAAGAGATTTACAAGACCTTCTTCCATCAGCATCAAGGCAGAAAGAGCATTGGTTTAGAATTATATAGGCCAAGTTTTGACACCGGATCCAATTCTTATTTATTAGTTATCAGGCCTTGGGCAATTTATCTTACTTTTTTGAATGTCTTAAAGGTGAATAAGGAAAAGGTGAAAATAAATATCCTGGCTAATTTTACCCTTTTCAAGCTAAGCTGCTTTTTCTTGAACATTAAACTTGATATATTGCACTCAAACATCTTGGTTAAACTACTAGTATGTCATCCCTTAGGAAGAGTATTAGGAAATGTATCTATTGGGGACTATGTATTCTCTCATTGAAGCCCTTAGTTATCTTGCAAGAAAAACTGATTCTCTTAAATTTACTTTTGGAGATAATCATATTGATTTTCTTCATTGGTAATTTGCCCTTGATTTGTTCTGAGTTCTAAAATCAGTGATCTTTAGCAAGCACTGTTCATTTTTCCTTGCTTACTGATTAAAGATTGAAAGCCTCCTTTAAGGTCAGTACTAGGCATCTGAAAGGTGGCACCAAGGGAAAAACAAGTATCTATCCTCTGACCCTAGAAGTCAGGAGGTGGCCTTCTCCTGACTACTACTTTCCATTTCCATTTATAAATGAAAGACGTGTGATATGAAATCAAATAAACACACAGAAACTTAGAACAAAGAAAACAACCAAACAGTAAAAACAAGAGTGAAGAAGCAACACAAATCTCAACTAGGCAAAAACTCTCAACATACTAATGGTCTAAAAAATTTAGAAAAATAAAGAGAAAAAAGTCCACTTAAACCAACCAACCAACCAACAAACTAACCAACCAACCGATAACGAACAAACAAAAACAGAGAACTCCTGACTGCCCTGTGTGGCATTCTGGGTGAGTAGAGGGGCTAGCTATCAGAAAGATCCTGATAACTTCTTTTTAGAGATGCTACAGTCACGCCTTTAAGACAAGTTACATGAAATCTCTGTTACTAAAGACAGAGGTGGGCAATCAGTTTCTTTGTACAACAGAGGACTTATTTTCACAGCAGGTCATCATGAACTTGTTTCCCTCATCTCAGCCAGCACACTATGAGCACTAGACATTGCCCTCCCAGCAATTTGATATTTCCTCTTCAGAAACATAAAGTGATTCAATGTAGACATTGACCCTAAGGTTATGGGTTATGTATGTACACTTGCTGGTGAGAATAAGCCACCAAGTATAGAGCACCTCACCTCAATACCCCAACACCATTATGAGGCTGAGTATTAGAGACAATTTCAAGATGTTCAGTACTTTTTCTTATCACAGTATCATGTAGTACCAAACTAAACGTATGTCATCACATTATCACAATTTTGCCACCTGCTGTCTTTTCCAAGCCTGAGACCCCCATCAACTCTAATCTTGCCAATAAACGCCTCTGTCCTCTCCTACCCCTTATGCGATCCTGTTTCAGGTTCTCATCCTCCAGAATAAGAGGGCTGTTGCCTCCATAGGCTCATTCGGAGGTGGGCGCCATAAGTTCTGGTGATCTTCATTAGCAGAAACATTGAGCCAGAAGTGGGAGCCATTTATCCTATAGGGAGCAGTACACCAAGCAGGAAGGTGAGCCCAGGGGGGAGAGAACATCAGAAGAAAGAATCTGACTTTGAGCACAGAGGAAGCGTGTGGCCAGAATATTCAGAGACGTTGAGACCAAAGGATAGGAGTGTGAAGAGGGGGAGAAGGAACTGACACTCTGCCTCCCTCGCCCCAGGTACCTCTGAAGTCCCTTCTGAATTAACACTTTGACGCTCCAAAATGCTGAAGCAGATCTATCTGTGGCTTCACTTTAAAGTAACTAATGCTTTTAAATGGAGATCAAATGCCAAATAAGTAAAGGAGGTAACACATCAATGTTGTAATGCAAACTCCTAAGAGAGATAACACCTCAGTGTGAATCAAGCTCAGTCAAAATGTAAACAATGATATCTGATCACTTCCTGCTGTTTTAGAGGAAAGGGGTGGGGATGTAACTAGGAAGCAATAGAGATGGAAACAGAAAGGCTGGCAGTTCCCTCTCTCTCTCTATCTGCTTGCCTTTTCTCTGTTTATACATGTACGTTTGTGTCCTTTATTAACCTAAAAAGTTTGCCTCAGTCCAAAGCCTAGAAAATGAGTAAAAAGAAATTAAATTGACTATACTAAGTGATTATACTGCTTTATAGTTTTGTCACAAATTTATGGCTTCACATACCTTCGTATAAATTATGCTCTCACATTATCATCCCCAATTTCAGGATGATGAAACTAAGCCCCAGACAGTTTAAGCAACTTCCTATGCTCCAGCAAGCAAGGAATTGGTAGAGCCAGCCCTGAGACTCCAGACGTTTGACTCTAGTTCCCACGTTCCTTCCATTCCGCAAGAGCTGCTTCCTGTTTATGCGACCTGGGTACAGACACGCAGAGGAGCAGCGCACAGTGGCTTTTGATGTCTCCAGTCTTTGAGTTCTGTACCATAAAATAAACCCTGTTTATTTTAATATTATATTATAAAAAGAGTTGCCCTGGACAACTGATAAGACATTCTGATATTGTGTTTGCATTTTCTTTTGAGAAAATAATACACATACAGTACTCATGATCTAGGGCTGATATATATACTGTTAGAAATCATAAAGAAAAGCCAGGATTTCTGTTTTTAAAATTTCTGCTATTTATTCCTTAGTTTAGGATGATATGATTTAAATACTATTATTCATATATTTTGAAGCTAGAAAAATGCAATACAATCAATTGTAGAGCAAGTATAAGTAATTTCAGGGGATAAGTTTAGGTCCTGTAACTTCGTAAAAAGGCTAACATTCATCCAGTGCTGACCATTTGCCAGCAACTGTTTTAAAGGCCATCAAATGGATCAACTCTTTTGATTCTTATAACAGCTGCCGTATGAGCTATGTACTACTATTAATCTACATTTTACCAAGGAGGAAACTGGAACATCAAAATGTTAAGTAGCTTCTCTAAGAGTTCAGAGTTAGCAAGCTGCAGAGCTGAGATTTGAAACCAGGTGACCTGGCTCCAGAATCCATGCCTCAATTTCAGGATAACTTCTCTCTGTCTTTAACTATGTAGTTACTGTGCATTGTCCATACACACTGTATTTCACACCGAACTCACGGGCTTCCCTAGCTACTAATTGTATTTCATTTTGATATCTCTATTTTTTCCCTTGTTTTTCATCTCTTGCAATCAGGAGCAGCGTCTCTGTTTCAGTCCCAACTGTAACATGGGGCTTGGGATATAGTCTTTAAAAGACCTAGCTAATTTATTTAATAAATAAACAAATGAGTGAATTATCAGGGATAATGTTTATAAACCTGGTCGGACATAATTGTCTGGGAGAGGAGGTTCTGTTTAAAGCTTTCCCTGAAATGAACTCTATAGGGAGGTCATGTAGGAAAAGTACAGGAATGTAACTAGAAAGCTGGAATGAGTGTATAAACTAGCAGTGTTTAGTAAGTAAATTAATTTCCCTGGGCTTTATTTCTTTACCTATGAAGTAAAGTTTTGGCCTATGATTTCTTTGAAGCCTCTCAGTTCAAAACTATATGACATTATGATTCTTTAAATTATAACAGAATTTCAGTGACCCGTTTTTAAAAGCCTTAAGCATTTTGTTTTTGTCAGTTGACTTTTGCTGGGCTCAGGAGTATCATATCTTTCTTTCTTCTCTTTCTCTCTCTTTCTCTTTCTTTCTCTCTATCTTTCAAAGCAAAAAGAAAAAATTATTCCCTAAGTGGTACAGTTATTTTTCAGGCTCTCTCACAGCTGAAATTATTTACCACATAAAAACCCCAAACCAAAGCAGTGACATATCCCTTATAAAGCATTCACAAGCTAGTCAACCAACATTAAAAGTGGAAAATATATCTTTGCTCATAAGGGGACATTGAAAAAGATTAAATAGCTTTCTCTGAAGTTCAGGGGGTGAAAGCCATATTACATCATTATCAAAGTTAGGCATTTTTCTTCAAATAGTGGATAACAAGAGAGCCATCTTCTGTCCTTGCTGTGCATGTGGAAATTTCTTGGACAATAGTGGAAACTCTGCATGAAGTAGTGATCATAGGATGCTTCTTTTGCTTATTTACTTATTTGATTTATTAAATCTTCCTGAGCCTCTGGAGTCATGAACATAACTGTAGAAAATACTAGTGTGCATAAATCTCCATCTTTTTCCCAGCCTCACAGTTGGGATTCTCCATATCAATCAGACAAAGGCCTGGATTCAGCCCAGAGTATTAATGAAAGTTGTATTCTCATTTTGCAGTCCTAAACAGAATTACATTTGTTGACACATTTTCCTCTCTCATCATTGTCCAGAATGCCTCAGGTTTTCTAATGTTTATTTTGTTTTCTCTAATTCATTTTCTGCCTTCCAAGGGTCGATTGTACTACAAAATGAAGAAGGGTTGATGGAAGCTTTTTCTCATCAACACTCGAGTCTTAAATGCATTTCTTTGGGAAGTTTGACCCAAGGCACTAAACAGAACTAGGAAAGAGAAACTGGCTGACAATTTTCTTTTGCAATATATATCCAGATCGTTAGTATGGATATTGGAATATTATTAGATCTACTGAATCAAGAGGTATTGGTTACCAATAGGTATTGGTTACTTATCTATCGCTGTTTTTGAAGCAAGGTCTGAAATTTCCAAGGGTCACTTAAGCGTAAGATCAGTTTTATGGGTATGTGACCTGTGCAGTCACATAGGGCAGCAAGCTTAGAAGAGTTCCATGCTTGGTTTAATGCTCTGTTAAAGCAGTCTTGTAAGTCTTAACAGTTTTTGAGTAGGAGGCCTCACATTTTCATCTTGCACAGGGCCCTGTAAATTACATATCCAGTCCTGCTTAAGAGTATGATCTAGTTAGGTAATTTCAGTGATGTCATAGATGCCAGTTTTATTTTTGTACCAGGGTTAACTCTCCTAGAAGGGCAGTAGCAGCTGCCATTCACTGATCTTCATATAACCAGAGCTGTATAATGGAATATGTGCTTGACCATCTTGAAACCTGAAGACATCGTTTTTCTCATTTTTAAGGATAAGAAATCTGAGCATCAGAGATTTTAAATAACTTGCCCAAAGTTACACAAGCAATAAGTATTGGAGACCGAACTTAGACATATGCCTTCAGCTTCTAAGGTCAATACTCTCTCCCGTACACCACACCACTTTCTGTGAATGTTTGCTTTAAACTCATGTTGGAGCATGGATTCACAGAGGACACTCTGGTGCAGGTAACATCTGTAGGAGTTTTAGGAAGACTTGGATGGGATTTGTTAACCAAAACCTAAACGTCATAATGTAATCCACTTGACCTATGTGTGGTTTCCTGAATGTGACAAGATTTCTTAAACTATGGTAAGACAAGTTAGCTCAGAGTTGAAGCCTTTACGCATAAGTAAAGATATTATTTTATTAATGTTTTCTTTGACGATAAGGACTGCACTTCGAATTCTCAGAGCACTTTGCACATAGTGAATCATGAGAAAAACATCGGTTAAAGTGGAGCTATTTCTCCTCTACTGCAAGTTAAGTATGAATGCTATGCTACTTTTTTCATACTGTTCTTAAGATAGGTAACTTAAAGTTTTCCCCTCTAGTCACTGCTCTTCAACAGTGTTTCCTGTCAACCTCTTCAGTCTCTCCAATGTCATCAATCTTTTCCGTTATCCCTGTAGGATATTGTGGACTGCCAAGCATCTGACCAGAAGGAAATCCCTCCACCAACTCTTCTGTTTCTTTTTCCTTACACTTAATGATAACCGTTTTGACTGCTGCTTGCCTTGTCACATTGTAAACTTTCCTTGACATCCTTATATTTCTTTCTCTTTAAAAATTAATTTAAATTGATTTGGTAGACTGAATATTTGCTGCAGGTCACTTACCTTTTTTTTTTTTTTTTGCGGTACGCGGGCCTTTCACTGTTGTGGCCTCTCCTGTTGCAGAGCACAGGCTCTGGACGCGCAGGCCCAGCGGCCATGGCTCACGGGCCCAGCCGCTCCACAGCATGTGGGATCTTCCCGGGCCAGGGCACGAACCCGTGTCCCCTGCATCGGCAGGCGGACTCTCAACCACTGCGCCACCAGGGAAGACCCCTTTTTTTTTTTAATGCTGATTCTGCCTTCTGCCAAAATTGAATTTGCTTTAAGCTCTCATTTTTAATGACCTGATAGAAAACATTTAACCCATGATATTCCATCTCCTTTACTAATGAGGAACATAGCATGTTTATTAAACATATAAGGAAGTGCTTACACAAAGACAGGTAGCTGCAAAAGCTCTTTTACATTGGGCAGATGGTGAAAAAGAAGGTCAATTTAAAGGGCCTTGTAACAGGCTGGTAAGATTTTATAGTCTCTTTGGAAAGATTACATGTTCTAGTAAATAGAGAAATTGCCATCACCAAGTTTTTAAATATTTTTTAAATAATAAGGAATATAGTTTTATGTATGATCTTATTAAAAATCTCATGTTAGCAAACACTTGTTGGGAAAATGAATAAGCTTAAAATTTTTTCCTATCATTTATCCTCAGCAAATACATTTTAGGTATTCAACAAATAGTTGGACTAATGGATATATTTTAACATTTCTCCTCCTGTTTGTCCTCAGAATATGGGTTAAGAATTCATCCGCCTTTCATACACCCATAAGAGACAAAGAAAATAACAGGTACAGAAAAAACCTGAGGTTCATTATACATGATCTTTATTAGATTAAATCCAAATTCTTTTAGAGTTTGAGTATACAGGAAAATTATTTTCCCACTGAGGGAACAATATAATAATTTTGTATTGTATAATCTGAGCCATTCTCCAAGGAAACACATGTTCAGCCTTTTCCCCTTTTCTATTAAACAAAATTCAACAGAGAATGAGGAGAAATGTAATGCTGACCCAGGCTGGTAATGCTTTCCTCAGAGTCTACTTACCTCTTTCACTACTTCATACCCTCTTGGTTCATCAGTCTTTTGTAGGATCCAGAATGGCTTAAGGGGGTTCATCTTCTGGAATATTAAGGACGTGGGAAATCCTAGCAAACACTTGTTGAGCATCAGAAAGCATAAAATAATAGAATGTGTGAGAGGAAAGGGCCCATGGATATCATCAGGGGCCTGGCCCTAGAACTGAGTCTTACGTTTGTCCTCATCACGTAGGGCTGGGCCTGGAGGAACCTTGCATGATGCATGGGTTCTGGGAAACCATACACCCCTATGGGGTGCTGATCGAGGTAGCATTCCCAAATGTGTATAGATAACAAAATACAACTTTATTTGAAAATCATTATTCAATTAAAGAAGCTGTTTGTAATTGTCAAGTTTGTCGTCTGACAAGTACATGTACGATATAGTATTGTTGAAGTCCATTTACTTTTCTCTCAGTTTAAGAATGCTTTCTTTTTAAGTAATAGGATATGGGTAGAGGTGATGAGTAGAGGTGATGTTAAGTTAAGTGTGTTGGAACCCCTGTCACTCTGTCAGGGAATGAATTCTACATTAATAACTTCCTAGCTATGTGAACGTGGACGAGTTACTTTACCTCTCTTGCCTCCATTTCTCTTCTCTTTAATGAGGATAAAAACATCTACCCCATCAGGTCATTGCGAGGCTTATATGAGTAATTATAATGAAAACATATAGATGAGTTCCTGGTACAAAAAAAGCAGAAGTAATACGAAGTTGATAAATGTTAATACAAACTACATTCTACAGCTTAAAGTAGTTCTGACACTCACTTGTTAGTTGAGTGGGTTTGAGAGATTGGGTCTTTTTTTTTTGGATACTCAATCTAACCAAGCTTGTGAAGAAGCCCTCCTGCCTGTACCATCATTCACAACACATTCTATATGTAGTTAAATATTTAAATACAACTGCATGGTAATATTTTGGCTATGATTTGGGATGTGAGCAGCAATTTCATCACAAGAATGATCATCAGTCCCTTTGTTGTTTTTAACTGTCACTTGCTGATTCAGTCCTGGACTCTTCCCATCCTCAGCTTCACAGCCACATTTCCAGCCAGGCCTTTCTTCTTTCCCTCAAGTCCCCAAACACACATTGCTTGAGTGCACTTCATGACACGTTTGGGACTATGCCCTCTAAGAGTCAGAAACATGGGCACACACAATCCAAGGGTCACAGTAATAAAGAGAATGCTGATTTGCTCGTGGAAGCCATTCAAAGGGCTCCAGAGCCTATCCACAAAGGCTGTCACATTGTTATACCACATTAAACACAGGCCTGTGCAATATTGATGTGTTTCATAACTTCAGAAATAACAAAAACCTCAACTGCTTCCAGGCTTTTAATTTCCTTTTGTTAACTATTGTCAACTGACACTTCCATGTAAAATTAAAAGCTAACCCTCAATCCACTAACCCTTCCAATCCATCCCCCTCTAATTCCCCCTCCAATACCCACTTAAAAAATAGCCCAGTCTCCCCTTTGCCTCATTTCTGAGTGGAGGACTCGTTCTTCTCCCAAGCAGATTCTCCTAGTGTGGAATGATCCGTCCCTGTGGTCAGCCTGCATGCCAGGTCTGCCCAAAGCCTCAGCCATGTCTGGAGCTGGTGGGGATCCTCAAGCAGGAGAATGCTTTGAATTCCCTGAATTGTCCCAATGTATCACTGTCACCAGACGCACCTGGGGATAGTCAGGGATCCTGTCAAGGAGGGCGCCAGCCGTGCCCTCCCTGAAGGAGTCTACACTCCTTATCTCAGGGAAAAAATTAAAAGGAAAGCAATATTTTTTTTAAAAAGTGCTTAACTCAGGTTCACAAGAACTAACTGTACTATAAATGCAACATAAATACTGTAAATCAAAGATGAGAGGATAGAAATTATCTGCAGGCCAAAATACAATTTCTCCCAAAAGTGTGCTCACAGTGTCTCCTGTGTATCCAGGGCCCTCAGTGGAGTTTCTAAATCACTCAGTGGCTCTTTGCAAGTGGGCTTCATTCTCTTTGACCCAGAGCTTTCTGGACTCATTTTCTATTAAAGTTTCCTTAGCCTGGATCTCTCAAGTTCTTGCTGAGGTGACTGGCTATTCATAAAATCTAACTGTGCTAGGAAGTTAAGTATCATGAACTTAATAAGCTAACTCTCTGAAATCACAGAGATAAAATATTACATTCTAAATTATAGAAGAATTCCAGGAAACCGAAGAAAAGAGATTTGTGGGTAAAAGACTAAATAGGTCACCTACAAAAAATGGGCTCTGGTGAGACAGTGTGTCAAGTACAGTGAATCCAGGCAGAAGATAGATGCTAGACATTTGGGAAAGGTAGGGAGCAGGGAGGAGAAAGACTGTGGATATTAGTTGAATTTTAATGTAGAATTTTATATTTGTCAAGTGAAAGACGAAGTGTTACTTTTTGTAATAACACAGAAAATACAGTTCTACAAAATTTCCAAAGAAATTTAGTGATTCTTAACCTTGGGAGTTTCCATATGCGTATCTGGGTGAGAGGGTGAGTATCTCAGAATCTTGAAAGATTAACTACTTAGGTTACTGCATTAGAGTTTATGACAAAACAAAAAATAGAGGAAAATGCATGAGCTTTGAGGTCAGGTAGACTTTTTTTTCTTTGTATACATTGTATTTGATTTTTACATATACATGTATCTATTCTTTTTCAAATTCTTTTCCCATTTAGGTTATTCTAGAATATTGAGCAGAGTTCCCTGTGCTGTACAGTAGGTCCTTGTTAGTTATCCATTTTAAATATAGCAGTGTGTACATGTCAATCCCAAACTCCCAACCTATCCCTCCCCCACACCCCACTCTTCCCCGCCGGTAACCATAAGTTTTTTCTCTGTGAGTCTGTTTCTGATTTGTAAATAAGTTCATTTGTGTCTTTTTCTTTTTTTTTCAGATTTGAGTAATCTAAAAGTAGAGTTTTCGCTCAATTCTTCGTAAGCTGTGTGATCTTATATAGGCTATTTCATTTCTCTGAATCTGTTTCCTTAACTGTAAAACAGAGATGATTTTCCTACCTATCGTAAGATTTTTGACATATTACATGTGAAAGGACTAGTGCAATGCTTTACTTATAGCAACTTATAGCAAACAGTCAATAAACAGTAGCTCTTATTATCATTATTATGTTTCCAAGACTAAACGCTGCATTATTGTTTAATGGCATTTGGAGGTTGCCAGGAAGGCCCAGAGCTACTCAAAAGTTCTGATTTTTCTTTGGAATCATGAAAGCATGATTAAATGACAATTTGCACAGTTATTTTATGCCATTTTAAAATTCATCTTTGTAACTGCCCCTGAACCCAGCACAATGCTTTGTACTTAGCAGGTGTTCAGTAAATATTTGCCAAGTTGATAAATCAGACAATTGGAAAGATCCACATGGGATCCGGGGTACCTCTGTTGATGTAGTCAGAATACTCCCCAGCCTCAAGCCAATGTGGTATTCTTGAGTGTCAGCAGTAAAAGTTATGGGGGGACATCAGGTTTCTATTTTTGGTGGAGAAATAAATTTGCATGCATGTGTATGTGTAAAACTAAAATGTTCTGGCATAAAGCAAATATCCAAGGGGCAAACTATGAGGAGGTTATTTATTTATTACAAGTTATGGATGAGTTCTCAGGGCTCCCTCATAGCTCAACCATGTGTGTGAGAGCCATGAAACCAAAGGATCTTAACGAACATGTGGAAATAACAGTGCTCATCCTGGTCAGCCCACAAGATAGACCTCCAGTCTCCCCATATAGCCCTACTGGGGGCAAGAGGTGATTTCTGAGATGCCTGTGTCTTCTGTTATTGCTGAGCACCGTGGGGCTGACCCTCATATTTGAATATTAAATTAGTAAAGGCAGAATCTACACAATACCAATGGCATTAGTCATGTCTGTTGGGGCATCCAATACCAGATGTCACTTTTCTGATCTTTCAGGCTGGGCCTTCACTGTTTCTGGCACGTCAGAGTTCGCATCTGAGTACAATTTAAGTTGTAACAATGCAATCAGCATGCCTATTTTTTTGCCTTCCTCTCCTGCTATTTTGGGAGCTGAAGCTATGAAGTCCCTCTGCCTATTAATCTGGGAAGTTAGAGATGATTTCCTAGGCCCCCTTCCCCCATCTTTTTTTGGGAAATGAGAGAGCCTGCTCTCTGCTGCCTTGCAGACATTCATTTGCAAGATTTACAGCAACCTTGCAAATAACCATTCTCCAATGGAAAGTAATAATTTATGTTGGGTGAGTAGAAAAGAGTTCTGATCCCACTCATTTTCCCACTGGTGCACCTCCTGGGAGGGAGGCACCGGTCAAAAAAAAAAGAAAAAAAAAAAGATGAATGTGTTCTGGCGAACTGTTTGTACTTATTTTCAAGGTTGAAAAATTATGATAGTTGAGAATTCACCCATCTGCTATACCTCTTAAACTGAGTCCAATTGTCAGGTAGGAAAGGGGCATAAATTCAGGTCTACCTCATAGTTTCTAATCATTAAACAGTAAGACTGAAAGGACTGTTATCAAGCTCAGGAGTCTTCAAAGTTTGGTCTGTGGACTGCGCTCCAAAAGACCCTTGGGTAATTCTCACATGTAATCGGTTCTAATGCAAGTGTCACTTTCTTTGCATATAGTACACTGTGACATTTGCTTAAATTACATCTCTCCTTTTAGATTTTGAGCTTCCTAGGAAGATGTATCATGGTTTTGTGTCATCATTTTGTACCATGCTGGGTACAAGTTATGACCAAAATGAAACTTTTGTTGAACTATACTGACATTACTTACATGTGCTTTTGCCACTTCTACAACCCCGGTTTTCAAAAGTCACATCTATTGTCATGTTCTAGTTTCTACTTTTAAGAGTCTGTTTTTCCCCTCACCATACATCTTAGCAGTTCCTGCTCTAAGACACTGTTTGAAACTAGCTGTGTCAGAGTCTCAGCAAAACACAATGGCAAGTACTGTGAGGAATACTTACAAAGGGGTGGGCAGGGTATAGGAAACTACAAGAGAGAGAATAGTACCCTGGAGTTAGTAACAGCAGAATGTTATTACTATCCCATGGGATGAAGAAGGGAACTGCTTCCTGAATATGAGGACAGAGAGGATAATATTGAAAGGGCTGCCTGATAGGAACTCTGACATTTGAGGAACTCGTCTAACCTTTGGCAGCTCAGCAGCGAGGCAAGCAGGGAAATAAATATCCCAATTTCTTCCCATTGGCTGAAATGAATAGAAGCCAAAGGACAAGGGAACATAGCAGGGTGGGAAGAGTGGAGAATGATACAAATGGAAGCTATTGACATAACTTCTCAACATCTCCCACTTCGTCAAATAGCTTTAGTGGTGTTCTGCTTCCAGTTAAGATGTAGAAGGATATGAAAGGTTTTCATGGCCACCAAAACAACAAGAAACCAAGGGACAAGCCAAAAATTCCTACTAATGAGGAGCTCTGGACACCAAGAAATCTAAAGCTACTAAAACATGGTCAAAACTTCAGGGAGATGGGTGAGCAAAGAACAGAAGATTGCTGTGATTGGAAGCAGTTAGAGAAGCAATACTGCCAGAGAATGATGCTCTTTGTTCAAATGAGAAATCTGATAAGCTTTTCCTAATCCTATGGGCTGGCCTATTGGATTTGAATTTTGAGAAGCTCCAAATCCAGAGGTCATTCTTCCAAGTAACAATCTCTCAGACTTGTCATCTTGGTGATCTTGCAATCTTACAGTGTTGAAGTCTTGTGATCTGAAAAGCTTGTGTTCTCACAAACCTAGCAATTTTAGGTTCTGCAGACACATTTTCAAGGTCTGAGAGTCTCATAGTCTTGCAGTTTCATGGTGTGTCATATTTGACATCCAGTAGCATTGAAATCTTTATCTTCAGGTCTAGGAATCTTGCAGTTTGGAGGTCAAGCAGACTCAACAGCTTGCAGACTTGATATTTGACAGTGTTTGGTCTCAATGTGCAACCCTAGAGCAAAAGGCTTGAAATCACACTCAAAGCATCTGATGCTAGAGGGAAAATGAGTCTAACTGAACCTGCAACCAAAACCCTACCTGATTCAATGTCTGGTAAGATCAACAATAATTATCCCAATAGCTGTGGAAAAAATTGGAGTTGGAATGAAAAGCAAAGAGACAGCATGTTAGACTTGTGATGCTTGAATTCTAAGATTTTGTTTGAGGGATTAAATTCACAACCCTGACCCAAAGTAGCTAAATCCATGGTTAAATCAGCCTTTCCACCTACTTTCTAGCATAGGAAATAGTGTTCCTTATTGAGAAAATATGTATGATATATAATATAATATGATATTCTATGATATAACATAATATAATATGTGTTTAGGTGTATGATATCTTTTTAAAATGTGCTGCAACACCTACTGTTCCTTTAGATACACTATCCAACATACAATATTATAAGACATGCAAAAAAAATTGAAAATACGACTTGTAGTCAAAAAAAAAAAATCAGGAGAAATGTACTCTAAATAAACTAAATGTTGGAATAGTCAATAAAGGAATTTAAAATAACTATAACAGGGCTTCCCTGGTGGCACAGTGGTTGAGAGCCCACCTGCCAATGCAGAGGATACGGGTTTGTGCCCTGGTCTGGGAAGATCCCATATTCCGTGGAGCGGCTAGGCCCGTGAGCCATGGCCACTGAGCCTGCGCGTCTGGAGCCTGTGCTCCGCAGTGGGAGAAGCCACAGCAGTGAGAGGCCCACGTACCACAAAACAAACAAACCAACCAACAAAAAACTATAACAAATGTTTTAAAGAATCTACAGGAAAACATGCATAAAATTGGGGCTTCCCTGGTGACACAGTGGTTGAGAGTCCGCCTGCCGATGCAGGGGACACGGGTTTGTGCCCTGGTCCGGGAGGATCCCACATGCCATGGAGCGGCTGGGCCCGTGAGCCATGGCCGCTAAGCCTGCGCGTCTGGAGCCTGTGCTTCGCAACGGGAGAGGCCACAGAAGCGAGAGGCCTGCGTACCGCAAAAAAAAAAAAAAGATGCATAAAATGGTAAAAAGATAAGGAATTGGGGATATTAGAGAGTTTTTGGAGAAAAGTACAACCAAATAGAAATGCTAGAATGAGAAATATGATATCCAAAATATAAAATTTGCTGGATGGGACTAACAGAATTGAACAAAACAGAAGAAAGAGTGACTTCATTGAAGCAGGTCAATTGAAATCATCCAATCTCAAGCAAAGAAAAGATTAAAAAAAAAAAAGCTTTCAATGGCATATTGAACAGTATTAAGAAGCCCCAAAAATAGAGAACAGGCCAGAAAAACCGAAGAATTAATAGCTGAAAACCTTCTAATTTGATAAGACATAAAACCCACAGATCCACGATGCTCACTGAACCTGAAGCAGAACTATTACCAAGGAAACCACTTCTAAGCACAAATTTGTCAAACTGTTATAAATTAGGCGTATGATCTCAAAAGCAGCCAGAAGTCATATTATGTAAAAGAAAACAATGATAAAAAATAATGGCAGCCCTTTCATCAGAAACAATAGAAGCTTGACAAAAATAGAATAGCATATTCATATTTACAAGACAAAAAAAAGAGAACTGTCAATAATATATTCAGTGAAAAATATTTTTCAAAAATGAAAGTAAATTAAAGGCATTTTTAGATAAACATAGGCTGAGAGATGTTGCTGCCAGTAGACCCACACTACAAGATATGCTAGGGGGAGTTCTCAGGTAAAAGAAAATAATACCAGAAGGAAATTAGACTGTATAGGAAGCAATGAAGATTGTTAGAAATAGTAATATATGAGTAAATATAAAATTCTTTTTTTATTAAGTTTTAAAAAGTCAAATGACTAAAGTAAAATAATAACAATATATTGTGAATTTTATGCCATATAGAGAAGTAAATATATAATAAAGATAGAACAAAAGGGCAGGAAAACAGGTAAACAGGGTAATAAGGTTCTCACAATAAATGAAAACAGTGTAACTTAAATTTGAGGCAACCTGTGAATAAGGTAAGAATACATATTGTAATTTCTAAAGTAGTCACTAAAAATGAGATAATGAAGTATAGCTTAAAGGGCAATAGAAAAGATAGGGTGTAATAATACTACAAAACACTCAACAAAGACAAAATAAGACAGAAAAGAAAGAAAAATTCACAAAAAACAAAGGGAATAAATAGAAAACAAATGGCAATGTGGTAGACTTTGCTACACATTAAGCATAAATGGATTAACATTCCAATCAAAAGATAGAAGCTGTCAAACTAGTTAAAGAAGGAAAACCAAGACAAACACAGGTTGTAAGTAAAAGGTTGAAAAATAATGTCATAAAACACTAACAATAAGCAAGTTATTGCCTATGTTAAAAATCAAGCAAAGTAGTCTCAAGAGACATGTATAACAGAAATAAAGAGGACCATTTTTAATGATAAGATAGTACAAAGATAATATCTTTATAGATTGTAGATAAAACATATCACAAAATTTTATAATCTTAAAATAGGGCTTAATAAAATATGAAGCAAAAAAAGAACTAAAGGGGAAAATAGAAGTTTTAGCATAGTCTTTCAATAATTAGTAATTCATACAGACAAAACCAAAATCAGTATGAGTATAAATTGAACATGATCAAATAAGTTGATCTAATTGATATATATAGAACTCTATACCTAATAAATGCAAAATACGCAATCTTTTCAAGTGTATAGGAAATACTCACTAAAACAGATTACATGCTGTGCCATAAAACTGGTGTCAATAATTTTAAAGAAATGAAATCAGAGTAGGTTCTTTGACAATAAATGATTAAATAAAAATCAATGATAGGGGGAGACCTTCAAGATGATGGAGGAGTAAGACATGGAGATCACCTTCCTCCCCACAAATACATCAGAAATACATCTACATGTGGAACAACTCTTACGGAACACCTACTGAACACTGGCAGAAGACCTCAGACTTCCCAAAAGGCAAGAAACTCCCCATGTACCTGGGTAGGACAAAAGAAAAAAGAAAAACCAGAGACAAAAGAATAGGGATGGGACCTGCACCTCAGGGAGGGAGCTGTGAAAGAGGAAAAGTTTCCACACACTAGGAAGCCCCTTCGTGGACAGAGGCAGGGGGTGGGGGGGGGAAGCTTTGGAACCACGGAGGAGAGCACAGCAACAGGGGTGTAGAGGGCAAAGCAGAGAGATTCCAGCACAGAGGATCGGTGCCGACCAGTACTCACCAGCCTGAGAGGCTTGTCTGCTCACCTGCTGGGGTGGGTGGGGGCTGGGAGCTGAGGCTCGGGCTTTGGAGGTCAGAGCCCAGGGAGAGGACTGGGGTTGGCTGCGTGAACACAGCCTGAAGGGGGCTAGTGCACCACAGCTAGACAGGGGGAAGTCCGGGAAAAAGTCAGGAACTGCCTAAGAGGCAAGAGACCATTGTTTTGGGGTGCACGAGGAGAGGGGATTCAGAGCACTGCCTAAATGAGCTCCAGAGACAGGCGCAAGCTACAGCTATCAGCACGGACCCCAGAGATGGGCATGAGACGCTAAGGCTGCTGCTGCAGCCACCAAGAAGCCTGTGTGCAAGCACAGGTCACTATCCACAACTCCCCTCCCAGGAGCCTGTGCAGCCCGCCACTGCCAGAGTCCCGTGATCCAGGGACAACTTCCCCAGGAGAACACACGGCGCGCCTCAGGCTGCTGCAACATCACGCCAGCCTCTGCCACCACAGGCTCGCCCCTCATTCTGAACCCCTCCCTCCCCCTGGTCTGAGTGAGCCAGAGCCCCCTAATCAGCTGCAACTTTAACCCCGTCCTGTCTGATCAAAGAACAGATGCCCTCAGGTGACCTATATGCAGAGGCAGGGCCAAATCCAAAGCTGAACCGCAGGAGCTGTGTGAACAAAGAAGAGAAAGGGAAATCTCTCCCACCAGCCTCGCGCGAGCAGCGGATTAAATCTCCACAATCAACTTGATGTACGCTGCATTTGTGGAATACCTGAAGAGACAACGAATCATCCCAAAATTGAGACAGTGGACTTTGGGAGCAATTGTAGACTTGGGGTTTGCTTTCTGCATCTAATTTGTTTTTGGTTTTATGTTTATCTTAGTTTAGTATTTAGAGTTTATTATCATTGGTAAATTTGTTTATTGATTTCATTGCTCTCTTCCTTTTTTTATATATATAGATATTTGTTTTCCTTTTTTTCTGATTGTGTATGTGCATACTTCTTTGTGTGATTTTGTCTGTATAGATTTGCTTTTACCATTTGTCCTGGGGTTCTGTCTGTCCATTTGTGTTTTTGTTTCCTTAGTATAGTTTTTAGTGCTGGTTATCACTGCTGGATTGATTTTGGCTTGGTTGCTCTCTTCTTTCTTTCTTTTTCTTTTTTTTTATTACTTAAAATTTTCTTTTTAGTTTCAATAATTTTTTAAATTTTTATTTTAGTAACTTTATTTTATTTATTTATTTTCTTTCTTGTAAATATTTATGCACCCAACATAGGAGCACCTCAATACATAAGGCAAATGCTAACAGACATAAAAGGGGAAATCGACAGTAACACAATTATTGTGGGGAACTTTTAACACCCCACTTTCAACAATGAACAGATCATCCAAAATGAAAATAAATAAGGAAAAGCAAACCTTAAATGATACATTAAACAAGATGGACTTAATTGATATTTATAGGATGTTCCATCCAAAAATAACAATACACTTTCTACTCAAGTGCTCATGGAACATTCTCCAGGATAGATCATATCTTGGGTCGCAAATCAAGCTTGGTAAATTAAGGAAATTGAAATCATATCAAGTAACTTTTCCAACCACAGTGCTATGAGACTAGATACCAATTACAGGAAAAAAATATGTAAAGAATACAAACACATGGAGGCTAAACAATACACTACTAAATATCCAAGAGATCACTGAAGAAATCAAAAAATACCTAGAAACAAATGACAATGAAAACATGATGACCCAAAATCTATGGGATGCAGCAAAAGCAGTTCTAAGAGGGAAGTTTATAGCAGTACAATCCTACTTCAAGAAGCAAGAAACATCTCAAATAAACAACCTAACCTTACACCTAAAGAAAGCAATTAGAGAAAGAAGAACAAAAAACCCCAAGTTAGCAGAAGGAAAGAAATAAAGATCAGATCAGAAATAAATGAAAAACAAATGAAGGAAATGATAGCAAATATCAATAAAACTAAAAGTTGTTTTTCTGAGAAGATAAACAAAATTGATAAACCATCAGCCAGGCTCATCAAGAAAAAAAGGGAGAAGACTCAAATCAATAGAATTAGAAATGAAAAAGGAGAAGTAACAACTGACACGGAAGAAATACAAAGGATCATGAGAGATTACTGCAAGCCACTCTATGCCAATAAAATGGACAACCTGGAAGAAATGGACAAATTCTTACAAAAGCACAACCTTCCAAGCCTGAACCAGGAAGAAATAGAAAATATAAACAGACCAATCACAAGCACTGAAATTGAGACTGTGATTAAAAATCTTCCAACAAACAGAAGCCCAGGACCAGATGGCTTCACAGGCGAATTCTATCAAACATTTAGAGAAGAGTTAACACCTATCCTTTTCAAACTCTTCCAAAATATAGCAGAGGGAGGAACACTCCCAAACTCATTCTACAAGGCCACCATCACCCTGATACCAAAACCAGACAAAGATGTCATAAAGAAAGAAAGCTACAGGCCAATATCACTGATGAACATAGATGCAAAAATCCTCAACAAAATACTAGCAAACAGAATCCAACAGCACATTAAAAGGATCATACACCATGATCAAGTGGGGTTTATCCCAGGAATGCAAGGATTCTTCAATATATGCAAATCAATCAATGTAATAAACTGTAATAACAAATTGAAGGAGAAAAACCATACGATTATCTCAATACATGCAGAAAAAGCTTTTGACAAAATTCAACACCCATTTATGAAAAAAACCTTCCAGAAAGTAGGCACAGAGGGAACTTTCCTCAAAATAATAAATACCATATATGACAAACTCACAGCCAACATCGTTTCCAATGGTGAAAAACTGAAACTGTTTCCTCTAAGATCAGGAACAAGGCAAGGTTGCCCACTCTCACCAAATTTTTCAACAGAGTTTTGGAAGTTTTAACCACAGCAATCAGAGAAGAAAAAGAAATAAAAGGAATCCAGATCAGAAAATAAGAAGTAAAACTGTCACTGTTTGCAGATGACATGATACTATACATAGAGAATCCTAAAGATGCTACCAGAAAACTACTAGAGCTAATCAAAGAATTTAGTAAAGTAGCAGGATACAAAATTAATGCACAGAAGTCTCTTGCATTCCCATACACTAATGATGAAAAATCTGAAAGAGAAATTAAGGAAAAACTACCATTTACCATTACAACAAAAAGAATAAAATACCAAGGAAACAACCTACCTAAGGAGATGAAAGACCTGTGTGCAGAAAACTATAAGACACTAATGAAAGAAATTAAAGATGATACTAACAGATGGAGAGATATACCATGTTCTTGGATTGGAAGAATCAACATTGTGAAAATGACTCTACTACCCAAAGCAATCTACAGATTCAATGCAATCCCTATCAAACTACCAATGGCATTTTTCACAGAACTAGAAGAAGAAATTTCACAATGTGTATGGAAACCCAAACGACCCTGAATAGCCAAAACAATCTTGAGAAAGAAAAATGGAGCTGGAGGAATAAGGCTTCCAGACTTCAGACTATACTACAAAGCTACAGTAATCAAAACAGTATGGTACTGGCACAAAAACAGAAATGTAGATGAATGGAACAGTATAGAAAGCCCAGAGATAAACCCATGCACATATGGTCACCTTATTTTTGATAAAGGAGGTAATAATATACAATGGAAGAGAGACAGCCTCTTCAATAAGTGGTGCTTGGAAAATTGGACAGGTACATGTAAAAGAATGAAATTAGAACAGACCCCAACACCATACACAAAAATAAACTCCAAATGGATTACAGACCTAAATGTAAAGCCAGACACTATAAAACTCTTAGAGGAAAACATAGGCAGAACACTCTTGACATAAATCACAGCAAGATCCTTTTTGACCCACCTCCTAGAGAAAAGGAAGTAAAAACAAAAATAAACAAATGGGACCTAACAAAGCTTAAAAGCTTGGCACAGCAAAGGAAACCATAAACAAGATGAAAAGACAACCCTCAGAATGGGAGAAAATATTTGCAAACAAAGCAACTGGCAAAGGATTAATCTCCAAAATTTACAAGCCGGTCATGCAGCTCAATATCAAAAAAACAAACAACCCAATCCAAAAATGGGCAGAAGACCTAAACAGACATTTCTCCAAAGAAGATATACAGATTGCCAACAAACACATGAAAGGATGCTTAACATCACTAATCATTAGAGAAATGCAAATCAAAACTACAATGAGGTATCACCTCACACCAGTCAGAATGGCCATCATCAAAAAATCTACAAACAATAAATGCTGGAGAGGGTGTGGAGAAAAGGGAACCCTCTTGCACTGTTGGTGTGAATATAAATTGATATAGCCACGATGGAGAACATTATGGAGGTTCCTTAAAAAACTAAAAATAGAACTACCATGTGACCCAGCAATTCCACTACTGGGCATATACCCTGAGAAAACCATAATTCAAAAAGAGTCATGAAAAAAAAAAAGAGTCAGGTACCACAATGTTCATTGCAGCTCTATTTACAATAGCCAGGACATGAAAGCAACCTATGTGTCCATCAACAGTTGAATGGATAAAGAAGATGTGGCACATATATACAATGGAATATTACTCAGCCATAAAAGGAAATGGAATTGACTTATTTGTAGTGAGGTGGATGGACCTTGACTCTGTCATACAGAGCGCAGTAAGTCAGAAATAGAAAAACAAATACTGTATGCTAGCACATATATATGGAATCTAAAAAAAAAAAAAAAAATGGTTCTGGCAAACCTAGGGGCAGGACAGGAATAAAGACGCAGGTGTAGAGAATGGACTTAAGGACACGGGGAATGGGAAGGGTAAGCTGGGATGAAGTGAGAGAGGGGCATGGACATATATACACTACCAAATGTAAAATAGATAGCTACTAGGAAGCAGCCACATACACAGGGAGATCAGCTCGGTGCTTTGTGACCACCTAGTGGGGTGGGAGGGAGACGCAAGAGGGAGGAGATATGAGGATATATGTATATGTATAGATGATTCATTTTGTTATAAAGCAGAAACAACACACCATTGTAAAGCAATTATACTCTGATAAAGATGTTAAAAAGAAATCAATAATAATATAAGTCTCAAATATTCAGAAAATAAACACACACCTAAATAATTCATGGATCAAAGAAATTTAAGGGAAACTAGAAAATAATTTGAACTCAGTGGTAATTAACACACAGCATATCAAAATTTGTGGGATGGAACCAAACCAGTTCTTAGAAGAAAATTTATAACATTAAGAGCTTATATTAGAAAAGAAGTAAGGATTAAATCAGTGAGTTAAGCTTCCACTTTAAAAATTTACAACAATAATAATAGAAGAAAAGAAATGATAAAAAGCAGAAATCCTAGCTAACTCATCAAAAAAAAGAGAGAACATAAATTACCAATATCAGGAGTAAAAGTGTATCCATCACAACAGGTCCCAGAGACATTAAAAGCATAACAGGATATTTTCATTAACTTCATGCTAATAAATATGTTAATTTAGAAAAAAGGACAATTATTTGAAAAACACAACACACCTGACACATAAAGTAATAGAAAATTTAAATGGACCTTACTATATTAAAGGCATTGATTTCATAATTAAAATTCTTCCCACCAAGAAATCTTCCAACTTCAGATATATTCACTGATGAAATCTGTCAGAAATTTTTATTATGGTAAAATATATATAACATAAATTTACCATTTTAACCATTTTTGCATGTACAGTTCAGTGCCTTTAAGTATATTCACATTTTTATGCAACCATTACCACCATTCATCTTCAGAACTTTTTTCATCTTCCCAAACTGAAACTCTGTACTCATTCAATAATAACTCGTACTTTCCCCTCTTTCCAGCCCCTGGAAACTACACTCCACTTTCTGTCTGTGAATTTCACTACTCTAGGTACCTCTATAAATGCAATCACCGAGTATTTGTAATTTTGTGGCTGCCTTATTTCACCTAACATGATGTCTTCAAGGTTCATGCATGTTATAGGATGTGTCTGAATCTCCTTCTTAATTTTTTTTTTTTTTTTTTTTTTTTTTTTTTGCCGCTCTGCACAGCTTGCAGGATCTTAGTTCCCTGATGAAGGATTGAACCCAGGCCTGGGCAATGAAAGCAACAGTCCTAACCACTGGACCACCAGGGAATTCCCTGAATTTCCTTCTTTTTTAAGACCAAATAATATTTCAACGTTACTATGAACATGGATGTACAAATATCTGTTTGAGTCCCTACTTTCAATTCTTTTGAGTATAAACCCAGAAGTGAAATTGCTGGATCATATAATAAATCTCTTTTTAATTTTTTGAGGAATTGCCATATTGTCTTCCATAGTGGCTATACCATTTCATATTCTCAATAGCAGTGCAAGACCAGTCCAATTTCTCCACATCCTCACCAACACTTATTATTTTCTGTTTTTTTTTTTTTTTAATAATAGTCATCCTAATGGGTATGAAATGGTATCTCATTGTGTCCTAACTTACATTTCCCTAATGATTAGTGATGTTGAGCATCTTTTCTTGTGTTTATTGGCCATTTGTGAGTCTTCTTTGGAAAAATATCTTTTCAAGTCCTTTAACAATTTTTACTTGATTTATTGTTGTTGTTGCTGAGTTGTAGGAGTTCTTTATATATTTTGGATATTAATGAGTTATCAGATATATCATTTGCAAATATTTTCTCCCACTCTATGTGTTGCCTTTTTACTCTGTTGACAGTGCCTGTGATGCACAGATGTTTTATTTTTGAGGTAGTGTTATTATCTATTTTTTCCTTATTTGCCTTTGCTTTTGTTGTCATATCCAAGAGATCATTGCCAAATCCAACGTCTTGAAAATTTCCCTCTATGTTTCCTTCTAAGAGTTTTATATTTTTAGCTCTTATGTGTACATGTTTGACCCATTTAAATTAATATTTGTATATGGTAAAATGTAAGGTTCAGCATCATTCTTTTGCACATGGACAGTCAGTTTCCCCAACACCATTTGTTAAAAAGACTGTCCTTTCCCCATTGAATGGTCTTGACACCCTTGTCAAAAATCATTTGACCAGGGCTTCCCTGGTGGCACAGTGGTTGGGAGTCTGCCTGCTGATGCAGGGGATGCAGGTTCATGCCCCGGTCCGGGAGGATCCCACATGCCATGGAGCAGCTGGGCCCATAAGCCATGGCCGCTGAGCCTGTGCGTCCGGAGCCTGTGCTCCGCGACGGGAGAGGCCACAGCAGAGAGAGGCCCACGAACCGCAAAAAAAAAAAAAAAAAAAAATCATTTGACCATATGTGTGAGGGTTTATTTCTGGTATCTCTATTCCAATGCTCTATGTTTATCTTTATGCCAGTACCACACTGTGTTGATTACTCTAGCTTTGTAGTAATTTTGAAATCAGGAAGTGTGAGACCTCAGACTTCATCCTTCTTTTTCAGGATTGTTTTGGCTTCTTAAGATTCCATATGAATTTTAGGGTGGACTAGCATACAAGTACTACAGAGATGTCAATGACCTTGGGAAGTCTTGTGGAAGAGACTTTGTAATTATGAATTTAATGTCTTTTATATAGTGTTATTTACATTTTAAAAATTTCTTTTTATGTTGGTTTTTGAAACATTTTTCCTAAGAATTTGTTTATGTTATCAAAGTAGTTAAATATTTTGCCACAGTTTTTCACAATCTTTCCTTACCTCAAAACCATAAAACATTGCTAGGAGAAATTAAGGAAGATTTAACTAACTAGAAAGATACACCATAGTGATGAAATAAAAGACTCAATATTTTTAAGAGGTCAATTCTTGATTCAATGAAATTCTCACCAAAATCCTAGCAGGCTTTTTGATAGAAATTGATACACTGATGCCAAAATTCATATAGAAATTCAAAGTACTTAGATTAGACAATACAACTTTGTAAAAGAAGAACAGAGAGAGTTTATAACATCTGATTTCAAGACTTACTATAGAGCTAACTAATTAAGATAGTGTGGTATTGGCATAGGAATAGACAAGCAGATCAATGAAACAGGATTAAAAATTCTAAAAATAAAGTCATACACAGTTAACTGATTTTTGAAAACACACCAGGATAATTCAATGTGGAAATAATAGTATTTTCAACAAATGGTGCTAGAATACTAAATATTTGTTTTAAAAAGAACTTTGATTTCTCTCTCTCATTTTTCACAAAAGCTAACTAAAAACATATTGTAGACCTAAAACTATAAAACTTCTAGAAGAAAACATAGAACGATATCTTCATGATGTATCTTCTTGATCTTGGAGCAGGCGAAGTTTTCTTAGGACATCAAAAAAGAAAAAAAAGGAAATAATTATAAATTAGGTTTCATATAAATTAAAAATTACTGTTTTTCAAAAGACATCTTTAAGAAAATGAAAAAGTAAGCCACAGAATAAGAGAAAATAATCATGATGTATATATCTGAAAAAGAACTTCCATCTAGAACATATTAAAAATCTACAGCTCACTAACAAAATTATAACCAGATTTTTTTAAATGAGGAAAAGACTCAAAAGACACTTCACACACATAGACACACACACATTCACAGACACACAGATACACACAGATATAGAGACACATATACATACAATGGCACATGAACAGTTGCTCAACATCATTAGTCAATGAAGGAAATACAAATTAAAACTAACATGAACTGGAACTCTCACACATTGTCCATAGGAATATAAAATTGTGCATCACTTTGGAAAATAATTTGGAAGTTTCTTATAAAGTTAAACAAAAACCTATCTTATGACTTAGCAATTTCACTGCTATGTATTTATTTATAATAACCAGATCTGGAATCATTCCACATGTCCATCAGCAGGTGAATGAGTAAACAAATTGTGTTCCATTCACATAAGCAGTACAACTCTATTAACTACTGATAGGCTTAACAACATGGATGAATCTCAGAAACATTATATGGAGAGAAAGAAGTCACACAAAATAGTGCATACCATATGATTACATATGACATTCTAGAACAGGAAAGACTAAGCTATGATGACAGAAGTCCAGTTAACAAAGAGAGGGTATTGACTGCAAAATGATATGAGGGAAACTTCTGGGATTGTGGAACTCTTCCTTGGCCTTAATGGGGGTGGTAGTCGCACAGCATTTACTTTGAACTATACTTTAAAATCTGTACATTTTTTAAAATGTAATTTATAATTCAACAAAGCTGATTTTTTGAAAGGTGGTTCTATCTTCTTTCAGTGAAGGAAAACAGTTAGTCCACTGATTGGAGCAGGATTAAGACTAGTATTTTCCACTCTTGTCCTCCTAGGAAGTGGCATTAGAAGGTGCATCAGTCCATCTTCTTTTTTCTGTTAATTCAGGTGTGCCAATGTCCTTGGCAAGAGTCCTGAAGTCTTCTCGATGTAGAAGACATTGTGGTTCCAATGCAGAGTGAGCTCTCTGGGGTGCCATGTGATTCCCTGAGGCATGCATGCCAATATACTTTTGTAGTTTTTGTTATACTGATTTTAATTAGTTATATCAACTTAACATTCATCTTATTAGAGACTGCATCACTACAATAGCTATCTAGCTAAAATAGCACATTTTTTTCTGCAATAAGTCTAGCAAACTTTATGTTTACTGTTTTTGCAATGATGAGCCATTATTGTAGAGATTCACTATTCAGTGGGACCCTTGTTAAGCAGCAGAATTTTCGTTTGTAGTCAGCCTCAGTCCATCCCATTGCTTTCAGGCAGAATTGCCTTAAGTCATTCCAGATTGATCCAATCTATATCCCATTTTTATTTATTTTCATTTTTTATTTCTATTTTGTTCATGTAGTGATTTGTTTATTTATTTATTTTTAATTGAAGTGTAGTTGATGTACAATATTATATAAGCTACAGGTGTACAATATAGTGATTCACAATTTTTAAAGGTTATACTCCATTTATAGTTATTATAAAATATTGGCTATAGTTCTTGTGTTGTACAATATATCCTTGTAGTTTATTTTGTACATAATAGTTTGTACCTCTTAATCCCCTACCTCTATATTGCTCCTCCCCCTTCCACTCTCTCCACTGGTAACCACTATTTGTTCTCTATGACTGTGAGTCCGTTTCTTTTTGCTATTTCACTAGTTTGCTGTATTCTTTAGATTCCACATTAAGTGGTATCATACAGTATGTGTCTTTTTTTTGACTTATTTCAGTTAGCATAGTTCCCTCCAAGTCCATCCATGTTGCTGCAAATGGCAAAATTACATTATTTTTATGGCTGAGTAGTATTCCATTGTATATATATACCACATCTTCTTTATCCATTCATCTGTTGATGACACTTAAGTTACTTCCATATCTTGGCAATTGTAAATAATTCTGCTCTGAATATTGGAGTGCACATAGCTTTCTGAATTAGTGTTTTCATTTTTTTTGGATATATACCCCAGAGTGGAATGGCTGGATCATATGGTAGTTCTATTTTTAGTTTTTTGAGAAACCTTCATACTGTTTTCCCCAGTGGCTGCACAAATTTACATTCTTACCAACAGTGTACAAGTGTTTCCTTTCCCCACATCCTTGCCAACACTTGTTATTTGTGTTCTCTTTGATGATAGCCATTCTGACAAGTATGAGGTGATATCTCATTGTGGTTTTGATTTGCATTTCCCTAATGATTAGTGATGAGCATATTTTTGTGTGCCTGTTGGCCATCTGCATGTCCTCTTTGGAGAAATGTCTATTCAGGTCTTCTGCCCATTTTTTAATTGGGCTGGGTTTTTTTTTTTCTATTGTTGAGTTGTATGAGCTGTTTATATATTTTGAATATTAACCCCTTATCGGTCATATCATTTGCAAATATTTTCTCCCATTCAGTAGGTTTTCTTTTCATTTTGTCAATGCAAAAGCTTTGCTGTGCAAAAGCTTTTATCCCATTTTTGAGCATTCACAAAGAACAAAATTTCCATCTCCTCTTTTCTAACTTTAGAATTATAATCGTTAAAGCTCTTATTTCAGGAAAACTCCTCTTTGCTCTAAGTCAAATCCTCTGTTCTGAGATTTAGTCCAGGAGGCAAGGCAAGATATTGGTCAGCCTGGCACTGGTAATCAACACCCCCAGAGGTGATAAGTAGCCAATTAACATAATATGAGTGGTGACCCAAGAACAGCAAAGAGAGGAAGGTGATTTTATTATTCAGGATAGGTTAGTTTACACTATGGCAGCTAGCAATCCAAAAAATCTTGGTGAATGAAAACAACAAAGGTTTGTTTCTCATGCTGCATTTCTGTTGAAGATTAGTGGGTGTTAGGACCTACTGACTCTGCTCCAGGTCATCCTTACTCAGGAATCCAGATGAATGGATTCAAATATCTGGGCTATAACTGTCACTTGCAGTCACTAGTCCTGAGAGGAAGCAGTAAATTTCAAACATCCAAGGGAGAGGAGAAACGAATATCAATGAATAATAATTGTTGACCATATTCTTGACCGCGTGATTCCTAAAAATACAAAAATCTTAAAGGTCCTCAGACAACTGTATGTATCTGCAAGTAGCAAACATTCAAGTCTTCATGACGCAAGTGGGCTGGAGGACAGATCCTGAGCTCCAATTTCAAGATTGGAAAAAACAAGAGGAATTAGAGGACTGGACAGAAACTTGGAAATGGATAAAATTACATCTCTAGCCTTGCAAACTGTGGCAATGGAGACAAGTATTACTTGGGCTCTTACCAGTAGGAATTAGATGGTTAATATCAGAACATCCATGAGAGGAGCTTGGATCTAAGCACAGCTTGAGGGTCCAAAGGCCAGTCTTGAGGCACTGTGTCCGGAAGCAACTGATAAGGAGAAAGCCCTAAGCTGTATGTGGTGGGTACCTCTAGGTGCAAATTGAAGCCTCTAAAATTCTTTGTGCTTCAAGCTCGTGTTACATGGAAAAGGGGATAGTAAACCACTAAATGTGGGGAGTCCAAATGTGAGGAAACTAGAAAGAAGGAGGAGAGATAATGAACTGGATTTGGCAGTCCTTGATATCTAGTGTCTTACAATTTACTTGTCTGAGGAGGAGAAGAAAGGAAGTGCATACATCAAAAAATCATAAATATTTATTTATCATAAATAAATAAACACTTGACTGCTGAACTATCTATTAATGTTCTAGAGTAGATTCATGGAAGGGTAACTTCCAGAGAAGATTTCATGGATGAGGTTGGCTTGGTACAAGTTGCTCAGCTAGGAAAACTTCCCGTGGCTACGTGTCTGACTTATTCCACTACAAAGACATTTTCCAGCTGCCCAACAGCATGAGTGATTTGACAGGAGTGCAGCTCCAGAAACAACAGATATGCTACATGGTGCCTTCCATATCATACTAGGGAAATGAACATTAGGACATTTTCTTCAGTTCACCTCCAAACCTGGAAAACCCTTCCTTGGGTAGATCAGGGTTAATACCTGAGATATAAGTAGAAGAAAGGGCTTCTGATTCATTCAGGGAAGTGTGTTTTGAGTCCCATTTTAGTTTATAGTAAGTAGTTAAGAAATTCTGGACAATGTAATGTACTTCTATGGTTTCATATTTTCTCTCTGCCTGAAACTTACAATCCAAATCTTATCCCACACTCCTCTTTCAGAGCTTCAGCTGCACACTGAGTTTCTCTACATCCATGTTCTATAGATACTTCAACACATCCCAAAAGAATTTAGCATATTTTCCTCCAAACCTGTTCTTTCCTCTGCCTGCCATAGAAGAGTATCTCTCAGTTACTCAAATCAGAAATCTCTGATCCCTTCCTGCCTCCTGTTTCTTCTAAACACCCAAATCCAGTCAGTCACCAAGACCTAATAACTCTAACTCTTTAATAGCTTTCAATGGGTCCCCTGTCTCCATTCACACTGCTTCAGGAGCCTCAACATTTCTTGCCAAAACAATATTATTGTACTTGTTCTCCCACCTCCATTCTCTCCCCAGACTCCTCCATTTCTCGTGTTGCAACTAGAGGCTTCTTCCTAGAATGTAACCCTATCATGTTAATCCTCTTAAAAAGCTGTTACTTTAAGGACCAACTCCAAACTGCTTAGCTGGACCTTCCCTATCCAGCCTCTGCTAATCTTCCTAACCCTAGTTCTCGGCTCAGAGGCCCAGCACCCTGCTTTCCAGAGACACGGCACAGCTTTCATTCTCATAAGTGGACCCTGCTTTTTTTTCCTTTTTCTTTCTTTCCTGAGCTCTCACGCGTAACTTCCTGGATCCCCGAGAAAAGCTGTGTCTCAGGAAAGCAGACTGATATGTCCCCTATGTTATGGTGAAACCAGCAAACCCCTTTTGTAGTTATGGAATACCATTTTCATCTACAGCTTTGGCCAACATATATCTGAATACTTCCATTGTTCAATGTTACACTCAAAAGATTATAGGTCAGTTTTTCACAACTGCCCATTTTTTCCAGCCTCTATATTAGAGACAAAAATATAGATGCAAAGCAACTTTAAATTTCAAATCACCAGTTTCTCTCTAGAGACTTTACTCCTAGATTCTTTATACTACAATGATGAATAATCTTAAAATATAAATTAGGCAAGTCCCATTTTTATTAAAAATATGATGAGATTTAGATATATCCAAAACCCATTGAATAGAATATTCTATGTATTTTTCTCTGAAATCTATTTCATGCTGATCAATTTTGCTCTTTAGCTATAGTCTAAAAAACAAACCCAGCCAGCTGTTCTGCAAATGCCAATCAAAAGAGAAATTATGTGAAAGAATATGGGTAGATCTATACAGGACCATCACTACTGGAAATTCAACAAAAGCTTCGTTTTTAATGGTAGGCCAATCAACTGACAAATATGAAGGAAAATAGGTTATTTTTATTAAATTAAAATAAAATCTCAAAGCCTGGTAATATTCATGGTCAAAAAAAAAAGAAATAGTTTTATGCTGGGCTTAATGCTTTAATATAAAAAACAAAATATTTAGCTTTAGGTAAAGTAAATTTAATTATTATTAAATACATTATTTACTAAAAAGAGCCCCAACTTTGAAGATACCAGCTCTAAATTTTGTTATATTTTATACGAATTAACAAATGTTCCTTAATTACAAAAGGAAGTCCTAAGAAAGACAGCATTAGCATGTTCAGAACATGTAATTTTTCTCCCTCATCGGGTGCCTGATTCTACATAAAACTGAACATTTTTTGTTGCTGTAGAGGATTATGACCAAGCCCATAGTCAACACTAACTAGAATTAAGCTTAGTTATTAACCAGGTAACTATAATTTCTACCAGTAGGAAGTTGTGGTTCTAGGGGTCAGAAATACAGAAATGAAGTGTGAGCAATGGGCTGAGTTAAAAATTTAAAACATTGAGGCATGGCAGTGTTTGGCATTCATTTCACCGACTGCCTCCTTCACACACCTGCCTCTTAGTTAAGGGTTACATTGGTGATGGAGAAGGGGCGGCAGGGTGTGGGGATGGAATGACTGTAGCCAGGAAATCAACTCTGAACTCTGCAACCAAGCTGAGCAGGGGCTTTCGGATCAGTCAGCATGAGTCCCTCAATGACGAAAAAGCACAAACCGATAATTCTCCAAGTTTAGATATCCTGGAAGGCTTTTAATTCAATCCAGTGTTTGGTCTTCATCTGTTCCTGTTAAACACAGCAACATTCACATATCATAACTAATTAACAGTTGTTGAGTGTAATCTCTAGGGAATTGCATGGTATAAGGTGCCACGCTTTGTAGAAAAGAAAAGTAATATACTGCCCATGACAGCTTATATCACAGAAAAAGACTCACTGGTTGCATTGTGCTTACATATGTTTTGATTGCAATTATTTGAATTCAATAAAATGTAATGAGGTGCTCTTAGCCTGTGGGCAAAACTGACATAGAATTTAATTTGCACTAGTCAGCTGAAGGCACAAAACGTTCCTGGGGAAAATTCTGCTGTGCCATATAAACATGCAACTCTTACTGACAGGTCCTTGGAAATCCTGTGCATAAACTTCCTACGCAAGTGAGAGAGAGGGTGTGCTGATAACCACAAACACTACTGGAATTGAAGTAGAATGTTCACTTATTTGACAGAGTAAGCTAAATTGTTTCTCGACCTTAGTTTCCTCCCTAAAGGTCAATATTTTCATTTTGCAACTTCTAGCTGAGATCACTGACAAATAAAGCAAAACAGAAGGGGTGTCTTTTAAAGGAAATTTGGTGGAAAACAGACCATTTGAAATTAATTTTAAGTTATTTCTTGGTTTTTCATACATGACCTCCCACAGTCATGAGAACCAGAGGCAAAGGTGACTTTCTCTCAGTAACTGGGACAGGCTTTTTTCTTCTTCCTTACGAGTCAGGATTATATGACCTTATAAATTGGTCTCATTACAGAGCTACTGACAGACAGACATATTGGTTGCTGCCAGTAGGCATATGGGCTGAAATTTGGAGGAGGGGCGAACAGATGGAGTGGGGACATGGAGTGATGGACGGGCCCCTCACACAGGGCCCAGCTGGTAGGGAGCAGGTCATGTCTGTTACTGCTAAACTGAGAAAGATAAGAGTGTCAGCAGTGGGGAAGGTGACTCCATCAATCAGCCTCTTGATTATGGCAAGAAAGAGGCTTGTAGTCTGACGGTGGAAGAAGGGGGCTGGTCGTCCCACACCCCACAGGTGGCAACTCGAAGGGGCTTGTCTTTCACATTGCAGGAGGAAGAAGAATGTGCCTCCCCAAGTTACCTTTAGTTGTTGTGAGTCCTTCAGAGAAAACTCAGGTGACGATTTAATATCTTAAAGTTTATTTTCAAGTGTTTTTATTTTGAGTAAAGTATTACATGAACATTACTGCTTGATAATGTAAGAAAGTAACATTACAGGGGGGTTTCCAGGGAATTCCCTGGCTGTCCAGTGATTAGGACTCCGAGCTTTCACTGCCGGGGGCTGGGTTCGATCCCTGGTCTGGGAACTAAGACCCCGGAGGAAAAAAAAAACAAAACGGGAGGGGGTGTTTCCAGGTGAACCCCAGGCTCTCTTCTGCCTCCATGGCAAAGTCCAAGGCAGATGGGGTGGAAACAGGGAGGCTGTCTAAGCACTTCTGGAATGTAAGCTGTGTCAGTGACTCGGTCTTGCTCATCTCTAATTCCCAGGTGCCTAAAACAGAGACGTGCCGTACATACTTATTAAACGAATTAAGTCAAAAGTACAGGAAGTGAGTGCCTCAAAGTGATTTTAACTCCCAGGCAAATCTATTTTCTCTTTCTCTGACGTCAATTTTACTTTACCAGCTTTCCTTTTCTGCTGTTTGAACCTAGGTTCTACCGGTTCAATTTAGGTAAGAAGCAACAGCAAATGGAACATTTGGGACTAGATGTAGTTAATACATTCAATTAAGAGTTGCACTAATGGTTCACACTTTAGTGAGGGCATGATGAAACATGGGGAACGGAACGCTTCTTTTATTCTGAGGAATATATCCTTATATCACACATGCTACTGAGAGATTGCTGGGTCTGTTTCAGTTTCCTTAAAGGCAGAACAAAATCTAATTTATTTAACCCCCAGTACAATGTCTTGAAAATAGTGATACTTAATAAACGTTGAACCAATGAACTTAAAGGATTATTTTCTATTCACAGAGTTTTTCATTAAACACAGTTTCCGTGAAGTAATTTGGCTTTATTATATATTTCTGGGAGGCAAAAATGCCCATGTTCTTGGACAAGGAATGTGACCCAAAGATTATTTTATTTGAAAATTTTCTGATCTATAGAATTTTTTATTTGAAGAGAGATACATTTATTCTCTTAAATAATAACATTTTTTAGTAAAAATTTGGTCATGTGGAAATTAGAATAGTTTAGGGAATTAAAATAGCAAATAGTTGAATCTAAAAAAAGCTGACCTTAATAATTAATTATGAATATAGACCAACCTATGAAGGAAGTGGGTGTTACTGATTTGTAGGTACATTTGAAAGTTATTGACCTGATCAAATAGGCTAAATATCTGATATTCTATTTATATTCTCTCTTATCACCCAATTGGAGATTAATAATATATAGTACTACAATATAAGAAAATTATATACTTTTTTGAGATTTCTGAGCAAATACATTTTTTAAAATGTATATGGCTTTAAAAATCCCAAGTTCTCTGTAAAGAAGTTCTATTCCATTACTAACATGATATTAACTCTCCTTACTTCATTTGTTTCTCCTAAAGGACAACTGTTTATAAAATTAGAACAGATTTTGAATAAATAGAAAAGTGTGTTAAATTTGAAAGTGTTCTTATATTCTGAGTGTACAGGCAGCTGACCCCTGTGTGATAAGATTCGTTTCAGGGATCCTGCTGCACTCTCCCGGGAAGGACACGTTGCTGACCTCAGTAACTGGGTTAGATAGCAGTTTCCTAATTGATAATGAAGGGTTTGAACAAATGAGTCTTGGATTGAGGGAGGCTTGCTGCGGAACATGTTAGGGGAGGAGACGAAGTGAATGAGTGCTTGGGCTCTAGACTGAGAAGGACTTGACTCTGAATCCAGTCCTAAAGCCTTAGGTGAGTTAATTAGCTTATAACACTTTGTCTTGTGAGTTTGTGTTGACATTAAAACAGACAATGCACATGAAGCACCTACCACCGTGTCTGATACGGTGTTAGCACTCATAGGTGGTAATGGTTTTATTTCTGCTGTCACTGTTTGCTTTGCTAAGATTGCAGTTTTGTTCCTAAATACCCCAGGGACATTTAGTGCTTTTTTTGTTATAATTCTCCAAAAGCTGCCTTTAAAGAAAATCTAGGAATTCAGTCTTTCTTCCTTTTTTTTTTCCTTTTTGCTATCTTTCCCCTTCCTTCCTTCCTTCTTCCTTCTTTCCTTCCTTCCTTCCTTCCCTTCTTCCCTTCCTTCCTTCCTTCCTTCCTTCTTTTCCCTCTTCTTTCCTTCCTTCCTTCTCCCCTTTTTTCCTTTTCCATGTCTATGTAATCAACAGATTTTTAAATAGTTACTATACGGGAATCCAAAGCTTCATGCATGTGGGACATTTAAGAATGAAGCTTCCTTGTCTGTAAACAGGACGATTTATACTGTCTGGATTATCCTATAAGGGGAAAAATACTTTCTAATTATAAGGGAAAATGCTCAATATTAGGATAGTGGTATCTCCTGTAAGTATAGATGAGACTTTGAATTCCTGAGGGTATTTTTCATTTGGTAATATTGATCATAGTATAAAAAATTCACGATAGATTAAAGGTGTGCCCTCTTTTAGGTTTCCTAGTGTCCGGCAGGACCTTCACTTTCGTGACTATCCTAAAATATATACTATCCTTTTCCCTGAATGCCTTTGCTTCTCCCAGTGTGTGAGATACTCATATGCCAGCATTGTTTAGAATAAGCTTGCTGCCATTTATTTTGGGAATGTATGCCAATCCTCTAATGAGGAATCTCTCCCCACCCTCTGATTCAATTTGTTCACATCACTTTGATTTCTATTGATCCTAAAATAATATGGAAGTAACAATAATAAAAATAGATGTGCTAAAGTATTTCTATGTGTATATGTTGTATTGGTGATTTGAAACTTCAGGTATTGAGAATTGACTCTAAAGGAGAGAGTCCAACCACAATGTGGATTATTTTCCAAACGCTTTGGGTTTGGCAGAAACTAAAATGCTTGTTGCCAAGCCCCTTTCCTCCTAATTTTTAAAAATTATGTGTGTTTCAAGGGAAATTTAATCCACATGTTTCTGATTCATTTGCACTTAAGTTGTCAAACTGTTTTGTAATCACAAGTCTCTATCTTTCTCTCTCCACAGAAAGTTGAGTTTTTCCAAGTGTGCATAAACAATAACCTCTCAGAAGAATGAACTGAGTTTTAAATTCAGAAATCAAGGATGGGCAAAAATCTGTATATCTCACCTGCTCTTGGGAGAGGAAAAGATTTTGGAATTTTGACCCAACCTCAAATCTTTTGATGTCAGACTTTCACTTGCCCTTGGAAATATGAGATTCTTCCCACCAGGAAAAAATGTTTTTAGAGTTTAAAATATACTGTAGAAGGTGCTAAATGACCACTGATGCAGGAAGATTCTAACTCTTTAAAATTACAAGTAAACATGACTGTGAATATTAGTGTTATGTTTTTTTTTTGTTTGTTTGTTTGTTTTTTAGTGTTATGTTTTATAACAAAAGACTTTATAATCTCCACACTGGGCTTCTTTACAACTAGAAACTCTTCATCTCTTACATGTGAATTTAACAAAGCAAAAGTGAAAACTTTCTTTCCCCAAAATACTTTATCTAAAATTAGTTTGAGTTACTAATAGGAAAATTTACAGGGGGAAAATAAACACGATATTTTTAAAAGCCTGTTCTATCTCTGAAAATAGCTCAGAATTTGCTGTATTTACATATTTTTCTTATAAAACATTCTGTAGTGAAGGTTCAAATATTGAAGCTTACTATAATAGAATGTCCCATTTGGGAACATTAAGAACTTTTGTTTTGTGGGAACTCAAAATGGTTACTCCCATTTGGATCTCTTAGGAAGTGCTAATTCCCAACACTTCCTCCTTTATCATGAGATCAAACCATTTGGACCACTTATTATCATGTACTCAGTAAAACTCAATCTGTTGTGTTATTTAGTTATGTAAACACATTTTATAATTGTGGAGACAAAGCAGAACTAGGCAACTGGGTAGGTGAGAAAAGATCAAAGATCTTCCTTAATAAATTGTTACGCTAATTAGTGTTTGTCTTGTAGTGCTTCTCCAGGGGGTCTTTTAAACCCAAGCTTGGGAAAACCTGCTTAGAGAACAAGGAAGCTTTGGCACAAACAGATCTTGCCAAGCTCCCAAAACTGACTTAAAATCAGTGAAGCGAGAGAAAAAGGAATACAAAAGAAAGAGGTAAAAAGAACTATGAATTCCTCTTGAGGAGATCCTACTCTTAAGACTATAATATGGAAAAGAACTATCAGATCACATGTAGCCTATTTTTATACTAGAAAACAGCTTTCCCTGGCCCTCACACCCTCCAAGAAAGATTGTGTATAGCTTGCTTTGAAAATAAGCAAGGTACTGTAATGTCTATACCTCTCAAAAAGTGTTATTAAAAGGTACCTCAATTTTAGGAAGACAAAGGCCTCCAGGAGGTGCCCACGCCCCCATCCCACCCCCCGCCCCCCATCAACGTTACCTAGGCTTCTTCCCTGCCTTATTCTCTTTCATGGCATTTACCACTATCCACCATACTACATAATTGACTCATCATCGATATTCTTCCAATTAAAAAGGCCAGGAGGGCAGGGAGTTTTGTCTGTTTGTTTTCCACTGGCTTGTCCAGTGATTGAATAGAAGAATAAATATATATCAATGATATGTATTAATGTTCTAAACATTTCAGAATGGTATAATATGGAGTTGTTCAGCCATGTTTCTAAACATGGTATAATATACAATTGTTCCACCACTTACATAATGTGAACTGGCCTTGGGCAATTCACTTAATCTTTCTGAATTCTGTTTCCTCACGGGTATATGTGGTTATTATTGTCTTCCTTTCAGGGTTGTGTCAAGATGGGAGATGATTATATAAACTGCCCAGCAGTGTCCAGCACTTAGCAGATGCTCAGTAAAATGTGGTTATTTATTGTTTTGTTGTTGTCATCATTATTTTTTTCCCTTTGTCTTTATGCAAGCCAAATAATATTAAGACCCTTGGGTTGAGTATCCTTTTTCTTTGCTTTTTACCTTGCTTCTCTTCTTCTTTTTTTTGTTTTTTTTTACATTTTATTCATATTTCCTTAATTCTATAGTATGTTCTTGAGGGTTAGTCAGTTGAAATGTTTAAAAAGCAGCAATAAAATGAACAAAACCTGATAAGAATTTGTTAGGACTATTCTTTAACTTTCTCTGAAAATTTCCACATATTTGTAAATTACTACTGATGTTCCCAATTTACAAATATAGTATAGGTAAGGGTGAGTATTTTCTATTTCCAAATATTGATATTTCCAAACCCAGGGACAGTTTCTTATTACCCATTTTGCCTAAGGTTTTCAAATAAGATTTTATTCACTTCCTTGCAGGCTTGATGGAGATTGACTAGTCCCAGATCTGTATCTAGGGTTTGCCTCAGCCGCAGCCATATCTTTTAACTTTTAATTTATAACGTATTTTTTAAAATTTATTTATTTATTTTTGGCTGCATTCGTTCTTCGTTGCTTCGCGCGGGCTTTCTCTAGTTGCGGCGAGCGGGGGCTACTCTTCGTTGAGGTGCACGGGCTTCTCATCGCGGTGGCTTCTCTTGTTGCAGAGCATGGGCTCTAGGCACGCAGGCTTCAGTAGCTGTGGTGCACGGGCTTAGTTGCTCTGCAGCATGTGAGATCTTCCCGGTCCAGGGCTTGAACCCATGTCCCCTGCATTGGCAGGTGGATTCTTAACCACTGTGCCACCAGGGAAGTCCCATAACGTATCTTTTAACTCTAAATTACAGTCCTATCTTGAAACTCTCTCCAGGAAGGCTAGGAGTGCTGAAGAAAAGAGGAAGATAAAACAGCCCAAGAAGTTCCCTTTTAGAATGTTCTGTATCTGGTCTTATTTTCTGGCACCCTTGCTATTTCACAAGTTCCCAGCTGGTATGTAACAGTCAACTTGAAAATATATTTTTTTTACCTAGTATTAAAGTAATATGTAAACAAATAGTAATACGTGGTTGCAAATGCAGAAAATATGGACAAGCAAAGGAAAAAGAGTAAAAATAATCTGTAATCTCACTGGATAGAACCTTTTTTCTAGCATACAATAGATATTTATTATCACAGAAATGTATTATCATACATAGTATATTGAAATCTGTTTTTTAATTTACAATTCAGCATAAATATTTTTCTATCATTAAACACAAAGGCATGATTTCAATAACATAGTAAGGATATATCACTGTCTATTAAAACGATCTTTTGTCTGCAGATGTGATGGAAATGCTATATATTAGAGCAAAAATTGAAAATATGGATCTCTAAGGTAAGAGGGCAAAAATTGATAGTTTTCGTGTGTTTTTTTTCCTGCCAAATAACTCACTTTATTCTTATTTTTTTCCTCTTCCTTAATATAAACCTTGTAAATAAGAGCACACACACATAAACTATAGACCCATCTCAGTAACCTGGAATTACAGTGAAAACCTTCTCTGTCCTGTTGAACATTTTCTCCCTTGATACAATAGTTCTCAATAAATATTAGTTGGAGAGCTGAATGAATTAAGCTAAATCACATATAAATGCTGTCTTTTTTTTTTTTTTTTCGGTACACGGGCCTCTCACTGTTGCGGCCTCTCCCGTTGCGGAGCACAGGCTCCGGACGCGCAGGCTCAGCAGACATGGCTCACGGGCGTAGCCGCTCCGCGGCATGTGGGATCCTCCTGGACCGGGGCACGAACCCGTGTCCCCTGCATCAACAGGCGGACTCTCAACCACTGCGCCGCCAGGGAAGCCCAATGCTGTCTTTTGAGATCTATGATTGCAATTTTACCAGCTTGTTTATTTTGCCACTATGGGAATAAATGAGTTGAGATTGTACCATTTTAGTCTCCATCTCTTTAAGTGTCATTATTATCTAGGCTCAAAGCTGCCAGGTCAGTGTTCTCCCAAACTTGGATCACCTGGATCAGAATGACCTGGAGTGCTGGTTATAAATGCAGATTCCTGGACCCCGCCCTAGACCTGCTGTTACAGAATATCTAAATGTGGAGCCTGGGAAAGTCTGAGAACTACTCTGAGGGGGGGGGTCAGCAAGCAACTAAATTTGTATATCGGTAGAATAAGTATAGAACATACTGCACCTCCCAGCCTGTGTGGAATGAACGTATCGTGGGGAAAGATAGAACTGGGAGGAAATTTTGTTTCTTCATAAATCCAATGATATTACTTTTATGTCTAGAGGATGTTGAGATCTAGTGAGGGTAAAGAAGGCACATTTGAAGGTCAATTTTGTTTTGTGTGGAAACAACTTCATGGGACAATTCTAATTAAGGGAAGAAAAATAACAACACAACCATCTAGGTTTATAAAAGTTTCTCTTTACTGCTTGTTCTCACTATATCTATGGCATCTTTTGAGACTCCAGTGAAAGCTATTAAGGAAAACGCCCATTCACTGGTCGTAAACAAGAATCTAATTTATTAAGGATGTTTTCTTCTATGCTTTTCATTCACAGTAAAACTTTTAGAAGTACTTAAGTTTGCTTAAGTATTGTTCAGTCTACAAATGCATTAATTATATCACTCTGTCTAATCAACCTCACAGAACCAGAGAGCAACATTTAAAAAAAATTTTTTTGTAGGAAGATGTGAAAATTAATATGGCATGTAGGTGCTGTTGGTTCCAATTAAAATCAATATCTGTCCTGATTTGTGCCTCTTGTCTCTATGACAGCAAGGGGGCTAGCTAAGGGGATACATCTGCTCCTCTCTCCCAAAGGGGCTCAAAACAAGTGAATGACCTGCAGTGTTTATTATTAAGTTTTCAAAGGGAAAGTTGTTTTGGTCTAATTGAAGCAATAATATGAGAGAGGTTATTTCTGGTCAGTTCCCTGCTGTTTTCACTCTGGAGAATATATTCCAGGTGTTTGCCGTGCTGCACTGCCGTACAAGCACCGTCTTCCCTTGAGTTTAGACATGCTAGGGCCCGTGGAGCAATAAACTAGCATTGGGAGCTGAAGCCAGTTTTGGCGTTTCCGAGACACTTTTTTAGTTAACTTCGTAGTAAACCAGATGGTTAATGACCACATTCACTTTCAAAAGTTACAGTGACCGTGGAATAAAGCAATGAGATTTTATAAATCCCTAATACATTAAAGAACAATTTCTTTTATTTCCCTTTACTCTTAGTCTTTGCCACACCATATAGAGTAGCTATAATGTCATGTCACTATACTTTACTTTGAAAAGAAATGTCTTTTTTTCTCTTCATCCAGATTAATGTTTGCTTCAAGTCAATGAGAAAAGAAAAATTAAAATCTATCTAATTAGTCAAAATACAAGCCATCATTAATTCATAACTGCTTATTGTATTTCTTTGGTTTTGCAAAAGATATTCTAGCTCCATGATTTTCAAATATCCCTAAAATGTCACAAACAATATCAAGGATGGTTGGTTAAGAATGTAGACTCTGCATCTGGATTTGGGATATTAATACAAATATCCAGTACATAATATTTGGCTGAGGTATATATAAGTGACCATTTCTAATAAAGGATAAATGTTGTCATAAACAATAGTTTGGGAATTTCAGAGGTGACCCTCCATATATTAGCTAGCAAACAGATGCTATACACTTTTATATTGCTTTGAGATATTTTCCTGGCAAAATCACAAAGCTGAAAACAACATATTGGTCAGTGGAAGTTAATCTTAACTTTCAGAATTGTATGCATTATTCATTTAAGATACTTTAATCTCGATTAAATTCCCAGGTAACCCACACTGGTAATCACAAACACAAAAGACTATTCTAAAGTTGAAATTCAAAGTCTTCTTGGTTCCAAGTGGAATTTTGGACCTTGATTTTGCTTATTTTCATCTGTGAACCTAATATGAACCCACAGACCAAAATAGTCACATTAAGAATATGGGCTGGATTTCAGGCTAATCAGGGGAAATGCCTGGGGAGGGTGGTGGTGGTGTTGTCTGTTGCTCACCCGCTTAATCATGCAGACTTTTGAGTCCAGGATACGTCCAGAGCCTGAGTGGTAGCGATTTCTCAGTTCACATTCCCAGATGTGCGAGTCAAAGGATCTAGCACCGAATGTCCTCAAAGTCTGGCCTCTGGGATGCGGATTTCTCTGCCTCTCTCGAAAGAGAATAATGAGTGGCACTCAGTGTCAAGGGCATCATATTTATAAAGCACTTTGGGTTCTTTGGATGATATTCAAAGTGCTATGAAGGATCATTACTTATGTATTTTCACTAAATCCAAGGAGAGGGCAGAAACCCAGCTCTGGTGGCTGTGTATCAGGCAAAGGAAGCTGACATGCACATTCCTCTCATTATTCTTTTCCTGCCCCTTCAAATACCACACACACAGCAACGGTCAATTACAGGGGAGCAGGTGAGGTGTGCAAATTAACACAGGAGAAGAGTGGTGAAAGTCATGGGGGTGGGCTGGGGAGGGAGAAGAGGAGGGAAGAGAGGGACTGCCTGGTGGGAAAGGCAAGCCGCAATGCCACTTCATAAACATGACAGTTAATAAGAGAAGATTTAAATTCTTGAACAGGAAACAAACAAACCAAAAAAAAAAAAAAAAAAACAACCATATGATTTCATTCTGAGTGTTTCCAAAAGGTTTGTGATGTTATTGTCTCCATTAAAGGAGATTGGTCCCCCCCCCAAAAAAGGAGTTCCTTTGAAATATGTAACTACAAACGAAAGAAATAACTGTCATAACTCAAATGATTTAAAATAAGTCAGATGATTTAAAACAACTTTATTTCAGGGATCCATCGTTGTTAGAGAGCGTACTTAGATTATCTATTTGCCTTATTAAAGGCTATATTCATATTGCAGAACTAACTATTTGCTAGGATTTAAGAGTCTTAAAAGAAATTTCACAGATGAGGGTGAGATCAGGGAAGTATCTGTTATTCCCCCTACTCTTTGTAAAACCTCACAGCACGTGATGCCAGAAACCATAGTTATTACTGCCAATCTTAATAGACCTTAGTATCTAGACTTTACTACATAATGTAGAATTCATTGCACTTTCAAAATTAGCATTTTCACTGATCATTTCAATGAGCTAAATAAGCAAACCATAAAGATTAGCTCCTGAGTGTTTATTATTCTGTGATTCACGATTGGTTTGCCTCAAGAAAAACATTCTTAAGATGAAAAGTTGGAGGTACATCTGAAAGGTTCTTTGCATGAGACAGCCACATTTTCAACAATTGGAGAAGGATAAAATGAGCATTGTGCCAGCATGCTGATTATAAGTTATTTATTTATTTATTTTTTTACTATTAGTGTTCTTTAGGATCATGCAATAACCTAGTAGTAATGAGCTTCAATTATCACTTTATTAGAAACATTTCAAAGAGATCTACAGTTGATAGACTGTGAGAGAAAAGGTCATTTACACTCTTGTTCTTCAAAACACAAAGGTCATTCTGAAGTATATGTCTCCTTACAATCTTTAAGACATGACAAATTATCTTTTTTTGTTGTTCAAATGAGGAAAGTGAGTCACAAACCGATTTTTTTCACTATCAACTAAAAAGCTTTGATCTCCTGCATTTACAACAGCTGTTTAATTATGATGTTTTTAAGAAGCTGCCATTGTCTATTGCCGGCATCATAATTTTCTGAAACAAAACAGTGGTCCGCTTGCGACAGTGCTGGGCTGTTTAGTGCAAAGACTAGTTTAGTAATCACAATCCGGGTTTATGGCTTCACCACCTTAACATTTATAGTAGCTATTTTTCTGAGGCGGGTGGGCATGTGGGTGGCTGGCACACCTTGAGTGTTGTAGATAACTCTGGAGCAGAAGGTGTGAGTGTGGGGCAGGGTTGGTTTAGCACCGCAGAAACTGTTCTTGAATAGATGCAGAGGATATAAGCCTCATTTTTGCTGCAGCTGTTTGTTTTAGTACCAAATATTCACATGTTTACTTAATGCTTTTCAAAGGATATGTAGCATATCTTAAAATTTAAAGACCCTGAAGATCAAGTAGCCATACCACTTGATTTTGTAGATATAGGAGCTGAAACCTATAAGGTCAATTGTCTTCTCTAAGGCTACACTTAAGTACACGGGGACCAAGGGCTAAAATTCAGGAATCTTGATGACTCCACTCCACGTTCCATACTGTGTTAATTGATGTTTCTTATTTGATCCTCACAACAACCACGTGATACAGGAATGGCTATATATCTATTCTTGTTTTATAAACAGGAAATATAGCTCCAAGGAATTGCATGCCACTCCATCCAGAGTCTCAAAGCTTATTAAGGACAAAATTTGATTTGGTACCCAGACCTTGCTCAAAATTTTAAAAGTTATATAAAAATGCTCCCAGTTACATTTCTAATGAGAAACTTTTGGACTATTTCAGTTTATCTGTGTGTTATCTGTTAAGGGTCTCTTGGAATGAGCATCAGCTAAATCTCTTAAAGACCTATGAAACTAAAGTGGTTTCTGTTAAATTATAACACCCAGTGGACTGAAGGATTTCATTATGTTGTTAATTTTGCATAACAGTTATTAATGGATGAGCTAAGTTATTTTGCTCATGATTTTTTTTTCTGAGATCCTAGATTTGAAGCTACCGTTCTAAAGTGAAGCCATGTAAAATATTCCACTTTTGCTTTTCAACTGTTCTTTTGCCACATTATTCCTCTTGTGTCCCAAATATTCTAAATCGTTTACGTTTTTTGACCATGTGAAGATTCTTGCCACTTCCAATAAAGACTTTAAGACATTCTGATTGCCTGTTTATCTCACTGGTTATACTTCACTTATTCATTCTTTAAATATTTACTAAGCACCTTGTTTGTGGCAGGCACTGTTCCTTGTTGGTGGCTGGGAAAAGGGTATTGAAAAATAGAAAAAGTCCCTGCCCTCCAGTTAGCTTACGGTTCTATGTGCAAATAAATGTGTAACATGTCTGGTGTAAGAACTGTAAAGGGTAAAAATGACGCTGTGTAAGGGGATAGGGAGTGCTGAGCCCTGAGAAGAATAGCCGTATATTCAGTCCTCAGGAGCGGCTTCAATGATGAGGGGACATTTCAGCAAAGAACTTGAAGGAGCGAGTTATGTAGAGATCTGAGGGAACAGTAAACTGAAGAAACTAAAATAGGCCTGTGTAGGAAAGGGAGAGGGAGTCAGGACATACAAAGCCTTGTGGGCCATTTTAAGGGCATTGTATGAGTGACATGCAGAGCCGTTGAAGGGGTTAGAGCAGAGGAAAACATAAAAAATAAAGTTTTCTATTTCTAAAGATCTATTTTGACTGCTTTGTGAGAATAAACTGGAAAGAGCAAGAGTAGAAGAAGCAGGGAGACCAGCCAGAAGGCTACTGAAAAAAGATCTTTACTGTAATTGATTGCTTAGATCAGGAGAGATCATCAAACTCTGGGCATATTTTGACAGCAATGTCTATTTATTCAAAGATTGGATGTAAAGTGTTAGAGAAAGATAGCAATCAAGGATGCTGAAAAACTAGAAGGATGGCATTGTTTTTTATTAGAAAAAACTAATAGAGAAACATTTTGGTGCGGGGGGAATGAGAAATTTGTCTTTTGACATCTTATATTTGAGATGCCTATACATAAACAGAGATCTTGCAAAGGCAGTTGGGTTATAAGTATCAAGATTAAGGGGAAAGTTCGTGAATGGAAATGATGATTTGGGACTATTCAGACTGATCTTTTACTAAGGATGAGTTTATTGGCAAAGGGAGTGAGGATAAATACAGAGGTTAGAGGATTAAGCCTGTTTGTTAAAATACCAGGGAGACAAGGAGCTAGTGAGAGGAAGAAGGAATGACCAGTGAGAAAGGAAGTGTGTTGTCTAGGAGTCAAATGAAGAAAGAACTTTAAGAAACAAGTACTTAATTGGATTTGCCTTTTCATTTGCTTTTTAATCAAACAGGATGCCAAGGGATTGGTTCAAAATGAACATCAAGATTATATTGTGTAAGTAAAATTACAAAGTTTTAAAAATTGCCTACTAGGAAATATTAATGGGAGATTTATAGTTCTCCATTCACAGAATTACTGTTTGTATTGAATTCTTTTCCACATAATGGTTGGGTCTGAGAAGATTTGCTCTGATGTAATTTTGCGTTCACATAAAGAAAGCAGTATGAAATAAGTCAATAATTCTGAAGACTATTTTTCCTAGAAAGACAGTGTGATGTAGTGTAAGGAACACAGGCTTTGGAGAAAGGGCAGCCTGTGTGTGAACCCAGTGTCCAGTGAGACCCTGGTGAAATTGCTTCCCTTCTTTAAAGCCTACTCCATTCCTCCTTAAAATGGAGCTATTGATACCTAACTCCCAGGATTACCATGCAGATTAAATTTTAAAATATAGGTAAATTGCCTTGGGAGTTCCCTGGCAGTGGTTAGGACTTTGCACTTTCATTGCTGTGGCTGGGTTCAGTCCCTGGTCAGGGAACGAAGATCCCATAAACTGTGTGGTGCAGCCAAAAAAAAAAAAAAAAATATATATATATATATATATATATATATATATACACACACACACATATATACATATATATGTACATATATATATGTAATTTGCCTAACACACTGTAAACACTTAAAATCAATCTCTAAATCACTAAATATCTTTCAAATAGCTACTTTGAAAGAACTGCACTGCATATTAGCATCTTCCAGGAAGATATTCAGATTGTCTTGACTGTGAATTATGTGTTCACTGACATATACAGCTTCTTATAGCTGGTGGATTTAGTACTTAAAATTTTTAAGCAATTGTTTACTTTCTCTTAGTTTCAACTCTGGGATAAACAAATAAGCAGAATACCTTTTCTTACCTTTCTCTCCCTGAGCCATTCTGGCAAAGTCTATCAACCTGAGAAGTATAACTTTGTCTTCTCAAGATTTTGCTCAACCCAGCTGGAACATATGAATAAGAAAGACCTCCCTGAAAGAGCTGTTGTCTCCAAGTTGAGCAGAATTCTCTGGAAAGAATATATTTTACAAACATAAATAAAACAATTTTGTGACCATTTTTAAAGTGCTCTGCTTGTATCCTCTCTAATCACGCTTTTGTGCAGACCTCAGTGAGTAGGGAACCCGAGTGATCAATCTCATCTCAGTCTCGCAAAGCAATTGCAATTTGAATTCAGATGATGGATCTATAATCTATTATAAAATGAAAGAAAATTCATCTTCAGAAGAAACCTGAATGAAGAGAAGATTCTAATTAGATGCTATTTGCTTTTAATGGTGCTTTTTTATCCCTGGGGTGAATAAGTTCCACTGTCACCAAGACACTCTATTATTCAGTTGGTGTCCTTGCCCTCTCCAGGTCCCACAGCACAGTCCAGCAGGGACTAGACTTGGATCTCTTCAGAGCTCGTTAATTTGGAGCCTCTGTTGACTAGAGACAGGGATATGGTTAAACTGAAAATGCTCTTTTCCATCTCCTAAGAGTTGACCTTGCTACTTCCAGACTGCTTTAACTAAAGAAATCAAAGATAAGGAAGCCAAAAAATCTAAAGTGGATCTTAAGCATGGAATAGAGAAATGTTCCCTTTCTAACCTAGGCTAGACAAGAAATAAAGGGGGAAAAGTGAAACTTTCATGGAGAAAGAGGCAATGGGTTACTCTAATCTTTGACTCTCAGTAGCTTAATTTGGAGTCTACACAGTTTTCCTGCCATGCATTTAAAAATTAGAATGGACTGCTACATTTGGAATAGGGAACTTTTTCTTTGAGTAAATGCAGTATTATTTAAAAATAGTTTTAAAAAATTATAATTAATGTGTTATGATGAAAACGCAGATTGAAGATTAATCAAAAGGAGGTATTTCATTAAGGAAGAAGGAGGTAATTCATTAAAGAATAAAGTATTTTTCTTCATTACCGAATAAGAGATCTGTGCCTTTCCTTAAACACTAAATAAAATTAGAATATACATTTTACATTCATACCAGACAGATGGTTATTTAACTTAAAATGTGAGTCCTTGCCACGTGCAAAACTCTGTACTAGACACTGCAGATTATAATAATGACTAAAAAGTAATCTCTTCATAAGAAGAGCTCAGTTTCTGGTTGGCTTGGTCAAAGCCTCAAATGAACTAAGAAAAAGAGAGCTACAAATTAACCGTAAGGAGGAATTAAGTGAACAAATCAAAGTACACAGAAGAAAAAGCAGTCTTAATTGGTTGGTGGCCATGGAAGGCTGTTGCTATTTGAGTTGCATATGTTTGGTTAACAGAACAGTTGAATGCAGCAAAGTTGTGAAGTTGTGAAATTTGTTCAGGAAATGGAGAATGGAGTTGGGGAGCCAGAGCATAGGGTCTATGGAAGAATGAAATAAGAAAAGAGGTTGGAATCATCGCCTAGACATATCTGAATGCTAACTGAGGAGTCTGGGCTTTACCCTACATAACTGGCAAACTATTTTGGGTAGGGATGTATATAGTCATGGTTAAGAAGAGATTGTTAGGACAATATATGAATTCATCAGTGGAAATGTAACTTGCCACACTAGCCCTTAAGAGTGAATCGTATATAATGTTTTTAAAATATTGGTTCAGTCTGCTTTGATTTCTTTCTCTCCCTCTTAAAATTTCAAACTGAATTTCATATTCTTTTCTGACATTTAAAAATACTTCTGTTCCCAACAGGAATAGGGATACCATTGGCATAAGGTTCTATAGAGTGTCCACATACACTTGGCATCTTGACAGCCTCTGTCTTTCCCAGTCTGGCTCACTGATTTTTCCACCAAGAGGTTATCCTACCCTTCATTCTCAATACATGCTGAAATAAAACACATCTCTTGATCCACATTTCCTCTATTCTGCTAAAGTTTGGTTTTCAGGGGTCGTTGTGTTGATTACTGGGCTCTCTGTCTGCCAGCCATACCCAGAATCCAGTGCCCTATGATGGCAGTGACCCAGCAAGAGTATTGCCAGCCCCTCTTCCTGTCACTCCTCCCTGCTAGCCTTGAAATTAGAAACCCACTCCTGAACCCTATACCAGCGACTATGGCCTTGCCACCTATGAAAAAAAAGATCTTGGCCCAAGTCCCATTGCTAAATGTTATCTGACTACCTCCATGGCCAGTCTCCGGAGCTGGGAGAGTTCTCTGACCTTGTTTACCTATTAGGTAATACCTCTTGTCAAAGCCTCAGGTCTCTCTTCCTTCTTATATCTTTCCATTGCTAGGGGCCATTGTACATCATATATAAGTGCCCATAATTAACAATCAGTGCAACTGTAGAATCTCCTGAAATACAGAAAACTGGAGATTCTTTAACAGAAGATCCAAAACGTGAACTTTTGTACTATATGAATTAACATTATGACCAAAGGCTGTTTAGTCTGCATTTAGACTTGAAGGAATCAGAAACTTAATGCTTTCTTTAACTCAAACACACAGGTAAACATCTGCACTTCTATGTGCTACCCCAGGCTCTGTGCCGAGGTGACTTATTTCTCTCCATGTCCTGTCATCACCTTACTTCCCAGCCAGAGTTCAAACGGTACGTAATCACTTGAACATGCCTGGAATGCAAACAGGAAGAGAAGGAAAACAGGTCAATTGATTGTTGATTGGTCTGTTGGCTAATCCCATTGCAAAAGAAAAATCTCTCGCACTTCATAGGCATTTAATTTATTCAGCCAAAAGTAGAAGGAAGGTCAAGAGGAGAGTATACTGGAAGAAAACAAAAATTTAAGAAAATGTTTTTTTAAGCTTCTTAATTGTATTTTCTCTGTGTTGTTGCTAACTACTGATTTTAGGATCTTAAATCTACAACATGTGCTGAACTAGCCAAGGGTTGTGATTTCCAAACTTGGAGGATCACAGATTCCTTCCTAAACCTCTGGAATGAAGACCTCCCGCTGGTGGTGCCCTGAAATCTGTGTTTTTAGTAAGCTCCTCAGGTGACATGAATGGTTGTTAGAGTAGGAAGCACTGATACACAGTGCAGTTATATTAAAGTTATATTAATTTATATTTGATATTTTAAATGATGACTTCCTTTTTAGATGTTTCTATTATAAGCAGGATATTCTTTACAGACAGATCAATTGTATTGATTGTTGATTTGTTTTTAAGTCGTATTTTCTACTTCTCTACACAAAAAGAAACAATTAGAAAATCTGAGGTTAGGACAGTGAGAGAAGTTAGCGGGGAATGTGAGAAAATCTGATGAGGGAGCAATAAATGAGGCTTACTAGCATTTGCAGAAACCAGAAGGATGGTTTTTATTCTTCTTTAAAAGAAGAATGAATTTTGCCTAGGGGAATTGGTAAACCAGGAACTTTACATTAAAGTTGTTATAAATGTTATTATAATTTGCACATGTTGTAGACAGAATATTCAGGCTTTACCTCAATGAAAAAGTCAGTATCGTTGTCTTGATGGTAGTCATTTTCACAGTTTTTAAAAATTCTAGTTTAATAATATAAAACTGGAAACCCCTGATAAAAATTTCAGAGGATACTGTTTGTCCGGTGATCTCAACAGACACAGAACCCGGAGAGATGAGGACAGGCAGGTAGCAGTTAAGTTGAAAGGAGAAAAGTTTCAGTAAAAATTGACCCTGAACTACAGAAATTTCCCTGAAGACCATTTGAAAAATTCTGCTTCAGAATCGGTCCAAGTGAATCATTTAAGGCCTGTAACCCAACCCAAAAGGATGAAGAGAATTAACTCTCCAGACTAGGCCATCTACCATATAATACAAAAGAGAGAAAAACAATATGCCCACTGACTGGGGCCCTGGTTTATAAAACAGAATTTTAAGTCCTCTCACTGAATAAGCCCAAGAAGTTACAGAGGTTATCCATCATCATACCCTAACACTCTCAGACAAATGCAAACCAAGCAAGGTTAAGCTCAATTTCAGAGATCACCAGAGGGGCATTTAAGGTTGCCTAATGATCTTATTCTAGTTCTCCACAGCCCTTGCTACAAGATAAATCTCCCATCTATTTAATTTAAATCATGTCCTTATAGAATTAACTTATTTTTTTCTTCTACTCCCTCAGTGGAGATGGAGAACAGCTGGTCAACCCACCTCTCAATGGTATTTATGACTGTACCATTTCCTTCTAAAATTCAAGGACTCTAAGAAAAAGTTTTTAGAAATTTCCACCTCTATTCAGACCCCCACCTTTTTCTGATTTATAATTACTTGTCTAATGGAATTGAATGGACAGACTTATACAAGATTGTTTTTCATCTGTAATTTTGTTCTACTTATCTAAACTTCAACATATTAGAAAAGCGATTAGAAATATGTGCAATCTTTTTGAATTGCCATTTAATTATTAATATTAATGATTAAAAAGGCCTGTGGAGTCCAAACATTAGGCAGTCAGCCTATCCGTTGCACACTTGGGTTTCTTATTGGGTACCAATAGTTTCTACGTAAATCGCTTCTGTCATTTTGAAATACAACTAGCAGATCATCAGTCCTTAGTCTCATTCTCTTCTCCTTTTTCTCTCACAATTTTCTCTCAGTTCTGGAGATTTTCCATTTCTTTTATTTTCTCTGGTAATCTTGCTACTTAACTAACATCTTATCACTTAAAAACCCCTTAGTTCTTCCCTGTTTACCCTGTGCTTTTAGGAGAGGCCTATTTGTCATATCTCTTTATTCCTAAAATAATAATACTGCCTAAACTTAACATTTTGATAAACATTGGATATAAAATGATAGCATCCTCTGTAGTGATTAAGGAAAATAAAGGGAAACTGAAATTAAATTCAGCCATCAGGTATCAGAGAACAAGCCCTAATGCTCTGCCTTGGGAAGCATATGACTACTTCTGAGATGACAAAGATGGGTGTGGAGACTTCACCCTTTTCTTTCCCTGTTCCAACAATAAAATATTATTCTGGGGGAATGAGGGCACAAGGAAATAGGGGGAATCTTTAGTTTCCTCAACTAATGGTGATCATATGAGGGGAAAGAACTACAACTTGATCTGGCCTTAGAATTGATAGAGTCTCAGATGGCCCAAGAGAAGCAAATGAAACCATCTAAGGTAAACAGTTGCCTATTTGGGGTCATCAGGGAGGGTACTGTGGCTGTGTCGTTTGGTTCTAAGGTTTCCAGTGTGTTAGTGGATGACAGCAGCTTTGTATGGGTGACCAGAAACCACCTGGGAGGGCTGCCTGTTAGGCTAATGCTCCCTTGAAAAATTTTACTCAGTGAGAAGTTGTAAATTAATGTATGGTGGTTCCATTTTGATACCTTAATGAGAGGTATCAAATGAATGGTGTGCTAAATTTTCTAAATAGTATCCCTGCCTGAACACAATAGAATATCACGCTGTGCTGAGAGACATTTCCCCTCCTCCAAATGGTAATTTAGGAAAAGTGCCATAAACTCTATGTGCACAAGTGTACCATAAAAAGCCCATTAACTAAGGTGCAGTGAAATGGATCTGACTACCATGTGTCTAGTATATCATCTCAAAAGGTGCCACTTAATAGCATTCCTGACATCACCTTGAGCCCCCAATGAGAAGGGAAAATGAAAAGAAGAGGGAGATTTTTTTCCCCCACGTTCAGTAAATCAAGAAGCGTTTTGTCTAAAAGGAAAGCAAAGTCAGGATTGAAAAAAGCAACAACATGATATATCTTGGTCTTCTTCCAGCATCAGTGAGAGTTTTCGCCAAAAAGCAAGAAATAGTATCTGAAATGTTTGAAAGGCAAGGGGCCGTGCCAGCCCTCATCCACGAGGTTACTTGAGATGGGGATGAGGAGTTCCTGAATGATTGGCATGACTTGTTGCCATTATCAATTAAGGGTTAGAGAGCTCACTTGATACGCCAGGCCATTTTATCCAGTGCCAGAAAGGCAGCCTTTCTCCACAGTTGAGAGTGTTTAAGGTCTGTGTAACAGAGCTAAGCAAAGACTGGCTCTAAAACAACAAAAAGTTTAGTTGAATTTGCTTGACAACGGCCATTGGACCTAAGCCCAGGCCATGGATAATGTGCCAGTCATCACACACTTTGGTCCTGATCATCTCTCCCTCAGGTCAAATGGCACCTAGAAGGAGGGATACCATTTTGTGTGGATAGACCACACAAAATGCAACATTTGAACATGGCCAAGCCCTGTTCAAAGTGGCAGACACTGAGTTGAGGAGTAAGGTGCAGACCATGTCCCATCTGATAGCAAATCTGGTTCCTTTTTGTTCTGAACCTTGACTCTTTTCAGGCCCCACAGGAGTGCAGAGAGAGAGTAATCTGGGACAGGGTCAAGAAGATTGTATATATTTTTTATCCCTGCTCACTTCTCCTGTCCTCTTTTTGAATACAAAACAGAGTGTGGCTATTAAAAATGTAGGGAACAGTGACAACCTAAAAGGGAAAAGAATTTGAAAAAGAATAGATACATGTATATGTATAACTGAATCTCTTTGCCGTACACCTGAAAGTATCACAATATTTTTAACCAACTATATTCCAATATAAAATAAAAAGTTTTTAAAAAATGTAGGGAAAAGTGGATATTTATGACTAAATCAAATATATTTTCCTCTTTCTTCCCTACTATTATCTCCCAGTCTGAAGAGACAAAAATTGAAAATATAGGGTTTTAATCCAAGAAATACTTTTTCAAGTCCTTCCACTCTGTGGACTGGTAAACAGATCATTACTTTGGGAGGTGCACTAATTCTTTCAGCTAACTGAAATATCCATTTTAAGGTCATATCCTCTATCTGGTGAAACCCATGACCCTGAACAATGACCTATCTCATTCATTATCGCATTCAACACAAATGTAAAGACCAGGAACTGAGCAAAGCTCTAGGGATACAGCGGTGCTATCACATTCGGCAACTGTTTGAGAAACTATGTTGGCTTACAGAGGTCGACATCACAAACAAATGGAAAGTAATGTTTCCTTTTTCTTTTTTTTTTTTTTTGGAAGCATTGCTATTTTTAAGGAAAGATTGAATCAGGTTATACGAGTCTTTAAGTGATCGACTAAAACTTTATTCTATAGGCAGTGTGATGTAGGGTCCAGCAAATGCAATGTTAATTTTGAGGTTAATTTAATTGCTGTAAAAATAATTGTGCAACATATTATTTGGAGTTCATAGCCTCAGAATATTTGGAAGTGATCTCAGAGAAAATTGATCCAACTTTCTCAATTTAGAGATGAAAAAACTGAGATCCAGAGAAATTAAATTGAAACTTTGGGTTCAAGATGGTGGATTGCAATGCACCAGAAAACCCATTCAAAAGACTATGAAAGGGTACACAAAGACAAAGAATGTGAGAAACAAGGGAAACAACATTTAGGAGGCTGGGAAGCAGAAGATAAAAACCCAGAAGACAGCCTCATTGTCGCCTCCACAGACGAGGCCAGGTAAACAAAATCAAATATATGGGTATTTTAAAGGGAGAACTGGGACAAGAGCCTTGAAATCTGGCTTATTGTAAGGTTTTGGTTTTTTTTTTTTCAGGTTTGAAATTTTGTATGAATTGTTTTAAAATTTTATTGGAGTATAGTTGATTTACAATGTTGTGTTAGTTTCAGGTGTACAGCAAAGTGATTCAGTTGTACATATACATATAGTCATCCTTTTCAGATTCTTTTCTCATATAGGTTATCACAGAATATTGAGTAGAATTCCCTGTGCTGTACAGTAGGTCCTTGTTAGTTATCTATCTTATATATAGTTGTACTGTTTTTTCCATTATGTGTTTAGGTGTAATGTGTATACGAGAGAGGAAGAGACAGATTGACTTTTAATAATATATTAGACACTAATAAAAAAACTAATCATGATACATCTCAAATGTCATCATGAAACTGAGTCATTATATAGAAATTAGGAAGAAATTCCTGTTCAACTACTTATATATTAACTAAAAAAAATTTTGCAGTGACTATGTTGATGATTTTTGCTTTTCCTTTTACTATGGATTGATATTGAGGCTGTTTTTTTTTCTTGCTAAATCATGGAGCTCTTGGAAGAGGTCTAATTTATGTACAAAGGAACAGGGAAAACTGAGCAGCCTACCACAAGTTGTGGTTACCTCATATGAGTTACAAGGCCCCCTGGGAGAAAAGGACCAAGTCTACTTTGGGACTCACAAGTCTCAAGGACTATAATTCTCACACTAAGAGGTGAAAGGAAGACTGTTTCAACACTGGAGAGTTCATTCTAATTTCACAGAAGAGACTGAGTATAAAAGGAAAAAAATAGTTACTTACAAGATATTTTAAAAAGTGAAGTATTTAAAGACCAGAAAATCCAAAGGTCATTAAAGGGAAAATGTAATCATTATGGAAAAATACTTCCTCCCCTATATCATGATCATACCCAAATTCTAGAGTTTAAAAATAAAACGCATAGAAAGCAAGAGAGCAGGGAAGGAGAGAGAGAGTGAGGCAGGGCAAGTGAGCGGAGCCCAATTATTATGACAGGAGCAGAACAGACCCACTCCCTGAGATTCCTGAGAACACTGGCTGATTGAAGAATCTATGTTATCAAGAGAAATTTAGGAGATACATAGGGAAGGAAAAAGAATTTATGTTTGTGGGGAGTGGAGGGTGAGGGGATAGAAGAGAGTACTAGTAATTAAATAAAGATATGTATGAGGGACTTAGAATCAAATTCTACAACGTTCATCTATACAATTTGTAGATTTAGGGTGTGACAATTCACAGTGTATGCTTTGAATAGTCTCAGATTTATGCCTGTTATCCTAGTTTAATTATTAATAGCACCCTCTTTTAAAAATTAATTTTATTATTTTTATTTTTGGCTGGATTGTGTCTTGGTTGCTGCGTGCGGGCTTTCTCTAGTTGCGGCAAGCGGGGGCTACTCTTCGTTGTGGTGCGTGGGCTTCTCATTGCAGTGTCTTCTCTTGTGGATCACGGGCTCTAGACTCACGGGCTTCAGTAGTTGCAGCATACGGGCTCAGTAGTTGTGGCTCGTGAGTTCTAGAGCGCAGGCTGAGGCTTAGTAGTTGTGGTGCATGAGCTTAGTTGCTCTGCGGCATGTGGGATCTTCCTGGACCAAGGCTCGAACCCATGTCCTCTGCATTAGCAGGCGGATTTTTAACCACTGTGCCACCAGGGAAGTCCCTAATAGCACCCTCTTCACTTTTAAAAGTTGTTGGTGAGGATAATAAATTACATGATCAGTGTAGTCCCAGTGCCCTTATGGTTGAGGAAAGAAAGTTGAAGTATCTTTGGGAGAAACGAGCTGGAAAGAGATGGGAAAGAAGAAAAGGCTTTCACTGAAGACCATTTAAAGGAAATTCCATAGTTCTGTTCTATAAGGACCAAGAAATAAAATAATGGAGCATGGATTCTAAAAACATGTGTGTTCTAAGAAAATATTAAACTGATACCACTCTGGAGCAAAGTAAAAGTTCAGTGATAGTAATCTAGTTTATAATTCTCAGAATCATTATTCTTTGCTAGACTGTATCTTAGCCCCTGAAACTATCTTAAAATACTCCATGGAGTTTTATTTAAATATAATTTCTCTTTTGTTTTTTGATTTTATTAATATGGAATTTTAGTTCATGGTCATGACATGGAATAAAAATCCAAAATTTCTTAATTATACTTTTTTTCTCCTAATAACATTACTTGTTTCTATGTAAGATTATGCCTTTATTACATCTACTAGTTAACCACACAGGGTAGTATCTCGTACCACAGAACCAGTAGGAAAAAAATTATCTTTTAAAGACTTTGGCTGGGTTTCCCTGCTGGCGCAGTGGTTGAGAGTCCGCCTGCCGATGTAGGGTACGCAGGTTCGTGCCCCGGTCCGGGAAGATCCCACATGCCGCGGAGCGGCTGGGCCCGTGAGCCACGGCCACTGAGCCTGCGCGTCTGGCTCCGCAACGGGAGAGGCCACAACAGTGAGAGGCCTGCGTACCACAAAAAAAAAAAAAAAAAGACTTTGGCTAAGGTCAAAACTCTAATTATATAATAATTAACACAGATAAATGTATAATTTAAAAGACATTACTAGATATGTTATTCATTACATTCTACTTTGGACTTTAGCCAGAATTTGGTCTGCTGTTGAAATGTTCATGTTAAGGTGACTAACTTGTCTTAGTTACCTGATACAGCCCCCACTTTGGAATTGAAAAATCCCACATCTAAGGAAAACTCTCAGTTCTTGACAAACTGAAACAATTGGTTACCTTAGTCCATATGGTTAAATAATTATAAAAGGATCTGTAAAGAGTGTTAACATTAAAAAAATTGTTTTTACAAAACTCCAAACTCTTACTAAGGTTTTAAAATAATTAAAATGCCTTTTTGATTTTTAGTTTGTAGCTTGTAAGCAGCATCAGAACCAGAGGTGCCAAAAATCTTTATAAAAGGCCATCCTTATGCAGTTCCAAGCCAGGTCCAGTAAGAAAGAGCCAGAACTGTCCAGGCCAGTTCTGAAGACTTGAAGGGTTCAGATAGTTCGGATAAGCTTTGGACAAGCAGCCAAGTTCTGGAAGCGTATCTGAACTTCTTCCAAATCACAAACCTTTTGAGGTTTGCCTCTTCTTTCTCCAAAGCCACTGCAATAGCTGACAGCCTCTTCACAGCTTTACATGAGCAATAATGAGTATGAGATTATCGGAGGCTCCAAGTCACGCCATTCCTTCATTGTTTGGATAATAGAGTTCAGAGGTACTGAGGATAATCTCCCTTGAGAGACAGAGACCAACTTTTACTTATCATTCGTCTGTTCACTTCCTTTTCAGCTAATTAAACCTTGGTTCTTCTCAGGAAATAAAACTTTGCAACTTCCATAATGGGTTAGCTTGGTAATATTGTATATATCTTTCCTGGTTTATCTGGAAAAACAGGAAAAGAGAGGTGCCAGCGTGAAAATCCAGAATGGAGGGTTATCTTTTAAATTAGCAGATTTTTCATTTGCACGTGGCCAGAGCTGGCTGTGACACTGGGTCGATAGGGATGCCTGCTCTGGATCTCTGGAAGGCTTTAGAGAGAGAAGGCTTTAGGGAGGAGAGAGACGTGATGAAAGACTGAGAAGAATTTTTAGAACTACACATAGACCATTTTTATGGGTGCCCTACAGGCTTTAGTATGTGGCCCTGAATAAGCCACCCAATAAGCCAAGGAGAAGGCAATGGAGTGTGTGGTATGAAGAAGAGAACAATAAGGCAACCTTGTTTTCAGTATTAGTCGAATTTAAGCCATACAAGAATTGTCTCTTTCTGTCATTTTTTAGGGGAATCTGGATCCATGCTCATATGTAGCCCCTAACTTACTGTTTCTTATCTACTCAAAGCATAATGGAGTGGACCAAAAACAGATATTGTGGGACCAGGGCCTTCCTCAAAGTCACACACAGTTCTGTTTCAAAAGTAATCTGTAAAAATTCTCTTTTTCCAATATATTTCTAAAGAAAAATGAGGAGTGGAGAAAGTAGACAAAAAGCTAGATTTAATAGATACATTTTCATACAATTAACACATTTAATCTAGCACTTGGAATTTTGCATATGGAATCCAGTAAAAATTAACAAATGTTCATACAAGATAACAAACTGCCAAGCGATGTGTTAATTAAACAGATTTGGTGGAATAAATATGCTAAAATTAGAAAGAAACTCAGCTGGAATTAGTACCTTTTTTTTATTCCTATACTTTGGACAATCCTAGGATTCTTTCATCCCCAATGGTCATATTATTTAGCAATTAGGATTTCTTGTAATTTTTGACCTATTTTGTGACTAAAACTATTTCTTATTCGTGATATTTAAGCTTAGAAACAATGGTATCTCAAAATAAAAGAAAATCATCTTATTTTGTGCAATAAATTGATTTTGGGAAAGTATTAAAGCAGTTTACTGTAAATTAAATAACATAGCTATTTGAAAGATTTTTTAGGAAATTCTGTTATAAAATAAATACCTCTTTTGTGACATTCCTAATTACTTCCTAATTTGTCTTTTTTAAAAATAAATCTACATTTTTGTGTACTGGATTTATTCAGAAGGAGCCAAATTTTAGATGACTGTAAAATTTAGATACCGTTGTCCCATAGACTTAAGAAAATAGTGTGGTGTCTTAACAACAACAACAAAAGAGCACTCATTTAAGAAATTAGGCCTAACACAGTGCTTATTAAAACCACAAGTAACAATGTGAATAAGAATGTGCAAGAATTTAGATACCTGGATGATCTCTGTTAGCACATCAACAAAAATCAATTCGTGGGACTCATGAAGGAGACCAGGACATTGGATAATAAATCTCAAGGTTAAAAGAATGATTAATGCCAGATTAAACCAATGTACTTCAATAACTATAATAATTAAGAGTCTGAGGTATTGGAATCTTAATGATGTTAACTGATCTACTTTAAGACTTGGAAATTTAAGTTTATTTTTTTCCAAATATAAATACTGATGATTAGAAATATTGAGGGGTTGTAAGTTGCATGAACTAAATGATATGTTTTGAATACTAATAGCAATTTTGACTGGGGTACTTCCATAGAAGGTGCTAGAGCTTTCTGTGAATGGCAGACGGAGCATGAGAGAAAGATCTCAATTCCAATTAAGATATTTTTATTTTTCCAATGAACAGTGGACAAAGTATTTGGTAACTGGAAGTAAAAATGGGACTGGGTGTTAGAGGCCCCCTCCAAAATATATTCCTTTTGGCTGGAGAATTCTAATACTGGTCATAGTAGTTGCTATAAGCAATAAAATGGTGACGTGCCCATTCCATTTCTTCCTCTCATCTCTACTGTTTGGATCGGCCAGCGTTCCAGGTACCTACCCTGGCCCCTCCCACTTCTCTGAGCTCAGATAGCAATCCACACGATGGAGCATGCTGGGGAAGCCACACCCCTCACTAAATATGTGTTTTCTCCACAACTGGTAGTTAAAACTCATTTCAGATAAAGTGTTGATAGCCAATAATGGGTCCTCTTTCTAATACTGTTTTCGGTAAGAATCATATGGTGAGGAAGACATTTGGGGATAGAAGAAGAAGAATGGGAAGGAAAGGGTCGGGGAGAGGACAATTTTTTTGTTCCCCTTAAGCTGCAACTCATGATATGGATAAGGCTGACTCTTTCTGTTAGAATCATTAAATGTTAGAGCTAAAGGAAACTAAGATATTTTGTGGTTCAATCTATTCATTTTAGAATTATTGAAACTGAGGCCTGGAAAGGTTAAGCAATTTTGTCTAGAGTCACAAAAATAAGTTAATGATTGAACAGGGATGAGACTGAAGCCTCCTGAAACTTACACCTGTGTGCTTACAGAACATTTGTGCTGTTTTAACTGTTTTGAGGTTATAATTTCCAGGAAAATTTCATCCTGGTTAGATTCTCCATACAATTTTTTTTTTTTTTTTGTGGTACGCGGGCCTCTCACTGTTTTGGCCTCTCCCGTTGCGGAGCACAGGCTCCGGACGCTTAGGCTCAGCGGCCGTGGCTCACGGGCCCAACCGCTCTGCGGCACGTGGGATCTTCCCGGACCGGGGCACGAACCCGTGTCCCCTGCATCGGCAGGCGGACTCTCAACCACTGCGCCACCAGGGAAGCCCTCCATACAATTTTTAACAAATCCAGATCGCTGTTATAAATCAATAGCGATACACTTTTCCTCCTCCTCCTCGCCCTTCTTCTTATTCTATAATCTTTAATATAGAAATATCCTTCCATGGGTATTGTTTCTTCTATGCAATGGTAAGACTATTAAAGCAATACTATTTGTTTAACATGTGGTTAAATTTATTATTTACAAAAGAAAATAATTATAAAAGATAAAATGATTTTTGATTATAATTATGTTTATTATATTATGTATGTATTATATATATGATTATAATTATATGCTTTATATCATTCCTTTTGAATTATATTTTCTCATATAAAAATCAGTGAATATATGTTAAAATATATTTTGTAACATAACTCAATGAACCCCCAATGCAAATAAATATATAATGGGCTAGAATGTTAAAATGTAAGCTTGTTTCTATTTCTCTCTCTCTCACCCCAGACTATTGAGAGTTTACTCAGCTGTTTTTGATGTCTTAAACTACTCTTTCTAGCCATCTGTTGAATTTTTTTTTCTTTTATGAAAATAGACTGAACCTGTACACATAGCATTTGGGTAAAATAATTATTTTGACTTCTTTTTGATTGCATGTAAAGCGAATTTAGGCTTCAGATTTAACCAGCATATCAGGAATATTCATTCTCACCCTCCACCCGACAAGATTTGAATTTCGTTTGACTGTTTCCTTTACCCTTTCTGTGCAGACAGCATTATTCACTATAAGCACCATTAAAGAACCAAGTGTCAATGAACCCAGCAGTGAACTGACAGTTACTTAAACAGCACACGATCCAAAGCTGTCTGAGGAATGCCAAATGCTTCTTGTTTCAACAAGTTCATTTCATCCAAGGGAAAAAAATTATTTCATTTAAAGATTTATATTTATGAACATGTTATGAATGTTCTGGATGTTCCCTGTAATGTTTTATGAAAGATACTGATACATTTCCAAGAATCATGAAGTAAGCCGGCTGGCCAAGGAGGCAGTTTGGCCCTTAGTGGGCAGATGCAAGGATGGAAGAAGTCCTGGAGAGGGATTATGCTTGCTTGACAGTGGGATCTGCTGCTCTTCCACCTGACAGTATTCTGTGGTGTTCTTCTTTGTTCTGACTGCTTTCTCTCAACTCCTCCCAGATGGGTAGTGGGAAGAGACCAGCTGCTTGGGAAAATAATCAGGAGGATCATTTCTAGGAGTCCTTCCCAATAGTCCAGGTTGGAGGCCAACCACCTGAAAAGGTTGTTAGCCAAGAAGCACTTCTCCTACTCTCTGGTGAACTGCTCTCTGGAGCTGGTTGAGAGGAGAAGGCCAAGAACAGCAGAAGGCTGTCCCAGGGAGAGGGAGAGCTAGACTCCAGGGAGCAGAGCTGAAGGAGGATCCAGCCTCTACAACACATTTCCTTCCTTTCTTAGGGTTTGCATAATTATCTATCACTCCAGTGGAAGTAGATATGCTGTCACTGGGACTTTTCTTGTAATTTTAATTTTTACATATCTTCTTTCATTTCCTGGCTTGATTGGCTTGCTTGGTAAATCATGTGGCTAAATAAGTAGAAAGGATAACAAGTTATTACTTATTCCTAGGAGGACCCATCAGTGTTCACCAGAGAAAATCGCTGTATCTGTACAGCTAGAGTCTGAATCCCTAAACCTGGACAACTTTCTCCAATGCCATGTGGTTGGTTAGAAGAGTAATCAAGGAAAAGATGTTTGAAAGCTAAACATAAGACCCTGCTCATCACGGAGGAAACAATTTAGTGTGTATCTTTCTGATGGTAGGTGACTATGATGTGTGTTTTCCAATACCACCAAGCAATTCTCCAATTCTCAGAAGACCTATTTGTATGTGACCTACAAATCAAACTCAGTTCTGACACATTTACCTGGAAATAACATCAGATCCTACAAGTTAAGGTCTCAGTCCCACAATGCTGCCTCCAATTCAGATGCCAATTGCAAGTCCAGGTTGTTACCAGTGCTTCTTACAGACTGGCTATAAATTGGAGGTCCCTATGACCCCCTCCACAGGATCTATTAATTTGCTAAAGCAACTCACAGAACTCAGGAGACCAATTTACTTACTAGATAACCAGTTTATTACAAGGGACATTAAAGGATACAAATGAACAGGCAGACGAAGAGATACACAGGGCAAGGTCTAGAGGGGTTCTGAACACAGGAGCTTCTGTCCCCATGGAGTCTGGAGTATGCCAGCCTGGAAGCTCCCTGAACCCTGAACCCTGTAGATCAGAGTTTTTATGGAGGCTTGATTGTGTAGGCTTGATTGATTAAATCATTGACCATTCATGATTGAACTTAGTTTCCAGCCCTCTTCCCTCTTTGGAGGTATGAGTGTGGTGGGAGGAAAGTTCCAACCCTCTAATCACATGGTTGGTTCTCTTAGCAAGCAGCCTTCCATCCTTAAGTTACTTAGGGGCTTGCCAAGAGTCACCTCATTAACATAAACTCAAGTGTGGTTGAGAGGGGCTTGTTATGAATAACAAGATACCCATTTTACCTTTTTGGCTCTGGAGCGATTTCAGGATTTCAGGAAGCGAAGACAAAAGTCTAAATGTTGTAATAAAAGATGCTCCCATTGCTGTTATCGCTCAGGAAAGTCCATGGGTTTTGAGAGCTGTGAGCCAGGAACTTTGGATGAAGAGCAAAATATATATTTATTATAAATCACAGTATCAGTGATTTAACTTAGTTTCCCTGGAAAGCAGAGCCTGGGACAAGGGCTTTTGTGTAGTAACTTATTTTGGCAAATGATCCCAAGGAACAGGACTGGGGCATTGGAAAAAGTGAAAGACGCACGAGGGAAAGACAATATTTGATCTGTTCATTAGCTGATCACCTCTGGGACTCTATCTTGCTGGGAACCCTCTGAAGAGCCTTATAGAAAGAACCTCAGAATGCCTGAAGGTCTTCATAGGGTGGGGTGTTATCCTTTGATACTGGAGTACCCACTCCTCCAAAAACTAAGTTTTCTTTACAGTCATCTCCTAAGTGATCTCATCTCTCTCCTCATCAATCTCATCCAGATTCATGGTTTTAAATACCGTCAATATGTAAATTTATATCTTCTGTTCTGACTTCTCCCCTGAACCCTTATCTCATATAATCAACTACCTACTCAGTGTGTTCACTTGGCTGTCTAATAGGGGTCTAAAAATTAACATACCTAAAATAGAGCCCTTGAATTTCTACCCTGACCAATGTCAATATTTTCTAACTTTATAAAAAGCTCCACCATTTATCACGTGCTCAGGCCAAAAACCCAGGGGTCGTTCTGATTCCTCTCTGCAATAGCCTCATAACTGATCTCCACTTCTGCTTTTATTCCCCATCTGGAGCCAAAGAAAGCTTCTAAAAATATAATTCAAATCATGTTATTTCCCTGCTATAAACTGTCCGATGGCTTCCCAGCATATTCAGATAAAATCTGTTAGCCTACAGGGTTGTGTACGATCTGGTCCCTGGTTAACTCCCTAATGCGGTCTTTTGCATACTACCCTTTACTACTCTTCAACTATGCTTGCCTCCTTGCTATTCCTTGAGCATGCCATGCTTGTTCTTGCCCCAGGGACTTTGTATTCACTGTTCTCTCTGTCTGGATTGCTGTTCCCCGAGTTTTCATCCAGCTTGCTTCCTTATTGCATTCAGATCTCTGCTCAAACATTATTTTCTCAGCGAGGTCTTTCCTGAACACTTTTAGTAGAATCCTATACACCGTCACTTTTAGTTATGGTTTACCCCTTTCTACATGCCTTTGTTGTCTCTTAGTGCTTATTACTTCCTGATATAGATATTTGTTTGCTGTCTCCATCCCTGAAAAGCAAGCTGCATAAGCTTATAAAAGCAGGGCATTGTCTTAGTCACAACTGCCATGGCCAGTGCTGACAGCAACATTTAGGACAGAAAATAGTCATTGAATGAAGGAACAAGTCAAGAGAGACCTTAGCTGAAAATATTGCTGCCAAGTTATCACCTATGGCCACTTATTTGAGCCAGTAAAAATACTCAAAAGCTTCCTAATATAAAACTCATCCATTTGACAGAAGTATACAAATTCCTATAATGTAGAAAAAGGAAAAGGTAAAGTAGTATAGAATTTAAAGTATTAAGAGCATTCTTATTCTTTCATATATTATGTGTGGTTAAAAACAACCACACACATTTTTGGAGAGTCTATGAAAAATGGAGATTAATTAAACTTCTGTTCTGTAAAGGTACTCAAGGACTAATGTAATGTTTTCTCAAAGTAGAGTCCCTTACCAGGAGCTCCTCTTCCAGCCCCTTCCTTTCACCTAGGCTTTGTGACAGATGCTCTCAGATTCTTGTGTCCACTCACTATCTTTTGTTCATCACTCTCTTCTTGATGCCTGAGAGCACTTGACTGATTTTTTCCAGCACTGGAATAATGAGATCTAAGATCCAAAAGAATTGGTGGGGAAAGAGAAATGAAGGGTTTTGGACTGCTTTAATTTTAGACCACCCAGACAAATTTAGCCTGATCTAAAAGGAGCTTCCATTGCTTACAGCTTGAGTTTTGAAAGTTCTCACCAAAATCTTGGGTCAAAAACCCTTGTTTGGCCTTATCCTCCATAGTCATATTTCCCTTAGGGACCTAGTAGGGAAGGGCAACTAGAACGGCATGCTCATGATTCTTTATTTCTTTTCAATAAGCACCTATCACCACCTCATTTTGACACAGATTACATCTTCTTGCAGCCAGCCCCCACTTCACTTTGACATAAAAAGGTGAAAACACTGGGAGAAAGCAATATTTCTATTAACAAAAATGATGCATTTCATTTCTTCCACTCTTTATTTGCTCATTTTTGTATTGAACAAGTATTTGTTGAGTTCTTACTACTTATGAGACTGAATATAGAGGATTGTACAGGACCAACATAGTTCCTGATTTGTGGAGCTTGCATTATCGAAGAAGAGGTAGATATTATTCAGATAATTTTTAATTAATGTGCTTACACTGTCCAAAGAAAAGAGCTGATACATCAGAGGACCCTGACTTAGGAGTAGGAGATTATGAAGAATAGGAGGGTGCTGTGAAGGGCAAAGAAAAACAATCCTTGGGAGCAATATGAACAATAGCCTTGAGGTAAAAAGGAGCTTAGCGTCCAAGGAGAAAAAAGACATAAGAAGCTGGTGAGAAGAGAGCAGGGGCGGAAAGGCCCACAATGAGGCTGGTCAAATTTGATGAGGCTGATCATAAAGGCTTTTAGATTGTGTTAAGGAGTTGTGATTTATCTGAAAAACCACTGGAAGTCATTGCAGTAAATCTTAATTTTTTTTTTTTTGGAAAGGTATATTACTGGAGGTAGAAATAAAATGGGAGAAGCTGGAATGTGTCCCTAAATGTCTGATACAGGTGACAGTGGTCATAGTAGGAAAACAAATAACAGTCTAAAAAATTAGAAATGCAAGTAGATTATAATATATTTACTCTAAAATTTATTTTACCAGAAAATGTAAGGGACTGTCTTTTATCATTTACTGTTTTGAAAGGGAAGCTGGTTTATAGTCACAGGGCCCTCTGAAACTGAAGCGAGAAGTGGAGTTGAGGGATTAATTACTCTTTGGAAGGAGACAGAAGCTAATTGTGTAAAATGCAAACTTGATTGGCTTCATAACCAAGGCACATTTCAACAGCATATTGACAAATAACAGATAATAAAAACCTTTTTTTAACAACTTTCTTTTCTACCATACATAATACAATTTCTACCTTGAGTAATTTCATGACAAGATCATCGAAAACTTTACATGAGAGGCTAAATATATACATTAATTATATAATAAATACATGCACTATACCTTTTAATCTTGATTTTACCATCAATATCCAGAAAGATTTTCCTACACTTTTCTCTTTTTAGATAACTTTTTTAGATTAAGCAACCTTCAGTTACTTTGAGGCAGTATTGAAATTCTTTTTGCAAGTTTCCATCATAATTTGTGTATTCATTAGAAATCTAAGCTGAAATCTTATCCCCAACTTTCTCCCATTTTCTACGACCAAAACCATTTCTCGTTGCTGCTGTTTCTGAATGTGGGCCACCTTTACGATGAGTACCAATAATGAGTAAATAAGCTGTCTGTGCTAACATGATTTCTTTCTGTTTTGCAATATGCCTAAGTTAGGAAAGTGTACATTTTTAGAGCAGAAAGAAACTTACGTAAATGCTTTAAAAAGGAAATTTCTCAAAAATACTAGGCAATTTAGTGATTTCAATGTTCACTTCTGAATATAGAGCTATGAAACTGAAGGGACAAGTCCTCTAGCAGTTTTGGTTCCATAGATAGTTTCATGGTCCCGAGTATCATGAGAGCTTGGGATAATTCCCCAAGCAAAGACATTGAGGTAACTTGCCCAGAAAGTAGGAATGACAAAACCAGGGCAGACGCTGAGTGAATGGAAAGTCAATAGAGAAAAGCAGGGCTTATAGAAACCTAAAGATGGAGAGATAAGTAGATGGCAAAAGTCAAAAAGCTGGTGGTAAAATATGGGGCATGAAATTATCATTAAGGAAGTGGTCAGAATCACAGAAACAAAATACCAGACACAAGAGGACCTTGGAAAGAAATAAATGCCTATTCTAGTGGGCAAGACAGAGCAGTGTCATGACCCCTTGTAAACTTCTCTCACAGTGTCCTCTGAGGATCACGTAGTCCTTTCCTGCTTCTGTTCCAGACAGTCACAATAGAAAACAGAAGTTTAGAGCAATTTCTCAGGTCATTAGCTACACCCAAGACCAACCTAGACTTCTCTGAGTGTAGGAATGACCTAAATATGTTATGATCTTCACATCATAGGTCACCATGAGTATAAAAGAAAGCTAAACTATTCCCATCCAAAACAACGTTATCAATTTCCATTGGACCAAAAACAGCTCCAGATACATTCGCTTTTCTGAAGTAACAAAGGGAGGAAAATTTGATTTTAAAATCTTTATTTTGCTTTACTCTACTTTGGTCTTAGCAAAGAAATAGGAAATTTACCCTGATTTAGAGGCTACCCCTCTCCCCCAAACTATTGTTATTTTGCCGCAATTAAAATACTGATCAGTGTCTACTATAAATATTATCTTATTCAGCATAGTAATCTCTTTGGTTTTGGTAAAGGTTTTACCTCCGTGTGATCTCCAGGATGCCATGTGTCTAGCTTATTCCATTTGGTCACATTTGTAAACGATATGATTCAGTAAAAACAGTGCTACTGTGCTTTTCCTAGGATGAACTTTATAAGGACTTTCCCCTTCCTCTTAGAGAGAGTCTGGGACTTTTTCCTCTCTGCCGGTTGGTTCTTTCGTTCTTCGCAAATAATGAGACACTAATAACTTGATATTCTACTTCTTCCTTAGAGAGGGAAGTTGTAAGGTATTTACATTCTGCCTGCTGTGGGTATGATGCAGGACAAGCATCGAGTGAGATTTCAGGGCCCTGTTGGGCCTTCTGGTGATTTCCAGCAGTTGGGATGTTGCTCTGTATTTGAAGTGGGGACCCAGAATTTGATGAATGATAATACACTAATTTGGGGACTCTCTTCTCAGTCAAACTGTGAATGGCCTCAGATTTTATTCCAAGCATTTTTTCTGTATCTCATTCTAGGAAGTTTTAGATTAGTTGAAAATATGTGTAAACAACTTTGAAGATTTTTTTTTTCTGTAATTAGTGTTTTTTTTTTTTTTTTGCACTCTTCTGTTCCGCTAGTTGAAGATACCAAGTCCTTTGAGATCTGTGAGTTGTTAGGAGATAATCTTGTCCATAACTTTTTCCATATCATTTACAAAAAAGTTTCAAACCAAAAAGGAACTACAATAACACTATAAATACAATATTTCTTGCAACTTGACTTAATGGAAAAACTATAATACACCCTTCATTTGTGAAATGTTTAAACTTCTTGATGTCTTTCTAGTTTGACTTCTATTAAGAAGCTCTTTAAAGAAGACAATAAATTGGCCTTTTTAGAATTATTTTTAAGGAGAGTCTCTTGTTTACTGGTGCTTCATCCATCAACACATACCTATACTGTTGTTTGTATGTGTCAGGAGAATATCTCATTTTTTCTGACCCTTCAGAAATTTATGGTTAGAGAAATGGATAAGATTCTGGTACTTTTATGTGTATATGTGTTAAGCAAGAAACAGTGAATTTAAGAAGCATCTTCCCAGTTAGGATTTAACTAAAGCCATTCCAGCTTTGTTCTGCTGCTTCCTGGCATGTTGATTGCCCCAATTAATTTCTGAAAGTGTGAGGTCCTAACACCAGGACTTAAACCAGACATTCTCAAACTGGATCTTACAGTCAGAGCCTTTTATTTTATTTTTTTTTAGAGGGAGAAAAGAAGGGGCCTGGGAATGAAATTCACGTTGCTCCGGGGATGGTTTTTTCCTTGAAACAATTTCACATAAGCCTACTTTATTAAAACACACACACACACACACACACTCTCTCTCTCTCTCTCTGTCTCTCTCTGTCTCTCTCTCTCTCTCTCTCACCCCTGGTTTAATTGCCACTAAAATAATCTAGCGACTCAGGAGTGGGTGGTATTAAGAGTCACCAGAGCCCCAGGGAATTGCAGCCTAGAATTAGCATGGCACATTACCAAATGCGACAGCGTTTCCCTACTGGCTCCCTGATCATGCCTTCCTTTCCCTTCCCTCACTGTCCCCTGACACTATATCACCATTTTCCCCCAGAATTTCCTTTGACAGTTCATTAAGGCACCAAGTTTCCAAGTTCCTTGAGAAAATGATTTTTTATAGTCTCTATTTCCCATAATGGATCTGACCAAAGCTTGCCTTAATTGTTGCTTGAACTTTTTGTGGGACCACACAGAACATTTCCCCTGAGACCTTACTCCTAGTTTGTCCTCTCCACGTTCTCCAAGCTAATTTACTCGTCTGATTGACCCTGTCTCTCCCTACTTTTGCCTCTGTCTCTTTCCTGAACTCTTTCCTCTGCTAGAGTGACTCTCTCTTCCCAATTTGTCACATGCTGTACTGACATTGTACAGGAGACTGGGGCTATGCAAAGCATTAGAATCAAGATTCTGAGATAGAAATCAAATACGGGCACCATTTGGACCACTGCAGAGATACCAAAAACTTGATATATTGCCAAGACAAAGAGGGGCCTAGAAACGCATTGGAGAGTCCAGAACCAGATAATATACAAGTATCTGAGATCTAGATAAAGGTAAGACAAATCAGTAGCCACAAGATGTCAGTACCAAAGGGGAGCAGAGACTCAAATAACTGCTACTCAGACAGGAAATCTTGCAGAGTATGGGCCAATCTCAGGCTGTGGTCTTACAAGTGTCTGCCAGTGTGAATAGATGAGCCGTGTTAGAGTGCAGGCAAATCTGTTAACAGGGCTTAAACGGAAATGTGGTTCAGTATCCTCGCTCCATACTCTCCCACTTACAGCTTCCCCCAACCCATCAAAATGGATAAAACCCATGATTTCGTTTTCACTCAACACCCTACCAATCATAGTTGCTTTCTTATCCATAAATGATGGAAATGTGTTATACACTTACATTTATATCACCATTTTCAATATTTCTCTGTTTCCTGTAGACTTTCCTCTAGTGGGAGAATTATTGTTCAGGCTAACCCTTCCTAAACTATTTGTAAAGCACCTAGTCCAGAGACAGCAAACTAGGTAAGATACACAGGACTACCTTCCCGGATCCCACCTCCGGCAACTAGTATTTTAATCAGGACACAGTTTCCTGCTAAGCTCTTGCTTTACCCCAGAATTCTCAGCAGAGCTCTCCAGGAAGCCACCACCAATGTAACTGAACAGGCATCTGACTTGACATATTTACTACCCTGGCCTATCCCTTGGTGCAGCTGGGGAAATTAAATGTTCTTCATGGTAATATTGGCATAAGAGTTTGGGGGCAAATTACTTTCTTACCAGAAGTATAGCCAGATCAATTGCATGAATCAAAAACAACATGAATATAGATATTTGTAACTAGGCTTTAAAAAATGGGCATCATTGCTTCTCTGTGACAGGCACAAACAAGTAGGGTGTGAATCTTTCCAATGAATTGAACCCTGAGCAAGAAGTTTCCCACCCTTTCTCTCCCTCTCTAAGGGGGAAAGTACTTAATCCTCTTTGCAAATACAGCCTCAGCTTTCAACTTAATAGGGCTGCCTATTTGTTGAATTATATACAGAAAATTTTTTGGACATAGACCACTGTCCCCTAGGGACAGGACAAGACGATTTTGTATAGAACTATAGGTCAGATTGAAACCTGTATCTCTCTGGCAAAAAGCCAATGCTTTATTCACCATGTCCCTTAACCCTTTCCCCCATGCTGTATAGTTCCAAGTGTGCAGATTGACATTTCAGTCTCAGTAAAAGTGGACATAAAAATCCAACCCAGACATAAGACAGACAAAAGAAAATCAATTTTCCCTTTCAAAAATATAGACTAGGTCAAAGAAGAGCATAGACAGTTACAATTTAGGATGCTGACTTATAGTGGACTTAAATACTGTTTGCCATCAGGACATGGATGCCTGGGTGCAAAAACTTTGGGGAGGGGCTGTGTTATGTGTGCATACATGCATATGCAGGCACCAATTTTTTGTGTTTGCTAGGGGTGGCTTCAAGAGGTTAGTGTAGGGACAGAAGTAAGGAGGTGAATTTAGTTACAGGATTTTGCAAGGATGCCTCTCGTTTTGCCACCATATCTTCCTGTAGGTGGCAGCACTAACAAGGCTGGGGTTAGAGAATAAAGGTTGAGCTTCAGATTCTGAAGAGGAATTTTTAGTAACATGAATACAGAGAAAAATTATGACCTATGTTTTGCCTTTTTAACTAACTATAGATGCTCCAAGTCTTACAAGTAACTAATCTGATCTGGTATGCAAATGAAAACACACACACAGGCAGAGCCATCTCATTTAAAGAAAACAGACTGAAGTTGGGTAACTTGGCATCATCAATTGCATTAGAAAGACATGGAATGTTTCATGTTCTTTGCGTGTCGGAAAATGAACATGGTCTTTCCTGTTTGAAGTATCACTTCTCATCGATAAGCTCAAAGGAGATTTTTAATCCAGACCCTTACTTCAGTGAATACTCAAAAATTAGTCTTAGTGAATTTGGCAGTTGGAGTTAGAACCTCACACCACATTTTTGAGGAGAAAGTTCATAATTTCATACCTTAATATCATTATTCAGTAATTAGGAGATTATTGAAATGGTAATGCAAGTAACAAAATATAACAAAAGTCTAACCAATCAAGCAATATCAAATAAATCCCCCGATTTTAAAATAAACTTTAAAATAGATTTCACCTGTTGGCATCAAAAAAATTGCAAAAAGAGAGCATGTTGAAAAGTTGGTTTTGGGGGAATTGCCTGGGGTCCAGTGGTTAGGGCTATGCTCTTCCACTGCCGCGGGGCCCGGGTTCGTTCCCTGGTCGGGGAACTAAGATCCCGCAAGCCTCGGGGAGGCGGCGCAGCCAAAAACACAACACGACAAAACAAAAACCAAAGAAACTTGGATTTTTAAAATTTAATTATTAATAATCACAAAATGTTAAATCTATGATCATAGCCATGAAATTAATTCAATATTTTACAATATGTTACTTACATAATCCCTAATTTTTAAAATCTGTTTCTGGGTTTGTTTTGTTGCGCCACATAAAACATAAGCTCTGAATAACCATATTTTTTCATCTTCAGCAGCATCATTTTTACTGTTAGTCTGAGAGCAGTTTCTATATAAAATTCACTTCATACTAATCCTCCCAACAATTGGACGGGGTTGTACTGTTTTCTCCATCTTTTGTGCTATGAAGCTGAGGATAAGAAAAATTAAGCAACTTGCCCAGCCTCATATAACAGCTAAAGGCCAGTGCTAAGAGTGTGAATTTTGGTGTCTACACACAAAACCCTTTCTATTTATTCTCATTGCCCTGCCTATTGGCATATCACACTGCCAAGCTCAGTGGACGACATGTACTAGATGCTCTACCAGACTGATGGAGTCCATTATTTTAGGGTTAGTGTTACTCTAAATGATGCTGGTTAGTTCAACAGTTACCCATTACCTATGCTCAAATTAATAAAGCATTTTTTTTTATTCACAGGGAGGGTAGGGGGAAAATAGCTATTCTCTTGTCAAATTACCAAGGTGGTAGTTTCATCCTTTATTGAAAAGAGGACTTGTAGAAGGAAGATATAAAATCTGTTGCCACCATCAGCATTCAAAAAGTAAATAAATCTCCTCTGGGAAATTTATGCTTATGTATTAATTATTAAAGTGATATTGGTTTGTTTGCTCTTTTGAGTGATTTTTTCACCTTGTTAAGTGGGAGTTCTATTTTGCTTTTTTCCAGAACTTTTTAGAGGAATTTGCTTTTCATATTAGCTGACTCTTCACCCTCTATCCTCCACCAAATAAAGGAATTCCTTGGATTTCCACATGGCACCATTTCTAGAGCAATGACAACAAAGCCAGACTATATACTACCCATACGAGCTGTGTTGATATCTACTCAATCTATAAGAATTTCAGTCTGAATACTCTCAAAGAAAAGCATTTTTGTGGTATTTCTCCTGGAAATCCCTCAAGAACAAGCAATGTGGTAGTATTTCCCATTGAAATACCACATTTTTCTTCCAGTGGTGGCAGAAGGAAACAATGAGAAAATTTACTTTCCGAAAAGGCATCTCTTGACCCACACAGTGTTTCTGAGGGAAAGCAGTGGAGCCTGCAGGTGGTTACATTTAATAAGGGAACTTTGCATTCACAAATGCCTTTGACCTATGAATCATAAAGTGCCTTACAAACATTAATTAATTAATCTCCTCAACACCTGTATGGGGTGGGTGAATCATATAACCAAGATCTAGCATTCATTGCAATTTTGTGAGTGTGAGAATATCTATAGAGCTGTCCACTGCTCAACTAGTTTGGTGCCACAGAAGGAAGTTTACCCTTGCTGTTCAGCTGGAAGGGAAGCTAACCAACTGTGTGGCAATGCAGTGTTAGGCACTTGAACTATGTTAACTTACTTGCACATCATAACAACCTGGAAAGCAATTTATTGTTATCGTCACTTTCCTCAAATGGCCTCAAATCGGCCCCAATTCAAATGTCTCATAGAGGAAGAACAGTATGTCTGGATCTGAAAATTGTGTTTCCATGACATCACACTGCCTCATTGAGGATATAAGTGATGTGTTGTCCTATATGGAAACCTGAGAGCTTCTCTGTCACATCTTTGACATCCTTCTGCTACCCATCCTCATCACAACTTCCTGCTACATGGCCAGATTGGAATGTCTCTCTCTTCTGTTCTGTTAGGCAAAAAGATTTAAATTACTGGAGACAAGACTAAGAAGGCGAGTTTATTGTTTTGCACACATTTTTATGAAACGTTTACTTATCCTATTTTCTCAGGTTGAAATTCAATTTCACTCACTACAATTGTGTTCATAGACCACAAATAACCTTAAAGCAAAGAGCAGTATCTTAATTGATTTCAACCTCCAAAGTTCAGCTCCATGTTTGGCACATACTGGGTGGTCAGAAGAGATTTGATAAGCTAGTAAAATCAGAGGTCCTTTTTACAATTTGATGCCCTAACTTCATTCATTTCCTAAGTCTACATAATGACATTTCCAAGACTATTAAAGCTAGGCAAATTTTAGAATATTTACAATACTTGTAAAGCCATTTTTCAACTAAGACTTTCATAATATTGATAATTACAACCAATACTTTCCTACCATTTATATTATAGAGGAGTAATACATTATGCCACTATTTCATAAAACCAGCATAGAGCTTAAAGAAAAAAACAGAACAGGTGAGCATTGAATAATGGAATTAAAGTGTTACCAATGTCTCAATCCATTAGTTTACCCTACATCTTTGTTTATAATTATGAAATATTTCCATAGTTGATACCAATGAAATAAAACAATGGTGCTGGGAGCATTATATTGGTTTTTCTAAAGATAGTATAAATTTTAGATGTACAACTTCTTTTAGAAAGTATAAACTACATAAGGAGGCTATATTTCAAACCTAACAGTCAGAATTTCTTTTTAAAGCATGAATATGACAGTGTTAACCCCCCTCTTCAAAACCCTCTTTTGATTTTTCACCACATTTAGAATAAAACGGAACACCTTAAGATGTTCACATTTAGAATAAAACCGAACACCACATCAGTGGCCCGTCCCTTCTTTTCCTCAGGGTTATCTCCTATTCCACTCACTCAGCCTGTTCTTTGTCTAGACACTTTGACCTTGCCTTGAACAGACCTCAGGACCTTTGCATGTTCTCCTGTCTTTCACTGGAATTCCTCTTCTCTCACTCCCTGATTTCCCCATGGCTCCCTTTCTCATTTTGTTCATCTCTCTGCTCAAGTGTTGAAATATTCCCTCTTCCATCATCTTGGTCCACTTCTCCTTCCACTCCTTTGCACACATGCTCTATCTCTACCCTCCTGGGATGCTTTCCTTTTTCACTTTACTTATTATCTGTAATTATATTGAATATTTATTAATTTATGTCTGTAATTTTCTACTATAATGTAAGGTCTGTGAGGGTAGAGATTTTGTCTATCTTGTTCATCTTTGTATCCCAGTGCCTAGAGTCTGTGACAAGCTCTCATGAATAAAAGAATCAATGAGCTGTTATATCATTTAAAACATGAGGAAGTTATTAAGGGCATGATATTTCATGCTACTCTAATTGCATGATGATACTTGACTTATTTTTCGAGGCATTGGAATCCCCATGTAACAAAAGTGTGTGTTTGAAAACGCAGCCCAGTACATTGCTCCTTATGAATATTCTTCATCATAACCAAATTTTTACGTTTGCTTGTTTTCTTCATGGATGTGATATCCTCAATGATATCCTGAGCAGAAGCAAAAGGCTATGGCATTTATTCAATTTATAGAATTTGTATTACTTGATATTTTGGGGGTTAGGAACTCAGACAAGTCACTAACTGAAAGGCTGCATCATAGTAATTCAGTGATGTAAATTCACTCAAATGACTTGATTTTTAGCCTCTTTTATTCCTAGAACTAGTCAACTGATAATACGTATCTGTTTTCCAGAGAGCTGCCTCAGAACAAATAGTGAAAAATTGTTTATACAAGCTTATATTATTAGGTGGGTTGAAACAGAAACACAAATTCTAGCCCTGTTTTCCGCCACACTTTCTTCTCTACATTTAATTGAGGAAATGAAAATGCTTCCAGGGTCAATCTCAAGGGTCCTCATAGAAAGAAAAAGTGTAGCTAAACTGGTCTCCAGAGAAGGACTAGCAACAACATTAGTTTTACCACACTGCCTGTCAGCCCTTTTATGAAGAAAAACTTTCCTCTAAATGGAATTTTACCCCCAAAATATAAGGAAAGGGTTATAAAACATTGAATAAGATTGAGTATCCTATATAAGATTGAAAAATAAATTTCTTAGCTGTTTTTGATTTTTTTTAATGAAAATATGTCATGGGAATGGAGGTTTCTAACAAAGATTTTTGGTACCTCTATTTTGGATGTCATAGAGCAATGTAGTTTTGGAGTTTTAATAGACCTTGACGGGACCCATCTCTTCATTGCACATGAGAGGTTCAGTGACTTGCCACTTGTTTGGAAGCAAAGTCAATCCTGAGATTCTCAGTCAGTGGTCAGTTCTTTTCATTCCACAGCAAACAACCCTCCTAAACAAAATGGAAGCCCTACAAGAATTCATCTGCTGAAAATGATGTTTCTTTCCAATGCTAAATTTCTGAAAATACTTCAGTTGCCTGCAATGTTACAGGCATGGGGCATTTTGGGGGTACTTGAGCTCATAATTAGTTAGTGGTTGGATTTGAAAATATATTTATTGACACTATAAACATCAACCCTAACTACACCATTTTCATGATTAAAGTTATGACACATTCAACTCAGTATTTAGTGAATAATAGGGGGACAGTTTTTCTTCAATGTGACAGAATTTCTTTAATTTTTAGGGGTTAACACCTTGTTCAGTGTGTATTCTCCCCAGGATAGTCTCATTTATGCACTTTTATCCACTTGACAAAATTAGCCTAAGACAAAGTTTCTCATTTATCTTGCTCTCTTATATATCATGAAAACAACTGAGATTTAAAATAATTACCTAAATTTCTGCATTCTTCTTTTCCAAATTTTTTTTTTTTTCTTTTTTTTTTTTTTGCGGTACGTGGGCCTCTCACCGCTGCGGCCTCTCCCGCTGCGGAGCACAGGCTCCGGACGCGCAGGCCCAGAGGCCACGGCTCATGGGCCCAGCCACTCCGCGGCATGTGGGATCTTCCCGGACCGGGGCACGAACCCGCGCCCCCTGCATCGGCAGGCGGACCCCCAAACACCGCGCCACCAGGGAAGACCCTTCTTTTCCAAATTTTGACTGGCAGTCTGGAGCATACTGTATGGGAAGAAAGGGTTTTAAAGGAACAGAATCAATCTGCAGATTTGCCTAGGGGAACTGTTGCCATTACTCCATAATCAAACTCTATGCTAAGACTATTCAAGACACTTTTAGGGCTTTAAAAGAAGAAGCAGTCCCTAGCCTCATGGTCTTCATTATTGAAATGTATTGCTTTATAGAGGACAATATGAATGAGTTGGTAAATGTTTAGGTTAGAATACGTTGGGGGAAGGGACAGAGAAACACCCTTCCTTTAGTAACCCAGTAAGTACATCCACAAAGTTTACACATATTTCATGAATTGAAAGATATGTAAATACATGGGTTTACTGCAGGGGTCTTTATCCTTATTTTTGCTGTGGACCCCACGGGCACTGTAATAAATACCATAATTTCAAAGTAACAATGACTGACCACAAGTGGTATTTCAACATATCTGCAACAACCATAATATGCTATAAAGATAGCTATGATACACCACATTAACAATTCAAGAGGATAGGAAAAAAAAAAAATGAAAGTTTTCTTCCCATCATAGATATCCTGAGTTCCATGTCCAGACCAATGGGTCTATGAGCTCAATATTAAAAACCTCAAGTTAGAGAGCAAATTAAAACATCTTTTTACTACAAAAATAAATTTAAACTTCCTTTTCAAGGTGATGCCTATTTATTCCACCTTAGGAAAATGTCTAACTTCTATAAAATGTAATAAGGTTTAATTAATTCATAAATGAACAGTTTTAAGGAAGGAAAGGGAACCAGCGTTTGGATATGCCCGTGCTTGTCTTATCTTCTTCATACTCTTCGAGTTTTCTTTTGTTAATATTCATACTTTGTTTCTTAGAGCAGTTTTAGGTTCACAACAAAATTGAGAAGCTACAGAAATTTCTCCTATATTCTCTGCCTCCACAGATGCCTAGCCTCCCCCACTATCAGCATGCCCCACCAGCTTTAGACCTTTCTGCAAAACATGAAGACCAGATGCCTGCTTCGAGGAGAATATCCATCCCCCTGATAAAAATGACCAGAGAGCTCCTGGATCAGGATTTAACTTGTTCACTAATTTCCTCAGAGTTCAGTAGTTTCATGTTTATGTACTTAGGCTTCCTTTGGACCAGCTTCTCTTTGCTTTGGCTTTGTACTACCCAGGCAACTGTCCAGATGATTTTAGCCAAAATCCACTTTGGACATTTTCTGAGGTTTACACATCCATGTGAGTCTTGTACTTTCTTCATTCACATTTTACATTCAGTTAAAATTTATACTAAATTTTGTTTACAGACATGTTTTACCAGAAGAACGTTGATGATTGATATATGTACCCCGCAAATTATTTTTTCCTTTTTTTTGTTTCTGAGGCTGAAATTCTTATGTGTTCCTTGTTTCATTAAAATTTGAAATACATTGAAGTACAGTTGTAAATAAACTGTGTAACTTCGTACTAAAAGATAATGCATTTTGAAAAATGTTCACTTTACCTCAAAATTAACCAAATTAATAATAATCATAAAGCTATCCTAAGTTGAATAGGACAAAAGGGAGAAGAAATGGTCCTGATATCTAATCATGATATTTTTATGTATCAGGCACTATATTATCTCATTCATTCTTTGTAATAACTTTAAGAGGAAGGTATTATTATTGGAAACCAAAATCAAATAAGTTCCCCCAGGTCACACTAATTAACAGACAAGGAATTCATGCCCAGGTATTTCTGTCTTTCTATGAACAACACAGCTCTGGTTGTATAGCTAGGGAAAAAAACACAGATATTATGGATACAATATCCAAGACATCTCATAACAGATTGACCTCAAGCCAATCAATATAAAGACACTGAAGTTCGCAGTTAGCTTTTCTTCCCCCTCAGATTTTCCTGAGGAGTTAGTTTTTTTTTCACTTTCTTTATCTTATACAAAAGAGATAACTTTTTAAGGCATAAAACTGACAGGTAAATGAGAAAGTTTCTGTGATAGTTGAATCTATTGTTAAGCTATTTTGAAAACCACATTTAAACGTTATTTGTTTTTCAAGTTTCATTTTTTTTAGTTAAAAAAGTCATTTTGTTGATAGATTCAACTCCTGAACCTGTTGTCCTAAGTATCTTCTGTTTTTGTTTGTTTGGGTTATTTTGTTATTGCTATCAGACGATGCTACCAGTGCTTCTTTTTTGGAGGCGGAGGGTGTGGGATTGGTGTGCTCACCAGAACAGAAAACAATCTTGTGTCTTTGTGTAAAGGTAAGAATTTTGGAATCCTTTGTCACGCTATTCCAGCTTCTCTCACTCTTTCTCTTTCCCTCTCTCTCAGCTCTAGGGCTGCTGTGGACTTTGGGGTCACTAAAAGAGCAGCTAACCATTTGACACAGTGTTTGGATTCTCAACCCCACACAACAGACCCTCATTACCAAACTGTTAATCACTGCCAAAGGAGCAAGTCCCCTGGCAGCTCTCAAACTCCCATCCCCCAAAGTAGATCTTTTCACACTTGGTTTCAAATTGCATTGTGATTACAACAACGCTGGGACTGGGTATTTTAATTGTACATTAGCAATGGGGGGGGGGTGTTCAGCTTGGATTTAAATGTTTCTTGAGTCATTTAGTACAGGTTTACACACCAGTAAAAAGTACAGAGTTTGAAATTTGTTCTCAAAACCACATATACATTATATACAACACACCTGAAGCCAAATTCTCTTGGAGTCAAAACTTCCTTGCTAAGAAATCGAACCTTTCAGTGTGAGGTTTTATATGTTCTTGTCATTAGAAATTGCCCCATCTTTTATTTAGCTGTTAGGGTAATGACACAACTACTTACTGAAAAGGGAAAACTTTGTCCCATCAACAGTCATTTTGTTGATTTGGTGCCAGACTATTTTTGGCTGATGTTTTTCACCCACCCAGTGGACTCACTGAAATTATCTGATGTATTGATAGTATACATACAGAGCAGAGAGGTGAGAAAGCAGAATTTGACTTATATAACAACCCGAATGTTAATTTCTTTGTTTCCAGCATATCTTTATTTTTTAAAAAGTCATATTTTCATTTCTTAAAACCTAAAACTTTATTAAAAAATAGTCTCTCAAGTGACAGTGTGAGACTGAAGACAGTAATGTAAAATGGCCACTTTGTCTTGTATTCATTTGTTAGATTAGCAAAATGGAGAACTCCTGCTATACTGGTGTTTGATTCCTTAATTTTTACTCCATTATATCAAAGCCATTCCAAGTGACATGCAATTGATTACCTTAAGCCAGTTCTTGGCCACCTTAACATCATATTCTTATTTGTGAAATAGTAATAATATATGAATAAAAATAAAAGTACTGTCTGGTGATGATCAGTGTTTGTGCTTCTGTTAATATTTCAATCATCTCCCCAATGGTTGAATCATAGTACTAATTAAGATTCTGTTTGTTGTTTAAGTGACAGACTCCCAAGCCAAATTGGCTTAAATTGAAAGGAAATGTATTGCTTCACGTAACTAGGAAATCACAGTAGAACTTATTGCCTGCAGGCACAATTGGAACTAGAAGCTCAATTGTGGGCACTAGGTTTATCTCACTTTCTCCATCTCCCTGCTTTCTTGCTTTGCCTGGCTTCACTCTGTGGGCTGGCTTTCTCCATATGGTGAGCAAAATGGACCCTGGCAGAACCAGACCTTTATCTTTCTGGGAAGAGTGGTTCTTTCTTCCAATGTCTATGTATCAGTCCCTGAAATATACTTTACCTTTCTCTGATTGAGATACATGCCATCATTGGAACTATGATTGTGTCCAAAATAATTCGGAACAATAATTGGTCCGGCTTCAGTGATAAGCTCATTCCTATGGCTGTTGGCAGGTTTTAATGATTACAGTCCTACCAGGATTCTATCATCTGAAAGAGGGACAGTTTCTCCAAAGAAGTGACACAGAAGCATAGCTGACATATTCTCCACCCCCTCACCACCAGTTGCCAACAACAGGCGCACTAGCAGCCGAGTTAATATTCACTAAGTGTAAAGTCAGGAATTCAGAAGGCACTCTCTCCCTGTCAATCTAAACACGTCAACACAAAGTGAACCAAGCCAGTTTCCTCACTATCCTCATTCAATTCTGTAGTCTGCATCCCATTTTCATACCCCACTTTCCTAGGATTGCTTTAGCTCTCTTTGTATCCGTTATTCAAATTACATGTATTTTGTAGGAAACAATTCAAGTCTTCATCTAAGTAAATCCTGACATAAATAATAACAAACATGCTTATATTTTCCTTCTTTTATTTCTTATAGTGTTGTATCAATCATTTGTTTTATATGTCTTTTATTCTCAGCAATATCATAACTTACTTCCTAAGTGTAAATTTTACTTCCCTTGACATAATAATATGGTGGCCCACAGGCACTGGGGAATGTGTCTTTTTAAATGTATCACATTTAGCAAGGGAGAAAAAGAAAAAGGGAGAGAGGGACAGAGAGAGAAGAGAGAAAAAACAAGAGAGAATCTGGCTTCATTTCAAAGATCTGAGCAGGCCTCTTTCCCAGTAACATTAGCCCAAAGTCCGGCTTGCCTATCCAAGACACAGTCTCTGGCCAGAGGACAGGAGTATTTGGTAACCATCAATTGCTAGACCAATCACCTGAGGCAAAATTAAATTAATAAAAAGACCACTATCATATCTAATCCTGAACTGAACAGACACAAAGGGGTCAAATGTAAATACAAGTAGAATGGACTATAATGTAACTAAAGCATGTAATAAGCTAGTTAATTCAAATTGAGTAATAATTAATGTATGACCCCTGTTCAGTCAGAATTAAAAGAGAATATTTTGCAACTCAAATGAATTTTATCTTATTCACAATGATTTTAAACATCCTAAAGAGTTTATCTGATTAATCCTTGTATTGTATTATTAATAATACAATAATTATTAATCCTTGTATTGTATGTATTAATCCTTGTGTAGTATTAAGCCTAGTATAAAATTCCTAAAACAAGTAGTGTTATATTTTTAAGAGATGGTACCTTTAAGTAATCTGAAGAAGATCATGGTAAAAAGCCCCTTATCCCACTGAGACAATTAATTCTACATAATGACTCATCAGTTTTCAAAAAGACTTGAGAACTTGATTTCCAGTGATCACGCCCAGGACATGTGTTTCCTTATATCTTAATTATCAAGAAGTTGGGAGTGCCAGAAGGAACAGTATATAATTTATTGCATATTCATTCCCCATAATACCTGAACAATTTGCTATACCATGTTACAGCTTAAGACTTCTAAAAAGGCAAAGATTTGAAATTACTGTGTAGGTCTTGACTTAAATAGATTATGTGTAGCATTGAGGTAAAATGCTGTTTCTATTTTCTCTTCTCCAGTTAAGGCTTGTGGAGTATGAGGGGCACTTATCAAAACACTTCTCTTTCCTTTTGTAAAAAAAACCTTTTGGAAGGAGATCAGTGCCTAGATTTGATTGGTCCTGCTTACAGCCAAGAACTTTTCTTATCATGAAATACAATAGAATGAAACTTTTAAATCTTGGACAACAATACCACTATTCTATCTCAATAATATAGCCAATGACCACACATTTTGAATTAAAGGTTTTATCCTTTAATTTTCTATGTCTAAGTTGTCAAAAGTATTTGCCTGTATATGTATGTACATATGTATATATGTATATGTAATTCATTTCAGGGAGATACTGAGCAAAAAATAACTATAAATTCATAGAGTTTCAATACCTTTTTTTAGTATTTATGAGGAACCCAACCTAAGGCAACTTTTCCATTTTGTTATTTTCCACAAACTTCTCTGAACAGTGGTTAATGGTTTATTGTTATTATTATGATTATTGTAATGTTTGAAGGTTTGTTATTTGGTGGGGAAAACTCACTATCCAAGCTTCTTTGGGAGCCTTTCCCTAGCTCCACGCCTTACTTTTTTCCTGGACAGTAAGGCTGAAGGAAAGTAGAAACCAGTAGAACAGAAAAAACAACACTAATAGATTAAGTAGCTAGCATTACTCTTCTTTTTATATGGTAATTGAGAGAAATATCTTGAAGAGAATAAAACAGTTTTAAGCACTGAAAGTTATATTTTTCCAGTTGTCCTATTAGAATTTAAGATTCAGATTTTTAAAAAAATGCAGAACATGTTTAGACACTAACAAATATTACTTATAGGCAAGATACACTTACATGGTGATTTATCTCTATATTTTAAGCCATACCCCAAGCATAGTTTTATCCTAGATATAGTACCTAATAAGAGGATGCAAGTGTTGAAAGAGTATAATTCACTGTATATTCACTCAATGCTTGTTTATAACATGACACAGATTTTCCCAAAATCAAGCATTTGAAATTGAATACATAAATTTAACTCAGAAGATTTATCTTTATTTCAAATTTTTGGTCTCATATATTATTTGCAGTCAATATGTGGCTCTGAAATTTGAAATGTTTATCTAAGTTAGGCAACTAAGGACATCATTGTCTTTTCCTGTAAGCCAGGCAAAAAGTGAAATAATAGCATATTATTGCATATTAGATGATCCAAATTTAAGTAAAGGTGCTGGGAATTTTAATGTTGCATATTGAATGACCAAGACACTCCATATATGATTATCAACTATTTCATATTATGGATTAAAACACTGATGAAATTTATTTTAAATTTTTTTTGAAAATTACAGCTCAGCTCATAATTTTATCCATAAAAATCAGTATCATTACCTAAGTTTTAGCTTTTTGGGGTAAATCAAATAAGATAAAAGATACCAAATTAAAGTTTAAATTTAAATATAAACTATATTTGAAGGGATTTAAAATTGTAAAATACAGAAATGTTCATATTACAGAATTTTCACTTGGATTTTATTTTTAAATGTTTCTAACATATTTATGTGGCTTAAGATGTGAGGTATTATGATGAAAAATATCCAGCAATGTCCTTTGTATAATATCAAGAAGAAATAGAAGCTCTTTGCTGAATTTAACCCTTGCATATCTGCAATTGCATTAAGTACGTAATCACTAAAATAAGTAATCACTAATTTTAGCTATATTTGCACATGTGTTTTGCTCTCAAAGATTTGAAATAATTTACAGTAGACGAACACCATAAAATAGAACTTTCCCATTTCAAAAGATGTTAAGTTGAAAACCTCTATTTTATCTTCACTGATTCACTGTTATTGAATCAGATTCTTCCAGAACTTAAGTTCCTTTCTAGAACTAAGTAGAGCTTCTTTGGAACCCACATTAGTTTTTTCTTACCGTGAGGATATTACTAAGTAGATCGCTATAAATTTTCAAGCAGTTTTGAAAAGTAAATTCTCCGAGTCAAAACTAAAACATTGTCAAACAGCAGCTGCAACCCTTTTAGCTCCCAGTCAAATAGCTCTGCCTTTTATTTGAACTACATTGATCAGTTAGAATGGTCAGAGCCCTTTTATCCCTAAGTATCTGCAAACTGCTTAGACTTTAAGGGTTGAAGAAAATGTCAAAGCAGGAAGGTCCTATGTACTATTCACTCTAATTCTCTCAGTTTACAAATTAAAAAAGAAAAAAGAAGTCCCAGTGAACTGTTGTCAAATCCAAGCTAGAACCCAGCTGACCTCACTCCTTTGCCCCTGCGCTGGGGCTCTTGCATCAAGCTGTTTGAGGGATGGCATCCCAGAAACACACTGTTCCCATAGATTCTTCTGCTCTGCCATTAATATAATTTTGTCAGTTATTGTGTTTTCTTAAATTATCCTTAAGAATTTGGTAAATCATCTAAAAATTATTCTGCCACCATGTATAAAGAAAAGAATTAAACAAAACACAAAGTTCTGGGTAGAAGATTTACAGTTTCCAAAAAGAAACAATTTGCATTGGAGATGTAATTTCAACAAAGAGGGGAGGGAAGGGAAGCCAAATCTAGTTAACTGAGGTCCATGTTGGGTAGAAATTATCTTAGTCTTTGATCATAAAAAGAGAATTTTTGAAAGATAATGACAATGATAACAGTAATGTTAGACAATGTTTTTATTTATATTGTGTCATTTGATCTTCAGATTATATAATAGGCAAGTATTATTGTTAACTCATGTTAGGTCTATAAAAATGGAGGCTTAAATTCACTAACTTGCTCCTTGTAACAGGACTAGTTATTGTCAATGCCTGGATCTGAATACAAGTGTTCCAACTCCAAATCAGAATTCTAGCCTTCTTGTTCCTTATCAAATATCCATAAAAAGTTATGCACAAATGCACATGAATTCATCCATAATATAGTGATTAAAATTTTCCCTATTTTTTGCAGCTATGAAATACTTTTACATTCACTACCTCATTTGATATTGAGAACAGTCCTATGAATTAGACAGGACAATTATTATTATGACTTCCATTTCAGTAATGAGGAAACTTAGGGTCAGAAAGTTAAATGATTTAATGAAGGTGACACAGTAGCTATGTGACAGAAGCATGCTTGATCCTCTGTTTCTCACTGTGAATTCAGCAGCTGAGTTTGCAGAGAAAGACAAGTTGCCTACCAGTGAAAGTCCATATGCCTCCTAGAATTTATTTGATTCTGAGTTTTTAATGATTGGTTGAACTTATTGCCTTCTAATATTAGAGTTAAGTTCTCTCTTAGTAACTCTACCAAGGACTTCCTTTAAGCAAACTATGCCTGTCATTTAAAATGCATCCTCAGAAATGCCCAGGATTCATCTAGGTTTTAAATAATGTCCAGACAATCACTCCAATGGTTAAATATTTGTCCCACAATGACTTAAACCCAACTGTGAAGTAGACAGGCTAACTCAACAACATTTGCTTCATCAGCACTTTTAAACTCCTTCCTTATAGTTGTTATTCTGAGGACTAAAATCTGCTTTTCCCTTTGAGCCTTTACGCTGTATAATAGAGATGGCTGGAAGCCATTAAAACAAAACAATCTGTGTATCCTCAAGGCAGAAGAAAAATGTAAGTTCATTTTAAGCATGACACTGCTATGAAGCTGATGTTGTGCTTGTTTTGATTAATTTCCAAGTGTATGTTCATTTATGAAATATGTTATATGACAATAGTTTTCCACTTAGCAAATTAATTTCGGCTCTAATTCAATGAGGATGAAAAATATTAAAATCTGTCTTTTTTTGTAAGACATTTTCTTTTCAAGAGGCCCTGATTCCAAGAAAAGTAGAATTTTGAAGTATACAATAAATATTCTAGTTCAAAAATTGAATTACTTCTGCTTAAACTCTGGGTCTCTTGAATAACGTTAGATTTGCAGTGGCGATAATTTTACTGAAAACAATATTAAGGGCTGAATTTTTAAAATATTTTCATGTAAAGAGGAAAAACAATATGATTTGGCGGTTGCTTTAAAAACAATATGGAGAATCTTACAGTGAGACAGAATTTTATATGTTTGATTCAAGGTTTCGATGCTGAGGTAGCGTTGGCAGCAGGGGGTGGGGGGCTGGGATGGGGCGGTCGAGTGGAAAGAAGGCTATTATTAAATTGTATGTCCCTGCTAGTTCCATTCCCCTAAGGAACTTTCAGAAACCTTGTTTCTGGTGCTGATACAAGTGCCAGACTACAGTTTTCACATTATAAATTACCCTTGTTTTGTTAAAGCTTAAATTATTTTTATTAGCTGGTCACCTGGGATGTGAACAAGAGTCAAGTTAAAACTTTCAGATAAGCAGAGCAGCTGTTGCAATCAGCTTTCTCTTTGTCCTTTTTACCACACACTCTGCCTCATGCCTTTCCCCATCCACTTTCTCTCTCTCTCTCTCAATTGCTCTCTCACCTCCCCCTTTTCTCCATAAAGAAATAAAAATAAAGTGGCAGAACACATGAGTTTTCAGAGATACTTTGCAAGCCCAACTAGATCTATTTGCCATCATGACAAGACTCTGCCTAGGGCAAGTGGTATGGCTGCTTTGTCCTCCAGTTTGTTAACCTCAAAGATTCAGTGATGAAGCCAAAATCTTTATACTGGTGTGACATAGGGGGAATAACAATTTGTTCATAAAAACATCTGAAAAAAATTGTGTTCCATATAGGAATGTCCAATAGTTAAAAATAAAAGTTTATTGGAGATCTTTCATTTTTCTAAGTAATATTTGCTAATTATAGAAGTTGGGAAAATGTATAAAAATATAGGGAAGAAAAAAATGAAATAGTATAACATACAAAAATAACTATAATTTTGGTTTTTATTTTCAGTACCTTTGGAATGAATAGTGTGTGTATGCGCTCTCTCTCGTTCTCTCTCTCTCGATATATATAATATATATTTCTATACTTATACATATTCTTCTATTGTTTTTTATTATCATATGATTATAATGTTCATGTTCCATAATAATTCTTTTGGCTACATAATATTCATAGAATGGATTTCCATTTGCTGAATGGATTCATTCAATATTTTCTATCATTGGACAATTAAATAGTTTATATCCATGTATTTTTGTGCTTAATATTAAAATTTCATTTTTGTGCATAATATTTTAATTTGACATTTCAGATTATTTCCTTTGTTACGTTAGTAGATGTGGAATTGATTGGTTACAGAGAGTATATATTTTTTAACATGAGAAGAGTGTGGTTTTAGAGAAAATATACATCATAGCTATGAAGCAGACTACACCAATAGAATTCTGATATGCTATTACTCTACCAATTAGTGTGGAAATAATTAGTTTTCCCAAGGGGAACATCCCATATTAGATTGTTACGAACACCCGGAAACAGCCATGAAATATTTAATTAGGAGCATTTTATTTAAGAATATTGACACACCAGAGAGCAACGCGAGAACTAAAATGGTTAGGTATCTATAAGCCGTACCAAAAAAAAGATTTAAGTGTTTTTTATTTTGAACATCGTGTGGGAAAAGATGATAAGGATGGCAAACAGCTTTGCTTCATATCATTTAAAAAGAGCTCACTAGAATCAACAAGTAAAACTATAAGGAAACAGCTTCTGGTTCATTCTGTGGAGACCTTTATATAATTAGCTGTCACCCAACTGGAATGAGCTGCCTTTATAGACCTCAGGTCTTTCAAACACATGTTTGATCTGTTCTCTGTATAAGGGGCTTCTGCCCTGTGTGAGATGATGAGCACAATGCCTCTTTCCCCAGATAAAATTTGGCAGTTCTATGACTTTTAAATACATTTTAAATATTCATGATACTTGCTTTTAAACTATATGCTTAGAACTTTCTCAATTTAACAATATTTAATGGTAATTTTAAGGACCAATAATGAATAAATCCATATGTAGAAGAATCCTACATTTTAACTATAGGTGATTTTGTCAGCACTCTTGCCTCTCTCTGTTCTACTTGAACTCCATGAACAAAATATAAAGAAATGGCCAAGGTTAGGATTTCTCAGCAAATCACATTCTAGAAATAAAATATGAAACTTTTTTCTCCTACAGTGCTGAATGACTATATTACTTTATGGAAATGCTTTTGAAAACATTTTGAACTTTCACAGCAGATAAAAATAGGAGAGAAGTTATAAGTGAGGAAAAGATAAGAAACATAATTAGGTGATACCATCAAACTCCTATGTATAGAATATTCGTGATCCTTGATGTAGAATATATTTGGTGGTACAAGTTACCATAGTCCTAGAGACCTATCTTCTAGTTGGAATTGTAAGGGGCAATTATTACCAACCTTACTCGCTGGGACAAGTCAACAAATGAGGGCTAGCCAAACATTTTCTTCTTGCATTTCTAAAATAGTTTGAGGAAGCCTCTTGAGATCCAGTATCTGATTCTTCAGACTATCATGGGAGAAGAAAAAAGGAAGTCAGAACAAAGTCATGCATATTCTGATACAAAAATAAATAAACATGGTTTTAAAAGTAAAAAAAAAAAAAAAAGATGATGGACAAGAACAAACATGCCCTTAGAACTATAATGTGTTTGGTCTTAAAAACTTTAAGGCAACGAGGGATTTTATATCAAGATGTGACAAATTCCTCACAGATGGGAAAAGATATAAAATGCTGCTTTGTAAGCAGTCATTTTAACCAGAAAGGATTTTCTCATACAATGGCAATACACACTGTGTGGCAAATGATAAAATAAATGGATAGCTACTCAAGAATATTCCTCTGCATTCGTCTAGAGGCCAAAGCCATGAGCGTAATCTCTACCCAGATGAAACAAAATCTCTTAGTTTCAGAATGGCCACACAGATTCTATCCATCTACTCGTGGGAAGAACCTTCTTCACTCTGTTGACATACTCTAGGGATGTGGAACATGGGAACCCACATAAGCAAACCTGTCCACCTAAACAAGTTTGTTCTTAGACTACTACTGCCCTCAATGTTAAAGTTTACTCTACCCTACTCTTCTGTCCAGCACCTCCACGATGTTTCTCACTTATCCTCTCTGTTATGGCTAACTGGCTAGCTGGCATCAACTCTAGTAAGGGCTTTTGTTTGTTTGTTTCCTTGCTTACTTGCAGTCACGGTAGGACACCTTATTTTATCTTCTTGCTCATTGCCAGGTTATTCGGTGTCACAAAAGGACAAAGGAGTTAACACATAATTAGGGATAACTAAATGGAAAAATTTTTTTGATTTTCAAAAATGTTTGAGAACAGCTCTGAGAAGAGAATAAATTACCCATGTTTGGGGGATTGTTAACTCCCAAAGGTCATTAGGTACCATTTAGTGCAGTTTCCCAAGCACAGTTCAGAGACCAACATCAGTCAATGACTCCACTGTTATTCTTCCACAAGAAAGCATATTAAGGTTTATTACTGGATAATTATAAAAATGATTGCTTTTCATTACTGATAGCAATTATGGTTGCATTTCACATATCCTCATTTTGTGCAGATGGGATGCCACACATTAGAGCTGTGTTCACGTTTCTCAGTTTATCTTTAGCCCTCTACCCCCATCCTCAGAGAAAAGGCATCGTTGGTGGAGTAGAGAGTCCTAGGTCCTATGTAGGATAATAGGACTCAGGATGACAATAGGACTCCAACCCTGGGAGAGAATTGGAGCTGAAAGAGTAATAGCAGGGCTGGAATGAGAGTGGGAAACAGATCCATGTCAGAATTCTAGTCAATAACTATTGCAGGGGAGAAAAAAATAGTGTGATTCAAAAGACAAGTCTTATGAAAAAGTAAGATTTAGTCTTAGAAATCTGAAAAACTTCATTATTCTGTAAAAAATATTATGTGAACACACTGTCAATTACATTTCCTTGTTTCTAACAAGTGTGAGCAGTATTTTGAAAGCAGCAGCAGTACTTCAGTATATCTCTTTATAATGTAAGAATTCAGTTGGTTGGAAGAGTTAAGTTACTTCAATAATAAAAGACATTCATTCACTTCTTACTGGCAACAACAAGTTACATTTTAAAAATTTCAAAAAATCAGCTATGTACATGTATGTTGAGATCAAAACTACATTCCAACATGCTTAAAATAAGATTCCACTTTGCTATTAATCTCCCTTCTCAGTCCCCTGCACAAAAGCCCTCTGCTTTGCCTGCTGTATACCATATTGAATTAACTTGTATTGAAACACTCATGTTCTCTGTGAGTCTGCTCCAAATTTCCCATAGGTATTTTGACTTAGATTATATCTATTTATAGAGCTCACATATGGATATCTCTCTGCAAAATGCTGTGTCTAATCCTTTGTCAATATGCTTTTTTGGAGATGACCCCTGAAACTCACATCTCTCACCTTTGTCCTAGCAGAAATAGACTGACCCGTATTATTAGGTAATAGTCATCCTGTATGTCAACAGTTTATTCCTGTGGCTACTTGTTAATACCTTTCCAAATGTGCTATCTTGCATATAAATGAGAGCCTTTTGACTCATACAATTACTTTGTTGGCCTTCTACAGGAACATGCATCTAAGCTCTATCACAGCGCTTATTACACTGTATTCTAAATAGTTATCTGGTGTCTTTGGCCCAGGTTAGTAATTATAAGCAACCTGAGAGCCGGCACAATGCTTTGTCTTGTATCCACAATACTTGGCATTTGATAGTTATATGAACATGATGTTTATTGAATGAATATGTGAACATTAACTAGGTATGCCTTGAAAACATACCTTTATTTGTTTTAGATTCACTACCGGGATTACAAAGGAGATAAGAATGCAATTTAACAGCCAATCAAAAGCTAGAATGAAACCATAGATTATTTTTCAAACATAAACCTTTGCTGTCCACCTAAAAGCATGAAAATTGACAACACAATTTAATATTATAATATTATAAATTGTTAACAACTTATAAATTTATAAATTAAGAGAACTTATAAATTCTCTTAATTAAGATTTTCCCTCTGTGTACCCAACCACTTCTGACATTTTAGGTGTCTGAAATTTTGCAATCTGATAAAATTGTTAACGATAAGCAGAATCAAAATATATTTTATTTAAGGAAGAAAGGAAGATTTCATGAGAAAATTAATGTTTGAATACATTTTAAAATTATTGTTTTATAGAGTTACACTCATTTTATGCATTAAAAATACCCCATCCCATTCTAAATTGAAATATTTTGGAAACTCATTAGATCTAATTATATTAATGACTGTCATTCTTCCAAGACTATATAATACATTTTTCAAATCTAGACTCAAAATGGAGAAATAAAGAATTCATAACCTGGGATTTCTTAGCTCCATCACCTTAGTACACTCTATCTTTTATTATACAGGTGAGGATAACAATTCAACTTTGGCTTTGACTACTGTCTCAAGACAAAATAGCACAATATGTACCCATAAAATTGAGACCAATTTGGTCTTCCTCAGGCCCCAATAATGGCTCTTTAATAAAATGAAAGGAATGAATTCTGGGCTACTCAACAAATATTTTGATTTTTAAAATATGATCTTAAAAGCTTATGTACCCTCTCTTGGCATGACATTCTGAAATACTAAATCAACTACTGATTACTGGATGTGTGATTCAAGAAGTACTATAGAATATCTATACATGAAACTAGTAATCAATCAAATCCTTATAAGCACTAAACAAACTTCTCCCAAATAACAAACATACACACATAAGAATATTGCTAAAATTTCCACCTGTAGTTTGTTGCTGAATTTTAATTCTTATAGATAAAAGTGGGCTCTCAGGTTTGCTTTTTTTTAATCCCATTAAGTGGGAGAATTTCCACTTTGTTGCTAGAGTTTAGAGGCCACTTAGAAGAGTCCTCCCATATTATGCAAAAAGAAGTTTGAGGAACTTCTGTTTCCAATAAGGTAAATACTTACATAAAATTTTTCCCCACATTAAAATCACAATACATCTGAGATTGGAAAATGACCTTGAATTTTTTTGTATTCTATTTATATTTTAATTTCTCATGGAGTTCTAGATATCATCATGGCTCCTTGCTAAATGAATTGTCAATATGTGCAAGAGCAGCCATTAAACAAGTATTGATGCCATAAGACTTTGGGGCAGAAGGACACTGTACTCCAGGGAGAAAATAATTGTATAATTTATTTTAATTTAATATTAATTAATAAGATTCCCCATCTTAATATCCCACAGAATTCTACTCCCTAATTGGTTATCTGTGGTAGATGCTGTTAGTGATCTAGTCAGACCATTTTAACCTCTCCCCACACATACGTGCATAACTTTTTCTTTTGTTCAAGTATTCATCTGTCAGCATTGTGTTCTGACAAGGTAAGCCCCTCCTCTATTTCCAAGACGTAAATCATGTTTGGTCTCAACCAGTCATGAAAAACACATACATATAGGTCATATCTAATTCTGAAAATGAGATATAAAATATTGTGCAAAGAGCTCTAGGAGTAACAGGGGAAAGACGTATTTCCCTGATAAATTAGAGAATATTTGGAAATTGGCCTCTTTTCTGTCTGTTTTATTTTCTCTTGGTTGTTGGAAACCATGATGCTTGAAACAGCTGCAGTGTTGTGACTCTGAATTGAAAATTTAGAGGAAAGATAAAAAGCCAAAATGCTGAGAAAAGTAAAAGGAAAGAATAGAAAAAGCCTGAGTCATGTACTAACCTAGAACTGCCAGAATCCTTTTTTTCTCCCCCACCCCAAATATTCTATTACTTGCAGTTAAACATACCCTGATGCAAAATTCATGTTAAGTTTTAGAAAATAAAAAGTTGAGATAATAGGAAAATACATCCAATCTTATTCTTTGGGTTGAAAATGAAGACTAATTGCCCTTTGATCTCTTCATGCACAACATTAATTATTGCTTGAGTTGACGATAAGAGCCATCAAATTACTCCAATTATCAGTTGTCCTCAAACTCAGGCAACACTGAAGTTAAGATGCAACACCAGGGAACTTCACAATTGAAAACCATGTGCCTGCTCTATGATCTTTTTATTCTCTTGTCATCTTACCAGGTGAATGGATTCTAAACACAGGCACTATGCTGTCTCTCACTAATGTAAACACCATTTAATGAATACCTCAACAAGAAATTAAGGTGTATTTTCTTTAACATCACTTATCTATCAAACAACTCAAGAAATAGCTCCAGGAACTTAGCTGCAAATTTATTATTATCTTTAATAATAAAGATACAAATTATGAAGGTAAATGCATAGGGGAAGGGAAAGTATTTCAGTTTTTGACTTTCTTCTCTATAGTTCTTAGATTTTTTAAAATTGATCATGGAAGATATCCCAGTGTCCCACAGTTTTCTTCTTGGTAAAAATGTATGGTCCAATAAATACTGATGTAAGGACAATCATGATGGGATAGAAGGACAGATTATTTTTCGTTGTTTAAAACTCCAATCATGAATTTAATTTTTTCACGATTGGCAAAACCATTTATAAATGATTGTCATTTATTGCATGTAAAATATTTAAGCTCTAGTCTTCTTAGATTCAAATTTAATTTACCGTGACTTCCTTCGTGGTCCAGCAGTTAAGACTCTGCTCTCCCAATGCAGGGGGCATGGGTTCGATCCCTGATCGGGGAAATCAGATACCACATGCTGCACAGTGTGGCCAAAAAAAGAAAAAGTTAATTTATGGATTTTCTCAAATGCTCATTTATTGAATTCTTTATTCAGAAGTACACAATATTAGAATTCTTATTAAAAGGTTTATTTTTGTAAATAGCTATATTCAAGTCAATATGTAGATATTTCAGATATATCTATATGTGTTTTTTGTTATTGCTTTTAATTGTTTGTGGAGAAGAGCATGAGGAAGAGGAAGATTGTAGTTGGAAGGATTAGATCTCCTATAAACAAAAATGCTAAATATCATCCCCACCATTAGATTGAAATTAAATTCATGTGATTAAGTTTGGTCTTTGGCTGACCTGATAGATATGTATGTTTACTACGACATTTCTTTGAGGTAATAAGTTCTTACCAGAACAGTCAATATTATTACAAAAGTGCAGATGCAAAACTAAACATGAAGACAAGTGATAATAAGGAAAAATGAGTGGTGGAGCACTCCTTCCTGCCAGAGGCTCATGTTCTGCAGAGTCCTTCTTAGAAAGATTTCTAATTATTCAATCTGCCACCGTGTCATTCTTCAGAACTCACATTGCTGTCTAGGTTCTACTCCAATGACATGCTAATCCTCTCCTAAGGAGTAGCATTCAGAACCTTAAGCCACATAGAAATAGGTTTCATGTAGTTGTCACGTAGGTAAATGTCAAGATAAATAGTCACAAATGTCAAACAAGGAGAAAAGAATTAAGAGTAGACAGATAAATTTACTTCTGACTTTGAAGTCCAATAAATAACCTTCCTATTTCTTTTTTTAATTTACTTATTTTTTAAAATTTATTTTATTTATTTATTTTTAACCTTCCTATTTCTTACATAACTCAATCCTCAATCCAAATTTAGCTCAGGGATACTTAGTAGAAGCAGCCATGTGCCAGTCAGATGCTGGTGTTAGAAATGAGACGCGAAACTGCCTACTATTTTGTAACCTCAACATATATTAAAACACAGAACTAGTATCCATAGCCAACCGTTCCCATTTGCTGATGGTTTGTCTTTTTGTTGCAGTATTCATCACCGTCTCCTCTGTGGACATTATTTACGTACATGTTTTCTCCTCCAGACTGTGACACCTCGAAGACAGAAGCCACATTTGTCCCTCAAATCTTAATCCCCAGAAAACTTAACCCAGTTCTTTGTATACAGTAAATACCAATACATTTTTTTCCTATGCCACATAAGTACATTTAAGTGTTTTCCATGCCCAGATATTATTTCTTCTCTTATTTGATCTAATACTGTAATTACTACAGCTTGTTTTTACCACCAGGAGAACTTCCTAAGTCCCTAAATTCTAAGGTTTCTGAATTTTGGTCCTGGAGATAATTTTAGAACTATTCAATTTCTGGATTTCCCTTTTCCATAATGAGTTGAGGGTTTTCCATTCTTTGGGAAATCTTCAAGTTTGTAAGTTTAGCCGAAAAGGTCAAAGGCTTGGCTTTTCATATTATCTAATCATGTAATACTTGGGCTTTGGTGAAGAAAAATCTTTACAAATCAAAAATTTACTTACAACATCTGGGAACTGCAAATTTATTATGGATTATTTCTTCCTTGCTCTGATATTAAGATGGTCTCTCTCTCTCTTTTGAAGCAAACCATACATATTGCACCATTTCTACATGAAAGCTGCATCTTTGCAGGAAACAGGCAGATTGTTTAACCAATGATATACCTGACTTCGTTCCAAGCCAAACAACACAGCCTTTTTATTTTTGCCCATGCTGCAGGCTATCTGAAAGTATTAGAGTTAATGTGCAATCAGGTAAGTAAACCCATATTACATATCTGTAATTTTCATCCAGTAGAAAGAAAATATTACATTACAAGTCTCCATAATTGCATTCAAATGTAATCAAATACAAAAGTTTAAGATCCCAAATCCTTTGAGTTACAAGATCTCTTTTTCTATACATTTAACCAATCTTATAGCTGCAAAAAGAAGTTGAAATAATTCTCAAGGCATTAAATAAATAAATAAATAACAAGATTGTCCTATACTGTAATTGCCAGCCCCAGGCTCTAATTCTTTTATAGCACTGTCTGCAGCAGCCATTTATGTGTTCAGGCAACAAAGGCCCGGACAAGGACGCATTTACAAAACATGTATTTATAGCTAGGAAAATAGCCATTTGGAACTAAATAAAGTTTCTTTGATTGGGGTGTTAGGTGAAAACTAATACTGTAATAAACAGAAGTTATATATTTCTTTTTTGATCTATGAATTAAGAACACAAGACTAGAGTGTTCTTGCTTAGCATCAAAATTAAGGGAATCTGAATTAAAAGAAAAAGTCTTAGAAATTATGTATAGGATTAAAGCTTTGAAAATTTAAAGTGCATTATGTTAAAAAATAACTTTGTTTACTGTGGCCTGCTTCCTTTCTTCCTTTATTATTATTTTTTTTTTATCATGGAGAAAATATAGAACCACTTGAAAAATAAGGATGGTATATGAGGGTAGATGCTACTACACAATGTTGAGTCCATCTATTTCACTCTAGTCTACGCTACCTGTGGGGAAACATTCTGAGTGAGTAAAGGGGGTGGAGGTACAGAGTATACTCAAATGTTAGACAACTGCTTGGCCAAGAAAGATTTTCCTCTGTATTCCCCAAATTCCATGAATTATAGATTCCTTTGGTTGAAACATTTCCACATTTAAAATATATGTTCTATCTTCATACTATGATTTCTTACTATGAGAAGTTGTTCTTAGATGATCCATTCTCCCAAGAATGATTATAAAGATTGGTCAAAACCCTCACTGAACTCTGCTTCCCTGTCCTCCATAACAGAACACAAGAGACACATGAGATATTGTAAAATGATCTGCTGTAACTGGAATCACAGAATAGAAGTCAGACACCAATATAATTACATCCTAAAATGTTGAAGTAAAATGATTTCATTCAGTTAAAATATTCTTTTAAAAATGAAGGCGAAATAAAGATAGATCAGACAAACAAAAACTGAGAGAATTGATCGCCAGCTGACACACAGTAAGAGAAATACTAAAGATAGTTTTTCAGTCAGAAGAAATAATATTGCAGATGAAAGCATCTGAAAACAAAAAAAACATTAGAAGTTAGAAAAGGGTAAATATGGAGAATAAATCAAAATGAATATTGATGATTTAAAACAACAACAACCATGTAAATAATTATAATAATAATACTACTGTGTGAGATGGAAAATATATGTAAAACTAAATACATGACATCAATAACACAAAAGATGAGAGGTGCCTGGAAAATGACAGAAGTACTAATTAAAGGTAGATTTTTACATTTTCTAGTTTCTAGTATAACTACTAAAAGAATCATGAAATCAACTATAATTAACAAGGGGATGGGAAGTTATAATAATAGAAGACTCTTTATTAATCTAAGGGAAGATAAGAAATAAAAAGGGAGAAACTAAGAAGAAAATAGAAAATAGTAAGATGATTTGATACTCAAATATACGAGTAATTATGTTAACTTAAATGGAATAAACACTCCATTTTAAAGATAAACATTGTTGGATTGAATAATAATAACAGGAATAAATGATGCTTACAAAAAAATAAGAAAAGATTGAAAGTAAAAAGGATAGAAAAGCACATATGCAAACACTAACCAAAAAGAAGCTCTAGTAGCTATACTAATCTGAGAGAAAGTAGGCTATAGGGGAAGAAGAATTACTAGAGATGCAGAAGACATTGCATGCTAAGAAAAGTGTCAATTCACTAGGAAAATATAATATTTTTATTTTTAATTGAAGTATAGTTGATGTATAATATTTTATGTTACAGGCATACAATATAGTGATTCACAATTTTTAAAGGTTATACTCCATTTATAGTTACTATAAAATATTTGCTATATTCCCCATGTTGTACAATATATCCTTGTAACTTATTTTATACCTAATAGTTTATACCTCTTATTCCCCTACACATATTTTTCCCCTTCCCCTTCCCTCTCCCTACTGGTAACCACTAGTTTGTTCTCTATATCTGTGAGTCTGCTTCTTTTTTGTTATATTCATTGGCTTGTTGTATTTTTTAGATTCCACATATAAGTGATATCATACAGTATTTGTCTTTCTCTGATTTATTTTACTAAGTCCATCCATGTTGCTACAAATGGAAATATTTCATTCTTTTTTATGGTTGAGCAGTATTCCATTATGTATATATACCACATCTTCTTTATTCATTCATCTGTTGATGGACACTTGGGTTGCTTCAATAACTTGGCAACTGCAAATAATGCTGCTATCAACATTGGTGTGCATGTATCTTTTCAAATGAGTATTTTTGGGTTTTTTGGATATATATCCAGGAGTGGAATTGCTGGAGGCATCAGACTTCCTGATTTCAAACCATGTTACAAAGCTATGGCAATCAAAATAATATGGTATGGGCATAAAAACAAACACATAGATCAATGAAACAGAATAGAGAGCCCAGAAATGAACCCACACTTATATGGTCAATTATTCTATGACACAGGAGGCAAGAATATACAGTGGGGAAAACACAGTCTCTTAAATAAATGGTGTTAGGAAAACTGGACAGCTACATGCAAAAGAATGAAAGTGGACCCTTATCTTACCCCATGCACAAAAATCAACTCAAAATGGATAAAGACTTGCACATAAGACCTGAAACCATAAAACTCTCAGAAGAGAGCATAGAGTGTGAGCTCCTTGACATCAGTTTTGGCAATGATTTTTTTTTGTTTTTTGGATTTGACTCCGAAAGCAAAAGCAACAAAAGCAAAAATAAACAAGTGGGACTACATCGAACTAAAAATCTTCTGCACAGCAGAGGAAATCACCAATTAAATGAAAAGACAATTACGGGATTAAAAATATTTGCAAACCACATATCTAATAAGTAGTTAATACTCAAAATGTATAAATAACTCATACAACTCAATAGCAAAAAACAATCAGATTAAAAATGGGCAGAGGAATTTAACAGACATTTTTCTAAAGAAGACATTACAAGTGACCAACAGGTACATGAAAATGTGTTCAACATCACTAATCATCAGGAAAATGCAAATCAAAACTACAATGAGATATCACCTCACACCTGTTAGAATAGCTACCATCAAAAGACAAGTGACAAGTGTTGACTAGGATGTGGAGAAAAGGGAACCACTACACACTATTGGTAGGAATATAAATTGGTGCTGCCATTATGGAAAACAGTATGGAGGTTCTTCAAAAATTTTAAATAAAACTACCATACTTCTGGTTACATATACAAAGGAAATGAAAGCAGGATATTGAATAGATATCTGCACTCCCACGTTCACTGCAGCGTTATTCACAATAGCTAAGTTATGGAAATAACCTAAGTGTCTGTCAAAAGATGGATGGATAAAGATGTAGTTTATATAAGCAATGGAATATTATTCAGCCATGAGACAGAAGGAAATCCTGCCATTTGCAACAGTATGGATGGACCCTGAGGGCATTATTCTAAGTGAAATAAGCCAGACAGAGAAAGACAAATACTTTAAACACTTTGTAGTATCATTTATGTGGAATCTCAAAAACAAAACCATAAAACATGTCAAGTTCATAGAGAGAGAGAGTAGAAAACTGATTGCCAGGGGCTGGAGATTGGGGGATATGGGAAGAGTTTGGTAAAATGGTAAAAGTTTTCAATTATAAGAGGAATAAGATCTGAATATCTAATGTAAAACATAGTGACTATAGTTGATAAACTGTACTGTATAATTGAAATTTGCTGAGAGTAAAACAAATGTTTTCATCAAAAAAATTTTTAAAAATATGTGAGGTAATGGATGTGTTAATTAACTAGAAGAGGGGAATCTGTTCACAATGTGCACATGTATGACCAAGAGGTACACTTTGAATATTTTAACAATTTTGTATGTCAATTATATCTCAATAAAGCTGAGTTTTGTTTTTAAAGTAGAGGTAGGATTTGAACAGCTAGTTCTTGTTGATCCAGGAAAATTTCAAGCTCAGCTGTTCATGGATTGCCTCTCCAGAACAGCAAACTACTGTTCATGGGTCAACACCAAGAACTCTGCCTTTTTTGTAAAGTTTTTTTTGTCAATAAAGTTTTATTGAAACATAAACACACCCATTCATTTAAGTATTGTTTATGGCTGCTTTTGCACTATAAGGGCAGAGTTGAGTAGCTGTGACAGAGGCCATATGGTCCTCAAACACTGAAGTATTTACTATATCCTCCTGTCTTTCTCAGGAGAGAAAATTATTTGGTCTAACTTAAATCATGGGCTAAGGTTTAAGGATGGTGTTGGAATGGAGTTTTCTGATTGGCTGGTCTATCAGAAATACATGGTACGGAGGAAAGTCAGTTTCCCAGAGGAAGGGCATAACTATCACCAGAAGAGTGGGAATGGTATATTAGGCAAATACAAATAATACATGGTCCTTAACCCATGCAATCCAATCTACAAGCATGCCATCAATACCATGTTGATGTACCCCCGAAAAGAGAAAGGTAAGCAGAGCTTGAATACTTAGACTCTGTGACATAAGTGGAAAACAGTGTTACTGTTATATGTTACAGATTGTTTTACTATTGCAGCCCACAGATTAAACCAATAATTCATTTAAATTTTGTAATTATATATCTGACATTTACCAGTTTACAGAAAATACAGAGTGTGGAAGAATAAGTTAATTATACTACAAGGACATATTTAGACCAATTCAGGAAAGTAGATGTTTTATGGGACAACTGACCTGGTCTCTTCAAAAAGTCAATATCGTAGGGAAGATAACTCTATGTTAGAGACATAATAGCCAAAAGCACCATATGAATATTGACTGACTACTGGTTCTGAAAATAGCCATCAGACATTTTGGGGGCAGTTGGGAAAAATTGAATATTGACTGGTTATAGATGATATTAGAGAATTAATATTATGAGAGAATTAATGACTTCTGTAGATGTCATAATAATAATGTGGTTATGTAGGAGAAAATCCTTATTCTTAGGAAATGATGCTGAAATATTTAGGGGTGATATCTCAATGTCTACATTTTATTTTCAAATGGTTCATCAGAGAATTAACAGAAAAAAAAACCAGGAAAAGAAGAAGGAGAGGAAGATGGGATAGGAAGGAAGAAAAGAAGGAAGGACAGAGGGTAGAAGGAAAGGGGGAGAGAGAGAGTGAGGAAATATAGAATATCGTAGAATAAGAGGGAAGTTATAGGAGTATATTGTATATTCTTTCATATTTTTTTGAACGTTTGAAATTTTTCATAATGAAAATTTGAGAAAAAATCCTTTTAAATCTGGGCCAGGAAAATAAATTGCTACCTTCAGAAAGATATTGCCATTGTCTACAAGAGATGGTATGTTAATGAAATAAGTCCAAATCAAGAGAGAGTCAATTCCTCACAGTATCATTTTCAGAATGTCCCTAAGTATACAAACACCACAGACAACTATGTACTCCCTGGAGACAGAGCGCTAGCTTTCCCTCAGGTGACATTAGTGCAGCAGAATGAGAATGGAAGTTAGCTTATCTTTTTTATTCATTTTGTGAAACAGCTTTATAAACTTGACTCCAAAAAATTATTTCTTTTTCAATCACAAGCTTCTAGGAGTCCAATAAATAGATATGGTTACATATAAAGATGTTCTCTAGAGTTTTTAAAACTTTAAAAAGTAGCATTTCCTCTTACAATTAATGTGCTTTTTATAAAATCACCTGTCTCCTTTTCTTATTTCAATCATTATTATGTGAACAAAGGATTATATGGCAATCACAATCTTACTTTCTATCATTAGAGTGCTTTTATAGATACATACTGTAAGATTTCAACTGGTTGATAAAACTACTCGATTCCAGAAATTATGATTTATTATAAATCTTAGCCTTTAATTATTTTTTTCCAAAGAAAATGTTCAGATGAGTTTCAATTCCTAAGGACCAAATTTAGCTGTCAGTTATCCAAGCATGGTTCCCATCTATTTCAATGACTCTCATTGATTACCATGGAAGAAAGCCAAATTCCACTCCAGGATGTGTGCGTGCAACTCTGTTTGAAGTTAGTGGGGGTCACATACATATCCTAGGGCAGAACTTGGCTCAAGGCTTCTGTACTAATCAATTGCTGTTTTAGCATGCAAAACAATGGAAAAAATATTGCCACTGCAAAAGTAAACCAAATGTTAAAGACAGCTCTCCAAGAGAAATCTAGAAGACTCCTTTAAGAAATATAAAAACATTGTCATGCCATTACTGCTCTGCTGGAGACTGAAAACAATTAGGATTCTAATAAGATATATGTTGCAATAAAAAATTTTCTTGGATGATACAGCATTCTCACACAGATCTGGCCCAGTCAAAGATCTGGCCCATTTAAAGCTTTAGTTTTCCCTCCTGTGTTTGTGTTAATCTTCTGACCTTTCTCTATTCTGGTTTCCACAACTATTTTAAATGACATTCATGTCTTTTATATAAATGCAACACTAAAAACGTATAGTCAGTTTAGTGCATTCTTTTTTTTTTTTTTTTCCAGTTAGTTCTTCAACACTGGGTACTCTCTAGCTGAAAGCATCAAGTAAGCATAATGCAATTACTATGGTAGGGAGAAATATAACAATAGTTTTCTTTAAATTTTCATCTTTTTTCAAACTCTTTTCCCTGTCCGGATGACAAATCAGGCCAAATACACTTTACTTATTTGTATAAACAAAGGATATGGTGAAATGTCCTTCTTTGTTACTACCTTAGCAATACTTCACCTTTTTAAGACGAGATGCTGATTTTTCCATTTTTTCCAAAGTTAACATACACACAGAAGAGGATGCATATCACAAATGTATTTATGAATTTTTACAAAATGAACATGGTAATGTAAGTACTACCAGATCAAAAAATTATCATTGCTAGTACTCCAAAAATCTTCTTGGCTCCCCTTGCCAGTCATTACTTTCTCAAAGATTATTACTTTTTTGACTTTTATCCTCATAGATTAGTGAAAGCCTGGAGTGTTTACCAAGGTCTCTCCTCTTTGTGTCTCCTACCTGTTAAGGCTGAAAAATCTCAGCTTTGATTTTTAGCCTTTTACCTGTTCCTTTCAATGTGACTGTCTTGGCCTTTGAAATAAGCAAATTCCTCAAAATAACAGGAGTGCATAACGTCACACTCATGTATCTGTGTTCCCTTATTTCTGGAATTTTGGTCTCTCAAGTCCTGGCTGCCTTGATAGCCCTGAACTCCAACTGTGTGTTCTTGACCCTGGACCCTGCGAGACAGTTGAAATGTTTGAATTACCACTTTAGGCTTGAGTTCTTGGATCACTGCTTCTGAACCACAAACACCTGAAGGGGAAAAGCGATTGTAAATGCTGGGCTCATCTCAATGTGTTTGCTTTCTCTCCAAAACCAGGTTGCCTTGATTGCTCTCCATGACTTTAAAGAGATTTCAAAATGATTATTTATTCATTTTTGTAGGTATTTTCAGTGGGAAGGTTGATTTGTTATAAACTAATCTATCATATTCAAAAATGCAAGTCTCTTCCTCAACTCTGTTCATCTGTTTCTTTATCAACTTCTTCAAATCTTTCCTCCTTGGGATAAAAAAAAAAGGTACATAGTACCTTCTCTGTGTACTTCTGTTGCTTGATCTGTTTTACTCCTTTCTATATTATTTTCTACATTCATGCCTCCCCTACTAGCACTAGTGGCATTAAATTTTTTATTATCATCTATATAAGTACAGTTGATATATAAACCCAGTATAGACATATATACCTATATAGAACTAAGAATTTTACCATACGTAATTTGCCCTGCTGTATGTGATGCACCCTGATCTATTCTATTCCATCATAGTCTATTTTATTTCATTTTTTAAAAAGCTGTTTGCAATCAACTGAATTGATTTCAATAGCTATCAATTTGTTATTATCTAAAAACTATGAGCTCCATGAGGCTAAGCTAGTTACTTGTTTTAATCTAGTCATGTGTCACCTGGGCTCCAAATTATGCTAGGCATATTGTAGGTGATTAATAAATATTTGGGGGCTCCCAAACCTTATAAGCATACCCCGCAGGTTCCTGGTGGGTCTAGTGAAGGCACTGTTAGAAATAAGTTGCTAATTGAACCAGAGCTACTTGGGGTCATCATAATATAATTCCTATGGAAATGTATTCCTAAAATATTATACTAGTAATTTTTTGTCATTCTTGCACAAAGACTCTGGAAATGTCTCTGCACTTTTAATCTTATAACATTATTGAGTTATAAGCGGCATGCAGTTAAATGCACACATTTGGTGAGTTTTAACACGTGCAAACGGTTAAACCATCATCATGATCAAAATAATGCACATTTCCATTACCCCCCAAATTTCCTTGTGCTCCTTGTAATTCATACCTCCCTCCACTCCCATCCTCAGGAAAGAACTTATTTGATTTCTGTCACTACTGATTAGTTTGCATTTTCTGGAGTGATGAAACCATTATTTTGAGATTTATCTGTATCATTACATACATAAATAGCTCATTCCTGTTTACTGTTGAGTACTATTCTATTATACGGACTTGTTACAATTTGTTTATCCATTCACCAGTTGATAGACATTTGGGTTGTCTCCAGTTTGGGGTTGTTACAGACAAAGCTGCTATGAACATTTGTGTACAGTCTTTGCTTAAATATATGCTTTCATTATAAAAAGAAGTAGAATAGCTGGACCATACAGGAGGTTTACATATATCTTTTTAAGAAACTGCAAAATAGCCGAAATGATAGTACTGTTTTACATTCCTACCAACATATATGAGTGTTCCAGTGCGTTTGTGTCCTCATTAACAATTGGCTATTCTTTTCTTTTATATATAAATTTGTTTATTTTATTTATTTGTTTTTGGCTGTGCTGGGTCTTCGTTGCTGCACGTCGGTTTTCTCTAGTTGCGGCGAGCAGGGACTACTCTTTGTTGCGGTGTGTGGGCTTCTCTTGTTGCAGAGCACGGGCTCTAGGCACACGAGCTTCAGTGTTTGCAGCACGTGGGCTCAGTAGTTGTGGCTCGCGGGCTCTAGAGCGCAGCCTCAGTAGTTGTGGCACGCGGGCTTAGTTGCTCTGAGGCATGTGGTATCTTCCTAGACCAGGGCTTGAACCCGTGTCCCCTTCATTGGCAGGCGGATACTTAACCACTGCACCACCACCAGGGAAGCCCTTGGCTATTCTTTTAATTTAGCTGCTTTAATGGGATGTGGAGTTTTTAGGTAGTTAGTGCAAGCATTCCCCTCCACCATTGCAGATACCTGTTGAACAGCATATTGATTAAGAGCCTGGCTCTGCAGTTATAGAGATTGATTTCATCATGCTTCTTTCTATCTATATGAACTTGGAGGAATTACTTAACATTTCAGAGTCTCAGTGTATACATATTTAAAGGAAGATACTTATAGTATCCAATTTCTAGAGATGCTGTAACCTTAAAAAGGAATATTTTATGTCTTCATTCCTCTCTCCTTTTCTCTTTCTTCCATTTATATATATATATATATATCCAAAATCACAACAAAGTTATAAAAAATATGTTACTTTCACTCCCTATTAAACAAAAACTAATTAGTCATACATACTGTTCAAGTTAGCTGTAACCAGGGTTGACTTAAACCACATTTTAAAAAAATACAGATTGAGTGACATCAAATAAAATAAATTCTTATTTTCTCTTTCCTTCTTATCAGTTCTTTCTTTATACTTCTCTCAAAACTCAGTGATTTGTTTTTTAAGAGGTTTTGGTCACACACTAATTAAGTTAAGTTCTTATGTATCAAAAATTTTTGGCATGTCATGTTTTCTTCTCTCTAAATAATGCCTTCCTGGGAATATCTACAACAGAAGTAATTTATTTCAGATTAAAAAGAAAAATCTTATACTGTGTGTTTCAAAGGAATATTAAAATTATGAAAGCATTAAAATTGAAAAATTATGAATAAAGCAATATTTACAAAACTGATATTTTGTTAATTAACATTTCTTCTTTGACTGCAGTTAATTAATTTTTATTATGTTTAAAGTTTAATGAATTATTATAAACAACATGAGATGGAAGTTAATCACAAAAAGAAGGTACAACCTTTACATTACAATTTTCAACAATTCTAAAAGAACAGACAGTTCTTGGCAACCAAGAACTCACTGCTCACTGCTCTAAGAACCCCAGGAATTCTGACAATTTTCAAATTAATTCTATTTTAAGAAATAATAGGGCATAATGGAACAGAGATGCTTGATTACCATTATTGATTGTCATTGGTTGTCATCTCTTTTCAAATAATTCCAAGTTTTCAAATTAAGAGTGTACTATTTCAATCTTTCTTTTTCTTTTGTCACTTTCATTACATATGATATATTTTTAAATTCTTCATTTACCTTTAACATGAATGGTTCCATATAATAATTTGTTCTTAATACAAGATTTCCAATTAATGTCTATGTGAGGAGGGTTTCACTGTTGGAGTCTATCTTTCCTGACATTTTGTCTCCACCTCCAAAAATATAAAGCATTTGTTGATAATGCAAGGTCAGCAAGCAAAGAAAGGATCTTCAAACTATAAACTGATACTATAATATCTTCTGTTCCTAACCATCTTTCACTTGACCCTCTTGATTAAGGTTAATTCACATTCACTATCTTCTAAGATGTTAATTCACCTATAAGTGTTTACTTGTGAATAGCACTTGATTTGTGGAGAGATGCAAAAGAAGTACCATATTTCCTCAAATTTAAGATATCGTCTCTCATAAGATGCACTGACATATGTACCACTAAAAGAGAAAAAATGTTGCCAGTTAAATTATGGCACAACTAAAAATACTACTGATTATAACATTCATCCCAAATTTAGAGATGAAAAGTGTATTGGAAAGTGTTCATGTTAAAACTCAGTGAAATATGGTAGTTCATGATAGGGCTTCTGTGCAAAATTAACATGTTTCTGTGTGAAGTTGAATGAGTTATTTCACTCCCCTGTGCTTCAGCTGCCTCACCTATAAGGTTAAGATAATAATTGTTTCTCAGTTGAAGTGATGAAAGGAAATACGTGCATGTAAAACTGTTAGGGTTGTGCTTAGCATATAATAAGTCGAACATTACTGCTATTATCTCTTTTTAAAATTGAGCTCATATAGCCAAAAAATGGAAATGAATTGAAAATATTTCTATTTATATAAATTATATTATATTATTCATATAATCAAGAAATTGTAAAATAGGTAATAGGTACATTAAGAAGTTGGTCAAAGCAGACACAGGGTAAACTAGAAGGTTGGGCAAAAGAGTTCAGTTTTGCTTAAGCAAAACAGAAAGAGAATGAGAAGTCCTGGTGGTGAGAACAGAGTGAGCAAAGGCATCCAAGTGGGAGTAAGTGTGATACCCAGGTTGAGTTCAGTGAAAAGAACCTTAGATGTGATACGTGTAAGTTGAGTTTTACTCTAGATTCTCATCAATAGACATGAGTCTTTAGACAAGTAATTCCTCCTCTCTTGGCCTCATTTTTCTCATATTTACAATGCTGGCTTTAGACTAAATCATTTTTATGATTTCTTCTAACTCTTGTTAATGCATGTACAGAGGAAGGAAAAAAAGTGAAACTTTAAACTATTCCACTGTTTCCAATAATATTATTAGTGAGAGAACATAAATACACACACACACACACACACACACACATATATATATATATACACACATGTATTCACATATGCTGGTAGATAGATAATAGATAAATAAAGCAAATTACGAAAACTATAATAATACAGAGAATACTTTTCTAGCAGAATCTTAAAATGAGGTATTCTCTTTAATCTAATATTCTGCTTGAATTACTACAAATATTATACACAAATTTAAAATTTTATTTACTTTAAATAAAATCAATAAAAATAATACAATAAAAAGCATTTAGTAATAAAGTTCTATTAAAATAATTTACATTTTATTAGATGAATAAAAACCAATTTAGGAACTTTCAGGATAATTTTAATAGTATAATTATTGTTTTCCAGGGATGTGTGGAATTGTCATTTTATGAACTTGCCAATGAACTTTCCATATACAGATCAGGACATATAACAATAGGAATTATTTCTTTTCTAATGTATGTGTTTTTAAAAATATTTATTTATTTATTTTTGGCCGCATTGGGTCTTAGTTGTGGCATGTGCCCCGTGGCAAGTGGGATCTTAGTTCCCCGACCAGGGAAAGAACCCACGTCCCCTGAATTGGAAGGCAGATTCTTAATCACTGGACCATCAGGGAAGTCCCTCAAATGTTATGCTGATACACTTAAAAGAACATATAATTTTATATCCAAAAAATTAGTTTTCAAAAGTGGTGTTTTATTATACAAAGAGAAGAAATCTTAACAAGAAATTATGCACAATATGGGAGTGGAAAACAAGGACGCATAATCCAAAGAACTACCTCATTGTAGAGAGATAGCTTTGCAGACTATGAGACACAGAAAAATATTCTTTTTTCCCTGTTTGAGTTTAACTTTACTATCCATGAGAATGAATATTTGTCCTTGGAAAAATGTGTGTGTGTGTGTGTGTCGTGTGTGGATGAGTGTATGTATGTTTAATTTGACAGTTGCCCATCAGCAACTAATTTAAATAAAGACTGTAAATTGATTTTAATTAGTGTTATTTATAACATGAAATGTATTAACAATGTTGACTAGTAAAGCTACTCAATCCATATGTCAAAGAAATATAAATTAAAAATGTAATGAGACAATTTAATAGACATATATGAATAAAAAGTGTTGTACGTCTTTATGTGAAAGTTGTGCTATACAAACACTCAATTTTTTATCGAATTTGAGGTGGGCACCCAAATATCTCACTTCCAACTGAAATAAGAGGACTTCTGTCCTGGCTCATCTTTAAAAATTGCCTTATTGGACCAGCAAACAAAACACAATCGTTAATAAAATATAGGGCATCATAAATAAATGAGATAGGCATAAAGAAATGTTAAATTATAAAATTGCAAAAATACAAACATTTTACAATAAAATTCTCTTCTACAAATTCCACATTTTGCAACAGTAGCAATAGTAGCAAAGAGTCAGGGAAGCAGCCAAGTTACTGCATATACACTTGTCTTATTTAGAATGAGAATTGTCCGTGAATTTTTTTACACCAGAAGAGCCGGCTTGTCTCTGAATATTCACTGGCAGCACATTAAGAGGATGATGGAGGCAGTAAACCAGGATAAAGGAACCTACATTATCAGCAATTGCATGCTTACCAATTATTAATGGCCTCTTCCATGTCACACCAAAAGTTAAATACTCAACTATTTGAACATGTTCCTCCCATGCATTGCCATATGGTGCTGATGACCACTAACAAAATTGCTAGTGGTATGCTTAGTAAATGCACATCACCCTTAGTGCTCCTATCATGTAAAATGCAGGACCTAAAAACAAGATGATTTTTGCTTTCAGTCACAATCTTGTAGAATCCTGACATATCTTGGAACCCTAGAGTTCTGCAGAATCCCTGTTGAGAAACTCTGGTCTAACTTTATATGTCAGACTTGGGCAGTTGCTGGTGGAGGAAGATGGATTTTTGGAAGGGGCCAAGCATTATAACCAGGAGATTGAATTTTGTGAGAGGTGATGGAGAGCTGCATAAAGGTGATTTGGAAGAAGGATGTGCCTTTCAAAAGGAAGCAAGGACCTGAGAACAGGGGGTACAAGATTAGAAATTTAGGATTCTCACAAGGGAATCCCCTATGAAGAACTTAACTTCCTGTGCCTTTGAACAGTAAGAATAGTCATTAAAAAATAATAATGTTCCCTTTTAGTTATCCAACAAGTCAGTAAATATGATATACTTGTAGAGCCTTATGTGATGGTATGGTGGAGAATAAGGTCATGATGTAATTATAAGAAGAGTGGCTTACCCCACTTTCACTCTTTTATTGGTTCCTGGATAGAGAAAAGAGAATCTAATCTATCAAGGGGACAAGGTGCAACCAGCAGCAAAGCGTGAGTTGGTTCAAAGCACAAAGAAAGGGCAATTACCAAGTCCATAGCTCATGAAGAACTATTGTAAGCCCTCTATTTTTTTCAATCTATATTGGAGTGATAGGGAGGAAGTAACAATTAAGTTACATAGACTTTCTCCTTCTACTACCTCACTTCTCATTTACATCTTAATATCCTCTGTAATCTACTGAAACAGTTCTTATAAAGTCATTTACTGTCTTCTAATTGACAAATTAAGGGGATATTTTTCAAACAATATTTGATTGAAGCCCCCTCTTTATTTGGCACTATTGATTATCTCCTTAAAATTTTCTACTCCTTTCACTTCCTGGTACGACACTTTCCTTGTTCTCTTAGTTCTGTAAGGATTCATTCTCTGCTTCCCTTCCAAATTTTCCTTTCTGAAATTCCTTAGAAAAAAATAAACACACTCAGGTAACCAACTCCCAGAACAAAAAATAAGTAATGCATAGCATCCTGGAGCCCTTCTCATGTCTCCTCCCTATGCCTAAACTCCACCCTATGCACCCCTCACTGGCCTGCACACATGGCAACCGGTGTCCTGAGTTCCAACTATATAAATTAGTTTTTTCACACTTTGAACTGTACATAAATAAAAAATAAAATGTTTACGGTAATTATTAATAGTGTGTGTGTTTATAGATCACTCATTTTCATTGCTACATAAAATTCAACTGTATGGATATATCAAAACTTTTTTGCACTTTATCCATGGACAAGGAGGCAGTTTTCAGTTTTTGACTATTATGATTAGTGTTACTATGAGTATTCTTGCATAGGTATCGTGTGTTAAATATATGTGCATGTTTATGCTAGGTCTATACACAGGAACAGTATTGTACTTTCTAACATTTTTTGCTACACATTTTTTATTCCCATTAAGAACTGTGCCTTAGAAATACGCATTACATCATGTTCCAGTACAACACAAAAATATAACTGAAAGTTAAAAAAAACTTAATAAATGTGATTTATTCTGGTATTTTCCATTCTATTTTGAATGCATTCTATTTTTTTAAACCCTGGGCTACAGGATAAAGGCCAGAGGTATTAGAGTGGTGCTCAGTATGCTTCTGTTCCTCTCCATATTGACAGCTCATATCTTACCTCTTCTTACCTCTAGCAGTATCGACGCTTGTAATTTCCTGCTTCTCTCCTCCCTATCCTCACTCATTCTGTCCCTTCTGCCCTCTGTTTACCATTTCTCATTCCCATTTTATCCAAATAACTTCTACTTGTCCTTTGAAGCTTCATCTGACTCCTTTATACCCTTAAGTCTTCCTATAGGTGCCACCTTCTTGAAGACATGCTCCCAGACCAAGCCTCCTTATCCCAAGGCAATCTGAGGTGCCCTCATGAGTATGCTATCATGCGCTTTGAATACCTGCATTATTTTACCAACTATACTGTATTTTACTTATTTGGACATCTGTGAGTTCCTTAAGGGCAGAAACTCTTTTATTTATTACCGTAGCTGCACAATTTAGCAGAAAGCCTGCAAAAAGCATATAAATATTAATTATAGGGACATCCCTGGTGGCACAATGGTTAAGAATCTTCCTGCCAATGCGGGGGACATGGGTTCAATCCCTGGTCTGGGAAGATCCCACATGCCGCAGAGCAACTAAGCTCGTGCACCACAGCTACTGAACCTGCACTCTAGGGCCTGCAAGCCACAATTACTGAGCCCACGTGCCACAACTACTGATTCCCACGCGCTTAGAGCCCATGCTTCACAAGAGAAGCCACCACAGTGAGAAGTCTGCACACGGCAACGAAGAGTAGCCTCTGCTCGCTGCAACCAGAGAAAGCCCGCATGCAGCAATGAAGACCCAAGCAGCCAAAAATAAATAAATAAATTTATCTTTAAAATATTAATAGTAAAAATGAATTAACTTAAATTCAGAAACCTGGGTTGCAGTTCCAGATTTAGGTGTTATCTACTTGAATTTCGGCAGATTGCTTAAGTGAGCCTCCGTTTTCTTAAGAGCTAAAGGGAGATGATAATACTCACCCAACCATGGTTGTTAAGACCCAATGACACAATGCAATCACAAGCCCCTTATTAGTATTATATATTTATATAGCTATGCTAAAAGATTAGATTAGAAAATTAGGTTCATGTCTTTTAAAATCTTGTATGTTCTAAAATTTTGTTTCAGTTGGATTGAATCTGCTTTGAAAATCCTAAAATTCCCATGTTATTAAATATCAGAAGTGGTACTTAAATATACAGTTAGGGGAGTCATGTAGTCAAGTATTTCATCAACCATTTGAATCTAAACTAAGACCATTTCTAACTTAAAATATATGTATATTTTTGAGTTGATATGGCTTATCCAAACCAAACCCTTGGCTTTCATTGTGTGTGGCAAGCAGTAATATATCTTGGAAGAAATTAGGATTCTTGCAACATGATCCTTCTGAAAAGGTTCACACTGTGTAAAAAGTCCATTTGTGCCCATACACTACCTGATATGTAATCCCAGTCCCATTTTGCATTTTTAATACAGGCAAAATACCCATTAAAACAAATACATTTAAAACATAAAAGCTATTGTTTACCCTATAGGTTGAGTTAATCTTTAAATAGTAATAGCAAATATAACTTCATTTTACTGGAAAGAGTCTGTCAAAAACAGGATAAAGTCATCAGAGATAAATGCAAGGTAGTAAATTGAAGAATGATAGAAGGATGAAAAGAATTCAGATAAAACTAGAAAAATTTAGACTAGAGCTATAAAATAAAATGCCTCATGTAACCAGGCAGGTATTTTGCAAACGTGTGAAGCCTGCAGGGCATAAGGTCTGGGTCTGCAGCCCCTAAGTGCTGATGGTTATGGCAAATTAGCTCATCCCCAGCTTGAAGAGGTCAGGTTCCATCAGTGCCTGCCCATCTGGCCATGCAGGAACATACATCCAACATTGCCAACCTTTTTGACTTTTCACGAGAAATTATAAATTCCTATTTTACGTGAATTTTCTAGGTTTTAAATGTTATTTCCTTTTGTTTGAGCTGTGCAGGCCAAAAAACACAGCTTTGAATGAAATCAGGCTTCATGTCTACACATTTGTAAATGTAGACACAAACAACAGGATAAATGAGGATACAGTTGAATATAAGTATCTGCCAACAATACAGTGAGTTTTAAATAATGAGAATTCTCACTGTAATGTCTAATAAGCATGGTACTGTAATTAGTATTAGTCATATCATTAAGGTTGTTGGGTACACTTTTTAATCTTCTCATTTTCAGAGGAATATATAGCAATTCGAATATTTCCAGGAAAAATACATTTAAGACAGCATTTTGGAAAGATTTGGAAAAGGTTACTCCAAGAACTACCAAGAGAGTTACAGTGGTTTACCCAACTTCACATGAAAATTAAGTATCGTGTCTCAATTCCCCACATTTGGGCTTTTACATATTCTGCTTCTTCTGTGCGAAATTTCCTTCTCTCTAGTCTTTACATGGTTAATTCTGCCTCCAATTAATTCCTCCAATGTTTTTCATGACATCTGTGCATTTTTTTTTATCATAGTACATCCCCTTGTATGACTTTATTTCTCTTCTTCCTCTGGATCATGTACTCCTTGACATATAGCAGATAATTAAATGTTAATGAATACAAAACTGAATCAACTAATAAACTGATCAATGGACAGATGACTCCCTCATCTGACATAATTATACACAGGCTACTACTGTCTTTCATTCCTCACTAATTTCCATTCTACCCAGGAAACATACTTGGCCTTGCTAACATTTATCACACATTGGCAAACTTTACTTGCAGAAGTGATAGGAGAATTATGGATACTAGCATTTATTGATTCCAACTATGTACCATATTTCAATATATCAACCTCACAATAACTCCAAAAAGTAGGCATTATTATTCTCGTTTCACAAACAAAGAAAGAGAGATCTAGAGATTGAGAAACTTGTCTAAGATCACACATCGAATGAGTGAAGGAGGAATGATTCTAAAGGAAATTCCTTTTGGCTTCATAATTCATGGTCTTTCCCTGATGGGAATGCTGCCTTTCTATGAGCTCTGATGAAAAGGGCAGTTTAATTGATAGAGTAGCATTGACTTTCACAGGATATTCCCAAGAGTAATTTTTTCCTAAAGATCCATAACTAGGTACATGGCAAGTTGGATATATATATATACATGTCCTCTGTTAGAAAGGGGCTGTTATTTAATATCTCATTTTAAATGTGCCAGAATATCTTTATCTCTGAAAATTTGCTTGTTCTACTTGAAACACTTATGTGATCTCTTTATTTTCAGTGTCATAGAGCTGACTGTTTTTCAAAAATTCAAGGCTATAGTCCTTGAAGACTAGGGCTTGCCCCATGTAACTGAATCTGGATGGATAGTCAGTTGGACCTAACCCCTGCACATTATAGCCAAAAGTAATATGAGATTTTAGTCATTCCTTTCCATCTCGTCAGTCTATAAATATACTGTCATGCCTCAAGCTATTTCATAATAGGCAGTGCAAATTTTATGCCCAAGCATAACTAAAATAGTTCCTTAGTATGAGGGAAAAGATAACCACAGGTTTTCATGTTAATCTTTCATATTATCTTATTGAAAAATCATGGGATCTTGTTATAAAATACTTTCCTTCTTTTAAATAAAAAAAAAATAGGAGATCACAACAGGAGAATAAAGTTGTATTAATTACGGAACGCACTTACTACTTTCTTATTATGAAGAGATATTCTTTAAAGTCTTTCGGTGCCAAATATTCCTGCAGCTCAGATGTTTCTGAAGTGAAGCGTGACTTTTTTACAGAAGGGCTTGTGAATTGAGCAGTGTTTCTCAAACTATGTTCCATAGTACATAAGCAATGAGAGGGCTTAGCAAGCTATTACATGAAAAGATAATTCTGTGGTCAAATAAATTTAGGAAATGATGGATTAAATAAGAATAAACAAAGGTCTTTACTGGAGAAATTCCTATAGTCTTTAATATGTTAGTGTACTTTGAATCTCCAAGAAAGGAAAAGAGAATCAGTTTAGCAGAACACTGTACAATGTGAGAAATTCTATAAAACAAGGAAATACAATTTATTGTAAGGTAGAGAAAACAACTATTCAAGCATTCATTTTTATCGTTTAAGTAAATGAATAGACAACAGTAATGAATAGAAGTCACAAATTGATTAGAAAAAATGTTATATATTTTTAAATTCTTTAGTGCTTCTTTTGGAATGAGATTTTTCAAATTAGGATTATTTAGTGTTTGTGCTTGATTAAAATAATAAAATCTCTTTTATAGGAAAAAGTCCCATTGGATGGAAAGCGATGTTATTGCATTTGATTTTCTTATCCACGTCTGTAACCTCTGACTGTGTGATCGTATGAAAAGCATCATCCTTCATCAGGCAAGAGTATAGCATAATATGAATATGTCAGGAAGATGTAAAAAGTTTCTGACGTGTCAGATTTTTGTCTTCACATTTACAAAATAATCATAGCTGTTGCATTTACCATAGTGAAAAATGAAGTATGATAATAAAAGTCACTCATTCATTCATTCAACAAATATTTTATTTCCCATTATGTACCAGGCATAAGTAGTTATAAACCCTTACCCTTTTAAAATAATGATTAATATATGTGTAAAATTTACAGTTTCTACAGATAAATTATCTAGTTACTGGAGATCAGTCCCTCAAATTGTTTACTTACTTTTGTATTTTATATGTCTATTTTGAATACTAATCTCAGAAAAAGTTTTCTGTGTGTATTGTTTATATTTCTAGAGGAATAGATGAGTTATGAAACTAGTCTTCTATAGCTAACTAGATTTAATTTTAGCAACATTTCTTTTATATATATCTATTTTCTAAAATCGTGAGATGTTAATTATAGTATGCTTTTTTTTTTTTTTGCGGCATGCGGGCCCCTCACTCTTGTGGCCTCTCCCGTTGCGGAGCACAGGCTCCAGACGCGCAGGCTCAGCGGCCATGGCTCACGGGCCCAGCCGCTCCGCGGCATGTGGGATCTTCCCGGACCGGGGCACGAACCCGTGTCCCCTGCATCGGCAGGCGGACTCTCAACCACTGCGCCACCAGGGAAGCCCCTATGCTTTTTTGGTATATATGATTATAACTACTGTCTATTCTTTTTAATTGTACTTTTTAAAAAACAAAATGTTGAGAAGTTTGAAAAGTTTGCTTTTGAAAAGTTTGGTTGAATCAAAAGGGTGGCTTCTAGTCAACATTACAGTAGTAATTTGGTTATAAACTGTCCCCAAGCCCCTTTAAAAATGTAAAGAAGAAATATAAGAGCAAAACAAAATTCCACAGCCAACGTCTTGAATAAAATGAGACGATAATATATTCATAAGAAATCCAGAATATGGACAAATAGGACTAAATTGGCAATGATAGCAAATGTAAATTATAAAATATTTACATATATGTATTCTGAGACCTGTCAATCCCATTCCTAGGTATATATTATATTTGAAAACTTAAAAAAATACATATGTTCATAGAAACATTGTTTGCAATGGCAAAAAATTAGCAACAACCTAAATGTCTCTCAATGAAAGAATGGATAGATGAACTGTTATATATTCGTACAGTGAAATACAGTAGGTAAAGATAATGAATTAAAGGAACATGGACAAATATGTAAGGTTCTCACAAAAAATATTGAGCAAAAAGTTTTTAAAAAACAGGTTGCAGAAGAATATTAAGGAATAATTACTTTATGTATAGTTTAAAATTTTTGCAATGAATATTATATATTTAAGAATAGTCCCTTAAGAATTATTTAAGAAGACGCATATACTATATATGTATATTTATGTGTGTATGTGAATATATAATACATACGATATATTATATATATTTTATTTACATGAAATTCATGAAACAACAATCACCAAGTGTAGGATATTGGTTTCTCTGGGAGCTTGGAAAAGAATGGTTAGGAAGGCTTCCACATCTTTTTTAAGTACATTAGTAACATCTCAGTTCTGAAATAGGTGGTGGCTCCATGACTAATTATTGTATTATTCTTTACATTTTTTAGTGCCTTAAACATTTTATAATAAATTCAAAAAGTCAAGCTAAACTACCTTCCTCCCTGACTCTATGAGATAGACCTCTCCAGTCATACCTGTGACCTATAACAAATATCTATACAGTCTCTTTTGGTACCAGTCTCCAGTGTATTTACTTCTCTGTGAAACATACCTATAGATATCTACCCTTTCCCCATTCTCATCAGGGGAAGTTCATCATTATTATTTAATAACATTTGCCAAGTAGGTATAAATAACATGCTACTCAGAGCCATCATAGGACATGATCCTTTTCAAGAAGGCTCATTTTTGCCCTGAATAGTAGCCTGGCATCAGTCATTTACATCAAATAAAGCTTTTTCTGCTCAGGATGGCAGAAAAAGAGTCCAGGAATGACCTTTTGGTTCCCAGGTCTTTTGCCCAACAAGACACAGTGCCTAGTGTACCCCCTTAAAGGTCCCCAAACTATCAGCACTTCACATGAAGATTTTTAGCTGCCTCTTCTTTCAATTTTAAAATAAAATGACTAAAATATACAACATTTTCAAATGTGGTTGCTCCATACTCTCCTTAGACTTGTGGCTATCATCATATTCCCCAAAACACTGTCTCTGATGACCATTCCTCCTTAGTGGAATAAAAAACTGTTTTATATAGCATGACCCTGACCTATCTTCGTTATTTCCAGTATAACCAGACTTTTTCATTCCAACATGTTTGCAACTCTGGGAGACAGTGTATACTGACATGGAGATTTATCACCAGAAGCTTCCCAGTGGAGTCAGTGGCAAGAGATGAAATTTGGTCACAATTCACATGTGTTTGAAATGAGCATTCCAAAAGAAAATGATTAATTTCTACTTAAAACCCAAAGGGTAAAATACCATACTCACAAGCATTACTACTTCTGCATTCTCTCAGTCTCTCCTTTGCTCAATTGCTTTTGTGTACCTTTTCCTCACTTTTGTTGTTTTTTTCCCAAGCAATGAACTGTCAAAGTTTTGTTATTCTCATGAAGAAAATTATAAATGTGTCAAAGAATTTTATTCTGTCATTGATGCCTTCAGAAAATAATGAAATAAAGTAGAGAAGAAAAGGTAAAACTGAAGTAGGTAAAACTCTAGTACTAAAAAGTACATTAACTACCACTCCCTTCAAAATCCTCATTTTGAAAATGTGGAAACTGAAACCTAGAAAGGTTAAGTGCCTTCTCCAAGTAATTTCACCTGTGTTTAGGATTTAGGAGACCTGGGGATCCAGATCTTCCAGTTTCAAGGGTTGGAAATCTCTACCCCTTAGGATAATGCCAGAAGTTTTATTATCAGGACTTAATGCTTTTAGCTTAAAACTTTGATCAATATTAAAATGCTTGTCTATCTCCCTCCCAAAAGTCCCAAAGTTTCTGTCTACTATACCATGCCACAAAGGAGCTATAGATGAGGAAAGAAAGAGAACAATTTACGTAATAAATATTTCAACCATCAGAATATCAAAGGAAGTGATATAAATGTCAGATTGCAGAAGTACTTGAGATACGTTAAAAAATATATGTATATATGCTTGTCCCATATGTGCAAAGTAATGCACAAGGGTCAATTAATGGTATATGTGGCAAGGTTTCTACCTATGTATTAACTATCAATGCTATATTATTTAGTATTTACACTTTACTTGCTATCAAAAAATATTTTCTTGCCCTAGTAACATGCAGCATCACTAAACAGCAAACTAGCAAAACCATTTACACAAGAATTTAAAAGAAAAAAGTCAAAACACTAAAATACTTCCATTCAGATCTACATTCCCACGCTTCAGGCATGGTCTTCATTACTGAGGATACAAAGGTGAATAAGATCTGGTCGTTATCACAGAAGATCTCATATCCTAATGGGCCATTATTGTAAAGCAGGCAAAGTGTAGGAAGAACTTGATAATGCCCTCATCAGAGCATCTGCAAAAGACACAGGCAGTCCGGAAATAGAAAAGAGCTTTTCTTTAAAGTTCTAAATAATTTCAGAGAGCCCAATAATTTCACAATTAGAAACGATCTTAAAAGGTCAGGTATTCCTACACTCTAAATAGTTTTCTATCTAATACATCTCCACTAAGTGCCTCTTCAGGCTCTGCTTGACCAAATCATTACTGATGCTATATTCCATTTTGAAACCTCTCTAATAACTAAAGTCTCTATTAAAATAAACGGAATTGCCCCAGAGCATACATACCAGTCTATGGATTCAAATGGGGTTCCATTTAAAGCAATTTCCATATTCCACTGGCATACATCCCACACTGGCTCACATAGAAACCCTACTCCTTAGAAAATGCCTCCCCCAATCCCTTGTATTTCTGATTATTCCAGAAAATGTCTCACAAGTAATACTTATCAAAGGTTCAGATCAACTATCCAGTAAATGTCACGCAGAACGTGCCACATCTGCTAGGCACACTTACCTCACACAGGGACCTTGCCACCATGCACCCTGTTCACTGGGACTGGTAGTGGCTGGAGCAGCCCTGAGCTGTGCAGAGAGATTTTGTCTCTCTCATTTTTGTGGTGTACTCTTTTGTTGCTTTTCTTGGCCCATACCAGCCCTTCCCAACCCACTGCTTTCCTGAGTTTTTAATTAATTGCCCAGCCTCATCTCCCTTCATAGGACAAATTTGACTACAGAGGTAGCTGAGTGCCAAGATTAGTGCAAATGACAGATACAATACTGCACTCAGAAATCCTCCTCTCCTACAATTTTCTAAAGCTTTGATACTTAAATCTTCTGAGTTATTCCTGCAAATGGACTTCTGGGATCATCACACCAATTGATCAATCAGATCTAAATCCCACTGCTAGGCACAGCTTAGACTCAAGCTTGAACCTGTGATAGACTTGAATTGGTTAAGGCTTTGCGTCTTGTTCATTCTAATATTCCCTACAGGTTAGCACAGTGCCTCATGTGTAGAAAAATAATAAAGGCATATACTGAATATTACAGCCTTGTAAGTAATATATTTATTTAATCCCCATGGCAATTCTATGAAGTAGATATTGTTATTATTCCCATTTTATAGATGAGTAAACTGAGTCATGAAAGGACTAATTAATGTGTTTGTGATCACAAGGATAATAAGTGGTGAGTTAGGGATTTGAACTCAGGCAGTCTAACTGCAGAGCCGGTAGGCTTAACCACCACATGTACTGCCTTCCCAAGCACACACAGAAGAGGCGCAAGAAAAGTTTTGAGGAAATGACTGTAACTGTCTCATGTAACATGAACACACTAATTCTTGACTTTCCTCTGGGGACATAGATCAAACACGATAGGCATTCACAAAGGAGACAATCACATATTTAAAGACAATTCTCATATCCTTCAGCCATCATAGAGATTTTGCTTTTTCAGTCCTAATGAGAGCTTAGATATTGGGTACCCAAGAATAGCTGTAACACTCCAGGAATCTGAAAATGTCTCCATTTCCTTTGGGAGAGTGGTTTGCTTGAATCCTTATTCAACTATTTTTGGAGAACTGTTTTCAACACTTTGTTTCTTCTGTCCTTCCCTACATCCCTATTTCCCACCAGGGTCTTTACATCTCCACTCCACTGGCAAATATGTAGAGCTGCCCCCCTGCACAACAATCTGTGCTCTTCAACTTTCCCATCCTCTTCTCCACTCTGTCTGTCCTGTGTCTAGCCACTGTCTCTTCATGGGCTCCAGAGTGCATGCTATTCTGGCTCTTCCAATCTTAGAAATATTTAAAGTAGATTTATTTACACAAAGGTTGTGATTTATTGAAACAATGTATTGAGTCATCAAGAGACTTTGCTTTTAATAAAAGATTGATAACTAGAGAAGAAAATGCTTAATTCAAAAAAATTAATCCCTAACAATGGACTTTAAGGAGCGTTGAAGCCTAGATAGGACTGTAATAGTTTTAGGATAACTTCTTAAATCCCAAAAGAGTAATAACTGCAATGAATTATCGTATGTCTGGAAATTCCTTTACCTTATTCAAGACTTATAACACCTTCAGATTTAAGTATTATTATCCACAGTGGGAGAAGACAAGAAGATTTCACAATTTGCACAGCTAATAAGCATAATTGAGACGAACTCTGACCATTTGCCATTGCTTTATTGCTTAGTAGTTGACATTTCATAAATTCAGTTCTATGGTGAATTCCCAGGGTAATATCCAGTTAACCTGGAAAACTATTTTGAGTTATGATGAAAATAATTTAAGGACACCTAACATATCTTCACTTTAGCGACAGTCTTTAAGGCATTAACCGCAGAGAGGAGATTTGGTGGCCCAGATGAAGGGCTTATGGTGGACATGTTTAAGGATGAGTGAGACTTCCTCTCAAAGCACACTGTGTGACAAAAGAGCTTTTTGATGATGAATGAACTAAGCTCTGATCTGGAAATCTGTCAGAGAAGATGATCTCTACCTGAATGTGGAAATGGACATAAGAAACTTGGCTACATCAAAATTTCCTTCTGTCATTAGCATGTTGTTTGATTTTCCTTGTCTGTCCTTCCACTTCCTTAGCTGTTAACTGAAGCTGTCCAAGTGGATCAGAGCACCTCAAACCTGCAAGCGCATTAGAACTAACTGGGGAGTCTTCTTTCAAAATATCTATACCCATTTCCCTTTACTCTCTTCTAAAACGCACAAAGACTCTATGCATTCATATTTACAGTTCTTACATAAATTTTTTAATAAGCTTTTTAAAAATGTTTATTTATTTATTTATTTTTGGTTGAGTTGGGTCTTCAGTGCTGCGTGTGCGCTTTCCCTAGTTGTGGTGAGCTGGGGCTACACTTCGTTGCAGGGCATGGGCTTATCATTGCGGTGGCCTCTCTTGTTGCAGAGCATGGGCTCTAGGCAGGCGGGCTCAGTAGTTGTGGCTCGTGGACTCTTGAGCACAGGCTCAGTAGTTGTGGCACACGGGCTTAGTTGCTCCGTGGCATGTGGGATCTTCCCAGACCAGGGCTCGAACTCGTGTCTCCTGCATTGGCAGACGGATTCTTAACTTCTTAACCACTGCACCACCAGGGAAAACCCTTACATAACTTTTGACCTTACCATGTTATGCTTAAACTTTTGGAAGGTATTGTCATCTTGAGTATAATAGGGGAAATGAAATCAACCAAAGCATGTCAAAATAAATTTGTAATATCATGACTTTCAAGGACTATAATTATTTTAACTAGAGAGTGGAACAAATAGATAAAAGGTTAACAAAATGCAAATAATATCAGAAGTTTAGCTGGCTTTATTTCATTTTACTAAAGATATGAGTTGATATACCATTGTGGCTTAAATCACCTCAAGTTAGTTTTGTCTTCTTTTCTTATAAAAGGTTGTAATCATACAGCTGAATGTTTTTTAGTTGAATTCAATAGAAATACTTAAAAATTCGGATAATTTCTATATTATACACATGACGTCAAACATGTTTGATTAAATTTTAACTAGTTGCTTCAGCACTATTTCTTTTTTATTTTTATTCCATTTTGTCAATATTTTAAATCCCTCAATTACTGATACCATATGTTTCATTGGGTAGGCAAGAGGGAAAATTTTCACCATGACCTGACCTCTCACCAGTTTTATGCATCAGAAGAAAAATCTTTCTAAAAGATCAAGATGAGCAACAACCAAGACACACTTTCAAATGGTACTGTTGATTGAGAGCACAGTGGACAGTACCAAACTGTTTACAGATGTTACACTTGGCCTCTTTCCCCGTGCCAAATATTTGCATAAGAGATAAAGAGCATAATCTATTCACATATAGTGACTTTCCTCTCTAAAATCTTTTGAGGTTGGTTACACTTTAATAACCATTTGCCCTTGAAAATTGATTTCTTTCTTGAAGACCATCTGCAGCTATGTAGCTAGGCATTCATTCATTCCTTTTCTTCAGTACCGGATATTGGCTTCTTTCCATCAAGTACACTCTTGCCACACTGCCAGAGACCAAGTAGGCTGCATCCCTGAAACAGTGAAGGAAAAGGAAACCCTGAGAGATGTAGTGTAGTATTCAATGTTTTCTTCAGGGCATTATATAACCATGTGGTGCAGAGGATAAGAGGACAGATTGGGAAGTTCAATGATCTGTCTGCTAGTCTAGCTTCACCAGTTGTGTGATCTTGAATACATTACTAAACCTTTCCAGACCCCTCTTAACTCCTCTTCAAAATGAGGATGATGCTCCATATCTTCTTCGAGTTGTTAGGATGATTAAATGAGAGACTGATTATGAAGATTAAATGCTCAATGAAAGGTAGCTGTTGTATTCCTGCAGTGTGTCAAGAGTACAAGAAGTGCTGATATGGAAGGAAAAGTGGCTGTCAAATCTATTGAGAGGTAGCAGCTAATTTGTGTTCTGGGAATTAAAGAATTTATGTCATTTCTACCTTAAAATCTAAGGTGCAAAAACATACAAGCAGCACATGCAGCTCAATATCAAAAAAACAAACAAGCTAATCCAAAAATGGGCAGAAGACCTAAAGAGATATTTCTCCAAAGAAGACATACAGATGGCCAACAAACACGTGAAAAGATGCTCAACCTCACCAGTCATTAGAGAAATGCAAATCAAAACCACAATGAGGTATCACCTCACACCTGTCAGAATGGCCATCATCAAAAATCTGCAAAAGATAAATGCTGGAGAGGGTGTGGAGAAAAGGGAACCCTCCTGCACTGTTGGTGGGAATATAAATTGATACAGCCACTATAGAGAACAGTATGGAGGTTCCTTAAAAAACTAAAAGTAGAACTACCATATGACCCAGCAATCCCACTACTGGGCATATACCCTGAGAAAACCATAATTCAAAATGAGTCATGCACCCTAATGTTCACTGCAGCACTGTTTACAATGGCCAGGACATGGAAGCAACCTAAATGTCCATCGACAGATGAATGGATAAAGAAGATGTGGTACATATATACAATGGAATATTACTCAGCCATAAAAAGGAACGAAATTGAGTCATTTGTAGTGACATGGATGGACCTAGAGTCTGTCATACAGAGTGAAGTAAGTCAGAAAGAGAAAAACAAATACTCTATATTAACACATATATATGGAATCTAGAAGAATGGTACTGATGAATCTAATGGCAGGGCAGGAACAGAGATGCAAACGTAGAGAATGGACTTGTGGATACAGTGGGGGAAGGGGAGGGTGGTACAAACTGAGAGAGTAGCATTGACGTATATACACTACCATGTATAAAATAGATAGCTAGTGCGAAGCTGCTGTATAGCACAGGGAGATCAGCTCGGTGCTTTGTGACGACCTAGAGGGGTGGGATGGGGAGGTGGGAGGGAGATCTAAGAGGGAGGGGATATATATATACATATAGCTGATTCACTTTGTTGTACAGTAGAAACTAACACAACATTGTAAAGCAATTATAATCCAATAAAGATGTAAAAAAAATCTAAGGTGCATAAAACTTATTTTTTAAATTTTTATTCATTTACTTATTTACTTTTTGGCTGCACGGCATCTTCGTTGCTGCACACGGGCTTTCTCTAGTTGCGGCAAGTGGGGGTTACTCTTCGTTGCGGTGCGCGGGCTTCTCATTGCCGTAGCTTCTCTTGTTGTGGAGCATTGGCTCTAGGCACGCGGGCTTCAGTAGTTGTGGCACATGGGCTCAGTAGTTGTGGTGCACAGGTTTAGTTGCTCCGCAGCATGTGATATTTTCCCAGACCAGGGATCAAACCCATGTCCCCTGCATTGGCAGGCAGATTCTTAACCACCGCACCACCAGGGAAGTCCCATAAAACTTTTTTGAAGTGTTACGTACAAGATAGAGATGGGAGGATATAGTTTTCCAAGTGCATCTCTTCTGTGAAGAGCTTAATGTTTTTTAGTTTAGTGGTTTTCAAACCTACCTAATTATGAGTGTCCTCTGTGGAGATTTAGAAACAAACAAAACAAACACAAAATATGACTGGGTCCAGCTATAGACCTATTCTATCAGGAGGTCAGTGGGTAGGGCATAGAAAATAATAAGAGCTCTCCATTTAATTCAGATGTGCAGTCAGAAATTGCTTGGATTTCTAAATTCTTCTCCTTGTGTTCACAGAGCTGGATGCTAATTATTACCCTGAGGACTCTTAAGGAAGTCATATTCTTAATTTAATTCATCTATAGAAATGAAAAAAACCATAAGATGAAAAAACCCAGATAGCTTTGGGTTTTTAATAAAATAGTATTTCTATGAAGAAAGAAGAGCACTAATGAAAATATGTCAGGAAGTAATTAATTTTTAGCTGGTTGACATGGAGTTTGAACTAAAGTGAAAAACATTTTTAAGTTTAAAAGAAGGTAATAAAAGTATCAGCATGTTAACAGAAATACAAAGTTAACTGAAGGCAATAAAAAATAAAATTTTGGAAGTAGAAAACTGAATCAAAAATATTGAAGCCAATTTGAGAAAACTTTCCATAATATAAAGATTACATCAAAAATAATGAAAAGAAATGAAAGGATAAAAGGATAGAGTATATATAATTTAGGATGAACATCTTGAATTTGAGAAAGAATAGAAGCAAACAAAATTGAAAAACAATTAAATATATAATTCATGAAATGTTCTGAATTGAAAAGAGAGCTCGTTTCCACCCCAGGCAAAAAAACTCTTTTAAATAACAAGTTACTAAAAAATTTAGGATTAAATTATTTAAAATACCTAGACAGGTAAAAGAATAGGTCATCTACAACTTACAGATATTAAGCTGATTTCAAAATTCCCCATAACACTAAATATCAGAATTAAATGGAATGATTTTATGAAGCTTATATTTAAACAATTTAATACACATTCAGTATGTGGAAGTCACAGGAAAAATATCCTTGGATACACAAGAATGAAGAAAATGAACCACCCATAAGTGTTTCTGGAAAAATTTCTTAAGAATATATTCTAGTAACACTAAGGAGCAAAGCACTCATGACATTTTAAAAATGCAATAAATACAGTCATCAAGTAAAGGAAGATGGAATAATTACTATACCTACAATTAAAATCTCAAGTTCAAATGCCAAAAATAATGTTTAAACATTAACACCTCACAATATTTGTGGAAATCTGTAATTCTTGATTAAATTTATAAAAATTATAAATGGGTATAAGAGGGAAAGAGAGTAAAAATCCCAAATTTCAAATCTTATAAAAACAAGTGACATATTTTCTTTCCTGCTTGGATTTTTTTCTTAAAGAAATATTTGAATTGATTTGAGTTGATTTGAGTTTCAATATTTATTTGAGTTGATTTGAAAGACTTAAACACTCAGAGAATTTTAATGAAAGCTAAAAACAAAGAAAACATTAATCATATCATAAAACAGCACAAGGAAACTAGAAAAAAATATTTACAAAACAAGAGGAAAGTACTCCATTAAGATGGCAGAAAAACAAACCTCACCAATAACAACCAATATAAATTATTTAATCTCCTTTAGTAAAGAACAAGGCAATTTGTTTAATAAACAACTATATTCTGCTTACAAGAGATGTATGGAAACCAAAATGGTACAAAAAGTTGATAGTTTTAACATTTGATAATAAGGACATAGTAGGCAAATATAAATTGGTATCAGAATATGGTTATATTAAAATCCAACAAGGTAAAATTAATGGCAAAACAAACTAAAAGGACAAGAAGGATCATACTATCTTGATAAAAGGAAGTTCACAATGAAAACAAATAGTGATACATGCAAGAATAAATTCACCCAAAACACCTGTAGTGCTATAAATTAATATTGTTATCTATAAGTTTGGGTTAAATGTGATAAAAAATAATGGCATAAAGGATTTGACTAACACCATGCTAATAAAATAAGAAGTATAAAACATTGACTTCTCCAAACAAATATATCACATTTACATACAGCCATGAAACATACTGAAAATTCTCAACAAATTCTAAATAATAGAAGCTTTTGGATAACACCCAACCATTCTGCAGACATATCTAAATTTAGAGCAAAGTCATAAACATAAACATTCTATTAGCTTGATATGTGCTTAAATGTCTTTTCATACAACTGGGACAATAAAAGGAAAAAATATAAATGTAATCTAAGTTCAATAAAAATAAAGATACTAATATCATGCTATATAGGATGTAACCAGAATTATATTCAGAACTAATAGTGTAGGCTTATGGGATTGTATTATTTAAAAAGAAGCAAATAAGCATTCAACCAAAAAGTTTAAAAATTTTTTAAATGTGTTTTCAGAGAAAATTAATAGGAACTTCAGTCAATTACTAAGAAAGTAGAAAAAAGGAAAGAAAAATATAATTAATGGTTCTGATAACTGATTCTTGAGGATAAGTAAAATAAAACAAACTAAAATGAACAAAATTTTGTTTAAATTCTAGTCTAGAAATTCAAATAATTTAGAAATCAAAAATGGAACATAATAAAAACTGAATTTACAGTAAGCTTCTTAATTTTCAGGGCTTTGTCTTTTTCACTGTATTCATCTATAACTCAGCATAGCTATAACCTAACATCTCATAGGTGTAGCAGGCTCTCATAAACTCTCTAAACTCTATAAATATATAGAGTGGATGAATATGGAAGATATTCAAATAGTGTAACAAGGCAATTTGCACAGCTGTGTACACATTAGCTCCAAGAAAAATTTCCAGGTTCAGAGAATTTTATGCTTAATTTTTCAATCTTTAAAAAATTATGTGCTTTTTTTTTTCTTTTTTTTTTTTCTTCTTGCGGTACACAGGCCTCTCACTGTTGTGGCCTCTCCTGTTGCGGAACACAGGCTCCGGACCTGCAGGCTCTGCAGACATGGCTCACGGGCCCAGCCGCTCCACGGCATGTGGGATCTTCCCGGGCCGGGGCACGAACCCACGTCCCCTGCATCAGCAGGCAGACTCTCCACCACTGCGCCACCAGGGAAGCCCTTACATGCTCTTTTATTTGTCCTAGGACATAGAAAATATGGGAAGCTTCCTAGTTATCTTATGAAAGTAGTAAAACAATAAAATCTGACTAAAATAGAGAATAAAAAAGGAAACAAATTATCATATACAGGCACAAACACAAAACAAGCAGAACGCAAATGAGAACACTGTCTCATGTACAATGGAACAACAATGATAAAGTTCTAGTGAAGTTAATTAAAATTTTAAAATGAGAGTTCACCATATTGAAGTAAGGTTCCTTCCAGGGATGCAAACCTGATGTAATACAAGGCTATATAGACTATGGTTATGAGTATGACCTTTGGATCCAGGCAGCTTGATTCAATTCCCTGTTTTCTCACTTAGTAGCTGTGTGATCTTGAGCAAATGACTTAACTTCTCTGTGCCTTTGTTTCATAATCCTTAAAATTGGGACAATTATAGTATTTATCTTAAAGAATCAGTTGTGAAAATTAAATGATATGTAAAATACTGAACATAGTGCCTGGTATCTATCAGTGTTACCATTATTATTATTACTGTTATTTATCATTGTAATTATTATTTCAATTTATAATCCCAGGAGCCATCATTGTCAGATTTTTATTACAGGGTAGTGACATGTACAATTGCTGCGATGAGTTGTTTTATATTATTTTGTTTAGCAATATGAGTAAAGAAAATCAAAGGAGAAGAGTGATCATGGCTATTATAAGTGAAAATATGTCTAATTCCAATATTCTTTTCACAGGCCCAAGAAGCTTTCCTTCATGGTAGGTGTGTGTCTCATTCGTGTCCCATGGTTGAGTCAAGTCTGGGAAAAACTGAAGCTCTGGGGTACATCTATGTCTTTGGCCCAATGACATAGTGCAATCATGATGTACTTAGACTGGGGTGGGAAGATTTTGTCGGCCAATACCTGTGACTAGTCAGGAGTAAAGCCGGAAATAAAGTGGTGGGTAAGCTACCTTCCAAAATCTAATGGTAGGTTTGGAGAGGCATTGTCACTGAGATTTTAAAGGGGGATTGTGTTTACTGAGGAAACATGGCAAGTGGAGATGAGAGATAACCTAGTATATGTCCTGCTTTATCCCACCAGGCACAGCGAAGGGCTGTTTGCCTCTTTTAAGTCCTAAATGCAGATATCAGAGCCTGTACTTGCTCTTTACTGTACAAAATAAATTTGCCTCCTTCCTAACTTTAAAATATGAAATGAGGGTCAAATTATTGTCTCAGTTATTACAAACTGTTGTGCTAGTGAAAAGATTGTCTTCGTCTGGGAACCCCACAAGCCCAACAAGGAATAAATAGTCTTTCAATTCTATGAAGTGATTTGTAATCTGATACAGTTAGAAAAAATCTCAGACTTTGATTCATCACCACTGTGCTCACTACTATGTCACTGCCCAACAGTGTCATAATTTCACTGCCACTCAAAACTGTGCTGCAGTCATAGAAAAGCAGCAGCTGGAACACTGGTGACCTATCCTAAAACAAAATTGAACAGGAAGTGAAGAAATACCACCTCATAAATTTCATCCAACCATATATAACTGTCTTATTTTGTACGATGACTGCACCTCTATTACAATGTTGAGGCCAATTAATTTCTCATGGGCTAAAACTTGGCTTAAGATGGTCAGCTCTTCTCCCTGGGAGCTTCAGAAACTCTACCATGGTCACAATACTCCCTTAATGGAGATTAATATGAAAGTTAGATTTACATTAAGTACCAGCATCTCTAAGAACAAAAGTTTTAGCTTTTGGTCAGTCTTCGGAAGCTGATCTGGATGCCTGAAACAAGGATGACCATAAAATTTATGGGAGAGATTTGAGAGTGAAAGGGAGCACTAAAATAAGTTTATATCATTTTGGAAGGTTTATTTATTGTTCAAAATATTATTTATTATCTAAAATTTTATTGCATTATGTTCATGGACCTACACAGCAATTCTATTCAAAAATTACATTCAAAACTGAAGTTTTGGAACTTCCCTGGTGGCACAGTAGTTAAGACTCTGTGCTCCCAATGCGGGGGTCCCAGGTTCAATCCCTGGTCGGGGAGCTGGATCCCACATGCATGCTGCAACTAAGAGCTCTTATGTCACAACTAAAGAACCGGCAAGCTGCAGCTAAGGAGCCCACCTGCTGCAACTGGGGAGCCCACATGCTGCAATTAAGGAGCTGACGAGCTGCAACTAAGACCTGGTGCAACCAAATAAGTAAATAAGTAAATAAAATGTAACTAAGTAAATAAATAAATTTTTTTTTAAAAACTGAAGTTTTTTTCTTAAAGATAAAGCGAATACATATTTGTATATATATATTAGAAAGAAAATTAAAAGATTATATTGATTATATAAACTATTAGGAAAAAAATATTTTTGGCACATATTTACATATTTTAATCAGCTTCTTAGCTGAATCTCTCTAATTCCATGTCCATAACCAGAAGAATGTGTTTTGTAAGATATGGACTTACTATTTTTATTTTTTCCATGAGATAGTCTGAAACATTTTTAAAAATTTTTTTTATGGTACGCGGGCCTCTCACTGTTGCGGCCTCTCCAGTTGCAGAGCAGAGGCTCTGGACGCGCAGGCTCAGTGGCCATGGCTCACGGGCCTAGCCGCTCCGCAGCACGTGGGATCCTCCCGGGCCGGGGCACGAACCCGTGTCCCCTGCATCGGCAGGCAGACTCTCAACCACTGCGCCACCAGGGAAGCCCACATTCCTGGAATCTTATTGATAAAATGTTGCAAAGAGAGAAAGAATATAGTCCCATGCTGAAGATTTTTTTTTTATTCAATATTAGTTTTATTACAAAAGTTTAGTTATTCCAACTATGTACACATAAAAATATTTGTACATTTTGACAACTGTAGCTTCAATTTCAACTGGTAGAATGTTACAGCTTATTTGGATGAAATTATGAATTATGTGTACATCCCAAGCAATTCCAAATACATTTCTCTTCCATAGGTTTCTTAATTTAGTGAGAACATTGTTGTTACCATGGTGATATGCTCCACAAAATTTCCTACTCATACTATCACGACAAAAACAAATACTATAGGGCTTCCCTGGTGGCGCAGTGGCTGAGAGTCCGCTTGCTGATGCAGGGGACACGGGTTCGTTCCCTGGTCGGGGAAGATCCCACGTGCCGCGGAGCGGGTGCGCCCGTGAGCCATGGCCGCTGAGCCTGCGCGTCCGGAGCCCGTGCTCCGCAACGGGAGAGGCCACAACAGTGAGAGGCCCGCGTACCGCATAAAAAAAAAAAAACAAAAAACGAATACTATAACTTCACTGTTACACTTTTAACATTCACAACAATATCAGATGTTTCACCTTTGGAAGAATACATTCCAAAAACTTTACTTTGATTCCAGCAACCATGTGAAAATAAAAAAAGAACTGTTATTGGAATTAACTAATTTTCAATTTGAAGCATCTGCTGATACAAAACTGACATCCTTCACACTTGAGAAGTTCTACTAATGGAGCCACAGAATTTTCTGCTATTACTTCCCGCTTCATGCATGCCCCAAATCTTGGAATTGAAAATGAGCAACATGAACTTAAGCCAACAGTCAGTTGATTTAAATGAAAACTCATGCTTCAAAGAGTGATAAGTGGACACACTTTTTGTGGTTGCCTATGTAAAATTTTCCTTTTGGACACAATCTTCCTAAAATAACAAATTTTGGTTGATGCTGCTGACTTCCTAGCAGATTTCATTTGTCCTCTAGTTTTCATCTGGTCAGTGATATCACTATGGCCTTTGTGATGAATGGAAGATTTAGTAAGTATTTTTAAAATTAAACATGCACTTTCATGTTTGAGGTCATTGATGACAGAAGGATTAATTGCAAAATTCAAAGAGTATTGCCAAACAATACGATAAATAGCTATAGAACTACAATTGGTAGATGGCATCACTGTAGGAAGAACATTCAAACTACTTGCTATACATTTTAAGACAAGACTGCTCAGTCTCTATTTCTATGCATATGTGAGATTATATATATATATCAATGGCCCTTCCTTCTGGGATACTGGTGGACTTATGACTATTGCAGGTCACATAGGCTTTAACACAACTGGTTATTACACCAAGTGGCTAGCAGGAGAGCAACATCTAATTCTTCTGCCACCACCAGGACAAAATGAGTTAGCTTTTGCACTGCACATTCTCTTTGAATCTGGAAAAGATTCTTAAAACATTAAAGAGAGGCTATTGCTGGTCATCTTTCAGTGTATATGAATTTAATACCTACTGCCAGTAAGAAAATGACAGGAGCTGGAAATAAAATAGATATCTACCAGACCTATCCTGGCTTATTTTCATACAACTATTAAAATGATACTTGGGAAAAATTAAAATACTTGGACATATGCAACTGAACAGGACCTTAGGACAAATAAAAGGTAAACCAAGACTCTCCTCTACAAACTGGGATCACCATCCTTCACAAACACAAGCTTCTAACGGCACCACATATTTAGGAAGCATTTACTAAGGGCTAAGAGTTGTGGTATTTTGGAGCTAAAATGGTGACCAAAATATAACACATACTCTTCAGGGTGGCCCAGTTTGCAGAGTTCATTTTGTAAAGCAAGCAGCTTCAGAGGCCATTTTCGTGGTTGACTCCTTTGACTTAGACCTGCCTCAAGAAGCACATCATTCCCTCTGCCTCTGTTAGCTTTGAGAACTTTCCCAGTCCTCACCCCAAGGGCCCTCAACACCGTGGAGCACAACAGACAGCATCTATGTTTGTGCCGTTTTGAGGATATTATCCCTTCTCAGCACTGAAAGGACATGCTGTTGCTGTAGGTAGGCTTTCTCACTCAGCCTCTTCTCTCGGTGCCACTCAGCAGCTTCGAGAGCAGCCAAAGCCACAGAAATGTCAGGGTGATTATTGGCCAATGTCAAACTTACTTTGGAGCAGAGCCCCTTTAAGTTCAGGAGACAGATTTACCTTTCCTACAGGCTTAATAGAATTAAACAAATCAGCACTTCCTGCTGAAGGCGGGCTGCACAGCCACCAAGCTAGCAGTGTCATTAAGAAAGCACATGTGTTTAAAATAAAATTGTTTCTCACAGTAAGTCTCAAATACCTGCTATTCTGGCAATTTTTGATTTTTAAGATTCTGTCAAGCTGTGATGACTTTAACCTTATTCTTTGAAACACTCTCCTTTCCCCTCTCTTCCTCTATTCATCTAATAAATTGAATTTCTTCTACTGAGAAGAGAAATAGAATATAATCAAAATATACTTGAGGATCAAGCTGGGGTCATTCTTTTCCTTCCTCATAAGATATTTGCACCCCATTTCAATCAGTGGCCCCACTGATTATTCTCACTGCCAAACAAGAAACACTGGCTTCCTCACTGCTCTTAGTTTATGTAAGTTGCCAGTCTCCAGGTTTTGTCATATTTTTCTAAGAACTGATCTTTGCATTTGCTGTTTACTCTTCATTCCCATGCTATTTGTCCAATCTGAACCTAATAACCTCTTCTCTGTGAGAATGAACCCAAATTTCTACCTTTACTATTCCGATGTTGGAAGCAGATAGAGCCAGAATGGTTGACTCTCTCTACAGCTCTATCTACTAAGTAAATTTGAGCAAATTATTTAATCTCTATGTGCCTCAGTTTTTCATCTGTAAAATGGGGTTTATAATAGTACTTGTTTTCATAGGTGTTGTGAGGATTAAATAAGTTATATTTAGAGAAGTTAGAGAGGTGTTTGGCTGTTATTTCTTGCCCTATCTCCTCATCTTTAGGGAATCAAGTAGGACAGAGACATCATTTATTGATAGTCAAAGTAGAGAAGCTTTGAAAAGTGCTTAAGGCAACTCTCACAGCATAAGACCAAGGTTTATTTTAATTGAAATAGGATCAAAGTAATTTTACTACAAGGAATATGAATTTGTCATGCAGAAAAGATGGTGGCATTTAGAAGGACATCAGTCCTCAGGGTTTGAGGACATATGTGGGATTTTAGATACTTCAGAAAAAATGACCCCAGTCTAGAATGCACACCATGCACCAACAATCAGAACTTTTCTCCATAATTCATTCAAATAATTTATTCTGCCATGATCAATGTGTTTTTTTGAACACTTCAACCATAGATGTCCAAATTACTCTAAAAAGATGTTACCAAATACACATCTATCAGTAATTTTTTCCTTAAATTTTTCACATATATATATAACAAATTTGATGAAAAAAATCCTTTATATTAACTCAAGCCTAGACCTCAGAAACAGAGCAATCTTTCTAGACAAATAGGAAAGTCAAGCTTCCACTCATCGACTTGAGAATGCCAGAGGCTCAAGTTCTGTACCACTGACCGGAAGGCCTGGAAGCCACCCTTCTTTTACAAGATGTCCATGGTCATTGCTTCCCTTCTCACACATACATCTATCCGAATGTTTTAAACCTCAGGCATTGCTTTTTTTACAACTCACACTTCTCATCTTACATTGACCAAAAAGTGTATCTTCTCTTTCACAAAATGTCATCTTTCATCAACTGCCTGATGAATGACAACTTTTGAGCCATTGTCTGGTAATTCTGCTAGTTGCCTGACAGAAAAGGTCAGGCTTTTGCCAAAGCAGTAGTGGATAATATCTAGAAGTAATACCAGGCCCTTGCTAGGGAGAGTACATATGTGGCTCTTTTCTGTAATGCTAAAAAAATAAAAAATTAAAACAACAGCTTTATTGATATATAATTGATATATCATAATGTTTACCCTTTAAAGTGTATAATGCAATCAATGGTTTTAATACATCTATACAGTTTTGCGATCATCACCATAATCTAATTTTAGAACAGTTTTATCACCCCCAAAATATATATTGTACCCTTTAGCAGTCGCTCCCTATTTCTGCCTCCTATTCTGAGTCCTACACAACCACTAATCTACTTCCTTTCTCTATATATTTCCCTATTCTGAACATTCCATATACATGGAGCTATATACAATTCGTGCTCATTTGTGACTGGCATCTTTCATCCCTGGTATTGTATGTACCAGTACTTCTTTCCTTTGTATTGCTGAATAATATTCTATTGTATGGATATACTGTATTGTGTTTATCTATTTATCATCTGATGAACATTTTCATTTTTTGTCTACTATGAATAGTGTAGATATGAACATTTGTATACATATTTTTAAAAATTAATTAATTCATCTTTGGCTGCGTTGGGTCTTCGTTGCTGTGCACAGGTTTTCTCTAGTTGTAACAAGCAAGGGTTACTCTTCCTTGCAGTGCACAGGCTTCTCATTGTGGTGGCTTCTCTTGCTGCAGAGAATGGGCTCTAAGAGCATGGGTTTCAGTAGTTGTGGCTCATGGGCTCTAGAGAGCAAGCTCAGTAGTTGTGGTGCTCGGGCTTAGTGGCTCTGCAGCATGTGGGATCTTCTCGGACCAGGGATCGAACCTGTGTCCCCTGCATTGGCAGGCGGATTCCTAACCACTGCGCCACCAGGGAAGTCCTGTGTACACATTTTTTGTGTTAACATATGTTTTCATTTCTTTTGGGTAGATATCTGAGCAGAATTGCTGGGTCAAATGGTAACTTTATGTTTAATGTTTTGAGTCACTGCCAAACTGTTTTTCAAAGTGGCTGCATCATTTTACATTTTCAGTTGTATTAGATTTCAGTTTCTCTACATCCTCACCAACATTTATTACTATTGTCTTTTTTTTTTTCTAAATCACAGCCATTCTGGTGGTTGTGAAGTGATTGATAGCTCATTTGGCTTTTGCTTTGCATTGTGCATTTGGTTTGTATGATTGTATGAATTTGAGCAACTTTTCATTTGCTTATTGGATATTTGTATATAGTTTTTGAAGACTTAGCTATTCAAATCCCTGTTAATTGGGTTATTTGTCTTTTATTATTGAGTTTTAATAGCTCCTTAGATATTCAGGATACAGATCCCTTATCAGATATGATTTGCAAATAGTTCCTCCCAGTCTCTGGGTTTTCCATTTTTCTTCATGACATCCTTTGAAGCACAAAATTTTTTAATATTGATGAAGTGCATCAATCCATTATCGTTTGTGTTCTTGGCATCAAAGCATTGCCAAATCCAAGGTCACAATGCCAAGATTTTATTTGATCCTTGTTAAAAAGGGAAAGGGACCCAGTTGTTAGGATCGACTTTTGCTTAGTCTTAATAGATGTCCTTAAGCTGTCCTGGCCTGGTCTCTCTTCCCACTGCATTGCCACCCAAAAGTCCCCAGGCACAGAGGAGCAAGGCAGGAGGAGATGAGTTGACGTAGACATTCGGAAGAGAAGCCTCACTAAGAGGAGGTCTAACAGGCAATTAAGGGTGAATTATGATGTGCAATGAGAGGATGCTGCGGTGACTGTAAAATGATGTCCCCTTCCCATATTTACCTTGATAAGGAGATACTTTCTCTGACTCGTGCAGCTGGAATTGCAGAAGGGAAGGCGATGGATACTGGTAAGGAGACATATATGGGATGACTTTATAGCAGAGACACACAATTAATAATTCTATAATAAAAGTCTCTGGCAAGAAATTCTGATTTAGAAAAGTAATTTCAGCCTGCAGGAAACCACTGCTGACTTCACAGCTGCTTCATGGCTCTAATACAGGTGAATGGCAGGAGAAAGTGAACATTGCAAAAATTCTTATTTGCCAAAGCCAGTGTATGTTACCAGTTCCCAAGGAAGCAGAATGACTTCTACCTTTCAAATGTCATGTGAATGCCCCTCATCAATAAAACTTGACCTGTATCTAGACTCCTTTTAGTAGGGGGTTTGGAAAATTCAGTTCCCAGGCTTTTAGGCCTGTGATACAGGGGGGCCAGAGGCAAGGTAGAATGGATGCTATCTGCCATATACAATATCCATCACAGAAACGTTAAAGAGAGGAATTAGCATTATTGAAATAAAGTGTGAAATATAAAGAACAAGTTAAAGTAAGTCTCTGAGACTGTAGAGGAAAAGAGCAAATTGAAAAGGATAAGGGGACATATAGCAGAAGTAAATGGCCTAGCAATCAAGTATATACATATTTGACATTCCTGAGGGGTAAGAAACAATATTGAAGAACGTAATAAAAGTAAATTTTCCTCACATGAAAAATTTCCTTATTTTCCTTATCCAAGTGTGGATTGAAGTTCATAAAAAAAACACAAAAAATTCACACCTAGATGGGGTCTAGCAAAATTTGATAATTTCAAGGATTATTTTTTAAAAAGATCAATAAACATGCTCAAGCAGAATTTTAAAATGTAAGTTACTAATGCAAGAAATTTACACACTACAAGTGAATGTGTAAATTTATACACTAAAACTTTCTATAACTGTCATTATCTTGATATGAAACTTCTATGTTACTTATGGTTAAAAATGGGAGAGTGCTTAAACTAATTTTAATTTTATCTGATGTACACAGTTCTTTTAGGTGAAATCTTCAAGTATTTTTCTATCAGGCACTATTTCCCCCTTCTCAAGGCTTCTTTGTTCCCTCCTTTTTCCCTCAATAACCTGTATGCCCAAGAGGAAAGCATCCATGTCCTCATGATAGGCTTCTCTGCAGCCTCTGATCTGCATAGACCCTCACTTGCTCCACTGGAAAGTAAGTCCTTTATTTCACCTGGTTATTAGGCATGTTGTTTAGAGAGTAACTGTCCTCAACTGTTTTTTTTAGGGTATAGTGTAGACAAACCCAGCTGGTCTCTGGCAGGTTAAAAGAAAAAAAGTGTGTGAAAATATAGTCTACTTTCTTTCCCCACATTCCTGAATAAACTTCGAATAACTACTAGCAGTTCCTTCTTGTCTTTATTTATTTTCTAATTATTTTGCTTTTTAATTTTATAAAAAGATAGGCTATAGGTTCATTTCTTGGTAATTAAAACAGAATTAAAAATCAATGTTCATAAATTTTTAAGTGTTGTAATGAACTTTCTTATATATGGAAAAAAAAACAAATAAGGCATAGCTCGCATAGCAAAGGAAAAAATAAATGTTAAAGCATGAAAAATAACGACAGAGAAAAAGGCCAAGCATCATCTGTGACTCTCAATATGAACTAGTTAAATCCTCATATTTAAAACTTTTCAGATCAGGGTAGAAAAATTCACCTCTTTGCTACTTACAATAGCTGCAGTGACATAGAATAAAAATAAAAATAAAAAGATGATCAAAGACTTATTTGGCAAAAACAAAATAATAGAAAGCAGTCCTGGAGGAATAGATGGCAAAAGGTTACATTCACTGGAAATTTCACAACTTTAAACATACACATTTTTAAACAAGAATTAGCAAAACAATGAAATAAAATAACTAAGAATAAAAGAAAAAATAATATTTTGAAAGCAAAGTATAATGAATTAAAATCAGGAAAAAATAGATAGATGAGCCCATGGATTATTGGCAATAAAATTAGAGAAGACAGGTTTCTAGAAAATCTGATTAAGAAAAAGGAGAAAATAATTGAATTAGAAAGAAAAGGGTACAAAAATCAAATAGAGTAAAATGTATGCAATTACAATCAAGACCCTATGTATGCAGTAAATATGTAAAACTGTGAAATGGGTGCTTTTCATGAAAGATATAAACTAAAAATAAAAATTTATAAAAATTAGAAGAATCTGAATTGAATAATACCCAGAGGCATAATGAAAAACATTTCCAAAACTTACTCCAAATTCTCCAGGGATTGTTTTACTAGCGAATTATTTGAAACTTTAAAGGAACTAGTAAACTCAATTCTGTATAATTTGTTCCAGAACATAGGAAAAAATATGGAAAGCAATCAAATCTATTTTATGAAGCCAGGATAATTCTGACATCAAAACCTGACAAACATTATACAAAAAAATGAAACTAAAGACAGATCTCTCTTATGGATATAGATTCATGAATGAAGCGATATTAGGAAATATATGTGCCTGGCATTTATTAGCCACTCAGTAAATGCATCATACATCAGTAAGTAAGCAAGGCTATCCAGAACGAATTTCCTTCACTTCTTAGCCCCACATCTACACATTTAATTCACGTATGAACCCATCATCTCCTCATTTCATTCTATTTCAGAGGAGGGAAAAAAAGTCTTTTGTTAAACATAAAAGCTTCCAACTATATTCTGGACCCCATTTATAAGCAAATCAGACTCACTGCTTTGTCAGTTACTTCTTTGTCAGTTACATGTAGCCTCTTTCTCTCTATTAACTGTTTCCTTTCAGCTCATAAAAATGCTTCCTCAGTTCTGCATCCTCCTTCATTCATCACATATTTACTGAGCAATTACAAGTACAAGGTGTCAAATGCACTTAAAAGTCATGACCAGATTATACGCAACCCTTGCCTTCAAGGAGCTTTCCATCTGGTCAGGGGCCAGCTAAGCCAGCAGTTGCAAGGCAACTGCTAACATGTGGCCATGCACAGGTACTGCTAGAGCTCATTGGAGAGGGGTCTAGGAACTCTTCTTCTCTAGTCAGGGCCATGTGGTTATCATTTCCCTCACTGATGATCTTCTAAAAAAGGGTAGCTTCCACTTGTCATCCCAATGCTTCCCTTCCCATTAATACCTCCTATAGATCACTCCCTCCTTGAATGTCCCATGACTGTATGCTCTTCTGCTTTTACTTTTTCTTCTTTAGCCTTTATTTTCTATTCTCTTTTGTAAACTCCCATTCTTCCATCCAATTCTTTATTACACATAAGCTGTGTTTCAAGGGAACATGGTTGCTTTTATCTTCTAGATTGACATGCTCTTTCTCAATGCACACTCCCTCTCATCTAGTTCCACGGTTCAACTACTACCAAAAAAAAAATAGATGTTGGGTCTCAATCTCTACCCACAACATATATCTCTCTCTTCTGAGGTCCAGATTCAAAACTCTAACTCTCTGCCTAATCTTTCCAAATGAATGCCTAACTGGTACCTCAAATACATGTCCAAAATGAATGTAGTATCTTTTCAAATCTACACAGTCTGCAACACATTCTACATACTCTATTCTACCCATTCTATGACAATGAAAAGCATCTTCATTTCCTTCTCTGCTCCTCCCCAATCAACTTTGGACCTCAGGTCCTACTAGAATCTTTCAAATTTGTCTCTTTTCTTCTATGACCACTGTCTCAAGATCAGACCATCAATATTTATTACTTAGATTACTACAAAATCCGTTTAAATTGACTACTTGCCTTCATTCTTGCACCTCTCTAATATACTTCTCTTTTTTAAAAAACATCTTTATTGGAGTATAATTGCTTTACAGTGTTCTGTTATAGTTTCTGCTGTATAACAAAATGAATCAGCTATATGCTTACGTATATACCCATATCCCCTCCCTTTTTTTTTTTACATCTTTATTGGAGTATAATTGCTTTACAATGGTGTGTTAGTTTCTGCTTTATAACAAAGTGAATCAGTTATACATATACATATGTTCCCATATCTCTTCCCTCTTGCGTCTCCCTCCCTCCCACCCTCCCTATCTATACTTCTCTTTTAAGATGGCACTAGAGGTATCTTTTAAGAGACAAATTTACTAAGGTCATCAATTTCTTTAATGATACCCCACACTTTATAACACGTCATACAAGCTCTCATGACCTGACTCCTACCTGTCCATTCTGCCTCATCTCCCTACTATTAATAGTTTTACAATGATGGCTTTTTTCTCTTAGCTCACAGGAGATGTATATTTTGACCAGTCAAAAAAAATCAATGCTTATGTGCAAATGAGTGCTCTCAGCTAACTTCCACCTTATTCTCTTCACTCTCCCTGTGACTAATCACTTTTTCACTCAAAATCTTGCATTTCCCACCTCCTCCTCAAAATGCCTACAAAGTTATGACCTATCTTAGTAGCAAGACATAAATGGCCCTTGATCAGCCAGTTATGTCCATCTTTACACTCTCAATAAACACCATTCCACCCTAAGCATAATTTGCTCCAGGTGTACTGAACGCTCCTTATTCCTAAAACACTGAAAATTAGTTTCCCATTAAGTATTCAAGTATAGAATCAATATAAAATGGATTTTAAAAGACATGTACAAAATCAGTGTGAAACCAGAAATCTGCTATATTGTAACTCCACTAAATGAGTTAATACATCTGAGTCGGCCAGGCAGAAGAATCTGGTGAGATGGGGTAGGGAGCTATTTGGAAGAGGTGAAGTGAAAGGAGACAAACTTAGAAATAAACCCCCAGGTGCATGTTGTGTAAGAGTGTGTCCTGTGAGCTAGGATATCTCTGACACAAAGACAGTTTCATCTTGCCGTCAAAATGTAAGTCTCATACGCATTCCAGTTTCCTTGCTCTGATCCAAACCTCAGTAAGTAATTTTTGTTAATTCTAGTCTTCTACATCTATAGAGACTTCTCTGTTCAGGATGGCACAAGGATAGCTTCTAATTGAATTAGACCTATCATAGTGAGTGAATAAACTGACATTCCGGTCCTTTATATCATGTTCTGTGAGGTTTGCCTTTTGAGTTTACACGCCCCATTCTTCCAAGTCTGGAACACTAAAGAGACTGAATTATGAAGTCAGTAGGACTGACTGTAGACTCTGAAATGTGATGAATTCATCAGTACAAAGATGATAAAATATTATGAGGGATCAAGATGGTCTTCACAGGTGACACTTCCTTTGTCTCACTCTGAGCATCTTTATGCATTGCCCTCTGTCAGCAGAAATGTCATCCTCTCTGTGCAGCATTGCTCACTGTTCTATGGAGGGTTAACCCCTCTCTTGGGTGCTCTCACAGGTTTTGTTCTTGCCTCTTCTCACGTTTTCTTGAAGTTACTTGTTTAAGTGTCTGTGAGGTCCTAGGCCTGGCACATACTAGATGCTCATAAATGTTCATTTAATCAACTAGTTCATCTCCTTGTATTCTGTCTAATTCTTTTTCCTCATTTCCCCTTAATTATTAGACTGCACACAAAATAGGATACCTTCTCAAGAACCAAGGCTGATCTTTTTAGCAAATAAGACGTTTATGATTCGGTTAGGAAATTATTCTAATTCCATCCAGAGCTAAGTGTTTTAGAAAGTTTTTACTGAGTCCATTCACTTATCTTCTAATTATTTTCGACTTCAATTAAACATATCAGCTCCACGGCATTTTTAACTGACTCCTTTTGCCACGGGACCGAAATGTGATTATTTTTGTCTGGTTTGGTTTGATTTGGTTTGGGTTTGAGTTGTTGCCATTAATACCACTGAGCTGAGCCCCATGCTCCATTTTTTCTTTCAGCAAAGTAGCCATTTAAATAATAGAGGAAGCCTTTGAGTTCTAAAAATTCTTGACTGTGTAAAATACACTTGTAACCTGCAGCTGATAGAATCAATGCATATCCTAATGGTTTTTCAGTAGTTTAAGAGGTGTTTGAATTATTAGGTGAGAGAAGTCACTATAGCAGTTAAGCAAAATAACTAAATACTTCTGAAGCCATATAATTTAATGTATTAGGAGCAGATCTTTTGAAAATTTCCAGAAAGTTATCCAATATCCTATTGACCAGCATTTTAAGACACATTTTATAGCTCAACCCTCAACTTAAGTGCCTATCATTGACTAAGGGAGAAAGAAATGGCATGATGGTAACCCTAGCCGTGGAAAAAATGCTGCTTCTTTAGTACACCATTATTTCCCAGCAAGTATTGTAATTGAGAAGAAACTTCCCTTAAATGTGCTAAATCAATTAATTACCCCCCCCACACACACTTGCTTTAACATCCTGCACTATTGAAACAACTTCCAGATGTCACATTTGCTGATAATTCTTTGATCGTCATGTTTCAGGGAGTTGGCTGTATCACCCCAGCTATGAACACCGAATTGCAGAGTCACAGTTGCCCCATATAAGAATCACTGTGGTGATGAGCTGGATCTTGGCATGGCCACGAACTCATTTGTTTTCTTGTGTAAATAATTTGATTATTTTACATCTTCACTTCCTCATCTGTGAAAATGAGAGTAGTGGCTGGTGGTGCTCAGGAAACATTAATAACAAAAATGAATATAGGCCATTCTGTGTTTTTCAAAGAACAATGTGTGTGTTTAGTAGTAATCATACTTTGATGTTCACCATGTTCTTGCAAAAGAATGATCTCATTAACTCATCTTCCCATTGAGAAAGTGTGTATGGCAACATTACACTCTGCTGTTAAAAGCAGTCTTTTTTCATGTAGAGTCTAATACTTGTTTTATTTTAGCGCATTTAAAAAAAAATGTTATTCTAACATACCCAACAAATTATATTTCTGAAGTCCACTGTTGTGGAGAATCTGAATAGCATTGTGTTTACCCTAACAGTAAGTTTTATTCATTAAATGTCATTTTACAAGATGAAGAGGTACATTTGGAATTGCTTTGCTGCCTCTAGATTTTCTAGAGCCTTTAAAAACCACATCACCATTAGTTGAACTTCTTCTCAAGTTTTGTACATTCTACTAACATAAAAACATGTGGCAAATTTGCTTTTAATATATTTTCTAGCTTTGTGCTTTATTAGAAATAACTCATTTACAGAAAACCTTTTATTTGAATTCGTGAAAATAAACACAGTTCTCAGTGACTTTTATTATTTATTATAAAGTAATTTGGCAGGGTGTTGTGTAGGCAACTAAACAAAATAAAAGATTAATCAGAACTACCAATCTTTTTCTGATTTGCAGAGTAACAGAAAACAGCAGCCCAGCGCTGTTTCACTCCCTGAAGGTTTAGTTCAGTATGTGCCAGTGATGGAAAACATCGTCCGCCTATAAAGCAACAGTTAGGGCTGCTTTCCATTGACTCCATCAGTCAAATGTAAAAATACAAAAGACCAATATAAAATAAGCCCTCTTCTGCGGGCCTTCACATGCCAGTAACATGAACACCCTCCGGTATGTGTTACTTCTGCTATTTACCAACGTTCCACTGGAATTTTTCATATTTTAATTGCAAAATTGAAAATAGAAGGATAAAAATCAGTAATTTTTCTCTAGGTTACAGCAGGGTTTGGGGAAAAAGACTTAGCTGGAAGGAAACAGGTTTAAATTTACCTTTTGGATCAGGCTGTAGTTAAAGGTTGGTGGATAAATTAGCCTCTTGGTATATTCATTTTCTTATATGTGCCTTCTATTAATTGATATAAAATATTAGAAAAACTAAACCCACTTAAAGTCATCAATATTCTTGTAAGTAAGCATACTACTCAGGATTTTTTTAACACCTTTATTGCAGTATAATTGCTTTACATTGTGTGTTAGTTTCTGCTATATAACAAAGTGAATCAGCTATAAGTATACATATATCCCCATATAACCTCCCTCTTGTGTCTCCCTCCCACCCTCCCTATCCCACCCCTCTAGGTGGTCACAAAGCACCGAACTGATCTCCCTCTGCTATGCGGCTGCTTCCCACTAGCTATTTTACATTTGGTAGTGTATATATGTCCATGCCACTCTCTCACTTCGTCCCAGCTTACCCTTCCCCCTATCCGTGTCCTCAAGTCCATTGTCTACATCTGCATCTTTATTCCTGTCCTGCCTCTAGGTATTTCAGAACCTTTTTTTTTTTAGATTCCATATACATGTGTTAGCATACGGTATTTGTTTTTCTTTTTCTGACTTACTTCACTCTGTATGACAGACTCTAGGTCCATCCACCTCACTACAAATAACGCAGTTTTGTTTCTTTATATGGCTGAGTAATATCCCATTGTACATATGTGCCACATCCTCTTTATCCATTCATCTCTCAATGGACATTTAGGTTGCTTCCATGTCCTGGCTATTGTAAATAGAGCTGTAATGAACATTTTGGTACATGACACTTTCTGAATTATGGTTTTCTCAGGGTATATGCCCAGTAGTGGGATTGCTGGGTCATATGTTAGTTCTATTTTTAGTTAGGTTTTTTTTTGTGGTACACGGGCCTCTCACTGCTGTGGCCCCGCAATCCCGTTGCGGAGCACAGGCTCCAGATGCGCAGGCCCAGCGGCCATGGCTCACGGGCTCAGCCGCTCTGCGGCATGTGGGATCTTCCCTGACGGGGGCACAAACCCGTGTCCCTGCATTGGCAGGTGGACTCTCAACCACTGTGCCACCAGGGAAAACCTATTTTTAGTTTTTTAAGGAACCTCCATACTGTTCTCCATAGTGGCTGTATCAATTTATATTCCCACCAACAGTGCAAGAGGGTTCCCTTTTCTCCACATCCTCTCCAGCATTTATTGTTTGTAGATTTTTTGTTGATGGCCATTCTTACCGGTGTGAGGTGATACCTCACTGTGGTTTTGATTTGCATTTCTCTAATGATTAGTGATGTTGAGCATATTTTCATGTGTTTGTTGGCAATCGGTATATCTTTTGAGAAATGTCTGTTTAGTTCTTCTGCCCTTTTTTGGATTGGATTGTTTGTTTTTTTGATATTGAGCTGCATGAGCTGCTTGTATATTTTGGAGATTAATCCTTTGTTAGTTGCTTCATTTGCAAATATTTTCTCCTATTCTGAGGGTTGTCTTTTGGTCTTGTTTATGGGTTCCTTTGCTGTGCAAAAGCTTTTAAGTTTCATTAGGTCCCATTTGTTTATTTTTGTTTTTATTTCCATTTCTCTAAGAGGTGGGTCCAAAAGGATCTTGCTGTGATTTATGTCATAGAGTGTTCTGCCTATGTCTTCCTTTAAGAGTTTGATAGTGTCTGGCCTTACATTTAGGTCTTTAATCCACTTTGAGTTTATTTTTGTATAAGGTGTTAGGGAGTGTTCTAATTTCATTCTTTTACATGTACCTGTCCAGTTTTCCCAGCACCACTTATTGAAGAGGCTGTCTTTTCTCCATTGTATATTCTTGCCTTCTTTATCAAAGATAAGATGACCATATGTGTGTGCGTTTATCTCTGGGCTTTCTATCCTGTTTCATTGATCTATATTTCTATTTTTGTGCCAGTACCATACTGTCTTGATTACTGTAGCTTTGTAGTATAGTCTGAAGTCTGGAAGCCTGATTCCTCCGGCTCCGTTTTTCCTTCTCAAGATTGATTTGGCTACTCGGGGTCTTTGTGTTTCCATGCAAATTGTGAAATTTTTTGTTCTAGTTCTGTGAAAAATGCCATTGGTAGTTTGATAGGGATTGCATTGAATCTGTAGATTGCTTTGGGTAGTAGAGTCATTTTCACAATGTTGATTCTTCCAATGCAAGAACATGGTATATCTCTCCAGCTGTTTGTATCATCTTTAATTTCTTTCATCAGTGTCTTACAGTTTTCTGCATACAGGTCTTTTGTCTCCTTAGGTAGGTTTACTCCTAGGTATTTTAATCTTTTTGTTGCAATGGTAAATGGGAGTGTTTCCTTAATTTCTCTTTCAGATTTTTCATCATTAGTGTATAGGAATGCAAGATATTTCTGTGCATTAATTTTGTATACTGCTACTTTACCAAATTCATTGATTAGCTCTAGGAGTTTTCTGGGAGCATCTTTAGGGTACTCTATATATAGTATCATGTCATCTGCAAACAGTGACAGTTTTACTTCTTCTCTTCTGATTTGGATTCCTTTTATTTCTTTTTCTTCTCTGTTTGCTGTAGCTAAAACTTCCAAAACTATGTTGAATGATAGTGGTGAGAGTGGGCAACCTTGTCTTGTTCCTGAACTTAGTGGAAATGGTTTCAGTTTTTCACCATTGAGAATGATGTTGGCTGTGGGTTTGTCATATATGGCCTTTACTATGTTGAGGTAAGTTCCCCTTATGCCTACTTTCTGGAGAGTTTTTTTTTTTATCATAAATGAGTGTTGAATTTTGTTGAAAGCTTTTTCTGCATCTATTGAGATGATCATATGTTTTTTATCCTTCAGTTTGTTAATATGGTGTATCATATTGATTGATTTGTGTATTGCATTCCTGGGATAACCTCACTTGATCATGGTGTATGATCCTTTTAATGTGCTGCTAGATTTTGTCTGCTAGTATTCTTGTTGAGGATTTTTGCATCTATGTTCATCAGTGATATTGGCCTTAGATTTCTTTGTTTCTGACATCATTGTCTGGTTTTGGTATCAGGGTGATGGTGGCCTCATAGAATGAGTGTGGGAGTGTTCCTCACTCTGCTATATTTTGGAAGAGTTTGAAAAGGATAGGTGTTAACTCTTCTCTAAATGTTTCATTGAATTTGCCTGTGAATCTATCTGGTCCTAGGCTTTTGTTTCTTGGAAAATTTTTAATCACAGTCTCAATTTCAGTGCTTGTGATTGGTCTGTTTATATTTTCTGTTTCTTCCTGGTTCAGTCTTGGAAGGTTGAGCTTTTCTAAGAATTTGTCCATTTCTTCCAGGTTGTCCATTTTATTGGCATAGAGTTGCTTGTATAATCTCTCATGATCCTTTGTATTTCTGCAGTGTCAGTTGTTACTTCTCCTTTTTCATTTCTAATTCTGTTCATTTGAGTCTTCTCCCTTTTTTTTCTTGATGAGTCTGGCTGATGGTTTATCAGTTTTGTTTATCTTCTCAAAAAACCAGCTCTTAGTTTTATTGATCTTTGCTATCATTTCCTTCATTTCTTTTTCATTTATTTCTGATCTGATCTTTGTTTCTTTCCTTCTGCTAACTTTGGAGTTTTTTTGTTCTTCTTTCTCTAATTGCTTTAGGTGTAAGGTTAGGTTATTTATTTGAGATATTTCTTGTTTCTTGAGATAGATTTTACTGCTATAAACTTCCCTCTTAGAACTGCTTTTGCTTCATCCTATAGGTTTTGGGTCATCGTGTTTTCATTGTCATTTGTTTCTAGGTATTTTGTGATTTCCTGTTTGATTTCTTCAGTGTTCTCTTGGATATTTAGTAGTGTATTGTTTAGCTTCCATGTGTTTGTACTTTTTACAGTTTTTTTCCTGTAATTGATATCTAGTCTCATAGCACTGTGGTCGGAAAAGATACTTGATACGGTTTCAATTTTCTTAAATTTACCAAGGCTTGATTTGTGACCCAAGATATGATCTATCCTGGAGAATGTTCCATGAACACTTGAGAAGAAAGTGTATTCTGTTGTTTTTGGATAGAATGTCCTATAAATATCAATTAAGTCTATCTTGTTTAATGTATCATTTAAAGTTTGTGTTTCATTATTTATTTTCATTTTGGATGATCTGTCCATTTGTGAAAGTGGGGTGTTAAAGTCCCCTACTATGACTGTGTTACTGTTGATTTCCCCTTTTATGGCTGTTAGTATTTGCCTTATGTATTGAGTTGCTCCTATGTTGGGTGCATAAATATTTACAATTGTTATATCTTCTGCTTGGACTGATCTCTTGATCATTATGTAGTGTCCTTCTTTGTCTCTTGTAATAGTCTTTATTTTAAAGTCTATTTTGTCTGATATGAGAATTGCTACTCCAACTTTCTTTTGGTTTCCATTTGCATGGACTATCTTTTTCCATCCCCTCACTTTTTGTCCTTATGTGTCCCTATGTCTGAAGTGGGTCTCTTGTAGTCAGCATGTATATGGGTCTTGTTATGGTATCCATTCAGCCAGTCTATGTCTTTTGGTTGGAGCATTTATTCCATTTACATTTAAGGTGGTTATCGATATGTATGTTCCTATTACCATTTTCATAATTGTTTTCGGTTTGTTATAGTAGGCCTTTTCCTTCTCTTGTGTTTCCTGCCTAGAGAAGTTCCTTTAGGATTTGTAGTAAAGCTGGTGTGGTGGTGCTGAATTCTCTTAGCTTTTGCTTGTCTATAAAGGTTTTAATTTCTCGGTCGAATCTGAATGAGATCCTTGATGGTAGAGTAATCTTGGTGTAGGTTTTTCCCTTTCATCACTTTAAATATGTCCTGCCAGTCCCTTCTGGCTTGCAGAGTTTCTGCTGATAGATCAGCTGTTATCCTTCTGGATATTCCCTTGTTTATTATTTGTTGCTTTTCCCTTGCTGCTTTCAATATTTTTTCTTTGTATTAAATTTTTGATAGTTTGATTAATATGTGTTGTGGCGTGTTTCTCCTTGGATTTATCCTGTATGGTACTCTGTGCTTCTTGGACTTGATTGACTATTTCTTTTCCAATATTAGGGAAGTTTTCAACTATAATCTCTTCAAATATTTTCTTAGTCCCTTTCTTTTTCTCTTGTTCTTCTGGGATCCCTATAGTTCGAATTTTGGTGCGTTTAATGTTGTCCCTGAGGTCTCTGAGACTGTCCTCAATTCTTTTCATTCTTTTTTCTTTATTCTGCTCTGCAGTAGTTATTTCCACTATTTTATCTTCCAGGTCACTTATCTGTTCTTCTGCCTCTGTTATTCTGCTATTGATTCCTTCTGGAGAATTTTAAATTTCATTCATTGTGTTGTTCATCACTGTATGGTTGCTCTTTAGTTCTTTTAGGTCCTTGTTAAACATTTCTTGTATTTTCTCCATTCTGTTTCCAAGATTTTGTATCATCTTTACTATCATTACACTGAATTCTTTTTCAGGTAGACCGCTTATTTCCTTTTCATTTGTTTGGTGTGGTGTTTTTTTTTTACCTTGCTCCTTCATCTCCTGTGTATTTCTGTGTCTTCTCATTTTGCTTAACTTATTGAGTTTGGGGTTTCCTTTTCACAGGCTGCAGGTTTGTAGTTCCCGATGTTTTTGGTGCCTGCCTCCAGTGGGTAAGATTGATTCAGTGGGTTGTGTAGGTTTCCTGGTGAATGGGACTGGTGCCTGTGTTCTGGTGGATGAAGATGGATCTTGGTTTTCTGTGGGCAGGACCGCATCTGGTGGTGTGTTTTGGGGTGTCTGTGACCTTATTATGATTTTAGGCAGCCTCTCTGCTAATGGGTAGGGTTGTGTTCCTGCCTTGCTACTTGTTTGGCATGGGGTGTCCAGCACTGGGGCTTGATGGTCATTGAGTAGAGTTGGGTCTTAGCGTTAACTTAGAGATCTCTGGGAGAGCTCTCGACAATTGATATTAGGCGGAGCCAGGAGGTCTCTTGTGGTCCAATGTCCTGAACTCGGCTCTCCTGCCTCTGAGGCTCAGGCCTGACACCTGGTCAGAGCACCAAAACCCTGTAAGCCACACGGTTTCTTGTTTCAAAGATGCAATATAAATGAGAAATAAATTTTTTGTAGTGGTTCTCAAACATGTTGGTCTCAGAACTCCTTTCCTCTCCTTTGAGCCTGGAGCCTATGGAGTGGCAGGTAAATCCCTATTAGGTCCTGGATTCTTAGCACCCAGGATTATTTTTTTAAAGGCCAGTAAACATGGATTGATATATTGTTCTTCTATTTTGAGGGCAGGGCCACAGAAAGCAGTTTTATTAATAACAGTCAATGCAAGAAGGGTTTCTTAAAATCAACTATGAAGAAATGTTAGAGAAAGATAACATGGGTTTATAGGAAATAGATGAAAGACTTTTCTGGAAAAAAGAAGCTAAGGTAATAATAACAGTAATAGGTCATGAAATGCTATTATACATTCACTAATAATCAAATATTCATTATTTTCATACACACATAAAATGTGTTTGAGTTATATAGAATGAATTTAAGGTAGATATGGGAAAGATCTGCCTGACGTTGACAATGGGGAACAAATATAATTATTCATATCCCTGTCTTCCGTTGCCACACACACCATTCTACTTGAAAGCAAGGAAGGTAATTAGGTGATGCTTAAAGAGCTTCCCAATTTAACTCTTGTTTAAGAGTGTACTTAGAAGTTGTTACATTAATAAGGGGTGTTTTTTTTTTTGGTGATCTTATTAATGACTTTTCAGTCAGTTGAAATAGTCAAAAATCAAACATTTTTATTACTACTTTAGAGGATGTTAGAAGCATTCCATCCTTATATCCTTCTTCTGCCTAGCATTTTGCAAAACATGGTATATTATTTATGCTTATAAACTTAAATGAGCACAATTCAGCATCCGTTGCTGCCTGGTAATATAGGGCCTTTGCTTCAGGTTGGTAGGAATATGTACAGTTTTTGCTCTTTTTTTGGTGGCTTGGAGGGAATAACAATTTTATGTTCCTGGGTTCTCTGCCACTAGGCCTGGTGTCATGAGAATGTGTCCGAATCTCTTCCAAAACAAGAAATTAAAATTGAAAGAGAGGAAATTCCTATTCTTGTTAGAATGAGGAGGGGATGAAACTGAGAACTACCAGACTTTGTGGTAAATCTCCATAATTTGCGAAGAAAAGTTAACACTTCTTAATGAGCTGATGACTACCAGACCTTTAGCCATCTGGCTTCTGCTGATCTCTCTCACCCCATCTTTTGTCCCTTACCTGGTAGTTTCTACCCTGTTCACATACCAAACTACTTTAAATATTTTTAATGTGACATCCTCTTACACTTCTGAGTCTTTTAAGATTCTCCTTTTTGGAACATGCTTTCCCCTATTCATTCAAAAGTCTGGAAGTATCTAAACTTAACATTGTTTCCTTCTAAGAATACTGGGTTAGCTGGCTTTGTTTTTTTATATTCTCAAAATGGTAGATGCTATACATTGGTGTGTTGAAATTCAACTCACCCTTCTGTAATGTGCATTCTTGCAATGCAGCATCTTTTTCTAGAGTCCCTTTCACCTAAGATTCTGAATAAGATTTAGCTTCCCTAAATCTTAGATGCGTATATGTAAGATGTGGAAGAGAAAGGTAAATGGGGGCCATCTTTCCGGGTTTTTAGCTATTTCTACTGGCTCACAAGGTAATAGGGACATAAAATTTTTTTGCAGTAGCACTCCAGTTGCAAGGGCAGCGATGATACATTTCTATAGATCACAGCTACTACAGAGTGTTTTTGTGTTCAGTAGTTACAATGGCAGCTTAGAGGAAAAGGCAATCAAGGTAATTATTTCATATCATGTAGAAGAAAGAATGAAACAAAATTTTTCATTATTTCCAATAGCTGTTATCAATCATGCTTATTACTATCATAAAAATCCGTTAACCAAACCCTGTAGACACTTTGTCATACAAAATCAAGGGCGATATGTGGAAGGAACATTGAGAAAGTACAAATTACTCCAAAGTTAAAATACTACCCAGGGGGGCTTCCCTGTTGGCGCAGTGGTTGAGAGTCCGCCTGCTGATGCAGGGGAACACGGGTTGTTCTGGTTTGGGAACATGCCCCGGTTCGGGAAGATCCCACATGCCGCGGAGTGGCTGGGCCCGTGAGCCATGGCCACTGAGCCTGTGCATCCGGAGCCTGTGCTCCGCAGCAGGAGAGGCCACAACAGTGAGGCCTGCGTACCGCAAAAAAAAAAAAAAAATGCTACCCAGGGATCATCTTTGTCTCTTGCATCTCTGGGAATGCCTCTATAACAGGGTTTCTATGACACTTCTTTATAAGTACTACTTTGACATTTGATGAAGGAACTCTATAACTCTATCTCATATGTCATTATGCAGATTTTCAAACATGTCAGGAGAAGTGACAGTCTAATATTGTTTTGTATTAATGTCTGTGTTAAAAATTATTTACATCATGTAAACAGTTTTGTAATTACTTTCAATCACCTTGTGCATCACACAGAGTAGTATCTTAATTTTTCCCATTTCTCTGAGACTGGAGTCTATGACAAACTTAACACAGAGCAATATTTGATGTTGATTTAAACAAATTAGTAGAAGGTTTCCAGGAAGTGGCAGGAGATAATAGAAGTGCATCACCATAAAAAGTAGACACAAAACAAAAGGAAAATCTACTAACTAAGGGGATGGAAACCGGTAGCAGGATAAGCTATTGGCAACCAGTGGTAATTTGGGGGATTATGATGGTGGGAGAAGCAGACAGTCTATTCTTTTTGCACAGCCTCCGGAAGCACAGGCCCAGCGACCATGACTCACGGGGGCAGCCACTCCGTGGCATGTGGGATCTTCCCGGACCGGGGCACGAACCCGTGTCCCCTGCATAGGCAGGCAGACTCTCAACCACTGCGCCACCAGGGAAGCCCAGACAGTCCATTCTTGTAATCACAAATCACCAACTTCAAAGGGACTATTGATTTGAAAGGACTATTGATATTACATATTTTAAATGGTCACATGATTCATCCACTTAAACATTAGGACTTATCATTCTGTTGTGACCTTAATTTCTCTAACCACTGTCTTGTGTGTTCTTATTTTGAAGAGCTAATTTCTTCAAATAATTTAGGTTCCAGTTAAAGTCCTACTCCTGCACAGCATCTCCTAACTCCCTCTAGGTAAAAGTACCCTATCCCTTCTCTCCTTCAGTGTACTGACACACTATTTTGATGGTGTCAACATTTGTAACATGCTACCTTCTGTTGCCACTTAACTGTGATATCTCAACAGCAAGATGTTTTATAATTTGTTTGTAGCCACCCACCCCAGTGCAGATGATAGCAGTATGCATTTAGAATATTCCTGATGAAACTTGATTGAATGAATAAATGACCTGGTACAGTTTGCCAGAGCAGAGGTAGTGAGGCATGGACTAGAAAACAAAATCCTGTAATGAGAGTGAGAGGATTGTGTTTCAGCTCTGCCAGTACCTGACTTAGGAACCAAGGTAGTCATTGAGGCCTTTGGGGCCTTATCTCTAACTCAAGTCCTCTTGTAACACCTGACTGTTATCCATATATTGAAATAATACCCACAAAAATGTATAGGAAGTGAGCAAGAATATGGCAGCTAAAGGAAACCACAGAACTAGAGATTTATCTCCTTATTTTGTACTTACAGAAATTGTGTCCTCAGAAATTCCTTTGTATGACACATGAATCTGAAAACAACTTGCCATTAAATATGTTACTTGAGCTGTAAAACTCTAGCTAAAAATGTCCCAAGAACTCTAAAGAGATATAGAAACCAAAAGGAAAGATCAGTTTAATGGGATGTAAACTGATGCTAGAAAAGGGTTAGTGATATACAATTTCCTTTAGTGAACATGTTGTGTCTTATCACAAGGTGTCACTTCACCAAAAAAAAAAAAAAGAGGCTGAAATCTACTTCTGTTAAAAGTAGCTGGTTATGATTTTCACATAAAAATAGATATATGTCCAGGAACACACCCTTATTTTAATAATATGCAAGGCGTGATGTGGAAATTACCAGTATCTTGATAACCCCTACCTAAAACTGGACTTGAATTATATATATAATTAATATAGATTTTTTAGAGTATTTATTTATATACATGCATTTACACTAATGATCTCCAACTTACAATGGCTGGACTTATAATTTTTTGACTTTGGTGCAAAAGTGATAAGCATACAGTAAAACTGTACTTACAATTTTGCTCTTTTCCTGGGCCATTGGTATGTGGGACAATACTCTCCCAAGACGCCGGGCAGTGGCAGTGAGCCATAACACCCAGTTGACTACACGATCATGAGGGTAAACAGCCATACACTTACAACCATTCTGTTTTTCACTTTCGGTACAGTATTCAATAAATTACATGAGATATTCAACACTTTATTATAAAATACTCTTTTTGTTAGATGATTTTGCCCAACTGTGGGCTAATATAAGTGTTCTGAGCATGTTTAAGTTAGGCAAGGCTAAGCTATCATGTTCAGAAGTTTAGGTGTATTAAATGCATTTTCAACTTAAACATGTTTTCAATTTACCATGGGTATATCAAGATGTAACCCCATCAAAAGTTGAGGAAGACTGTAGTTTCTTTTTCACCTTACAGTGGTAAGACAATGGTATAATATAATTACAAGTTGTATCGAGATTTTTTAAAAAAACTATATGATTATCAAAACCTAGAAACAATATATTCTGAGTCCTCACTTCCCTTCACCAGCAGGAATCATCTGTAGAATGTTGTATATGTTGCTATAGATCAGAATATGTCCCCATAATCTTATAGCTGAAAATTAAAGTCAAAATATGACTTTTACCATCATATCAGGCCAACTATCCTCCTTATGGAATCTTTTAGATAAATTTTGAGCTGTTTTTTAAGGCTGTCAGCCTTATTAACTCCAGAGAGTATAGTTTTGACCAGGTACTGGAAGTTGTATCCAGTGTACAGAAATAAAGAAGTGAATGTCTTCAGAATACCAAGGTATAGACAAAGGTGGTTAATCTGTAGATAAAGTAAGATAGATTTTTAAAGACAAAGTTAAATATGTGGTGATTCATTTATTTTCTCCTAAAAGACTATTATTTCTCCACTATGGGCAAACTGAAGTATGGGAAACTAAACTATTTCACCAATATCACAGTCTAATTTCAATCCTTCTCAAACTCCAAAATAGGAGTAAAATAATGGCAAGAATAATGGCTTTGAAGGCATACAAGTCACAAGTCACACGTAGCACTTACTTACCAAGTAGTGCAAATGGTGTGTGTGTGTGTATGTGTGTGTGTGTGAGAGAGAGAGAGAAAATGGAGTACTATTAGGCAATAAAAAGGAGCAAATATTGATACACTGCAAAACCTGGATGAATCTGAAAGGCATTTTATATATTCTATGTCTTGTTTTTGTTGGTAAATTCCCAGGTGTATGTAATTTAGTCAGCTTGGGCCAATATAACAAAATGCTATATATAGGGTGGCTATAGGCAATAGGGGACAATATAAGTATTTATTTCTCAAAGTTCTGGATGCTTAGAAGTCCAAGATCAGGACACCAGTCAATTCAGTTCTTGGTTCCTGGTGAGAGCCCTTTTCCTGTCTTGTAGATGGCCACTTTCTGGCTATGTTCTCACATGCATGGCAGAGAGAGAGGACTTATGTCTCTTCCTCTTCTTATAGGGGCACTTATTGCAGCATGAGGGCCCCACCCTCATGCCCTCATCTAAAACTAATTACCTCCTAAAGGCCTCATCTCCAAATACTATCAGTTTGGGGTTAGAGCTTTAATACATGAATTTGAGGAGGACACATTCAGTCCACAGCAGTAACTGTCAAAAATAATTGAACTAAACATTAATAATTTCTGAAATTTATTTTATGTAAATTATATATCAGTAAAAAACAATGTGACAAAAATAAGGCTGAAGTTTTTGAAATATTTTGTAACTCTGACAGTCTACATTATTGCTAAAATGTAGTCTGTGGTTTGGTGCTAATCTTCAAACTGTTTATTACTGGTCTTACTGGTCTGTCATACGTAAAGAAATTAAGAGCAAGTATTTAGAAACTTTTATAGCAGTTTGACATTACCCTGGCTTATTTTCCCCTTTTTTTTTTCTTTCTTTAAATTTTACAAAAGTATTAGACTACAATGGACTGAGAAAATGTCTGGTCCTCTATCAGATGGTTGAGAAGACTATACAACAATAAAAAGTATAATAAAACCCATTCATTCAATAACAAAATTAACTTCTTGAAAAGAGAATAAAATTTAGCATTTATGTTACTGGTATTGGTCAATAGTAGATTGTTTAACATTTTAATGTCTTAAAAATCTTTTAAAACACAATTACATCTTGATGTCTTTGTTGCAATGTGGGCAAGGAACACTTTTAGGAAGATCAAAATATCACATCTATTCAGAGCAACTGTCATAGATATCTTTTCTAGACTATTTTGCATTATTATAAAACATTAATTTCACCATATTTTTCTTGAATTAATGGAGAGCTTCAGTGATCCCTGCATACTGGATATTTTATGTGAGTTTTTTCTTGGAAGAACAAACTCTTTCAGTAAGACCAAGTCACAACCTAAACTTTGGAGAAGATAATGAGTAGCAGAAAGAAACTGCATTTGTTGTCAGGAGACCAGTCTCAATTCTAGATAGGTGGGCAAACCTGATAGTCACTTCCTTTCTCTGGACTTAGATGTCATCATATGAAAAACAGAGAGATATTAAACAGCATAATATGTAGTCCCGTGACCAGCAGGTAATCCCTGATTCTCTTATACATGTTTTATATTGTGATATCTTTCTTCAACAAAATCTAATATCTTTCCTGTCTTTCAGGAATTTCCCAGTGTGTGATCCACCAGGAATTCCCCTCTTTTCTCCTAAAACAACTACAGATAAAAACTATTGTTCTTCCTAAAATTTCTAAGAACTTGAGAGGGAAGAGAGAAGTGCAGTTTGTGATCAAACTATGCTTGAACAAAAACTCACTAATGCCCATTCTATTATTCTAACGCTGAATTTCTTGTGACTCAGGGCAATTTCTAACACGTTAGGTGACAGAAATAATGAGAAGATCACAATTCTTTGACCTAAGTTTTCATGAAGTCAGTAGTTACAAGAAAACTTCTGAACAGAGACTAAAACATGCTCCTGGAATTAAGAGTCCAATGATTTAGGGACGGCCAGACTCTAAGCTTGATCAGCAAGCGCCACACAAACTCTCCAGCTGTGACTGCAATGACCTCTAGTGCAGTCTTTCCAGAGAAGTCTGCCTCATAGCATTCTGCCCATAAGGAGGGTGACATACAACCAATTTACCTGGGACTGGCTCAGTTTATGCATGTTGTCTCAGCATGAATATTAATAGCACTCCCTTTCACTCTGAAAATTTCCCCACACGGACCTTAAATTATATGTTGCCTTCCTTTTAGGCATCTAAACTCAACTTTTGACTGATAAGCCTGGGAAATTCTTTCCCTTCTCCAAATCCTAGTATTCACTAACACCAAATTGGTTGCTATGCCACACTCTTCCTTACCCATAAAGCTTAGTAATTTGTGACATAAACAAGTGATTCTAGTACTGGCTTAAACAGTATCCTAATAAGGTGGCTCATTTCCACACTCAATATTAATTCCCACAACCAATATTTATAAATGTGGAAAAGTAAACCAGTCCCTTTTCCATTTAATTTAGACTTCTATTTTTTATTAATGCCCTGAATTGCCATATTTTTTCCTATATTCCCCCAACAAAATCTTCTTAGACATTTATGAGCTTCATGCATCAAACAACATATTCTTTCTTCTATCATCACCCCACTCTCAAACTTTACTATCTTAAATATTTAAGTTTATCATAACAGTAATGATCCTCTATCTCTTTGATCACCTCTTAGGGGTATCTGCCTTAGATTTAGAAATTAGCTGTGAATGAATACCCTGGGGTATAATTTGGAAAATCGCATTTTTATGTTTGGATTTTGTTTAAAAACAAAAAGGTGGAAAGAGAGAGAGGAAGAGAGAAAAAAAAGAAGGGAGAAGAGAAAGAAAGTTTCTACATCAAGTTCAATGAATTGTGAAGCTATAATTTCAGCAACAGTAAAAGCTGACAGACTTTTCATTGAAAGTTACCAGACACTCCTTTGTTTAACAACAACACATACCACGTGTTCAAGAGCAAAAGTGTGCCGTTCGATTCAGAAGAGAAAAAAGCTGATTGTATGTTTTGTTTTGTTTTTTTTTACTTAATAGGGGAAGGAATAAAAATAAAGATTCTTTATTCCCATTTTGTTCTGTGACTTTTCACAGCTTAAGCTGGATGCTGCTGCTGCTGCTGCTGACGACACATCATTTACAATATGAGACTATTGTAAATACCTTCTGCCAATAAGAGACGAGCAAGGTGAAAAAATTACAGAATTTCCTACCCCAACTCAAAGATGAAGCAACAGTAAGAGGCAGAGATAGGTTCTTGTATATACACATGGATATTCACATACATTTATTTGGCCTATGAGTGACATGTGGTTTTAACTCTATTGAGGGCCTCTAATAAGCCTAGATAGTGAGTCAGAGCCAACGGTACAACCAGCTGATCTAGTAAGTTCACCCCAACTGCTAATCAAGTCCAATAAAACCGAGACAAAATAATTAGCCAGCTGAGCTATTTGGCTGAAATGGTTGATTGATTGAGCGAATAATACACTCAACAGTGCCAGGCAGACTAAGAACACAGCCCCTCATAGGCCAATTAAAGGAAGGTAGCCTTTTATGGCTGGGTAAGTAATGGATCTTTCCTCATCTCCTCAGTCTATCTTGGGAGAGACCCAAGACAACTCCCGAGTTGAGAGGTTTATACTTTTAAAAAGAATCTAGAATAATAAAACATTTTATTGTACTTAGATTTTCACTGATGCCAAATCTCATCACTCTTCTCTCTGGCTGGCTGTAACTTTCAAGATTTATCTGAATGTTAAGTGCCATCAACAGTTCAAATTTTCAGTTGGGTTCACTGCAGCCAAAAACATTATGATATTAGAACATTAAAGATATAGATTAAATTGCATAGCAATGGTTGCCTTCCATCTTAACAATATGGAGGCATGCATTTTCAGAGCATTAGCCATTGTTTATTTTTGTGCATGAATAGGAAACATTGGTAAAATTTGTACTGTGAATGACAAGAGTAGGAATGAAAAAGTAGCATTGAATGGTTTTCTATACTGATGAAGAATGAAAAATTTATCACTTTCAGCTTTGCTCTTACATCTGTTTTCTGGAAAGAAAGAATTTAGTGCCAGTAACAAATATGTTAATTACAATTTGGGCTATAGCTTCAAGATCTTTAAGTAAATGCCGAATACTTTAGTTAGTCAGGAAATTTGCTAGGACACATTTCTTCTGACAGCTGCCAAGGAGAATGTCTGTTTTTAATACTTGAAAGATATACCAGATTTGTACTTTTAAATAACCACAGTTTTACAGCTCCTATTGGAGGCTTATTGAGCTCTTGACTAGGTTTTCAACACTGAATGTCAGAAGGTAGCCTTCTTCAGATAGTTTTTTTGGTGCCAACCATACAACTACTTTAGACAGCATTTATCTCAGAGTCAAGAGAGCTAATTGTTTTGCTTTTTTATTTTATGTAAACTCAAGATCATTGAAAAATGATGGATATAAATGTCCAACCCACTGGTACCCAGAAAGCCTAGGTTTATGAGCCCAAGGGAGTGCAGCCCAGCCAGCCCATTCAACTTGGCCAACCTCAGGGGCAATGCTGGTCTTCATACTCAGATTTATTGTGCGGTGGTCCTCATTATTTTTAGACAGGCAGAAAAATCAGCTTTGCTATGTAATGATCTCTTTATTTCCCTCACCTAAAACTGGCATAGTACTCCAAACGAAGCAACCAAATTAGTGACAAATGGTAGAAAAGATTTTCCAATTCTAGTTTTCCTACACAATATTTTTATTTAAAAAAACTAGTAAAGGCAAAAGTAGACTTCATTTCAAAGGGCCTAGTGCATTAATGTATTTCAAAGACTTGTGTAAATATTTTTGTAAAATCCTTTTATAGCTCCCACCTCTTCTTCCCCATGATGATAAAGAAACCTAACTCCTGTCCATAAAGAAACATTGAAATTTATTTACAACTGGATGGACTTACGTTTTCCTTAGCATGACTTTGGTTGTCCTTTCACTCTGGGCTTACTCAGTATAAGATTTCAATATAGTTGAAACTAATGCTGACTTTCCTACAAAGGCATGAGTCTGAATGTCTTGACATTTCATAAGAAAAGGACATAATTTTATGCTTGTTTAAACTACTTTATAAAACCTCATGAGAAATACTAAAAATAGTCCATGCCTTGAAATTATTTTTTGCATCTATACTACCACTTGGAATCTGATCTTCTTCAGAGAAGGAAAAGAAACACACAGGTACTCAGTCATCCTTATCAACATCATCAGCATTGCCTTCATGATTTCTAGGTCTACTACATGCCAAGAATTATAGTAGACACTTAAGGTCCAATATCTCATTTTATATCCATAAAAATCTTTTATGAGGTAAATACTATTATCCAATTTCATGGATGAGGAAACAAAGTTTCAGAAAAGTAAAGTGACTTGCCTGAGGTCTTGTAGCTTTAAAGTGGCAGAGCTGAAATTCATATCCAGATTTCTTGAGACTTTCTTTGAGGAATGAAAGTAGTAGAGGACAAGGCAATTTTCTCATAGGGAGCATGAGGTAGCAAAATACATGCCCCATTATTTGTTCTATCTAGCCACCCAATGACATCTGGGCTTAAAATACTATTAAAATATATTATGAACTGTGTAAGTCAGGAATCTGGACTTTTATGTCTCACCTCACCAGAACACACAGGTATGGGTTTCAGATGAAAAGTTCTAGGAATACTTAGAATTGGCTGCAGATTATGTGCAAGTGAAAGTGTGGTCAAGAACAACAACAACAACAAACAAAAGGGTAAAGACATGTGATTGGTAGAAGAAGGGAGATTTACTTAAAGACGAATCCCTGATTTTCGGGTTGAAGGAATTTTAACAATTATTTAGACCCATCTAATGTATGAACTATTCTACCACATTTGAGCATTCACTTGACTATCTCCTGTGACTTAAACAAACAGCCTATTTCCTCTTTTGAGTCATTTATCTGTTTACTCACTAAACACATCCACAAGTACTTTTTGAAATTACATTGTGCCATGAACTGTTCCAGGCGCTGACAGGATACACAAGCCAATGAAGCTTTTTCTCAAGTTCTTTCTTATATTAGCCAAAGTCTCTTTCACTACTAGTTCCAAACTTGGGTACAAAGTTTACCCAAAGAACTATTTAGAATGTTTTTTTTCCAAGTGATATCATTTCAAATATCTCAAGTCATCTAACATGCCACTTCATCTGAGAGGGGGCCCTTCCTCCACTGTTGTTCTACTTTTTCCTTTCACTTTTAGAGAAATGAAAGTGGGAAAACTTTCTCCCATAAGGTATCTTTGGTTTTGGAGAATGAGAGGGGCCATCAGGAGAACAATGGGTAAGGAACACAAAACTGGTTGTTTAGTGTGGCTCCAGTTTGACTTTTAGGGATCACTGTAAAGGGCATACTTGATGTAGTTTAATATTAACCAGCCCAGGTTTCTAGGGTTAGGAAGCAAACAGAGGTTTGAAGGAAAATAATGAATGTGTATTTGGCTGGAATAATGCTTGTCTTGTACCTCTTGAAAATCTAATTGCAAGCATGGGTGACTAGATGAGGTAGAAATGCAGCAAAGGAAAGGATACAGTAAACATATTTCTTCATGTGACACAGTTTTTAGTTCTATAACTCTCCTAATAACTACCCTCTGAGCTTGTTCTAGTTTATCTATATTCATTATAAAATATGACTCCAAAAAGTAAACTCAATATTATATTTCCAATGTGAATAGTGGAACTAAATCAGAACAAATGATTATCATGTTCTAAATATTATATATATATATATATATATATTTTTTTTTTTTTTTTTTGCGGTACGCGGGCCTCTCACTGTTGTGGCCTCTCCCGTTGCGGAGCACAGGCTCCGGACGCGCAGGCTCAGCGGCCATGAATCACGGGCCCCGCCGCTCCGCGGCACGTGGCATCTTCCCGGACTGGGGCACGAACCCGTGTCCCCTGCATCGGCAGGCGGACTCTCAACCACTGTGCCATCAGGGAAGCCCTAAATATTATATTTTTAACTAATATAACCAAACCTTGCTTTGACTATTTTTTGTCTCGCCATCAACTCATACAGAAGTTTTTTTCTACAACTTCATATTTTTTATAACATATACTACTATACCAAACTTCTATCACCTTTTATATGTGCAATTGCTGTTCAAACTCATTTTATTAGAATCAGGTTTTCACTCCAAATTTTCAGCGCTAATTATATTATTAACCAGAACAATCACACTTTCTCCCTAATTTATTATGCATAAATTTGATGAGCATACCCTACATAGCTTTATCCACATCTTGCTTAAGAATGGAAAACGAAGCCAAAGACAAAGGTGTGGCACTCTAATGTCCACCTACTCTAGAGGGACAGAAACCTTATAATCAATTACATTGGCCATTCAGTTCTTACTGACCTCACATCTGGTAAGCTTCTTCATTTCCTCCATAAGGAGATATAAAAGTAGATGTCAACTCTCTACTTAAATTTATTTTTTAAAAATTTAAAAAGTTTATTTAAACTAAAAAAAAACCATAGCAAAACAAAAAACACTTCACCCATTTCTCCCACTCCCCATCCCCTGCCTTTGGTAATCACCAATCTGTTCTCTGTATCTGTGAGCTTGTGTTTCTATTTGTAAACCCACTCAAACAAGGAAATGGGATATCTTGTTTTTAGAGAAGCCATGATGGGTTCAATAGATCCCAATTTTTCTTATGGTACTCAAAAAAAAAAGAGTTACTAATAAATAATCACATACCATTACTCATGAATAACCCAAAAGTAGGAGCATTTTTACTATGCTGTTGATGGAAGTAGCTTTCTCTCTCTTTTTTTGAGAATCAGAGCACATGCCAATTTCCTACTTCCAACTCATTTCACTCATTGAAATTCTTCAGAGACCACTATACTTATCAATTTAATATTTTATTTTGTCAGTGTTCTAAAAGACAACTATTCCAGATTAGGAGATTTGCACAAATTTCGAGATTCTAGAGCTCTTTGATAATGTCTTTGCAATTTCTCCTACTTTGACCAACATGGAATCCACCTTTTTCATGTAGTGATCTATGACCATAAAGTCGGTATTCAAATAGAAATTAAGGACATATGAAGTTATGCTTACCTTTTCTTTGAAAAAAAAGGAAAGCTTTCTTACTGGAATCTATGGAGTTCAGGAGAAATGAGTCAAAAGGAGGAAATGTCAGGGAATCCAGAAACAGCTTTCTGAAAGCTAATGGCAAATGGATTTTTTGATTCTTCTACCTCACCATCCCTCTTCGTCTAAACCAGTGCAGCTCAGAAGTGTAGTCTATGGACCAGCATCATCAGCATCTCCTTAGAGCTTATTAGTAATACAAATAATGGGACTTCCCTGGCAATGCAGTTATTAAGACTCCATGCTTCCACTGCAGGGGGTGCAGATTCAATCCCTGGTAGGGGGACTAAGATCCAGCATGCCACACAACGCGGCCAAAAAAAAGAAAAAAAGAAATACAAATTATCAGGTCTCCTCAGATCTACTGAATGAGACTTTCTGGAGGTAGGATCCAGGAATTTGTGTTTTATTAGCTTTCTAGATGATTCTCATCCATGCTAAAGAGTAGGAAACACTCTTCTATATGCCAGGTTCTGTGAAAATCTGTCCCCATTGCTACATTCTCTGTGAGGTTGTAAGGCCATATGGATAAGATAGGGAGTAAAGAAGGTAGTTTTTGAAAAGCCAGTTAAAAATTACTTAATATTGTTTACGTAATGCTGTTTGTTGAGTTCCTCTTTTCACTTAGTTGTTTGGAATAGCAAATTTCCTAAGTGAGTTTAAGGTGCACTGGTGAATTAAATGCAAAACCTGGATTAAGGCTGAGATTTTCTTACTCCTTGTTCAGATGCAATCCATTCCTTTTATTTTCCTCCACAAGGTTCCCATTTGCCTCTTGAGTAATCCAGTGGAACTGTTTTTTCCTTACTAAACTTCAGGATGTACCAGGAGTCAGGTCCAGGAAAACGTCTTCAAAACAATTCTCTCCTTGGTATCTTTTCTGATATAAGATCTTGCCAAGAGCTTGTTCTTCACTGCAAAATCATATGGTGATTCACTGTCTACCAAAAGTTTGATTGAGCCAAACCAGGGATGTGATTTAGGAGACAGCAAAGTACGGTAGAAAGTGCATCAATTTTAGTGGCAAACAGTTCTAGGTGTGATTCATGGTCTGCCACTTACTAGCTGTGCAATTAATGTCTCTGAATTTCAATTTCCTTGGCCATTGAATGTGCTGTGTGTTAAGTAATTCTTAATTCACTTGTTTTTCAGTCAGTCTATGGGTTTATTTGTATATGCCTATCTCACTACAAACAGCTGATGAAGTTAATGAAATAATTCACATCAAGTGTCTAGTCCTTTGCCTGGAACCTACAAGATATTTAATAAAAGTTAACTCTCTTTTGTGTTTTCTTTCTTTCTTATTTCTTCTGCTGCTGAGAATTCTTTTTAGAAAGAATCAAAGAATTTGTCTGCAGAGCTGACCAAAGTGTGTGGTAATAGACAACCTGAATATTATAATCCACATATGAGGGCAAAAATGTGAGGCTTGCCAGTCTAACCGTTAGACCTGTGCTAACCAAGGAAAAAATGGTGGTCGCCTGTGGTTCTTGAAGACTTGAAATGCGCTTAAATTGATACATACTGCATATTTATATAAAAATACCAGATTTCATAGAATTGGCATAAAAAAGAATATAAAATACTTCATGAATACATTTTATGTTGATTATGTGTTGAAATGGTAATATTTCAGATATGTCAGCTTAAATAAATATATTACTAATTTCACCTGTTTCCTTTTCTCAATGTGGCTATGAGAAAGTTTTAAATTATATATGCAGCTCACATTTGTGGCTCTCTTTATATTTCTATTGGATAGCACTGCCCTAAGTCATGGGCCTTTAGACCACATTTGCCCACCAAATAAATAGTTTTATATTTTAACTCTATTTGGCTACTTTAAATGTAGCAATGGCAATGATCCCACATTAATCCATTTTCAAATTGTTTTTAATAACTATAAAGAGGACAACAAACCCTCACTGAACTTGATCGCATAACTGTTCAGGAAATCAGAAGCATAGGCTGTGCAAAGCTAATCCATTCAGAGCTACTCTACCCATCTGGTTTTTCCTAAGAGAACCCACACTTCTTGGCCAGTTTAGTAAACTTTTTTCCATAGGTGCAAGGTAGTAAGGCCAAAAACAGAAATGATACACCTGAATGGATATGTACTGGTAAGCTGTCATTCTTTTAATAGCAAATACAATGGGCAAGTATCTGCTTAGGTAGCATCATTTTTCAAGGTATATATTACATTTAAACTATGAATAAAATTGCTTTTCCCTTCACTTCTGCACCTAAATTAGAAATGCCTTTCTATATTATCTTCCCCTGTTTATATCTTATCAAGACCAATATCAAGTCCCATTTTGTACATGAAGCCTTCCCTAGTCTAGTTCTATCTCTCAGTTATTTGCAATCCTATAGTACTTGTTATTTTTTATTTTTATTTTTATTTTTTGCTGTACGCGGGCCTCTCACTGTTGTGGGCTCTCCCGTTGCGGAGCACAGGCTCCGGACGCGCAGGCTCAGTGGCCATGGCTCACGGGCCCAGCCGCTCCGCGGCATGTGGGATCTTCCCGGACCCGGGCACGAACCCGCGTCCCCTGCATCAGCAGGCAGACTCTCAACCACTGCGCCACCAGGGAAGCCCAGTACTTGTTATTTTTAATATATACATACAGTCAGTCCTTGGTATACACAGATGTGGAACAGGCAGATTCAGGGGGCCAACTATACTATGCCATTTCATGTAAAGGAACTGAGCATTGTGGTATCCACAGGGGTCCTGGAACCAAACCCAGAGAGACAGCTGTATCAGCTTTTCAGTATACATGATTCTTTGTGTTTTCTAATTGTTTTTAGTATAGGTCTTATTGACCAATCCATGCCCTGATCTCCTCAAGGGAAGAAGTGTATCCTATGTGCCTTTGTGTTCCTCACAGCCTTTATTTAAGCAGAGTAGGTAATGTTGGCTATAGTAATAATAATGAAGTTCATAAAGGGCAATATAAAACCCAACCACTATGAAAATATGCAATATGATTACAAGTTCATTATGAACAAGGAATATCTGTTGAGCATTTTGACCTGAATGCCCTTTCTGCACGTCAAATTCATGAGGGCTAAAATCAAATCCATTAATTTCCCTTGCCTAAATTGCTCCTGCTTTGATTCCTATTTCAGTGAGTTGTGCTACTGGCCCAAGTCAGAAACATATACACCCTTGACTCGCTCTCCACCACCAAACCCAAGCCCCGTTGATGTCCCTCCAATCCATTCACTGATCTCCGTCTTTATTGTTAATATCCTATCTCTGTGCCTCCTGTCTTACCCTCGCCCCCAGCCCAGTCATTCCGGGCTGCTAAAAGCACAAATCTGTGCATGCCATTTCCTCTGCTTAAAAACTTCATTCTTTTCCATGGGGTAAAGTCTCAAATCCCTAATAGGATTTATGCAGTCTTTTATAATAGTGTGGTCCATTTATACCACTTCAACATCTCATCTCTCTTGATCTTCACACTAACATTATTCTGACTCCCCTAATCAGCTTCCTTCCCTTACCTCTATACCTTTGTACATGTTATTCTCTCCACAAAAAGCACTCATTTCCTCCTACTTGGTTAACTCCCTCTACTATCTCCAGTCAGTTGGCCCTGGATTATATGTTCTTATGACAGAGTGCATAGACCTGATAATAACACTACTTGTCTGTCTCCTCCACTGAAACGCAAGCAGAGTCAGGTGTATCTCTTTTGCCATTATATTTCTTCCCTCTAGCACTGTATCTAGCCCATGACAGGACTCACGGTGTTTTTGAAGAAAGGAAAAAACAGTTAGACGTGTTGAAGGAAGCAGGGAGATAGAAAGGAAGAAAAAAAGTTTTTAATTTTATTACTCTACTTGCTCTCAATATTTAATTTGTGAGGGTCATCCCTGAACCACCATTTTGGGGCATAACCTTAGGCTAGTGGCTTTTACTATTGATTCAGTTACCATCTGTTTCTTGCAAATAGGCTCACACTTTTGTGAGGTCGTGGGTTGAATACAGTGGTCATCATTCATAATTCAAATTGATCTATCTAGGGACCTTCACCTACCCACTCCCAATGGAAAACAACACTATGCTGTTACAAACCGGACGAATCAGCCCACTCTAAAATCCCTGTTTATTACTTTCATGGAGTCAGCCAATAGCCAAGTCAACTCAGTCAACTGAGAAGTTAATGAATGTTTGCTCTACATTCAGCACTGCACTAAGCACTCAAATAACACTAAATGAATATGTCTTAAGAACTTGGAACATGCTCTTAAGAATGTTTGTCTAGCTAGGAAAATAAAGCTAAATAAAGTACAAGACATAGAGAAATATTGTGCTACAAAGATGTTTCTGAATTCACACATTAGAGTAGTTTAGAAATAAATATCAACTTGATATTTGATCAACAATATCAAAGAAATAGCCATATCAACTACAACATCAATATGAGAAGGTAAAAGCCATCAACCCACAAAAAATCCCATGGGAGTTAACCATGAGGTGGATATTTACTCACCAAAATCTCTCGGTTGGTAAAGGTACAATCATGAAGGCCTTCTCTGTTCTCCCTACTATTTACATGAAAAGTAGAATGCCAAATACAGGGCATTCAGCAATCACTGGCTCAACCCATCGTCTTCAGCCAAAAACATCTCCCAAATGCGTGGGAGCAGCAGCCAAGGTGTTTTGGTCAGGCACTGTGAAATTGCCTTGGCTGACTAGGCTTCATGTGATTCCAGCAAGGAAATAATACCCTGTCTTCTTGCTCCACTACATGTGCTCAAAAGAAAGAAAGGGTGTCAAGGCTTCCAAAGTATCCTATCACATGTTGTGCTCCAACTGTCAAACAGCACAAGGTAAAGAAGTGTAAATGCTTTTGGCCACTTTCTTTTGCCAACCAATAAAAGACAATATTTGTTGAAATGTTGAAAGAAAACGTGACAGCTTATATAATAGGTTTAAGCAAGTGAAAAATCTCTTGGATGGGACCATTTCACTCCATAAACACTGAGCTTGTTTAGAAGCCACAGCTAATTCTGCTACCCATAGGGATTGCTAACGGTGGGGGCTGGGTGTGTGATGGAATGATACCACAGTGAACAAAAGTAGATAGAAAAGGGCAAAAGCAGGGTATGTGTCCTGACCATACACTATGTTAGCTTAGTCATTAAGGTTATTTCTTGACTGGGCTGAAACATTTCAAAACCCTTGAGCTCTTCCTTTAATAGTGTAGGTAGGGGCTTCCCTGGTGGCGCAGTGGTTGAGAGTCCACTTGTCGATGCAGGGGACACGAGTTCGTGCCCCGGTCAGGGAAGATCCCACATGCCGTGGAGCGGTTGGGCCTGTGAGCCATGGCCGCTGAGCCTGTGCGTCCGGAGCCTTTGCTCCGCAACGGGAGAGGCCACAACAGTGAGAGGCCCACATACCACAAAAAAATTTAAAAAAATACTGTAGGTAAAGTATATAATGAGACCATTAAGACTCGAACCAAAAGTACTTACCTCTAGTTAATAAGCAAAAATACTTCGAGGTCCCTCTTTGCTATTAAATGAAATGATACAGGCGAGTATGGTAAAGACATAAAGGGAGTAAATCTAGAGTCAGCTTTGCACTCTGGCTCTGCCAGTATTTAGTCTTAGACAATTTAGCTGAGGCTCTCCTAGTCTTAGTTTCCCCATTAGTAAAATGGGGCTGATAATACAGTCATTAGGAGAATTAAATGAGAATAAATCTGTACAGCACAATGGTTGGTACATGATAAGCTTTACTATATGTTAGCTATTTATTAATATGTTTATACCCGTCCTTGTTCCTAATTCTTTGACATTATCTGTAGTCTGAAATGTGGATTAATGTCAAGAATCTGGGGCCTTTGGGCTTCCCTTAGACCACAGGGGATGCTCTCAGCATCTCTTCCTGAGGACAGAGAGACTCCTCTTCAAATAAGCCCACCTTCAGTGTACCCAAGATTTCATATCACATAAATAACATATATGTGTAAATACACAAAAGTGATAATTATTCATTCTGATGTCCTTCTTTTGTAAATCTAGAGTTTCTTGCAGATGATATCCAAACTTCTTAATTCAGTTTCCTAATGTTTCTAATAGTAGCAAATAGGGAGGAAATGTGTTTTTTGGGGGAAGGAGATATTGGAAGGGCTGGCATTGGTGACTCCGGAGAAAAAAAGTAATTAAGCATTGAAATATATGTGTAACTCCAAATGCTGGATATAAGAATTTGTAAATATTTAGTGCTGGGATAGATCCTGGAGATCATGTAGTTCTATTCCCCTTACTAACCCCACACCCCAGGGAAATGAGACTCAACAAAGTTAAGTGATCTGCCCAGATTCACACAGTAAGGTCTGGGCCAGAACAGAAGGAAACTCCAGCAACTTCTGGTGTGTGTTCTACTGCAGTGTCTCTAAGAGCTGAAAAACTGTTTTCTTAAATAGCTCAAATTGAGCATTTACAACAAAACTAGTTTTTTTTAAAGCATATTTAAGAAGCAGAGTCAATATTCTTTCCCTTGACTTCTAATTAACTGAAAAGTGTTTTTCTCTGAACATTATAAATGTGAATGTCTTTGTCCATTGGGCTGCTATAACAAAATACCACAGATCTGCTTATAAACAACAGAAATTTATTTCTCACCAATCTAGAGGCTGGGAAGTCGAGATCAAGGCACTGGCAGATTTTGTGTCTGGAGAATTCTTCCTTCCTGATTCATAAACAGTGTCTTTTCAAAAAGCAGAAAAAGAAAAAGACCTCTGTGGTGTCTCTTTTATAAGGGCACTAATCCCATTCATGAGGGCTCCACTCTCATGACCTATTCACCTCCCAAAAGCCCTACCTCTTAATACCATCACATTGAAGGTTAGTATTTCTTTCTTTTTTATTTATTTATTTTATTTATTTCTTTGGTTGCATTGGGTCTTAATTGCAGCAGGCAGACTCCTTAGTTGTGGCTCATGGGCTCTTTAGTTGTCGCTTGCTGGCTCCTTTAGTTGCGGCACGTGTGCTCCTTAGCTGTGGCATACGAACTCTTAGTTGCAGCATGCATGTGGGATCTAGTTCCCTGACCATGGATTGAACCCCAGCCCCCTGCATTGGAAACACGGGGTCCTAATCACTGCGCCACCAGGGAAGTCCCTAGGATTTCAACATATGAAGTTTGTGAGGACATAAATATTCAGACCCTAATAGTGAGTGATCGGTAAATTTAAAAACAGGTGTTCTTCCCTCTTTTTGAAATTTGAGTGAACATGGGTGCAACTGCTTGTTGTTTCTTATGTATTCTTTTGCCTTTGCCTCTTCTATGCATTTGCTTCTAATATTCTCCCTACCTGGCATGTTCTCTCTTTCTTCCTCAAGTATCTGAAGCCTCTTTCCTTTACAGATCAGTTCAAGCATCTTTGAATCAACCGCTGATCCTCCCAATTTTCTGAAACAGACTCCTCTCTTTTGAACTCCCATTTCTCTTTATTGGTGTTTCTCTCAAGGACCTTTTCACTTGTAACATTATTTAAATATTTTAATACCCTTATAGTATCAAGCACAGTATCTCACACATAGTAGGTGTTCAATATTTTTAAAAAAGCAACCATATCTCAGTTTAAAATACCCTAGCCCAACTAGAAATGGCCATTGCCAATAACACAGATCCTTTCATACCCAGGTTCTTGAACCTGAAACACTGTATCTCAACAAAATAGTTTATGCAAACAAAATAATATGTTTTAAAACTAACTTATTTTCTTATTTTTCTACTAAAACTCCATGTTGTCATTTAATATCAAGATATCATTAGGAAATATTATGCATCTTAACTTTAGTATAGTATTCACAGAAGCCCAGTTAAGCTTATTCTAATTTGGCTTAGAATTGTGAACCTTTCTCTTGCATTACCAAGAGTGAGAACAGACAGTAGGAGAGAAGTGGCGTTCAGGAAAGCCAGAGACTCAAAGCCCTATTTCAAGAGGCTTAATTCCATTACATAGCTTACCTTGTGGATTTGCAGGAAAAGAAATGTGTGTGTGTGTGTATAAACTAATAACTTATATACAAACACACTCTTTAAAATGTAAAGACTTTTACTATTACATCTATCTACCTTTGTAATAAGTCTTTAAGATAGAAAGAAAAAGTATTTTTAACTCCATCTTACAAAAGCCTGGGACACAAAAAGATTAATTTATTTACTTAAGGTCATACATCTAGCGAATTCCAGCCTTGAGACTAGAAGCTATGTCACTTGACTCACAGTCCTTGAATCTTTCTACTACTCTATTTTGACTTAAGAAAAATTGTACAATAGTACATTTCTGCATTTTAGCGCCAAAAAACACCTCTAGAGTAGCAGTAGTAGCAGCAGCAGCATCAGTAATACTAGTTGTTGCCGTGAGAAATTGTTATCATCTTAAAATATCTTTAAATCCCTCATTAGATTTTTTAAAGGTGAATTGACTTTTTAAAGAGCCCCAGTGTTTCCCTTGAGCCTAATTTTAGAGACTATTTCTTTCCTCTTGAAATATACTGAACATACTCTGTCACTTTAGAGAAATTAAAGAATGCTGAGGATTTGAATTTTGACCAGAGTAGATATGAGAGGGCTTCAAGAACAACAACAAAATGTCTTTCATATAACATGTGTTTAATGCATTCTGCTTTCATAAATGAAGCCACTAAAAAACTAATTTCTACCATTAGCGGGGATCGTAGGCAAAAATCACTGGCTCCCTCCTACTTAAAGTTTTCTGTTTCAAAAACAGTTTTCCTGAAAGTGAAGAAATTAAAGCATTGGGAAGATATCCATGACCACACCTTCTAATAGTAACTGCCCCTTTCCTTGATTTATCCAGTACTTACAGTCTATACTACTGCTTTTGCACAGGTATCTTGGAATAGTTTTTTTCCCCTCTATTATCTCCCAATAAAATTTTATTTTTTGCGGGTAGATTCACACATTAAACTAATTCAGATTAAGATATGAATAATCTATGAAGTATACATTCTTCTTGATATGTGGGAAGAGGACTGAGCGATAGCATTTTGTTACTGACGTTTTTCTCATAGTATAATCTTTAGACCATCTGACTCAAAAGCACCTGGGGTGTTCGTTAAAATGTAGCACAGACACCTGAATAAGAATATCTCTGTGGATGAGGCTCTGGAATCTGAGCCTGATACACACTAGAGTTTGAAAATCGGTAAACTAGAGGATTAGGGAGGGGGCACAAGAAGTTACAGATACAGACGCAAAATATGGCTTATGGTTAAGGAAGGATAAGTAAAAGCCATGCACCAAAACCAAACGGCTCATCTCTAAACTTTGCCTGACTGCTTCTCAATTTCCTGCTCTGCAGGTTCATAGCACAAATCATTTCTCACCAAAGGTTATTAACTTTCCTTACGTGAAGAGATTTCACTAGAAATGTGAAATTGTTCTGCCAGAAACATCACTGGTAGGTTCTGAAGAAGCCAGCTCCAGGCAGCCTGCTGGCTGCACGACCCAGTGGACATCTATAACTGAGTTCCTCATGGGCTCAAGAAAGTGCTGTACGTTGGGTGGTCTCTGTGAACAGTAGTTCAAGAAGTAGAACAGAAAACACTGAATGTAATTTAATATAGCGCATACTCTCAACTCTGACAAGGCCCAGGTCTGATCGGTGTGAAGATCGAATTACCTCTCTGTCCACAGAGGGACACCCCTCCCCAAGCCCCGCCACTGGCAGCGTCTGTGGGAAAACTTCCTAGCAGCTGTGCTACCTTATCTAGTCAAAGGAAAGAAGAGGTCATCAGATTTCAGGGCTGCCAGTTGTTAAACCTTTATAAGACCCACAAGAAGGGAGGTGGGGGGGGAAATGGAGAAGGCCTAGAGGGTTTTAAGGACAGATACACAAAAATAGTTCCAATTCCTTTGAGAACATAATCTAGGATTTATTTTCTGAAATAAAAACCTGGAAGGAAAAAAATAAACACACGTTAAACTTTTAATGACCAAATATCACTTAGGGATTTGACTATATTTTCCTTCCTACATTAATGTTAGGGAGCCAAAGCCAGAATACTCAGAAAGACTAATTGCAAATGAAATTGAGACTGATAAGCATTTAATTAACTTTTGTCATATTTATTTAGTGTAGTATACTGGGCTACATTAGTAAAAAATAAAAGAAAATTTAAAAATCAACCTTTTAACCTAAGAAAGAAGTATTGAACATTAAACAGACCAATGACAAAGTCTTGGCATCACCAATCAACCCATAAGATTTTCAAAACCAAATTAGAGGTCAGCCTAGCTAAGATAGTGATAAATCTCATCTATACAATGTTAACTGAAGCTGAAACAAGCCACACTTTGACTTGATCAGTTTTTTTGTCAACTTTCCCCATGAAAGCCAGAAACTAAAACCTTGAATTCTACACTATTCTTGGGTCCCAAAGTTACTAGGGTTTTCTAGAAGTGAGTTTGTTTCATGAGGCACTAGAGGTGAATAATGTCACTCTGCTTCCCCACAGCCTCCCAGGCTGATCCCTCTACAGCCTTGAGACTAACTCTGTTTTACTGTTATCTTACTTTTGTTTACCCCTATCTTAAAGCTTAAGCTTCTTAGGTCAAGGACCCTGTCTTTGGTGGTTTATACTTTCTGGAGCAATATACTTCTCTGTAAATAATTATGTTTGGTCATCACAAGACACTTCAATTGGATTTTCCCATAAAAGAGAAAGTTCTTTAAAGAGTGCTTTATAGTTAAAGCACAACAGAACCCTTTTGGAGTCTTTTTCTATGAGGCCTATCAATACATATACACGATGGAAAAGTCTGAGGCACAGCAAAGCTAAGGTCACAGTCAAAGGAGGTTCAAGTGTTTCTCAGAGTCTGGACTACAGTCACAGTACTAGGTGTGACTATGGTCACACAACACAACTCTGGTTCTGTTGGCAGAACCCTCCAAATCAGGTAAAAAGTGATGAATCTGGGACTTCCCTGGCAGTCCAGTGGTTAAGACTCCGTGCTTCCAATGCAGGGGGCGTGGGTTTGATCCCTGGTCGGGAAACTAACATCCCACATGCACACTGCACAGCCTAAAAAATAAAAATTATTTTTTAAAAAGTGATGAATCTACTAAGTATTGTTATTTTGGGAGAATTTGAGACCAAATAGTTTATTGGTTTCAGTGAAATGACTCTAATTTGGAGTATTAAAGGTACAACTAGACCTTTGTTTACTGGTAAAGCCATCATCATAGTACATATGTGATGAATTTCATTTTCTATTTCTCCAGCATGTATTTATGTTGTGATTTCAAACTCAGTGGGGCATCAGAATTATTAAGAAACATTTTAAAAGAATTAAAATCACGGCCAGGTATCAGAGCCTTGCCTATCTCCTGTTGGACCTGGGAATCTGTGCAAAACATCAGAGGTAGATTGATTTCTGATATTCAGCTGGGTAGGAGACTCCTACATATGCCGCAAAACCTGAGTGAACCTTCAGAAGGTGCTGTCCTATACCTGTTTGAAGCACCTGGTATGCAAAAGGAAGGTCTGGAGCCCCAGACTCAGAATTCAGGTGCGTCCTCAATTCATCAGCACCCAGTCACTTCATATGAAAAGTTTAAAACAGCCCCAAGACTTAATGACACAAATGACTAAAAAGTTCTAATAATTTTGGAACAGTTGGAAAGTTGATGGGGATGTATGTGGAACTGGCTCACCCTTGACTGTCCAATAAAGTCACCTGGGAAGCTTTATAAAAATACTCATGCCTGGTCTCTATCGCAAGAGATTTTGGTTTAATTGGTCTGGATGGGGCCCTGGAGGGGCCTCCCCAAGACTTAATGACACAAATGACTAAAAATTTCTAATAATTTTGTTTTAAAATCTCCCCAGAAGATTTTAACATGTAGCCAAGCTTGAGACCCGCTGGAAAGGATGAGACATGTCCTTTGTATAATTATTGTTTCATCCTTTCCAGGGCATCAATGAAGTACTTATATAACCAGGTATATTGACTAGATTTTTGACATCTAAGTCTCACAACAGTATTTTGGGGTAAGTACTAAAATTCTCATTAAGCAGATGAAGAAATAGAAAATATGCTTGTCTTCCTACTCAAAGTATGGTCCACATATTAGCAGCAACAGCATCACCTAGGAGCTTGTTAGGAATGCAGAATACCAGTACCCAAGCCAGGTTTTCTGCATCAGAATCTAGTATTTTAACAAGATTCCCCAGTGAGTTGTCTACATGTTAAAGTTTGAAAGGCACACTGCTCTAGGGAGGATTCATACCCATGAGGCTTCTCCTGGGAGTGAATGAGCCTTCCCTGTACACTGCCTGCCTTGCATATGAAACCGTTTGGTATCAGTTCCCTCCAATATAAAGAATTTCCTCACTTGAAAGAGTAACTCACTTGAAAGCATAACTCACTTGAAAGAGTAAAGTGGGGCTATATCACCCAATCTCCTCACCTTGGCTTTTTCAGTCAAAGAACTATATATTATTCAATAAAGAAGATGTATTTTTAGAGAATCTAAAACAAGAATGGAATAATCTATAGGAGAGCAACATTTGTGAGATGTCCTGAACTAATGGTTTGTGTTACCTACTTTGACCTTTGGTTGTGTCCCCAACACTTGTTTAAACCTTCAACTCCTGGCCCTGACCCTGTCTCACCCTAAATCTCAGCAGAGCAAAGAATAAAAAGGATCTTAAATTCTACATACTGATGAAGTACTTGTGTTAGGTAGTGTTAATTCATTCATTGTTCACTAACATTTCACTGGATGTTATGATTCAAAGATGAATAGGATAGCATTTCTGATTGTAACTAATTAATGAATTATTGCAAGAGACAGACAATAACAGATCATTACAATATGTGTGACAAATGAGAATACCATATGTTTGTGAGGGCGTGATAAGATCCATATAGTTTATACACTGCTTTTTGGAGTATGAATTATGGCAACCTTCTTGCAAGCAGTTTGGTAATACATATTAAAAGTCTTAAAATGTTCTTGAATTTAGATGGTTTATACATGACCCATTAAGACGACATTGTATGAAGTTTAGTAGGGAGGACGGGACCAGATTTATATTTTGGAAAGTTTATTTTGGCTCAATGTAGGGAATGGATTGGAGGGGCTTGCTGGACTGGAAGCAGGGAGATTAATTAATAGGCTGTCATAGCAACCCAACATTTTTCTAATCTAAGAAAAGATGAGAGCCTGGAATGGGGCCATGATAATGTCTGGCTTCTTTGAGCCTAATATGTTTCTAGTCTTACCTCAAAAGTGCCTCTTCTAGGAAATAATCAGAGATGGACTGTCACAAGCAAAGATTTGCAAAGATGTTTACTGCTGCAATGTTTATAATAGTAAAAATTTTGAAAAAAAAACCCAGAATATCCAAGTTATCCTTAAACAAATCATAATATATCAGTTTGATAGAATGTATAGTCATTAAAATAGTATAAAAATTTTAATGAAGTGGGGCTAATATAGTATAGTATTAGACAAAATCCTGTGATCAAAATTACCCAAACATTTTAGTGTGGTCTACAAATTCACTCAAGCTCTAATTTCTTCCTAACTCTCTTGTCTTATGCCTATGTCACCTCAGCTGTACTTAAATGATAGTTATTCTCTAAACATAGCAAGTTCTCTCGAAATCCCATGCTATTGAATATGCTAGGATTTTTTTCTGTGTTTTTTTTTTTCTTTTTTACACAAATTCCTTTTTTTCTTTATAGCTCAGAGAAAAGTCATAGCTACCCCACCCCCAGGACAGCTCAGGTCCCTGGAGTCATCTGTTCAATTAATTAATTATCTATTTAATCTCCCCTATCATTTTATGAGTATGAACTGTAACTTACTTCCCCTCAGCTTAGTTCTGGTAGGTAGGATCTACTGTAGAGCTTGGAACTGTATCCTCCCCAAGTTCATCTCCATTTCTCATTCAGAGCCTCTTCCTCATGGAGATTAATTACCTTACTGGAATTAAAGTCTACTTAGAGGAGCCATATCCTTTTCCTACTGAATATTTGAAAGCCACCAAATGGTGAAGAATATATCTTAACTGCTGTTCTGACTTCTTGAGAGATTGATTTAAAATGTTTAGAAATAAGTTGACTAATAAATTTGTTGATAAAATAGGGGAAAACTTGTGCAAACAGCTTTATGTAGATAAAGATTTAACTATTAAAGACACAAGACAAAAGAAAATGTCTTTCTTCTTGGAGGATTTTAGAAGGGCCTGTAAGAAGAGATTGGACTTCAGAGAAAACAACTTGAGCAAAATTCTGAAGGTGGGATATCGCCAAGTATGTTTGCAGTAAAATGAGTGCACGGCCTGAGGCCATGGCTCCATGGAAAGCCAGTGGTGGAAAATTAAATGGGAAAGTCTAGGGGGCTTCCCTGGTGGCGCAGTGGTTGAGAGTCCGCCTGCGGATGCAGGAAACGTGGGTTCGTGCCCCGGTCCGGGAAGATCCCACGTGCCGCGGAGCAACTAGGCCTTTGAGCCATGGCCGCTGAGCCTGCGCGTCCGAAGCCTGTGCTCCGCAACAGGAGAGGCCACAACAGTGCGAGGCCTGCGTACAGCAAAAAAAAAAAAAAAAAAAAAAAGAAAAGTCTAGAAAGAGCCAAGCTTTGGTATTTGAATGCTCATGTTGAAGTATTGATATTTAAACTTTATTTTTCATATTCTAGGGATTCATTGAAGATTTTTTATGTAGACAATGACCTGCTTATATCTGTGTATTGTAAAAATAACTGAAAGTATGTGAGAAAGATGGCAGAGAGAAGAACCTGGAGGTTGGTAGCTCCTAAATTGGTTGCTTCTACCCAGACCTTCATCTGACCTCTGGACCTGCCAACCAGTCTAGAAACTGATCTGCCTACAGGGCCGTCTCACATACTTACACCAAACTCATCATGTCTGAAACAGAGTTTATCAAAGTTATTTGTTTATCCCATGAATTAAATTGTGCATGGATAGGTAAACATACCCACGTAATAAAAAAAATCCTAAGATGTTGGTTTCCCAAAATAACTAGAATTGGGGAGATCCAGAGTACTCCACTAGGGCCCTTGTGTTCTGTAAGTTTAGAGCAGATGAAGGTAAGTGTATCACTTGCCAGCAGGCTGCAGTGCTTGAACGTAAGGAGAAAAACGCAGAGCGCCATGTCTTAGGGTGAACCTCTTCAATCCAGACAGGCTTCCAATTGAGACAACTTTGTGAATGTTGACTCAGGCTAATCACAAGGGGATAATCTGGAAAAGCAGGGGAATCAGATGAAGGGAATCAGACAACCACATATATAATTAAAATACCGTGTAACAGATACAATATATAAACATACTGCATTAATGTTTTTTAAAAAGTTGTATCATGAATTGAGTTCTCCGTCTTGCACACCAGCAGTCACTTCCTCCTAAGCTGGCCACAACTGTCACACAGTGTGCGACAAGGCAGTGCCTCAGTGCATACGTATATACATCTACATACCAACAGTGACCTAATTCATATTCACCTTAAGCGTTTTCATTTGGTGAGTAAATTAGAGCTCTGTTATACTGGTAATGGATGCATACACTGGACTGTAAATTTTCCATCAGTTTCTATTCTTTTGGTCTCTTGGTTTTCACCAATTATTGAACTCACACACTTAAGGATATGGGAGGCGAAATTATTTTCCTATTAGAGGAAAAAATGCTAAAATGAAGAAAACTTCGAGAAATCTGTATAAAATGGCTGGTTGCAAGACACTGTGATTTTGATGCCTTCATTACCAGTTCCTCACTCCACACCAAAGACATTACATGAGGTTAGACCTTCTGTGGTTCCACTGACATTGGGTAGGAAGATGTTGGTTCTTTACTTCCTTTGTGATATGAGAATGTTTAAGGCTGTGTGCATCTAGGGCAGTGTGCATCTAGGGCAACTATGGGTCTTCCAAAACCAGTTCTTCGCATTCAGTGTAAAATGAAACATGTATTATGACCATGTTATTACCAGTGCCTAAGTCATCTTTATATAGTGCTTGGTAAATAACTAACTGCTTCTCTAATAGTATATTATTTGGTCATCACAATAGCTCTGCAAAGTGAATAGAGATGATGTTTTATGTTCATTTTTCTTGTAAGAAATTCTGGCTTGCTCAAGGCCACACAGTAGTAAAATCCAGATCCAGTATTTCAATACAAATATACTAATAGTCATATTTGGAAGTCTGAAAACTCTTGTATTGCTCAAGAGCATTTTTCCCATTTGAGGGGCACAAGTCTTCTCCAAGTTCCACATGTCTTTTATTTCCGAGGTTTGCAAAAGGGACAATAACCTACATGCTGAGGTATTCTTAAAGAAATATTATTTCAATGTATTGTAAAGAGCTCTTGTCTGATTCTTAGAGAACTAAAACATGCCTTATTTTTACTTTCTTAATAAATTACTTGCAGGAAAAGAGAAAACAGACAAAACAAAAACTTATCCAAAATAAAGAAAACCCCTGTATTTTTTCTGAAATATTATATCCTGACAGACAACATAGGTTTATGGATGAAGCTTGAGTTTGGACGTCAGTTACACTGGCAGCCCCTGTTCCTCTTGCCTTGTTCCAATTTTCCTTTTATCACTAGCAATTATCACCTTCTCACATACCACATAACTTATACTTTAATTATTTTGATTTACTATCTCTCTCCTCCAACCTGAATATAAGTTCCAAGTGGGCAGGGATCTCTCCTTTATTCTCTGAAGTATCCCAGCACCAGAACAGTGTCCGGCTAGTATAGTAGGAACACAATAAAGTTTGCTGATTGAATGAATGAATTCCCACCTGGGTGGGAATTTTCACTTTACCACTTACCAATAGCAGAACTTAGGAATGTTATTTAACCCTTCTAACGCTTTTTTTTTTTTTGCTATACACGGGCCTCTCACTGTTGTGGCCTCTCCCACTGCAGAGGACAGCCTCCGGACGGACGCGCAGGCTCAGCAGCCATGGCTCACGGGCCCAGTCGCTCCGCGGCATGTGGGATCTTCCCGGACCGGGACACAAACCCATGTCCCTTGCATCGGCAAGCGGACTCTCAACCACTGCGCCACCAGGGAAGTCCCTTGTAATTTTTTTTTTTAACGCTTTTTTTTTTTTGTATGTGTGTTAAAATGTAAATAACATGAGTTACCATTTTAACCATTTTTAGGTGTGCAGATCTGTGACATTAAGTACATTCTCATTGTTCTGCAGCCATCTATCTCCAGAATTTCTTCATCTTCCGCCAACTGAAATTCTATACCTATTAAAGAGTTCTTCATTCCCTCCCGCCCTCAGTCCCTGGCAAACATCCTTTTATTTTTTGTCTCTATGAAGTTTGTCTCTATAGGTACCTCATATAAACAGAATCAGACAGGACTTGTCTTTTGTGACGGGCTTATCTCAGTACAGTGCCTCAAGATTCATCCATGTTGTGGCATGTGTCAGAATTTCTTTTCTTTTTAAGGATGAATAATATTCCATGTAATGTGTATTCCACATTTTGCTTATCCATCCATTTGCTGATAGATAACTTGGGTTGCATCTACCTTCTGGCTACCGTGAATAACGCTGCTGAGAACATGAGTGTACAAATATCTGCTTGAGTCCCTGTTTTCAATTCTTTGGGGCATGTACACCTAGAAGCAGAATTGCTGGATCATATAATAATTTTAACTTTTTGAGGAGCCACTATACCAGTTTTCACAGTGGCGGCGCCATTTTACAGTCTGACCAGCAAAGCACAAGAATTCTTTCTTCTCCACATCCTTGCCAGAACTCGTTATTTTCTTTTTGTTTATTTGTTTTGTTTTCTTGCTTTTGCACTAACCATCCTAATAAGTGTGAAGGAAATCTTTCTGAGTTTTAATAGCTTTATCCCCACATAGTGGGGATAAACACAGAGATTTCGTGACCAGCACAGTTCTAGCACAGGGTGGGTATTTACTAAAAGAAGAATTTCCTTTGTTTATTGTTATATTTGGGAAGAAAATTTCCACATAAATGTTAAGAGAGTCACTTCCACTTTTCCTGTTATTATCTAAAATTCACTCATACTGGTAGAGACATAAATCAGACATAACGTATAGGAGAGGATAGAAAGCTTCATTTTTATTTTTCTCTTTTTACCCAAAAGAGACTATTACTGACTGGATCCAATGGTAAGAGTCCAAGTGATTATAAACTGAGACATAATTTTAATGATTTATATTTTCTTTTAATGAGAAAGAACTGTGAGGAAAATTAAAGAAATCAGGACAATCTGATTCATGTATTAATAGTGCTATCATTGAACTAAAACAGGAGATTATTTCAGCTGAACAAATTGCTGATTTACACATCTAAAAAAAATCACTGAAATTAGATACTAGATTCAAGTGAACAATTATTTGACTGATTTCATCATTCTATCATTTAAGAACAGTTACAATTCTTCTTTCTACCCCTGTGGAGATTCATACTTAGTCTAGACTTAATAAACAAAAATGTTGTGCTTAGGGAATTTTAACTTTAATATTCAGTTTAACTGGCTTCAATTCCGCAAAAGTTTACCAAACAGACATCATGTGCAAAGCATGCATGGAATACAAAGGATAAGATTCAGTATATACTTTTAAGAGTAAATTTGATAATCATTATTTTAACGGCTACAAAATACTGAGAGGATTAGATCAAGACAGCAGAATGAACATACAGGTCTGCCTCTTCTTATGCCTCAGGTATCATATCCTCTATACCAATATCTATTCACAAATATAGTAAGAGAGAGAATATAATAATCTTCATTTAAACAATTCAAATTAGTTAAAAGAGGATTGGATCAATATAAAGAAAGGAACATACATGTCCCATTGTTCTTCTGTCTAAAATATCATGAAATAAAAAACATATTTATATTTAAAATAATATAACCTGTAATAGCTCTTGAAAATAGAAAAGACGCCTGTAAGTAATCTACATAATTTGAAGTATTTTTATCTTTCATTCATAATCACCAAAGAGTTTATGATAAACATAACCAGAAGCTATATTTAGGTGGGCAGGGATACTTAAATACAAAATTTTCAGAAAACAAACGAATTACCAATAATTTCAGAAAAAAAAATAAAGAAATTTTATACAAGCAAATAAACAAATATAATTATAAAAAAGAATAACAAAAAAGATGCAATAAAGAAAACAAACTTTATAATTATTCTCAGCTCTTTAAGAATTCTATATCCATAAAGAAAGAAATAGATTTTGTGGAAACAAAAGCTAAAGTAGTTGAATTGTTAGAAACAAACAAATAAGTGAAAAAAAACCTTGAGGGATGGATTGAGTAGAAAAATGTGCACAGCTAGATAGTAAATCCATGAGCTGAGGTTGGAGCCAAGGAAGTGTCCCAGAACACAGCACAAAGGAACAAAGAAATGGAAAAAATGAGAGAAAAGTTAATAGACGAGGAAAGAAAATTCCAACATCGATTTAATAAGAGTCCCAGAAAGAACAAACAGACTGGAGTGGGAGAAATGACAAAGAAATTACATAAATCCAGAAGAAAATTTTCGATCTAATGGCACAATTGAAAGAGCTTATGTAGTACCAAACAAGATGAATAAGAGGAGACATGTACCTTGGCCACTATGCTGCAGGTTCAGAATTCCAAAGATGAAAAGAAAAATCCTGTAAGATTTTACAGTGGAAAAAAAATAGGTTACCTACAAAACCACCCCAAACACAAACCAGATGAACAAGAATCATCTCCTTGGCAACACTGAGAGCCAGAAAATGATGAAGCTATATCTTTAATATTGTCACCAAAAAACTGGTTTTAAACCTAAAATACTATACTTAAACTAATATTCAAATTGGAGGGCAAAATAATGACATTTTCAGATGTGCAATGAATCAGAAAATTTACCACCCACAGTTGTTCTCTGAAAAAAATTACTCTTCAGTATAAAACAGGAAAAAGGAGCCCAAGAAGTGGGAAGAAGTAGGCCAACAGAAAAAGTAGTGAGCAAAGAAACCTATAATCCTAGTTACATTTAAATAGTTGTGGAGCATAATGTAAAAAATCAAGTAGCAATCAAATTTCTGGAACTAAAATCTCAGATGATTTCAACAGAGGAAGTTGGTAGAGGGCTGGGGGTATGATCATTGGGGAAGGAGTCAATTTATAATGTCCTAAGGTTCTTACCTTTTCACAGAGAGCATTTAAATTCAACTAAATGAATATATATATGTATGTGTGTTTGTATATATATAGTATAATTATGGTAAATGATAAAGTTATACATTAGATCTAAGCAAAAACAGAAAGAAGTTCAACAGAAGTTAAAATTTTATGAATACTAATATTATATACAAATTAGTTGTGTAAATTGGCAAAACCACTAGAGAAGAAAAATGCACGTGGCAAAAACATGTGATCTATTTAATAAAAGAGAAGGAAAGAGAAAGCATGGTAATTTGACAAATAAGTTCAAACGCATCATTAATCACAAAAAAAAAAAACATGTTAAAGGTTAAAGTCTTCCATTAAAATACAGAGGTCTGATGGAGTTTCTAAAAATCAAGCTATATACTATTCACAGTGAGGTAGAAAAAGTACATAGAAGGCAAACACAAACAAAAGTTAAGTATTGTTGTAAAATTAATTTAAGACAAAACAAATTTTAGACTAAGTATTTAACATGTCAGAGTGACATTTTATATTCTTGAAAGCTACAATCTATTAAAATATACAATAATAAACATTTATCTACAAGATAGCTAGCCTAGACTATATATTAAAACTGGTATAAATATAAGAAAATATTTTAAAATCCTGTATTATAATTAAAGACTATAGTATGCCTATAAGAAATCAACAGTAGACAAAATATTAAAAATATGGAGGCTTTAAACAACACAATTAACAATTCTTATTTAATAGATAATAAAGAAATGTGTTTACTAAAATCAAAGAATTCACCCTTCTAAAGAACATAAATTCAAAAATTCACAATTTAGGGCTTCCCTGGTGGCGCAGTGGTTGAGAGTCCGCCTGCCGATGCAGGGGACACAGGTTCGTGCCCCGGTCCTGGAAGATCCCGCGTGCCGCGGAGCGGCTAGGCCCGTGAGCCATGGCCGCTGAGCCTGCGCGTCCGGAGCCTGTGCTCCGCAACGTGAGAGGCCACAACAGTGAGAGGCCCGCGTACCGCAAAAAAAAAAAAAAAAAAATTCACAATTTAAAAGGCCCCAAAGAACAGAGGAAGTAGCAATTAACCCTTCCCAAAAGGAAGAATATTCAAGATAGACCAGAGTATTCCAGGCAGAAGGAATAGTATGTGAAAAGCTTATCCTTCAGTTTCTGCCCAGCCCAAGTCTCTAAGCACACTGTATCTGCCACACCAGCCTTTATGGTTCTTCAGTTACCTCCATGAAATGTGTTAGATGTTGGAAAAACTAAGTTTGCAGTATTAAAATTGTACTAATGGAAGGAGGATGGACAAAAGGTAAGCATTCATATTTAACTTTTCTATCTCAGCTATCGCCAGTGCCCTGCAATACTCATTAAACACTTTCATTTTGACTTTTTTTTTTTTAATTTATTTTTGGCTGTGTTGGGTCTTCAGTGCTGCATGCAGGCTTTCTCTAGTTGCAGTGAGTGGGGACTACTCTTCGTTGTGGTGCGCAGGCTTCTCATTGCAGTGGCTTCTCTTGTTGGGGAGCACGGGCTCTAGGCACGCGAGCTTCAGTGGTTGCAGCACGCAGGCTCAGTAGTTGCGGCACACAGGCTTAGTTGCTCCACGGCATGTAGGATCTTCCCGGACCAAGGCTTAAACCCGTGTTCCCTGCATTGGCAGGTGGATTCTTAACCACTGCACCACTAGGGAAGTCCTTGACTCTTTTTTTTTAAAAAACACCTTTAGTGTTCTCTCTGTCTCTCTCTCACCAAGGAAAGGCCATGTGAGCACACAAGGGGATGACCGTCTCCAAGGCAGGGAGAGTTCTCTCTTCAGAACCCAGCCAGACTGACACCCTGATTCTCAGACTTCCAGCTGCCTGAACAGTGAGAAAAAAAAATTTCTGTTGTTTAAGCCACCCTATCTATGGTATTTTGTTATGGCATCCTGAGCTGACTAAGACAGGTGGTATCATAAATCTGTCAAAAATGAGAAAAATATTCTGGGTTAGCTGCTTTCCTTATATGAGGATGAACTCACCTAGATGTACATTATTCTACCAAATATATTTTATAACTCATCAGATACCAATAAAAGCCCCAATATGATAGAGTCATATAACACCAGTAGAGGTCTTTAAATGTTAAGCTCTTCGGTAACCTCCTGGATTGCTCTAATCAAGTGGAATAGCATATTTCCTGTGTCATATACTGGAGCCTCATAAACTCTTCTCTTGGCCAAATTCCCAGCAGCTCCTTTCACCCAGTTTTCTGTGTAAGACCCCAGAACCAGCTCTCTTAACCTACACAGACCCATAGGAAGCACACGTCTCTAAGAAGTTGCTGCCCAAATATTTTTTCATTTTCTAGCTTTTGCACAGATATGAAAGAGACAAAGTATGTCCAGAGGTGCAGCAAGCCTACTAATTCTGCTTCTGTGGCCAACTAAATAGAATGGAATAGAATGGAATCTTCCTAACAGGGTGTCAGTTATCACCAAGTCCACAGTTATCCAGCTCTCTTGCACCCACAGAAACAAACTTTTAAACCTAGATGCTTATGACTGAAAATATGCCCTTTCTACCTGAATCTTTTGTGCTGCACTTCTTATCCTCTCTTCCATCTCTTCTCACGTTTCCATGGTTCTATATTTAATCATCTTGTAGTATTTCTCCCCTCTGTTACCCGTGATCCATCTGTTCATTTTTTTCTTTTAAAATCCATTTTAACTAACCCACTTTGTTGGCTTAACATTTTTTTTGCTTTCCACTCACCCACTGATTTCAAAACATCCTACATTGTTAGTTGAAAAAAATGTAAGTGGTTACATCCCATTCTTACTAAAAATGGCATACTTCTCTATCTATATCACGAAGAATGCCCATTTCGTCTTTATGATGCCATGACCCACAAAGGTCCAATTGTTTTCTTGGACTTTGACTAACAGAGATGACTTGCCTTACCCAGATAGAACAAGATTAAGGACCAGAAGTGAAGTGGGATGAATAACCCCATGAAGTTGAAAGAGGAAGTAAGAAGGAAGGGGGAGATACTCTTCATTCCAGAAAGGGTGGCTACTCCTTGGGTACCAGACAAGACTTGACAAACGGTGCTGGTCCACTCCCACTGCCACTCTGCTAAAGCCCACATCCCTTGGGTTCCAAAATTAAAGATGTGTGACTTAGACTATTCTTCATAGGAATATTTGGTTTAAGGATGTTTCCTAAATATGGACAGTACCATAGAGTGCTTAGCTGTAATAACATTGAAGAAAACATAGCTCAGAGAAAAAAGAAAGCAGAACACCTGTAGTCTCTTGATCTGTGGTTCACTCTAAAAGAAAGGAAAAAAATAGACTCTTTAAACTCTTATTCTTACCAAAACTCAAAGCTTTGTGTTTTAGCATCTAGAATCTCCTGGAAGATTGTATAAACTTTGGTTGCTTGCCATTGTGATACTAGGACCTTGGCAGTTACTCTAGAGAATAAAGAGGCCCAGATTCTGAGATATCACTTTGGTCATTTGTCTAATGAATTAAATCTCTTGGACAAATAATTAAATTTCACATTGGCTAAATTTTTCTGACTACAAAAAGTTGATAATCTAGCATAATGAAGCAGTGTGTACAGTGACTGGAGCAAAGCCTGTCCTATTCCAGTCTTGGTCCTGACTTCTCCACTTATTTGCTATGTGACTTTGAGCAACATACTTATCTTAGCCTTAGTTTCCTCATCTGTAAAATGAGGATAACACTTGTAGGTACTTAGAATTTTCAGAAAATTTAAGGAGTTAATGCATAAAAAACACTTAGAACAGTTCCTGGTATATAAGAAGCACTCAATATAATTGAGCTACTATTCTTAAGAATACTTTAGTCATCTCCCTTAAAACTACACTGGGTCCCTCAGGCATCATTCTATAACTCTGCTCAGTCATTTGAAGTTACAAAATTCTTCAGTATTTACATTAAAGATCTTAGCACCTGTACAGATGTCAAACAACATTAAAGCAAAAGTCCTAAAATACACTTTTGTGACTGTGAAGAAAGAGAAATCTAGAATCAGAAATTCTGCTGTTTATTTCAACGTTTTTTTTTAACGAAACCAAGTTGTGTCCATTAATCAAGCACTTTTGTTCCTTAATTTCAACACTTATAAAATATGAAACATAGTAGCTGGCCAAGTTCAGAAATTATGTAGCATAAACTTTAAATTATGAACACTGGTTATATATACATAGATTGTTATTCTAGAAAATCAAAATCACAGTAGCTTATTTAGTACCTACAAAATGATGTGTTAGTTATGATAGGTAGTTATGCTGCTAGGTATTTATGCTGCTAGGTAGTCATGCATAAGTAATAAATTAATCTGTTAACATTGTTTGTATAAAATCATATCAAACTTTAGCTTTTTATTAATATTTGGAAAGAACTGCATGGATTTAAGATGGCAGACTCTGGAGCCAGACTGCTAGCTTTTGGAACCCATCTCTACCGCCTGCCAACTAGCATAAGCTTGAGCAACTTACTTAACCCTTCTTTCTACCTCAGTTTCCCCATTGCAAAATGGAGAAATAACTAATCTTCTTCATAAGATTGTGATGAGAACTAAATCATGTAGTATACGCAAAGCACCTAGAATAGTGCACACCGTAGTAAACACTCAAAACTTGTTAGCTTGAAATAAAATTTTTCTATTTCCCACTTATTTTTTCTGGTCAACATTCAATATCAGTTATCAAAGGTTTATTCTAAAACTGCATGGCATTTGGTCATCTTTGCATCACCATCACATCCTTTACATAGAAAATCCATGCCTGCATTTCCTGGTCACCATTTCTGTCCACCCTGTCTTCTCAGTGAGATTCACTGAGTTCATACTCTGGGCTCACTATTCTAGAGTCAAGTATTTGGGGGTAAGAGGGCTCGGGGTACCAGATTCTTAGATTCCCAGAACTTGGAGTCTATCAATTGTCTTCCATGGGCTATCTGCAAATTTAAACATGCTGAGAAGACAGAAGAAAGGGTCCAGAGATCTGAGACAAGGAAAAAAAAGGATAGACACTGGGACCAGGAAAAGAGAGAAATGGTTACCAGGATGAAAATAGACATGATTCCTGACTTCAAAGGGTTTGTAATCTGGTGGAAGAAACTGATAAAGGCACAGAATCACCACAGTAGAGCCCTGAGTTAATGAATATAAGTACTAGTGGCACACAGAGGGAAGAATGACAAGTCTGCCTGAGGAATTAGGGATGTTTTCACAGAGGATTTAACACTTGAGTAAGTCCCTAAGGATAACTAGGTATTCCCCGGCTTGAGACAAACCATATTTTGCAGAGCATGAGGGCTGCAGAAGCATGATGTGTTCGGGTAGTCACTCACTGTGGCTATAATAGAGAGAGTGAGGGTGGAAGCAGAAGACGTAGAGGAAGAGGTGGGGGAGTTGAGAAATCATGTGCCCAAATAGGTTTAATATGTCTCTTTCATCTTTCTTCTCCTCCTCCCACCATCCTCCCTAGTGTGACTAAATGAGAGACGCTTGGAAGTTCCTGTTTCTGGTTCTGGGGAAGGCAGTGAATCCATGCAACTCTGAGAAGAGTGGCCCGGGGTGACCTGAGCATCTGGAAGGACCATTTTCAGTCTTTAAGCTGGGACAGCTGAGTGGCTAGTGGTGTCACCAAGTGACTCAGCAGGATTGAGGACTGTTACTGAATTTTATCATGTCACAGCTAATAGTGTCAGCAAAACATAAAGCATTACTTGAAAATTATTGTCAGATGGAATTTCTTTGGTTGCTTTGTTGAAAATTACATGCATGCTGTGTTGGTATAGATAGCCAGCCCTGTGTGTGTGTGCGTGTGTGTGTGTGTGTGTGTGTTGTGTGTGTGTGTGTGTGTGTGTTGTGTGTGTGTGTGTGTGTTGGTTTTTATAGCGTGTAGTCCCCAGGAATCCTGAATAACAAACATGTCCTTTTAATATTATTTGTACACATATCTGTGTATTCAGGTCAAGGGTACAATGGAGGCTTTTTATGCCTGTGGAAGTGTCCGAACAGGGATGAGAGGACAGAGAGTTGCTAAGAATCTAACAAGACACGACCAGTTGTTTCTTTTCTAGTGACAGAGTGTCAGCTTTCCTCTGGCCCATCCTCTTCCCAGCCCAGGCCTTTATGGATGGCGAAACAAATACTCCTTTTTCTTGTATGTTCTAGTCTAGATGGTGCAAAATCCTTCAATCTGTCATAAAAAGGCAGTTCAACTCAGAAAATACTTTGCCTACGTTTTCCTGGGACACTCCTCAGTAACATTCTCTGCAAATTCTGCCTGCCAAGGCAGTATGAGAACACAGAATAGCTTTACTGAGAAGAAAACTGATATGAGAAGTGGACAAGAAGTTGACAAAAGAGGTCTCTTTAGAGTATAAGCATAAAAATGCAAAAAAACACAATTCACTAACCAGTTTTGTAACATTAGGAACTAACTCAATCTCTGGCTACCTGAAATTGCATTAAATTAGGAGAAAAAAAGTCAACACGTTCATTTGCATAATATGAGGTGCTTATTAAGTCTACTGGATGGTGATGCTGCACAAAATATACTTTCCATATTTCACTGTGATTTGCTCTTAAGGTATCAGAAACTAAAACTGGATACACTTTCTCTTGGCATCTCATAAAAATGTTCTTACAGAGTCAGTCTAATAGTTCAGCACCGGCAGCACCAATCTTGTGCAGTTCTCCTGAAAGTTTTCAGCAGTAAATCTCTAGAAATGTCCACTTAAGCAGTAGGGGTCATAAATACTTCACGAGAGCAATAAAATAGAACAGAATTTTGGAAGTTATAATTTTAGTCGATATAACTGCACTATAAAAGGAAGTCCTCTGGGACCCAGAATAAATGCAAAACTCCATCCAAGTGAAGTGCAGTGCTAACCCATCTGCAAGTGGTAAATTATCCCCAGTCCCAGGTGTGGTGCCTTATCCTAAGGGTGTCCAGTGATTAAAGGTAAGAACTTGGCTAAAATTCAAGGGAGCAGTGAACGTTAATGATGGCTAGAAATTGTCAACAATTTCTCTGGAAGTTTGATTGGTTCCTATTTGCTCACATTAGCCATGTCCAAAGTTCAGTGGATTGTCTATGATCAGTATAGGTACTCTGGTGAGAGAGGCCCAGAGGGTGAAAAAGAGACTTTAGCTCTTCATTTGCCCCGAAAGGAGCTCATACCGGATGAAAGTAGAGCCATAATCCTATTATCTGTAAGCCCTTCAGGTTTCCACAACGAACAGACACTTACTGTGGTCTTTGTCCTAAAATTCAACTGATGATTGCAAAGCAACAGAAAAGTTGCATTACATCTGTGCTCTCTCTGGTACATCACTTATCCCATTTAGTACAGATTTGCATAGCTGTTATTTGTCATTTAAATCTGTGTTGGGGTCTTAGAAACTACCGAAGGGTCAAGGATATGTTTAATTGGTTTCCTAAGCTCTTCCCCCACTCCTCACACCCATACACGTGTAAAGAACACGATGCATTGTTGAATGCGAGTGGTTATTATTTCATGATTACATCCACAACTGTTATGTAGTGTTTGGGGTCAAAAAGTTCCCATCTTTATTCTTTTTCGCCAAGTTCTTGAATTGTCCCCTATGCCCCAATCTAATTTTGATTGGTGCCCTCTAGAAAACTGATGAGAACGATATTGAATGAAGGTGGCAGGGATAAGAAAGTTACATCTGAAGAGCAGATGAAGAAAATTTTTATGCAAGGAAGCCCAAGCTTCCAATTTTTAATCACCATTTGAATGTGGCCTATTAAAATGCCAAATCACTTTGCAATATTTTGTTATGTCTTCAGAGCTTAAAATAGTCACTGTGAAACAGTCATTCCACTCCAGTTTTCCCATCTGAAAATAATAACGTATTGTACCTTTTGCTGTTGCTTCTAATTTTTTGGTTTTTATTATTGTGTAACTGAAATGTCAGCCTCCTGCATCTAAGGGTCACCATCTAGTTTATTTGGAAAATAAAGGAACAAAAGGATTTCTCTCATGTCAACTCTTGAGTCACTGACCTAGCAGCTATTGTCTATGTCATGTGCTCCTCTTAGCTTTGCTTTCTGCATGGCCTTTGGTCACTGTTCTGTTCACTGCTGTTCACCACCTGAAACTTGGGTCTTCTAGGTGATATAGTGCCAATTCAAGAGGTTCACACTTTCCATCACTAACCTGTCACTTTGCTCCCATTAATACCCAACCACAAAGTTTATGGGTGTTGCAGCTTTTGACGTAGCTTGGGGATCATTCCAAGTAAAACCCTCTAGTTTCCTCCCAGAAAAAAATTGCCTGATACTTTATGTGGATTGGTTTTACCCACGGCCTTTTCTCAATCTGGACACTCCTGGGATGCAGTAATCATCACCTGGGGCATTTCCCTAAGACTAAGGTAGCAAGTCCAAAATAAATTCATGACAACAGTGGGTGAGACTTGGATGTGGGAGGAGAGCCTCCAGAAAGTAGTCTATAATGGGTTCTGCAGTTTAAAGATTGGTTACCACTCAGGTTTGTCAGTCAGTGTGAAGTGAAGCCAGCCTATGTTGCTGGGTGGACATGTGTTGTTTCATAGCCAGTATCCTTCCCCTTATTCCTTTAATAGCATCTTTACTTTCCTTGGGGATCAACTCCACCCACTTTCATTCCATGTGGTTTAGGTGGGGCTAGCCCAACCTCTGGAATCAGAGGTGAGATCATGATCCAGATCTGGACAATCAGTATTGTGGTATGGCCATGGTGATTGGTTAATCACTCTTTGCTCTAATCAAAGTAATCCCAGGAATTTTTCTGGGGCAACTAGGAAAGACAAGTTTTTTGTTTTTGTTTTTTTTCCTAAGACTTCTAGCAGAGAGGATGAAGTAAATCTGACTTTCCATCAGGCACCATAAAAGCATAAAAATAAGGCCAACCAAGAGGAAAACAGGGCTGACATGTAAAGAGAAATTGGCTCTGATGAAGACACTTGAGACTCTTAGATCCAGCCATGATAAAAGCTGGTACGGCTGGAATTTTCAGTATGGAAACTAAGATTTTTTTTTTTTTTTTTTTTTGTGGTACGCGGGCCTCTCACTGTTGTGGCCTTTCCCGTTGTGGAGCACAAGCTCCGGACACGCAGGCTCAGCGGCCATGGCTCACGGGCCTAGCTGCTCCGCGGCACGTGGGATCCTCCCGGACCGTGGCATGAACCCGCGTCCCCTGCATCGGCAGGCGGACTCTCAACCACTGCGCCATCAGGGAAGCCCGATTTTTTTTTTTTTTTTAACTTAAGCCATTTTGGTTTGATTTCCTGTCACCATCTGAAGTTCCTTGAATAATATATTCTTGAACTTATCCTATGGCACCAGATGTTTCATGGATTCCAGCAAAACATACACACACCTATACACTCTTCCCCGGGATAAACGATAATCTCAAAAACATTGCCGTCTAAATCCGTATTGAGAGAGAGAAGTACTTTTTTGTGAATATAATATAATCTGCACAGATAGCTGTCTGAACAATGACTATAGTGCTTTATATTATTATGTAAGAAGTTTTCGTTTCCATCTATTGTTTCTAGACAATAATCTTAAATCTTAGTGATGCAAAAGAAATGAACTCCATCAGATTTTCATGATAAATAACAGAACTACGTATTTCTTTAGTTATGCAAACAATTAGCTGGAATTGAAACTAACATGTTTAAAATTCAAGGTCAAATTTTAGGCATGCATTCCCCCACCTCATTATATCTCTATAAACAGGTTATAACAGTATAGAATTTATTTCCCTGTTCAAATTCCTGAATTAAAGGAATGAAGGAGAGGCAGGGCAGAGGCTGGTTCTTCTAGTAACATTTGAATTTAGGCAACTTTAGTCAATGTTTATAAAGAACACAAAATCTATTTACGTTTTTCCAAATTCATTTATGGTCTTCTCAACATGCATATATTCATTTTCATTTATGAGAAGAGAGTAGTTTATATCAGATAGGAATAGGGCAATGGAAGGAAGAAAAGTCGAGGGATCACTATACTCCCCTAGAACAAATGGCATGCATTTGTTGGGAAGTCTTTATCACTGGGTTCAAGGCATGACTTAATTAATTATGCTCAACTTGAAGAACAAAGAGTTCTAAATGTCTTTACTTTATGTAGAGAATATTCATCCAAAGGCTAAATATTTCAGTAAACCAGAGTTTAGATACCCATACTTCTATTAACTTGTTCCTGATGTATTGTGTTGTGTGTGTGAAGGCAGAGGAGAGACAAGACCATTCTATTATCTTTCCATTTATCCTGGCAAAAATGAATGAGGTTGTTGAATAAGAGATGGAATCCTAGTTTGAGTATCAGAATGTTTTTTAAATTTTTTTAAAGAAATTATTCCCATTCAAAAAGACTCCAGTCTGTTTTTCACATTTATATGATACCAAATGGCATGGAGTTTATTTCATGGTCAGTGACAATTAAGTACACCACCCCCCCTCCAGCATCCTGGTATCAATATGAAAATTTGCTTGCCTAATCAATAGTTAGTTAGCTCTCAGTCCAGTGCATATTCTGATTCAGCATATATATTTAGTTTTTCTTAAGTATATCAAAGTTTTGAGGTATCAGGAACAATAAATTTTGTGTCTTCTTAAATATCCCTTCTGCTCTCTGACACCCCATTTCAGCAATTCTTTCAGCCAGTCTAAAGCGAATACAAGACATTGAATTTGTTAGCAGTAGAATACAAAGTTATTTACTTATTTTGACATTTTTTAACTGCCTAGATCTTTTTTTTTTAAACATCTTTATTGGAGTATAATTGCTTTACAATGGTGTGTTAGTTTCTGCTTTATACAAATTGAATCAGTTATACATATACAAATGTTCCCATATCTCTTCCCTCTTGCATCTCCCTCCCTCCAATCCTCCCTATCCCACCCCTCTAAGTAGTCACAAAGCACCGAGCTGATCTCCCTGTGGTATGCGGCTGCTTCCCACTAGCTAGCTATTTTACGTTTTGTAGTGTATATATGCCCATGCCACTCTCTCACTTTGTCCCAGCTTACCCTTCCCCCTCCCCGTATCCTCAAGTCCATTCTCTAGTAGGTCTGTGTCTTTATTCCCGTCTTGCCCCTAGTTTCTTCATGACCAATTTTTTTTTAGATTCCATATATATGTGTTAGCATATGTTATGTGTTTTTCTCTTTCTGACTTACTTCACTCTGAATGACAGTCTCTAGGTCCATTTACCTCACTACAAATAACTCAGTTTCGTTCCTCTTTATAGCTGAGTAACATTCCATTGTATATATGTGCCACATCTTCTTTATCCATTCATCTGTCGATGGACACTTAGGTTGCTTCCATGTACTGGCTATTGTAAATAGAGCTGCAATGAACATTTTGGTACATGACTCTTTTTGAATTATGGTTTTCTCAGGGTATATAGCCAGTAGTGGGATTGCCGGGTCGTACAGTAGTTCTATTTTTAGTTTTTTCAGGAACCTCCATACTGTTCTCCATAGTGGCTGTATCAATTTACATTCCCACCAACAGTGCAAGTGGGTTCCCTTTTCTCCACACCCTCTCCAGCATTAATTGTTTGTAGATTTTTTGATGATGGCCATTCTGACTGGTATGAGGTGATACCTCATTGTACTTTTGATTTGCATTTCTCTAATGATTAATGATGTTGAGCATTCTTTCATGTGTTTGTTGGCAATCTGTATATCTTCTTTGGAGAAATGTCTATTTAGGTCTTCTGCCCATCTTTGGACTGGATTATTTGTTTTTTTGATATTGAGCTGCATGAGCTGCTTGTAAATTTTGGAGATTAAACCTTTGTCAGTTGCTTCATTTGCAAATATTTTCTCCCATTCTGAGGGTTGTCTTTTCATTTTGTTTATGGTTTCCTTTGCTGTGCAAAAGCTTTTAAGTTTCATTAGGTCCCATTTGTTTATTTTTGTTTTATTTCCATTTCTCTAGGAGGTGGGTCAAAAAGGATCTTGCTGTGATTTATGTCATACAGTGTTCTGCCAATGTTTTCCTCTAAGAGTTTGATGGTGTCTGGCCTTACATTTAGATCTTTAATCCATTTTGAGTTTATTTTTGTGTATGGTGTTAAGGATTGTTTTAATTTCATTCTTTTACATGTAGCTGTCCAGTTTTCCCAGCACCATTTACTGAAGAGGCTGTCTTTTCTTCACTGTATATTCTTGCCTCCTTTATCAAAGATAATGTGACCATATGTGCGTGGGATTATCTCTGGGCTTTCTATCCTGTTCCATTGATCTATCTTTCTGTTTTTGTGCCAGTACCATACTGTCTTGATTACTGTAGCTTTGTAGTAGAGTCTGAAGTCTGGGAGCCTGATTCCTCCAGCTCCGTTTTTCTTTCTCAAGATTGCTTTGGCTATTCGGGGTCTTTTGTGTATCCATACAAATTGTGAAATTTTTTGTTCTAGTTTTGTGAAAAATGCCATTGGTAGTTTGATAGGGATTGCATTGAATCTGTACATTGCTTTGGGTAGTAGAGTCATTTTCACAATGTTGATTCTTCCCAACCAAGAACATGCTATATCTCTCCATCTATTTATATCATCTTTAATTTCTTTCATCAATGTCTTATAATTTTCTGCATACAGGTCTTTTGTCTCCTTAGGTAGGTTTATTCCTAGATATTTTGTTCTTTTTGTTGCAATGGTAAGTGGGAGTGTTTTCTTAATTTCACTTTCAGATTGTTCATCATTAGTGTATAGGAATGCCAGAGGTATCTGTGCATTAATTTTGTATCCTGCTACTTTACCAGATTCATTGATTAGCTCTAGTAGTTTTCTGGTAGCATCTTTAGGATTCTCTATGTATAGTATCATGTCATCTGCAAGCAGTGACAGTTTTACTTCTTCTTTTCCAATTTGAATTCCTTTTATTTCTTTTTCTTCTCTAACTGCTGTGGCTAAAACTTCCAAAACTATGTTGAATAATAGTGGTAAGAGTGGGCAACCTTGTCTTGTTCCTGACCTTAGTGGAAATGGTTTCAATTTTTCACCATTGAGGACAATTTTGGCTGTGGGTTTGTCATATATGGCCTTTATTATGTTGGGGAAAGTTCCCTCTATGCCTACTTTCTGGAGGGTTTTTATCATAAATCAGTGTTGAATTTTGTCGAAAGCTTTCTCTGCATATATTGAGATGATCATATGGTTTTTCTCCTTCAGTTTGTTGGTATGGTGTATCCCATTGATTGATTTGCGTATATTGAAGAATCCTTGCATTCCTGGGATAAACCCCACTTGATCATAGTGCATGATCCTTTTAATGTGCTGTTGGACGCTGTTTGCTAGTATTTTGTTGAGGATTTTTGCATCTATGTTCATCAGTGATATCGGCCTATAGTTTTCTTTCTTTGTGACATCTTTGTCTGGTTTTGGTATCAGAGTGATGGTGGCCTCATAGAATGAGTTTGGGAGTGTTCCTCCCTCTGCTATATTTTGGACGAGTTTGAGAAGGATAGGTGTTAGCTCTTCTCTAATTGTTTGATAGAATTCACCTGTGAAGCCATCTGGTCCTGGGCTTTTGTTTGTTGGAAGATTTTTAATCACAGTTTCAACTTCAGTGCTTGTGATTGGTCTGTTCATATTTTCTATTTCTTCCTAGTTCAGTCTCAGAACGTTGTGCATTTCTAAGAATTTGTCCATTTCTTCCAGGTTGTCCATTTTATTGGCATAGAGTTGCTTGTAGTAATCTCTCATGATCCTTTGTATTTCTGCTAACTGCCTAGATCTTAATCTCTAGAAGGTTGTTGACTTTAGCCTAAGCTACTATACCATTCTGTGTGATAAAAACCCTCCCCCTGGGACTTCCCTGGTGGCACAGTGGTTAAGAATCCGCCTGCCAATGCTGGGGACACGGGTTTGATCCCTGGTCCTGGAAGATCCCACATGCTGTGGAACAGCTAAGCCTGTGCGCCACAACTACTGAGCCTGTGCTCTAGAGCCCGCAAGCCACAACTACTGAAGCCCGCGCACCTAGAGCCTGCGCTCCACAACAAGAGAAGCCACCACAGTGAGAAGCCCATACACTGCAATGAAGAGTAGCCCCCACTCGCCACAACTAGAGAAAGCCCACACGTAGCAAAGAAGCCCCAAAGTAGCCAAAAATTAATTAATTAATTAATTAATTTTAAAAAAACCTTCCCCCTTCCCAGCTAAGCAGGTCTGTTCCTGTCCCATGACTGTTCAGTTTGAATGCTCACTGAGAACTATTCCTTCTTCCTTTAGAGCTCCCTCCCTGCTTATAATAGAGCCCCCCTTTATCTCCGAGAGAAAAATCCAAAGTCTTTAGCATAGCATTTGAGAACTTCCATAGCATGAATTCCCCATTTTTTTTTTTTTTTTTTTTTTTTTGCGGTACGCGGACCTCTCACTGCTGTGGCCTCTCCCGTTGCGGAGCACAGGCTCCGGACGCACAGGCTCAGCGGCCATGGCTCACGGGCCTAGTTGCTCCACGGCACGTGGGATTGGGGCATGAACCCGTGTCCCCTGCATTGGCAGGCAGACTCTCAACCACTGCGCCACCAGGGAAGCCCTGAATTCTCCATTTTTATTAGATTGAACCATCTACGTTTCCCACCCATGCAGACTTCTGTCTCCCTGGCTTTAAAAGATGAGGAAATTCTCTATTTATATAATATCACATACAAATATGTGATCATCTTAGCTTTTTAATCAATAATTGTTATCTAATAACATGTTTATTATTTTTCCTGCTAATGCATTGGATTCTGCTGTTTTTTCTCATGTTATACGTGTTTGCCTGTTAGAAAAGAAAAACACCTATGGTCACAATGGATAATTATTTCAATGTGATATATTCTGTTTTAAAATCTTATATAGGGCTTCCCTGGTGGCGCAGTGGTTGAGAGTCCGCCTGCCGGTGCAGGGGACATGGGTTCATGCCCCGGTCCGGAAAGATCCCACATGCCGCGGAGCGGCTAGGCCCGTGAGCCATGGCCGCTGAGCCTGCGCATCCGGAGTCTGTGCTCCACAATGGGAGAGGCCACAACAGTGAGAGGCCCGCGTACCACAAAAAAAAAAAAAAAAAAAAATCTTATATAGAGTTTTCATTAAAATATCTGTAAGTAAACTTAAATTATATAATTTTTGGCCATTTTGAGTTTTGCTGCTAAAACTAAATACAAACTGTGATGTTTCAACTTACGATTTTTTGACTTTACGATGGTGAGAAAGAGACATGCATTCAGTAGAAGCAATACTTTGAATTTTGATCTTTTCCTGGGCTTGCAACATGCAGCAGGACACTCTCTTATGATCTGGGCACCCGTACTCTCTTATGATCTGGGCACCCGCAGCAAGTTGCAGCTCCCAGTCAGCTGCAGGATCACAAGGGTGAACAACTGATACACTTATAATTATTCTGTACCCATGCAACCATTCTGTTCTTCACTTTCAGTACAGTTTTCAAATTACATGAGATATTCAATACTTTATTATAAAATAGGTTTGTGTTAGATGAGTTTGCCCAACTGTAGGCTAATGTAAGTGTTCTGAGCATGTTTAAGGTAGGCTAGGTTAAATTATGATACTCGATAGTTCAGGTGAATTAAAAGAATTTTGACTTAACAATATTTTCAAATTACAGTGGGTTTATCAGGATGTAACCCCATCATAAGTCAAGGAAGATCTGTATGTTTCATAATGTGAATGGAATAGTAACATATTTTACTTTTCTATATTTTTCAAGTCCATATAACATAAAAGCATTGATTCCGTAACAGTTTTTGGAGAAAAGGGTTTAGGGAATCATGTTCAGATAATAATTTTAGGAATAATTCAATTTTTTAAATAATGAATCACTTTGGTAATTTTACATTTTTGCTAGAGGATTGCTTCTGTCTATAAAATTGTCACATTTATTAGCCTATTTTCCAATAAAAAGAATAGCATTTCCCTTTCCCCAATGCCTGGTTGGCATATTCATCTGAAAGGAAATAAGTCACAGTGTTTAAAAGTGCAGACTCCTGAAACCAGACCTCTCGCCACTTATTATTGACTCCTTAGGTAAGTATTAAACTTTACATTAGTATTAAACTTTAAAATGAGGATGATGATAATAATAATACTTCTATTGCAAAGTCGATGTGAAGATTGAGTTACTATATAGAGAACACTTAAAAATGCCTAGGGTGTAGAAAATGTTAGCGATTTCTTTGTCTATTAGTTGTTTAATAAGCACCTCAAGCTTAAGAGGTCCAAAACAAAATTTTGATCTACCCCTGATCCCCAAATCTGCCCCTTTCTTCTATAATCTCCTTCTAAATAAAATGTACCATACTTTCACCAATTTACTTAGTCCAAAAAACTACTACCTATCACTGGTTCCTCTATCTCTCTCATCTCTCACATCTAATTCATCAGTCTTATCTTCTCAACTGGACAACTTTTCACTACTTCCATCACTGCTGTCCAAGTCTATAACACTGTCACGTGACTACTGCCATGGCCTCTTAAATGATCTCCCTGCCTCCCCTCCCATTCCACTTGATTCTCTTCTCTACACAGCAGCCAGCATCTCCTCCTTAAAAGACAAATCAGATCCAATTATCTCCCAGCTAAAAATTGCTCGGGTCTTCCTATAACACTTAGAATAAAATCCAAACACTTTATCCTGACCTAAAAGACCTGCATACACTGGCCCCTTGTCTCTCTGACCTCATCCCCTATCAGATCCTGCTTGCTCCATGCGTAGAATCTTCCAGCCAGTGGGTATCTTCAAACACAACAAGCTGCTTCCTATCTTGGAAGTGGTACTTCCAAGTGAACTTTACTCATGCTTCTCAGGTTTTCTTTTCTCCCCTTAAGTGAGACAGGATGGCTAGAGGGGCCTGGGGTTGTGTATTTCCCGTTTCCCACATGGAAGGCTGGAGGGAGCTGGTGTTCGGTATTTCCCTTCTCCCATGTGGAAGGCTATTGCTGACTAGAGTTAGATATTTCTCTTCCCCCAAGTAAGTTAGGCTCCAGTAAAACCCCAGCATGTTTTAGGCTTTGGCAAAATAGTTTCTCCCGAGGGAATGTCTTGTTAAGAAGAGCAGAGTGCTCTGGCACATTTCAAAATGGTTTCTTTTTCTCTCTTTCTGCTGGAAGCATGAGGAGATTTTTCTTGATACTCACTGTGAGGACCTGGTGGAGCACCTGGAGGTAAAAGTAACAATAAGTGTGGGACCCCTCAGATGACTGGGTCCCCCTGGAGTTCTCAACCCTCAAGCTTGTCCACATTGAGCCTCCGGCAATTTGTCAGTTATTTTGGGTGGGCCAAAATGTTCTTTCGCTTTTTTCCATAAGATGGCCCTAGTAGCACTTAGTTGTCTTTAGCTTCATTCGAAGCAATTTTGTTAGATTATTTGTGACAGCTGTCACATCAGCGTGCGTTTAAAAAAAAGACTTATGGGCTTCCCTGGTGGCGCAGTGGTTGAGAGTCTGCCTGCCGACGCAGGGGACACGGGTTCATGCCCCGGTCCGGGGAGATCCCACATGCTGCGGAGTGGCTGGGCCCGTGAACCATGGCCGCTGAGCCTGTGCGTCTGGAGCCTGGGCTCCGCAACGGGAGAGGCCACAACAGTGAGAGGCCTGCATACTGCAAAAAAATAATAATAATAAAATAAAATTAAAAAAGACTTACTAAAATTGGTGAATTTTTGTGTAGCCATTTTAATATTGAAGATGGAAGGAAAAAAAGCAGCATTTTCGGCTTATTGTGCTTTATTATTTCAAGAAAGGTAAAAACAGAACTGAAACGCACAAAAAGATTTGTGCAGTGTATGGAGAATGTGCTGCGAATGATCGAACGTGTCAAAAGTGGTTTGCGAAGTTTTGTGCTGGAGATTTCTCACTGGACAATGCTCCACAGTCGGGTAGTTTAAGTTGATAGCGATCAAATCGAAACAATAACTGACCACAATCAACGTTATAGCAGACGGGAGATAGCCGACATGTTCAGAATATCCAAACCAAGCATTGAAAATCATTTGCACCAGCTTGGTTATGTGAATCGCTTTGATGTTTGGGTTCCACATAAGTTAAGCAAAAAAAACCTTCTTGACCATATTTCAGCATGCGATTCTCTACTGAAACGTAATGAAAACAAATTCCGTTTTTAAAACAAATTGTGATGGGCAATGAAAAGTGGATACTGTACAATAATGTGGAACAGAAGAGATTGTGGGGCAAGTGAAATGAACCACCACCAACCACACCAAAGGCCAGTCTTTATCCAAAGAAGGTGATGCTGTGTATATGGTGGGGTTGGAAGGGACTCCTCTATTATGAACTTCTTCTGGAAAACCAAACGCTTAATTCCAACAAGAACTGCTCCCAATTAGACCAACTGAAAGCAGCACTCGATGAAAAGCATCCGGAATTAGTCAACAGAAAACACATAATCTTCCATCAGGATAATGCAAGACCGCATGTTTCTTTGATGACCAGGCAAAAACTGTTACAGCTTGGATGGGAGTTCTGATTCATCCACTGTATTCACCAGACATTGCACCTTTGGATTTCCATTTATTTCAGTCTTTACAAAATTCTCTTAATGGAAAAAATTTCAGTTTCCTGGAAGACTGTAAGAGGCACCTGGAAGAGTTCTTTGCTCAAAAAGATAAAAAGTTTTCGGAAGATGGAATTATGAAGTTGTCTGGAAAATGGAAGAAGGTAGTGAAACAAAAGGGTGAATACATTGTTCAATAAAGTTCTTGGTGAAAATGAAAAATGTGTCTTTTATTTTTAGTTAAAAAACCAAAAGCACTTCAGTTTTGGCCCACCCAATAGTTCAGGGTTTCCAACCTGACACTGGTTTCCATGGAGGTTTCTGCCCGTAGGTTTCTACACTGGTAAGTTGAGATTCTTTGTATCTTTCTGTCTGTCTCTCCAACTTAGGGTGCACCAGTTTGCCCTGTGATCTCAATTATCTGACAGATCTAAGAAGAGTTGCTGATTTTGCAGTTTGTTCAAATTCTACTTGTTTAAGATAAATGGACTCTTTTACACTACTTTACATGCTGGACTGGAAACTGGAAGTTCCCCTTCGTTGGGTGTGTGGGGGGCGCTTTTTCCAAATCAGAATTTCTTTTATGTTCTTTGTTCAACTTATAAAATGGGGGAAAGTATTGGGGTAGAAAATGTTATTAATCATTAAAAATAAATAAAAGCATTTAAAGAATTGCACTGAGTTGATGCTTAACTCCAGCTGTAGAAATATTGGGCACAGAGAAGATCTTCTAGAGGTTTAAATTCTATAATAATATATATAAGCAGTGGACTTACAAAATATTCCAACTAATATTTGCGTAGCATTTGTCCCTGGTTTAAGTGAGAGATTTATTGATCATAAACACAGGCTATTTGTTATCCCTATAATATGGATGAGAAAACCTGGGCATAGGAAAATTTAGTAACCATCCAAGGTCACCCTCTGATCACCTGGTGTACACTATAATAAGTCTGAAAATCTAAATTTATCAATATTTTTGGCTCCTCCATGAAAATGGGCTTAGAAATATTCCTTTTTTGATTGCTTCCCCACAGAATTTATCTCCTATTGATAGGTACACGATGAGTTAGGGAGCATGGAGGTAAAGTTAATTTTCTTGCATCTCAGGCAATTACTCATATATTTCTAGATTCATAAACACAACCAACACTGGCAATCCCCCAACTACCATATTTATCAACATACTCATTCAGGGGATGCAAATAAAGGTGTCGAATACATAACTAAGTTCCATAATATAGGGCAAATTATTGTAATTATTTCATAAAAAGTAATTTGAATGAATAAACATATATCTATATCTATGTCTGTATCTATCTATATCCATTCTAAAACTTCACATTAAAACATTAAATATCACATTAAAACATGCCCTAAAGGAGGGCAAAGATCCAAAGCATTTTGAGAACCTGATAATTCTATTGAATTATGAAGGAGAAACAGGCCCCATAAGTGACATTTCTCATTGATAATTTTTAAAAAAGAGTACACAAAATTGAGCCTCCTCCTTTTGTTGCTAAGTGTTTTATTTCCTATCATGAAAATAGAGTCAGTTCATAACACAGGGAAGAGAAGAGGTGGTGAGAGTCAATCATTTTGCTTGTTGCCAAAATATAAAGGCACCACTGGGAGAAATATGATTCCTTACTCAAAAATGCTTGCTTTACACCACATTAAATATTCTCTAATCATTGACATTACACAGATATCAATCTTGAAAATGCTATGGGAGAATACCAATGGACCTAGATACTATAGTGGAAAGACAAGCCAAGAACTCCAAAAAGATGGTTTAACATAAGAATATCTGACTTTAAAGGGACAGACATAACCTTAACATACATACAGTTTTTACGTACTCATCTTCCTTTATTGCAATTGCCTTTGCGTCAATGTGTCTTTCTCCCTGTGGGCATTGTTCATGGCTTGGATCATGGCTTGTTTATCTTTGACCCCCCAATTCCAACAAATTGTTTGCCTTCAAATTTGTAATCACAAAAAATGTACTAAATGAGTAAATGAAGGAATACCTGCATTTGTAAGTCTAAGAAGTCTTTTTTCTTCTTTCTCTGGTAAAAATGGTTAAACATTTCTTAGTAGTTTTCAGAATTTCTTATTCTTTTATTGTATATAGAAGAGTTGCTATCCTCATTTATAAATGGAAATATCATACATAATTCATAAAATGTAACCGCTTAAACTTATTTTAGACAAATAAAATGTGCTAGAAAGAAAGCATTGGTGTTGGAGAAAAAGGAAAAAATATTGTTGAGGTTTGATATAGAAGTTGCTTTTTTCCCCCAAGCACAGTTACACGAATCCATGAATTTACTATTGCTTTCCACTCTCAAGGAAACACAAATTAGTTAAGGATAATAAAACCGACACTCAGCTTCATGTTTGTGGGTTGACTTGCTACATGAAATCAAAATGTATTTTCTGTGGCATAATATTTTTATAGTGAAGCAGCCAAAATACCACAAATGCATAGCACGAGCAAGGAGCATTCTGGTCCTTCCAGGCATTTCTGTGGCTTGGTGTTGATAAATGCAGGTGAGATATGGGTTGCAGTCAGGATCAAATTACAACAAACAGTGACTTTTCCAAAAATATGAGTTGCTAAAACAGCTTCCCTATTACACTGGGAGAGGATGCCTATCCATCAGCAAGCTGGGACTTCAGAGCAAGTTCTCACAATTGGATCTTTTGAGTGAGCAAAAATTCAGGCCCAGAAAAATAAAAACAATAATAAAAGACACTTCGCTCATATTTCCACAATAGCCTTGTGTGGTAAACACCAATGTAGAGCGTGACTTCCTTTTCTCTTTCCTTCTTTCCTAATTGTATATTTTTGCCTGCTATTGAATTTAAAAGGGTAAGGTGATTGATTTCTTAATTTGAGAAATGATCAAAAAGTAATGAGTCTAGTTTATGTATTTATCTTATAGAATCATTCTCACTACCTTTCTAGGCCCACCTAAAAATTATGTTTATCACTTAGTTGATTCCCTAATATATAAATCATCATTTATAAGCATGCAACTTGTCCACAAGCATTCTTTCCTTTGTATTTTTTCCCACTAATTTCTTCTTAATTTGGTCACATCAGATAACAGCATAATGTACCTTGGAAAACACAGTGTGTGGCACATAAGATATGCTCAGTACCTTGTGGTTATTAATAGGCCATCTAAAGTAAGATACTTCTCAGCCACATAGCACAGGGAGATCAGCTCGGTGCTTTGTGACCACCTAGAGGGGTGGGATAGGGAGGGTGAGAGGGAGGGAGATGCAAGAGGGAAGAGATATGGGAACATATGTATATGTATAACTGATTCACTTTGTTATAAAGCAGAAACTAACACACCATTGTAAAGCAATTATACTCCAATAAAGATGTTTAAAAATTTTTTTAAATTACAAAAAAATAAAGTAAGATACTTCTAAAGATTAAGAAAAAGCAGAGCCTCTGATTTTTTATACTCATATGATTTTAATTTGTTATTCTATAATAAATGTGAAATATATTCTATAGTTATCTAATGCTATTACTATATTCACACTACATTTTCACTTATTCTTTGTGATTGATAGTCTAAGGTAAAATTTGTGTTTTGAGATAATGTGGCTTTTCTGAAGTTGATAAGCCTTAACGCCATTTCTCATGTGGATCAATTTCTCAGTATTTTCAAGAATTATATCTTGAGAATAAGCATTTATGTGGCTCTTGACATAACAACTATGGCTCTCGTTTCATTTCAGTCAACCAAGTAGTATGGGGTCCACACATCTGGATCCACACAAATTTAAACAGTGTTGTACCATAGTTCTACTTTATATGAAAACCACTTTAACACAGTGCTGAAAACAATACTAAAACTTTTAGATTATTCTCACAGAATGAAGCTCTCAACACATCATCAATCATTTTCCTTTGTTTCACTTCCCTGTGACGTCCCTTCATACTACTCTCAACAAACTCCCTGTGGATATTTTGACCTTAAGACAACTGCCACCATTCCTATAGCTACACAAAAAGACATTTATTACAGTCATATCAATGCAAAACTGATGCAGTTAAACCATTTTCAAATTAGTTCCCTCTCCAATTAATCTCTGATGAGTGCTTTCCACTACCTCAAAGGTTCCAACCGATGTTTTGTTCTTTTGTTTTTATTTTGACAAGGACAAATTGAATTTCTCATTGCCCAGGAATACACTTGCAATGATTACAATTATTCATACTTGCATTGGTAAACATTTCATTCCTCCAGAACATTTAGTAATAGAGAACCACTCATGTTGGAAACAGTAGAAGGGCAGTTACCACGTAATCTAATTTCAGCCTTTGTATTGATTATTTCCATAAGCAATGTAGAAAATAGTATAAGTTGATTGTAATCAAGGTGAAAATGTGAATCAAATGGGACAGGATAGATATTAGGCAATGAAACAGCTTTCAAACTTCTACACAACTTACATGGCCCTGTGAAGTCTGATAGATACTAATGATTCATTGCCCCCAATAATGGAACCAAGCACTTGGGTTCTGAAGTTAGGAAGGACTCTGGGTGGCTCAGACATAGTTGTGACAATGCCAAAACAAGCTTGGACAGGGAAACAGTAAGTCTAACCATTGATTTGGCAGCGTAAAAACCCAACGAATATGTTAATAGATGTTTGTTTTCATATTGAATATAGTCAAATCCTTTTTCTGTAAATCCAACCCATTAAAGAAGACACCCTCTGAAGGAGAACAGTTGAGCAGTAGAGGTCAAGTGTGAACTGAGCCATTCTTCCTTAGAAGGAACAAGAGGCTGAACTTTTTTGATGAGTTTTCAAAATGAGATGGAAGGGAGAAGTGTATGAAAACTATGCTTCTCTTTAGGTTGTATATGCCAGCATTATTTAGCATTTGCAGAGTAAGAAAAATTTTCCTCACAAAATTTTGGTGCTCAAAGGCTGTAAAATATGAAGGTTATTAGCTAAGCATTTGCAAAAGACCTTTGAAATATTAAAATCTTAACATTTTAATTCAACAATGAGGATCCCTGTAGTTGTGAAGTGTTATGCACTGAGATTCCAATCTTTGGTTTTGGGAATTTGTCTGTGTTAAAATATATTTCGAGTGAATTTTATTTTTCTCTTAAAACTTTCTCTGGGTTATAGTTGCTAACATGTTGCAAGATGTATAAATTCAGTTGATATTACAAAGATGTGTATAGGTACCCTGCTAATTCCTAAGCATATCCTTCATACTCAAAAGAAACAAAAACACATTATGCTTGATACCCAACAGGGTATAGCTCATTCTACTGTTGAGTTCTACTAATCAATGTCTCCTGATAAAACAAGATGAAAGTCATATATTGGAAAATACAAGTCAAGGCTAATAGTGCTTTCACTTAACTAGGAATGGAGTGGAACATAATTATGATAATAATAATGATAATAACAACTTTATATTGAGAACACACATAGTACCTGGTTCACAATATGGCAGTTTGGATATTCTCTTTTATTTAATCATTAAACAGATCGTAAGGTCAGTATTATCATTCCCATTTTATAGATAAGGCAACTTAACTAGCCCATCCTAAAATAATCACATAGGTGGTTAATGTGAAACTGAAACTCAAATCCAGATCTGACTGTACTAAAAGTCTATTCTCTTTTCACTCAGCAACCTTGCCTAAAAAACTAATAATAAAGTGAAACACCAGGGCTAAGGAGAGAATATGATATCTCACGTCAAGCCTATGTGCTTTCATGCTTTGAGGTCATACTCCCCCACCCCCATCCCACTGAAAACCCAGCAGTTATAAAAAAAAAGATTTCAGAGAAAACAATTAAATGATAGGGCCAAATTAAAGAAAATTGAGACAGAGCTCTCTGTGGACCTGAAGTGGAAGAGAAACCACCGTGGACTGTGTGTGTGTGTGTGTGTGTGTGTGTGTGTGTGTGTGTGTACAGGGCAGAATGGCAGGGGGAGGCATGGCTGTCATTTGTCTGTTTGCACTCAAATCCATTCCCTGCTGTCTTCTGTCTATATTGCAGGTAGCCTCATTTCCCAGGCCCCCTTGACAGCTGGCTTTGGCAAGGTTGGGTCAATGAGAAGCAATGGCAAGAAATTAAAGAGCAGGAGAAAAGAACATCTATGTTACCTTAGTTCAATCTGCACCATCAGAAAGCCTTAAACACCAGGGTACACTATTATCATAGCTCTCTAGAGACCTATTTTTACTGAATTGTACTTTGGTATTGGATCCTAGACTTGTACTGAGAGCTGCAATAAGATAAACAAAATAAAAATAAACTCTTCAGTTAGGTAGGCTAAACTGCTTTAACAAATAGACCCAAACATCTATATGTACCTCAAACATAATAGAAGTTCGTTTCTCATTCTTATAACAGTCTAATATGGGTGCTCCCTGTAGGTGCACAATTCTTATCCATGTGATGATTTGGGAATATTTTGATGAAGCTCTAGGCCTTCATCATCATGTGTGTCTAATGGTAGAAGATAATGGAGATCCTGGAGGGGCACACCCCTTCTTAAAAGGCTTAGCCAGAAAATAGCATTCACATCTTATGCTCACTTTCCATTCACAGGAATTCCATTCACACATGAATGGTCACATCTCACTGAAAGGAGTATTGGGGTATATGTGGCCCCTAACTAGGCAGCATCTTCCCATTGATGATTCTACAGTGGAAAGCAGAACAGAATTCTGTGGACAGGGGCACACTCTCTGCCACACTGTACTTGCTACGTGTAGAGGACATTGATTATGACTTGGAAAAGATAAAGGTGTAAAATTTCTTTCAAATATAAGCCAGAGTAAGCTTTTCTTTTCTTAAGAAATTGATATACCTTTCGTTTTGAATAATGTAAATCATGTAAATGTACATGACTTGGTTGGTTGGTTGTTCAATTACTATTTTCTTAATTTTTCTCTTTTGCTTTGACCAAAGGGAATCTTAAATCAAATTGTGAATGAAATTTAAAAACTGGACAGGATCTTAAGACTTGTATAAAATAAAAATTATATATTTATTGTATATGAACAAGATAAAGCATTCAAAAGGACAAAATGATGTCAACATTTTGACTCCTCTTTCCAGATTCAACAACTTTTATAAGAGTCTTCAGTACACTTCCAGAGCTATTCCATGCATATACAAGCATATGCATTTTTTCATTTTCCTAAAATGTGGTTTTCTCTGTCTATATACATATTTCTTACATGTTTGTTTTTAACTTTATACATCTAATAATTTTACCTTTTTTTTTTGCGGTACGCGGGCCTCTCACTGTTGTGGCCTCCCCCGTTGTGGAGCACAGGCTCCGGACGCACAGGCTCAGCGGCCATGGCTCACGGGCCCAGCCGCTCCGCGGCATGTGGGATGTTCCCGGACCAGGGCACGAACCCATGTCCCCTGCATCGGCAGGCGGACTCTCAACCACTGTGCCACCAGAGAAGCCCTAATTATTTTATCTTTTTATTGCTGCTGTAAATAGGGTCATGGGGCCTTTCCTTTATAACATATTCCAATTGTTTATTATATAATATGTGAATGCTACTAGTTTTTTAGCTGCTTCTTTTAGATTTTACAAGTATACTGTACCATCAAATCTTCTATAATAATTACAATGTTACTCCAACCTCAACAATGTTATTCCTATTATTTATTTATCTTATTTAGCTAATACTTCTAGAACAATCTTAAATAATAGCTATGATAGCATATTTGTCTTGTCCTAACATTACTGGGAGTGTTCCTAAAGTTCCCCTTTTAGCATTTTCCCCTTAAAATAAGATTTTTTTTCTCTTGTATGGTAGAATTTATTTAATTTATATTCAATGAATTTAAATTTATTTTTAGTGCTATTTGTTGTCAGGTTTGGTTATAAAAGTTATGCTAAGCTGAGTAAAACAATTCAGAAATTTATTTTCTTTTTCTATGCCATAGAGCACTTAAATAAATGAGTTTTCCACTCCATACACTAAAACATACTCTTGGCCTAATGCTTTAGCGTGGAGGGGGGAGACATTAACACAATACAAATTCTTTCCTTGTTTTTATGACATTTGAACTATTTACTTGGGGGTGTGGGTTGTTTTGGAAATTTATCTTTCCTAGAAAATCTCCCATTTTGTCAAGATGTGCTAAGTTTTTGAATGAGGTTAAAAGACATTATGTGGACCTTTTAGATTCCTCCCAATCTATAGTTACTTCCCCCTTCTCAATTCTTATCTGTGTATTTGTGCTTTCTCCTCTTGTTTTTCCTTGAGTAGGTTATTTGCTTACCTAATTTTTAAGGAACTTGGTCTTGGATTTATTCAGTAGCTCTAATTTTTTTTCCATTTTCTAATTTATTAATTTCTGCTTTTCTCTTGCTACTATGTTCTTTCTCCTTTCCTTAAGACTATTTGTTGTTCCTTTCTACCTTCCTGGAAATGCTCAATCCACTTCTTTTTATTATTTCTTCTTTATGAATATAAATATTTAGGCTGAGAATTTTCCTAGATTCTGATATGGGTGTTTTAATTTCATTTTCTAAGTATTTTTTTATTTTGATTTTCTTTTGTTGTTTAAGGAAGAAGTTTTGTTTGGTTTTAATTTCTAAATGGAAGCATCTGTTACTTTCTTATTTTGTCATTTCTGCTGGTATTACATTGTCATCAGAGAATGTTGTTTGTATTATTTCTCCCATTTTACATGTATTTAGATATTTTTAATGTCTTGTATGTAATTAAATTTTGTGAATGGTCATTGAACTTGTAAAAAAGCCACATATTTTGTTTCCAAGCTACAGACAACGTTTGTCATATCAGTTAGCACTATCATATCTTTTGTTTTGTTTTGTCTATGTCTTCAGTACCCTTAAAAATCTTTATCCACTAAATCTATCAAGGGCTAAGAGAGTGAATAAAAATCAGGTACCAATGTTGTCTCTCTATTTTTGTGTGCGTTTGAGTTTGTTTTTGCTCTAAGAATGGCAATGCTACATTTTTGGCAAATATTCACGTATGTCATATTTTCATTGCAGAGTACACTCTTTATCATCACTGAGGACTCTTCTAGGTTTTTTAGTGTTTGTGCCTGGTTTTCAACCATTTTTGATATAATGATATGTGTCCCTTTATTTTATTTTCTTTTGTCTGGTATGTTGTTATCTATCATTTAATTTTCAATATTCCTGAGTCACTTTGAGTTAAATAAATCTCTTTTTTTTGCTGGTTTTGCTTTGTGATCCAATTTGAGAATTCTATTCTACTAATAGATGAGTCCAGTTCATTTGTATTTATTAATATGGCTTGTATGTTTATTCTCAGTCATGTCACCACACTTTATATTATGTTTTCTGTTTTATAGTATATTTTAACCTTCCCAATGTTTTATTGTTCTGATCAAACTGTATTTTCTTTGGCTCTGGTATTTTATTTATTTCTACTTTATTAGATGCATTGTTAAACAATGCTTAAAAATGTATTGTTGGGCTTCCCTGGTGGCGCAGTGGTTGAGAGTCCGCCTGCCGATGCAGGGGACACGGGTTCGTGCCCTGGTCCGGGAAGATCCCACATGCTACGGAGCAGCTGGGCCCGTGAGCCATGGCCGCTGAGCCTGTGCGTCCGGAGCCTGTGCTCCGCAACTGGAGAGGCCACAACAGTGAGAGGCCCGCGTACCACACACACACAAAAAATGTATTGTTCTACAAGATGGAGGAAAATAGATACTTATGTGGATAAATGTGTGCATGTAGAATATATACTTATTTATGTACATGTGTCCATTTATAAATTTCTAGGTCGATCAAAAAATTTTACATTGTTCATATCACATATGGCCAGAGAGGCAATTCTACAAGAGAAAGAACACTGGAATAAGACTCAAAAGACCTGGATTCTTGTTCTGGTTCCAAATTGTACTAGCCAGAATACTCTGGGGATATAATTAATCTTCTCTATAATATTGATAATATTTCTTTTATGGTAAAAGTTCTTTAAAAGGTAAAGTATTTTAAAGTGTTCTTCTAGAAATACCAGCTCTCGGTCTATTTTTTAAATTTCTCATATAATCACCCAAACAATAAAATTAAAAGTCAAAACTTTAACCTTAACATTATGAACGAATCTGACTTGGAAATCCTCATGTACACAGATTCAGAAACAAAAATAGTTTGTAAGCCCATTGAATTTGATCAGATCAGTAACCCTCTGCAATGATTTTGACATCTGTCCATTCAGAGGTCACCCTGACAGGGCATATAATCGGCATAAACACTTCTGGTGACTTTTAAGTACGAGGGACAGAAAGCACCTGATGATGACCACAATTAGACCACGTCCCTGTGTCTGTTATCAATGGCAGCAGGTAGCTTTGGACCTGGAAAGTAATAGGGTGGGAGTCCCTCAGTCATTTAGAATTAGTCATGAGGCAGCTACATATTCACAGCATGAAAATGAAATAACAAAACTCCTCACACAAAAAAGAAATCAGAAGATGAGCCAGAGTGTGAAATGTAATGTGAGCTTAGCTGGTGTCTGGGCTACTACATCATCCCTCTGTCCTTTGTTGCGCCTCAAATGTTGTGCCTCAAAATAGAAAACAAAGGCCACTGGCACCTCCTGTGTGACAATCTAAATCTACATTAATTTACAATCTCAGTTCCCGTGTCACCTAGGAACCTCACGGACATAAATCATGGCTGTAATGTTACTGTAAATAACGGCTCATTGGGCTGTTGTTGATTCATTAACGTCTCACTGTTTCTAACAACACTTCATTTCATGACACAGGGGATCTCTACAGGCATAAAGAAAAAGACTCTAAGGATCTTTCGCAGCACACATCACTGTACGTTACATGTAAGGCTGTTCTTTTAGAAAAGAATAGCACACTATGGCTTTTAGAGGTAAATTAAACTAATTGGCTATTATAACCGGAAAAGCGGTTATATCTTGTAAATTAGTATGTGTACAAGACAAACATATACCTTAAAAGTCACAAGATACTTCTATAGAATTAAAAATTGAAATTCTACTAAAGAGTAGAAAGAAAGTTGCAACTATTTACTGCCTTCTAAGTGCACTTAGATATGCTCTCTTTGGGGATCCTTACAGAAAATCTGTACGGTGTATGTTAATGTTCTTATTTCACAGGTGAGAAAACTGAGGTACAGAGAGGTTAAGTATGTTTTCTAAATCCATTCAGCTTAGGGAATAGTAAATACAGGTATCAAACCCTGGTGTGTCTGATTCCTAAGTCCTCTTTCTTTCCAGTACACCACACTGTTTCCTCTAGGGCCTATTAAATAAGAGGTACCCATCTATGCAACACAGGATATTTAAAACAGATAATGCAGAGTCTGTAACACTAATTATTTTAAAAGTTAACTGATTAGAGTTCATGAATAAGTACAAGACAAAAGTATGAGGAGAGGTTTAAGATAGTAGTAAGGGATTTAAATAAAATTGATTTACAAAATTCACAAAAGATTTCATTAAAAATGGCATTTCAAACAGTTTTTAAAGAACTGGAAGAATTTTGTAAGGAGAATCTATATTATTAAACATACCTTATAAACTGTGAAATTGGATGCGCTGTTTACTTGCTTTTTGTAGACATGTGGCAAACAATTTCCATTTTACCTGGTGTGTTTGTGAAAGAAGTTAAGCCTTTGGCAGATAAGAGATTCTTGAAGGTAAGATTTACTAAATCTACACTGAGAATGTGCCTGGAAAAAATTTGCAGGCATTTTTCTAAAAATCTAGATTATCATATTTGTACCTTAGCCAAATTTAAAGTAATGAATCTGTTCTTGTTTATAAATGAACACTCCAAAAGTTTCAAAAAACCACCGTCCACAAAGAAGAATTTAGCATCAAGGTATGCCAATTAAAGCTCTGAGGTATATATTACAACATGTATATATTTAACACCTGGATAACTTGTTGACATGTGCTGTTGGGAAATGTCTCCAGCAGTCTGAAATTCAGCTGTGTCAAGGTTCTGGGGTTAAAATTGGACTCAAAAGACCTCAACAAACCTGGTGATCTTTAGGACAGTGGGCCAAATTCTTACATACAACTGCTACTGACATCAGGGAAAGGGATCAGACTTCAGTGAAAGATGACCTTGAGTGATTTGGAGTAGCACTTGTCTTCAAATCTACTATTTAATTCATTTAAAGCTAACTGAGCCCATGTAAGAAGGCAAAAGTTGTGTTTCAGCATCATGAATGAATAATATTTTTTTGCATCTATAGAAATCCCCCAACAAAAACATGCATAAATGGAGTCATCTGCTTGATTTCTTCTCATGACAATGACCATAGCACTCTCCAAGGAAGTCCATAACAAGGTGGGATACTTCTGCTTGCTGGAGAATGATTTCTTCCTTTTAACTTTTTTTAAAATCAAAATTTCTTACCTGCTTTAGGTTTAGGCTAAACTATATTTTCACTTTTTCTCAGAGTAGCTTTGTTTTTTGTTCCGTTTGTAATTTATGTTCCTCATGTGTTACATGTTTTTATAAATCTCTTTTTCATTGATGTAACAGTGACATGTCCTCTTTCTCAACTGCAAAAGAAGATAGCCAGTTTTTCAATGGGATAGGAGAACATTTACTTACTGCTTGTTTCTTTCTCTATTTCAATCACTTTCACATATGCTGGAAGCTAAACACAATGGTAGCTGAAAGTGACATTTAATGTTTCAAAGCACACTGGAAAGGTGATGTCCATCTCTTTAGGAATCAGGAAGCTCCACTATGAGAGTCTAGGAGCAGTGGGTGTGCATCGTAAGTTCCTGGCCAAGTTCACATCTACAATCATCCTGCTTCCTTTAGCAATCTTCACTCTTGTTCTTCTCTCCCCATCCTTGATGCTCCAAACAGACAGAACTGCCCTCACTTCCTATCTATCACATCCATTCTCACTTTTAATCCTTTTTATGTGCATTTACTCAGATACCATCTATTGTAAATGACTAACAAGGCTCAGTTAGAAGACCTTTATATCATTATAGCTCATTTCCTATCCTTACTGAGCACTTACATTGCAAATGCCTGCTTACTGGTCTGAATCTCATCCCTTATTGAAAGCTCACTGAGAAGGACATACTTTGTTGGTCTTGTTCACAATTATATATCTCACAGTGTCTGGCACATGGTAGGCATTCAGTAAATATCTACTAAATGAATAAATGAGTGAATGAATGAATGAATGACTTTCATACCTGTACGAGGAACACTAGAGTAATACTTGCTGACTTTATACATAATTGGTATTATTGATCAAATCTAATGTTATTGTAGTAAAAGATCAGAGAAAGAAAATATAACAGTATTACAACTTTTCAATAAGCTAGATAATAGATCTAAGCAATTTGGGCACAGGTGGAATTTCCTATACATCCAGAATTTTAAAAATCAGCTTTCTTTATATTTCTGGATTTATCTAATTATTCTAGAGTCCATCTGGTCTAGTCTTTCTTAAGTTATTAAACATTCCAGAGAAGTTCAACAGGAGATAAAGTCCACTGAGCATTCATGCTGATTCCTTACCCTGGCCTGAAGAGCTGGATAGAAAAGTGACAGCTTTAGGACCACACACCTGAGATAGTATTCTTTCTCAATACTCACCTGTAACTACACCTAGCCAGAATGTGTGTGACTGCTTCTCATTGATAGAGTTATGTCAGGCATCCAGCCATATAGATCACTTTTAAAAGCTCCAGTGCACTCCTTGCTAAATACCGATGGATTGAATGAGACATCTTTAACCTTTACTCTGCTTTCTACTTTCTGACATCTGTTAATGACACATTCACAAATTTAATGCAATTTCAACTCTGAGATAGACTGAAATGTAGAATATTTTGGGATCTTGGGGCTAGGGAAGGGGAAGAAACAAAATGTTGGAGTTTAAAAAAAAAAAGGACTGTGAATGGAAAGGGACCAGGACAGCAAGGGAGTAAGGTTGTCACGTATAATGAAGATTTAGTGCTTCAGCAATAAATCTAATTCAGCTAGAAGAGCACACTGCCAAAACACCATGCAAGAAATACCCCCAAGGTATCCAAAGGGGTCTCTTTAAACCCTGTTCACTTCACATTGCATATTTGAACACAGACAGTTGGAGTTCAGAGAGCCCACATCTGGGTCACTGTGCAAATCCCCACTCTCCTGTAAAAAAATAAAATACACGCATTCCACCCACTCTAGACTTTTTCTACTGCTCAATCTGCCAAGGAAAACTAATTCATTTTGGATTACAAAAGCCAAAACACAAAGTGGAACGAACCCGCACAGAGTCATGCTCTGCTACTTTATGTATCCAAAGAAAGAAAAGTATTCAAAGCCCCAGTTCTCAGATTACTACTCCATCAGGCAACTGTACCTAAGACTTTTTTTATTATCCTTGTTTTCTGCGATGAGGACCAGAAGTCTCCAAGAAATCATGAGCTTTAACAAAGCAATATCCAGCACCATTCACTTCTCTTGCATTTAATGTAGAATTAAGCGCCATACTCACAGTTTGACATGGTATGATTTTTGTACATTTTTGGTTCATCATGATAATTTAAGGAGAAAGGCTTTGTAAACTTTAAAATGCTATCTCTAAAGAGAAAGGTTTTATAATTATAAATCGCTCTCCTCTCATTTTTACTTTACACCTTGATGTTTTAGTATAGGAAAGCAAATATGTGTAATTGTCTCATTATTTGGATTCTGAAGACCAATTCTTTATATTGAAGTTGCTGTATGGAAAAACTGTTCTCTGAGTTTTCCAAAATCATTCAATTAAAAAAGAAATAATATCTAAGTAGGTGCTTACTAAGAGAGTTCCATCACAATCATTATAGTAATAGAGAAAACCAAGGTAAAACAACTCAATTTTTGCTTCTAGTAGGGGTGATTCAGGCAAACTTCAATAAACTATTCTCCCTTCAACCTTTATTTCAGGTGGCTAATACAAACATCAAAACAATAGGCTAAGAAGAGAAAAGGCCCCCTACCCTCATTTATCTTATTTTTATTTTATTTAAGATCATGTTTTCTTTTAGTGAGAGGTCAAGATAATCAAGAAGTCTAAATTATGGTCTCCACCCTCAAGTTGCTTTCTATCTAGTTGGGAGACAGGTATAAGCACTTGATGAGTTAAATAGCAATACATCTTAGATGTAGCAGCCAACAATGTAGCGATACCACAACAGAAATTCAGACAGTAATTACTGAAATGGTAGATCATTGTAAACCACAGTGGTTTACACAGTTTCTCTGTGAAATACTGCTGATTCTACAACTTGCACAGAACTGTTCAAACTATTTGATTGATGCAGTTGATGTGAAAAAATGTCCTAAACAATTCTATAATGACTCAACAAATATTTATATATGTAATGAGAACTTGAATCAATAGAAGTGTTGTTGATAGTAACAATACTATCACTAAAAAAATGGAGTTTACAAAATATTTTTTACCTACTTTATTGCATCTTATCCCTCCTTATAAAGCATCAAGTATCCTTATTTGATGAAAGCTAAGGTTGGGAGAAAATGAAGAGACTGCCCAAATTTACATTAGTTCATGGTGGTTTTGATTCAATTTTTATCTTTTGATTACTAGTTAAATGTCATTTCCACTATAGAATTGTCATAAGGAAAACAATATTTATATGACTCAATGACATTTTAAGCTTGATGGTAACTAAGGACTGACCATATAATTTCTGAATTGTAATAATTAACATTTACAGGGTACTAAGTTAGAGCTAAGAATATTTACATATACTACCTCATTAAATCCTTATAGTAATTTTCTGTTTGGGACACTTTTATTATTCCCATTTAGCATATGGAAAAACCGAGTAACAGTCAAAATTCTAACCCTGGCCTATGCAGGGTCCAGAGGTTTCCTCCATGGTCACCTATGCACAATCTTGGCATGTTGGTTTATATTAATAGGAAAAGGCTCTTCATAGCAAAATTTTTTCTTTAGCAGCTGTACATTAGATTGAATTTGAACCCACAACATCATAATTATGCTGAATAATTTGATGGCTTACCACACTTCGGAAGTTAGCCTATAATCACTTTACATTCAACCTCAGAATAAAAGAAATCATGTTAATATAAAATATTGGAAAAGTTTTAGATGAAAAGATTTCAGTTATGCATAGAGTTCACAGGTATATTCAATCTCTAAGTTAGGTGAAGCAAAGCTGGAATGGCATCTAGTAAGATAAAACAAAATAAGCCTCTAGGTATTAAACAATTTTATGACTGTTGGAGAATACTTTCTAATTCTATCAGCTGTGAATTTCTAGTATCAATCCAAATGTTTTTAAAACGTCAGGAACCATATTTAAAATTCTTCTCAGTTCAATTAAAATGAAATTAACTATGGAAAACATTGTGCTATTTTCCTATACTTCTAACAAATATTACTATGTTTAATTAATGATTATCAGATTTACAGCTGGTAAAATAAGAAAGCAATCAACGTACACCTGAAAGAGAATTCCGGTCCCAGATTCCATATATTCTAAACCATAGCTTTCTGTGCCCTAGAGAGTTTTCAATTAGCTTCAAAATAACTAAAAATATTCCTTAGTTATAAGAGAGGTCTATGAGCCAAAAGTTCTTTGAAACCACACAGATCCTTAGTTGTACTAGTAGAAATTCTTATTCAGTAGTTTTGGGGTGGCCCTGGAGTATTCAGATTTTTTAAAATTTTCTCTTATTTAATAATCCAGCATCAATGAGGGGATCTGCATCTGGAAACTCCTGGGATAGAACATTTCATTACCTGACCATACTGATGCACCAGGTGTTATATTTATAGTGAAAATTTATTTATAGTGAAATTTATAGTGAAAATAAATTTAATATGAACAGTTTAGAGATAGCATTTTGTGGTGGGTTAGTTTATGGAAAAAGTGGCATAAATCAGATCTAATCTTAATATGGTAAATTTTGGGATTATTATTATATTCCTGATCTTCCGCTCAGTATTAACAGAATTGACCACAAACACCACATTAATTCAACTACAATGTAATTGTCTCTATACTGTAAAAAATATTTTTTGCCTCACTTTTAGTTATTTTACTAATAATCAATATAGCATAACAGGCACAGATAAAAACATAAATGAATCAAGTAATATATAAAGAGAGAAAATTAGACAGGCCTTAAATAACTAAACCAAGATGTTTAGACTTAAATGTAACTAGTAAAGATTCAATGCAATATATATTTTTAAGCCTATAGCACCCAGTATTCCCAGGCAGTCTCCCATCCAAGTACTAACCAGTCATTGCAATATTTTAAACAGGAAACTAATATGATTGAACTTGCATTTTAGAAAAGCACTCAAGAAGCAATTGTGGAGGATGGACTTGAGGAGGAAGAGATTAGCAGAAATAGGAACAGTTAAGAGAACATAGAGAAGCCAAGAATAATAATAACTAACATTTAAATAATGCTTACTCTGTGCCAGACCACATTCTAAGCAATTTACACATATTACCTCATTTAATCTTCACTACAACCCTTTGAAATAGTGCTATCAATTGGCCTTTTGGGGGTAATAACCCAAAACATAGTGCCTTAAAATAACAACCATTTGTTTAGCACAAGAGTCCATAGGCTGGCAGTTCTTCTGATCTTGGCCAGCATCACACATTCTCTGTGGTCAATGTCTAGGTTGGCTGAGGTCTGGCTGGTCTAAGATGGCTTCAGTTGGGAAGGTTTCTCTCTGAACCACATGGTCACTCCTTCCCCAGAAAGTTGGGTCAAGTTTTGAGAGAACATAAGTATTCAAAGACTTTTAAGACCTAGGTTTAAAATTTACACACTATCATACCTTCTTCATTCTATTGATCAAAGCAGTTCACAGTATAGCCCTGATTCAAAGGTGGAAAAATTAACTATCTTTTAAAATTTTTTATATTAAATGTAGTTGGCATACAACATTATGTTAGTTTCAGGTTTACTACTCAATGATTTGACATTTGTATACATTATGAAATGATTACTACAATAAGTCTAGTAACCATCTGCCTCAAATAATAAGTTTCCTTTGCTGTGCAAAAACTGTGTAGTTTGATGTATCCCATTTGTTCATTTTTGCTTTTGTTTCCCTTGTCTGAGGAGACATATCCAAAAACAATTGCTAAGACTGATGTCAAAGAGCATACTGCCTATGTTTTCTCCTAGGAGTTTTATGGTTGTAAGTCTTACATTTAAGTCTTTAATCTATTTTGACTCAATTTTTGTATACAATGTGAGAAAGTAGTCCTGTCTGATACTTTTGCGTGTAGCTGTCCAGTTTTCCCAACACCATTTATTGAAGAGACTGTCTTTTCTCCATTGCATATTCCTGCCACTTTTGTCATAGATTAATTGACCATATAAGTGTGGGTTTCTTTCTGGGTTCTCTATTCTGTTTCATGGATCTATGTGTATATTATGTGTATAGTACTGGCACACAGTACTATACTGTTTCAAACACTGTGGCTTTGTAATATAGTCTGAAACCAGGCTGTGTGATATATATACCTCTGTTCTTCTTTCTCAAACTTATTTTGACTATTTGGGATCTTTTGTGTTTCACAAATTTTACTTATTTTTTAATTAATTTTTATAGAAGTGTAGTTGATTTACAATGCTGTGTTATTTTCTGCTGTACAGCAAAGTGAATCAGTTATACATATACATATATCCACTCTTTTGTAGATTCTTTTCCCATGTAGGATATTACAGAGTATTGAGTACAGTTCCCTGTGTTATACAGTAGATTCTTATTAGTTATCTATTTTATATATAGTAATGTGTATATGTCAATCCCAATCTCCCAATTTATCCCTCCCCCCCTCCCCCTTGGTAAACATAAGTTTGTTTTCTACATCTGTGACTCTATTTCTGTCTTGTAAATAGGTTCTTTTGTACCATTTTTTTAGATTCCACATATAAGTGATTATCATATGATATCTGTCTTTGTCTGACCCTTCACTCAGTATGACAATCTCTAGGTCCATCCATGTCACTGCAAATAGCATTATTTGATTCTTTTTTATGGCTGAGTAATATTCTATTGTATATAAATTTTAGAATTATTTGTTCTAGGTCTGTGAAAAATTCCATTGGTATTTTGATAGGGATTGCATTGAATCTGTAGATTGCCTTGGGTAGTATGGTCATTTTAACAACATAAATTCTTCCAATCTATGAGCATTGTATATCTTTTCATTTGTTTGTGTTGTCTTCAATTTCTTTCATCATTGTCTTGTAATTTTACAAGTACAAGTCTTTTACCTCATTGGTTAGGTTTATTCTGAGGTATTTTATTCTATTTGATGCAGGTATATATATGATTGTTTCTTAATTTCTCTTTCTGATAGTATGTTAGTGTATAGAAATGCAACAAATATCTGCATACTAACTTTGTATCCTGCAACTTTACTGAATTCATTTATTAGTTCTAATAGTTTTTTGGTGGTGTCTTTTGGATTTTCTATATACAGTGTCATGTCATATGCAAAAATGACAGTTTTACTTCTTCTTTTCCAATTTGGATTCCTTTCATTTTCTTTTTCTTGTCTGATTGTTGTTGCTAAGACTTCCAATACTATGTTAAATAAAAGTGGTGAGAGTGGGCATCCTTGTCTTATTCCTGATCTTAGAGGAAATTTTTTCAGCTCTTCACCATTGAGTATGATGCTGACTGTAGGTTTATCATTTATGGCCTTTATTATGTTGAGGTATGTTCCCTCTATACCACTTTGTTGAGAATTTTAATCATAAATGAATGTTGAATTTTGTCAAAAGCTTTTTTTGCACTTATTGAGACATTCATTATTTTTATTCTTCAATTTGTTAATGTAATATATAGCATTGGTTGATCTGTGAATACTGAACCATCATTGCATCTCTGGGATAAATTACTCTTGATTATGGTGTATGACCTTTTTAATGCATTGTTGAATTTGGTTTGCTAACATATTGTTGAGGATTTTTGCATCTATGTTCATCAGTGATACAGTGATATTGGCTTGTAATCTTTTTTCCTGTGGCATCCTTATCTGGTTTTGTTATCAGGGTAAGGCTGGCTTTGTAGAATGAGTTTGGAACATTCCCCCCTCTTCATTTTTTTTGGATGGGGGGAATAGTTTGAGCTGAATTTTTCTTTAAATGTTTTGTAGAATTCACCTGTGAAACCTCTGGTCCTGAACTTTATTTGTTGGGAGTTTTTTATTATTATTACTGATTCAAATTCATTGCTGATTATCAGTCTGTTCATATTTTCTATTTCTTACTGATTCAATCATAGAAAACTGTACATTGCTAAGAAATTATGCATTTTTCTAGGTTGTCCGTTTTATTGCCATATAATCATTTGTAGCAATCTCTTATGATCCTTTGTATTTCTGTGGTGTCAGTTGTAATTTCTCCTCTTTTATTTGTAACTTTATTTATTTGGGCCCTCTTTTTTTTTTTTTTTTTTTTGATGAGTCTGGCTAAAGTTTTATCAATTTTGTTTATCTTTTCAATGAACCAGCTCTTAGTTTCACTGATCTTTTCTATTATTGTTTAGTCTCTATTTCATTTACTTCTGCTTTGATCTTTATTATTTCTTTCCTCTTACTAATACTGCTCTTCTTTTTCTAGTTCCTTTAGGTGTAATATTAGATTGTTTACTTGACATTTTTCTTGTTTCCTAAGGTAGGCTTGTATCACTATAAACTTCCCTCCTAGAATACTTTTGCTGTGTCTCATGGATTTGGGGCTGTTGTGTTTCCATTTTCATTCGTCCAGGTATTTTTTATTTCCTCTTTGATTTCTTCAGTGAGCCATTGGTTGTTTAGTAGCATATTGCTTAGCTGCCATGTGTTAGTATTTTTACAATTTTTTTCGTGTAGTTGATTTCTAGTCTCATACATTTGTAATTGGAAAAGATGCTTGATATGATTTCAGTCTTCTTAAATTTATTGAGACTTCTTTTGTGGCCTAGCATGTGATCTATTCTGGAGAATATTCCTTGTTCACTTGAAAAGAATATGTATTCTGGGCTTTTGTAAGGAATGTTCCATATATATATATATGTTAAGTACATCTGGTCTAATGTGTCATTTATGGCTTTTGTTGCCTTATTTTCTGTCTGAATGAGCTGTCCATTGAGGCAAGTGGGGTGTTAATGTCCTCCACTATTATTGTGTTATTCTCAATTTCTCCCTTTATGTTTGTCAAGACTTGCTTTATGTGTAAGTGCTCCTATGTCAGGTGCTTATATATTTACAATTGTTATATCTTCTTGTTGAATTGATCCCTTTATCATTATGTAATGTACAATTTTGTATCTTGTTACATTCTTTGTTTTAAAATCTATTTTGTCTGATGTAAGTATTGCTACCCCAGCTTTCTTTTATTTCCATTTACATGGATATTTTTTCCATCTCCTCACTTTCAATCTATTTGTGTCTTTAGATCTGAAGTGAGTCTCTTATAGGCAGCATACATACGGGTCATGTTTTTTAATCCATTCAGCCACTCTATGTCTTTCAATTGGAGAATTTGGTCTATTTACATTTAAAGTAATAATGGATTGGTGTATACTTATTGCCATCTTGTTAACTATTTTCAGGTTGCTTTTGTATTTCTTTTTTTCACCTTTTTTCTTCTTTTGAATTGATGCCTATCTTTAGTGATGTTTTAATTTCTGTCCTTTCTGTGTGTATCTATTATAGGTTTTTGGTTTGTGGTTACCGTAAAGTTTGTATATAAAGTTGATAATCTATTAATTTTGAATACATTATAGCAACACTGCAGTTTACTCCCCCTACCCATGTTTAATGTTCTTTTCACACCATATTTTACATCTTTTTGTTTTCTGTATCCCTTAACTTCTTATTGTGGGTATAGATGATTTTCTTTACTTTTGCCTTTTAACGCTCCTACCAGCTTTTTATGTGGTTGATCTCTTACCTTTACTGTATGTTTTCCTTTAGCAATGAGAATTTTTCCTTCTGTAACTTTCATATTTCTGGTTGTGGTCTTTTCTTTCTTTTTTTTTTTTTTTTTGCAGTATGTGGGCCTCTCACTGTTGTGGCCTCTCCCATTGCGGAGCACAGGCTCTGGATGCACAGGCTCAGTGGCCATGGCTCACAGGTCTAGCCGCTCCGCAGCATGTGGGATCTTCCCGGACCGGGGCACGAACCCATGTCCCCTGCATTGGCAGGTGGACTCTCAACCACTGCCCCACCAGGGAAGCCCTGCGGTCTTTTCTTTTCTGCTTAGAGAAGTGCCTTTAACATTTCTTGTAAAGCTGGTTTAGTACTGACGAACTCTTTTAGCTTTTGTGTGTTTGTAAAATTCTTTCTCTTTCCTTCAAATCTGAATGATAGTCATGGTGGGTAGAGTATTCTTGGTTGTAGGTTTTTTCCCTTTCATCACTTGGAATATATCATGCCACTTCCTTCTGGCCTGAAATATTTCTGCTGAAAAGTCAGCTGATGTTCTCATGAAGTTCCCAGGTATGTAACTAGTTGCTTTTCTCTTGCTTTTCTCTTCTCTTTTAATATTCTCTCTTTACCTTTAATTTTTGCCATTTTAATTAAAATGTGTCTTGGTGAGGACATCTTTGGGTCCATCTTGTTTGGGGCTCTCTGTCCTTTCTGAAGCTGAATATCTGTTTCCTTGCCCAGGTTAGGAAAGTTTCCAGCTATTATTTCTTCAAACAAATGCTTTCTCCCCTTTCTCTCCCTTTTCTCCTTCTGGAACTCCTATAATGTGAGTGTTAGTGTACTTGATGTTGTCCCAAAGTTCTCTTAAACTGTCCTCATTGTTTTAATTCTTTTTTTCTGTTCAGCTTGGATGATTTTGACTACTCTCTCTTCCACTTTCTAGATCTATCCCTCTGTATCATCTAATCTACTGTTGATTCCTTCTAGTGTATTTTCAATCCAGTTATTGTATTCTTCAGCTCAATTCAGTTCTTTATATTTTCTAACTTAAAATTCTCACTGTGTTCATCTATTCTTCTCCCAAGTTTGTTGAGCATCTTTATAATCATCACTGTTCATCTCTACTTTGTTTAGTTCTTTTTCTGAAGTTTTGTCTTGTTCCTTCATTCAGAATATATTTCTCCATCTAATCATTTTGCCTAAATTTCTGTTTATTTCTATGTATTAGGTAGGTCAGTTAAATTTCCAGATTTTGAAAAAGTGGCCTTATGTAGGACACATCCTATAGGACCTAGCAGCACACTCTCCTCTGGTCACCAGAGCTATATACTCTAGGGGTGCCCCTACATGAGCTGTGAGGACCCTTCTTATGGTGGGGCCAACACTATAGGTATGCTGGTAGGTGGGCTGGCCCCAAGCCCACAGTGGCTGCCAGCCTGGCGGTAGGCAGGGCATAGTCCCAGTGCAACTGGCTGCAAAGCTTGAGGTGGGGAAGTGTTGGCTGGCACTGGCCCACTGGCAGGTGGGGTTGGGTACTAGGGTAGCTGGCTGTGGAATCCAGGGGGCCCAGGGCTGGTGCCATCAACTTCAACTCTTGATCATAGGAGCTTCAAAATCACATTGCCGGGGAAGAGTAGAGAGAGGAGGAAAAGATTGTGGTGATGGTTGATGTCTACCTTTGGTAGGTATTATTACCATGCCTCTTTTGCAGATGGGGAAACAGAAACACAGATTTGTTAGCTAATTTACCTTAAGTTATTCCCCAAACAGTATAGCTTCAGTGTCTGTTGTCAAAGGAATTTTCTTATATGTCTCTACATTTTTAATGAATGGAAGATGGTTAGGAAAGTATTAGCAAGAAAAATCAATATAATTTAATGAGTGATTAGATTTGGGAACAGTCAGGAAGGAATAAGAGGGTTCAAATTTGGAAAAGTGACACTATTAAGAGGAGTCAGCATTTATTGATTACATTAACCATGAATTAAGTAATATAGAAGTATAAAACATTCAAGACTGAGCTACCCTCAGGTTATTCAAGTGGATATGTTTATTGGGCTGCTGGACGTGGAGTGTTTCACTCAAAAGAAAGAGATCTGGATAGAAATACAGATTTCAGGTTCACATAGTTGGTTTGGTAATTGAAAACATGAGACAGGGTGAAGAGACCCAGAAAGAGCTTAAAGAAGGCCAAGGACAAAATCTAAAGAAGTATAGAGGCAATGCAGAGGAAGAGGAGCCTTCCAAGGAACTTTCAGATGATAAAAACAGTGCACAAGCTCCTGGCAGAAACACATGTAAATTTAAATCCATTTGTGATATAACATCATACTAAGATTCAAATTATTTCTATAAAATATTTAAATATGAGATCCTACACATAATCAGCATACTAGAAGACAAGGCAACATGAGCAAAAGCAAACCAGCAACAACAATAAAAATTAGACGATAGAAAAAAGACCAGTAGGGGCTTCAGATATTGTCATTCACTGATCGACACTTTTAAATAACTGCAAATGCTGTGCAAGGAAATAAAAGACAAAATAGAAATTGACAAAAGAACTGGAAAATACTAAAAACATCCAGATGGAAATTCTGAAACTCAAAAGTACAATAAACAAAATTAAAAATTCAATCAGTGGGTTTAAAAACAGGTTAACACAATTAAAGAGACAATTAGTAACCTGAAAGAAAAATCAGGAAAAAAATGTAGCCAGAATAAGAACATAAAGTGTGTAAAATACAAAAGAGTAGAGGACACAGTGAAAAGGGCTACCTATAAAGTTTTGTAATATCAGACAGAGAAAACAGAGAAAGATACTTGAACAGGTACTTGAAAAAGATAATATCCAAGTGGCCAATAGACATTGTAAAAATGTGTTTACTTTGTTATAAAGCAGAAACTAACACACCGTTGTAAAGCAATTATACTCCAATAAAGATGTTAAAAAAGATGTGTTTAACTTCATTAGTATTCAGGGAAATGCAAAATGCAATTTGAAAACACATTGAGATACCACCACATACAAAAACAACTAAAATTTTAAAAGACAAAAGTTGCCAAGTTTGGCAAGGATATGAAGTCAGAGGAATTCACATGCACATCTAGCCATGTAGGAAAAATAGGAAGCCAATGATGAACAAGACCTAGGAATGGGAAAGAAGCAAGTATACAACTGGAAGTTTACCTTTACAGAGATGAAACCTACTTTTCTTTGAGAGGACGGAATGATGAATGGATAGATTTGTTTGAGGCTAAAATTTTGAGGAAGCTTTATCTGAGGAAGTTCTGAGTGTGCTCTATGTTTTTTGTCCATGAGAGTGAGGCCCCTGATGAAGGGGAGGAAAGCAGGGCTGGAGAGTTGAATTTCCAAATGTTGAAGAAAATTTTGGAATAGCTGTTGTGAAGAATGGAAGTGAGACCTGACTAGGCATGTATAGAAGGGTGGCTGAGAATACTGTTAATGAAAAGGGTGCAATTTAGGCGAGTCTTATGGTACTGTTTTAGTGATTTCTCTGGTCTTAGTGGTACAGTAAACATTTTGATTTATGAAGTATGTCATAGGTCTTATTCCAGTTGTCTCTGAGGCCCAATTCATTCATTTACTAAGAAGTGTTTCTACACAATACTCACTGTAAAAGGGCATTATATATCTGTTCAGAAACAATTATACTTATATACAAAAATGTGCAAAGGAAGTGAAGACAAAGCACTTACATTGAATCTAGAATACAGTGGTGAGCTTGACCATGGAAAGCCATTTAATCCACCTTCTTGGCTAGAGACAGTCAGCATTGAAAGTATCTTAGGCACTCTAGCATCTGTGTCCCTGAAGCCATTTCAAGCAAAATGGTGTAGGCCCTCAAATGTCACTAAACCTCAGCAAGAGATTCAGCCAACTTCTTTTGTAGACCATTCTAGTTTCTCCCAATTCTCATGGCCCAGACTTACTTTCTTATATATTTCATGGCCTATTTAACTTTCCCTGAAATCTGGAAAACCTCAAAAGCCTGTTGACAGCAAGGATGTTTAAAAGTCTTTCCTAAGACAGCCAAAACTGTAGTTCATGGCCTGCATAGAAACCTTGATTTTTACAAGCAGACCAGTTATATAGGTTTTCCCCCCTACACTCAATTATTATATATTCCCTCATTTCAGTTCCGCTTTGCATATGAGTTTTACAAAGCTGAGTGTGATGAGATGAAATGTTGTTAGGAACTAAAAAGCAAGTTCATGGCAACACCCCACCAGAAATATATTTAATTAAAATGACTCACCGTAACATAGCAAAAGAGCAGGTAATTTTGTAAATTGTCCCCCAAATTTTCTCCTTGCCTTACCATCAAAACTCATGTGGTCTTTAAAAAAAAGTCTTAAAAAAAGGTCCATAGTAGATAGAATCTGGAAGGGAATACATGTTTGCTTGGTACGCTTTTGCAGTTCATTATCCCACCAAACATCAGAACAGTCAGGACCAAGTTTGAAAACCCAGGAGAGACTTTCAACAGCAACCTTATCTTGTTTGAAAGTTTGCTCTGAGGTCACATGGGGCGAGCCAGAACCCAGCTGACACTGTGTCAAAAGGCCTCGAGCTCGCAAAAGAAAGCATCGTGAGAGCACAAAGGTCGAACATCTTTGGAAGTGGGTAAATTGGAACAATATGATATGCCATGTCTAAAAACATATCCCATTCTCTAACATTGCAAAAGCAGTTTGTGGCCTAGGTTCTTGGAAGCAAAGGAAATGAAAATGAATAAAGGTAAGTTAATGTCAGAAGTGCTGGACTTCTTGTTGCTATTGGTGGTAGTGGCGTAAAAAATAAAAAGAACACCAATACATGCCTAAATATATAGACAGCAATTCCTTCAAAAGCCTGATAATTTGGGGCAAGCCCAAACAGCACACACCTATCGTCCAATTCAAGGGAATCAGGACAGCATTGGATTTCACAGATAGCACCACAGACAGCTATTAAGGCCTAATCCAGTGTCACCTTTCTGCCCAATGCTGACTAACTACCAGCCCAATTTGCTGGCTTCACTCTCTCTGTGTTTTTTCATTGTTTCAAGCTGGGGGAGACTTATCTTAATAATGGGTCAATCCTCAGCCAAATGTGTTCAATTGAAGGCCACCATGGGAGAATGGCAGGATATTGTCTTTCCAACAGCAAGTGAATTGCAGGCAGCTTAAGGCAATATCCATTTCACTATAATGCTGGTTTATGTTACAGCTCTTTTCAAACTTCTAATTGCCCTGTATTGCTGACATTTATAGACATGCCCTATTTTAAATGAAAACACAACACTGAGGTCAGGAGGAGGTGCTGGGACAGCAGAGACCCCAGGTGAAGCCAAAGGGGGAAATTACTTTAAAACTTCTAAATGCCAAACATGTTTGAGAAAAGGAAGAAAAAAAATAAAGTCTTAGGGCAGAAAAAACATTAATCACGGCCCCATGGTATAAATTAATAATAACTATATTTAATTCTCCTATGTAAACATTCTATGGTTGGATTATATAATTTTTAAATGAAAGTAAATATTATTCATTTGACTTGGTAAGTCTGGTAAGTCTCAGCTTATATGGAATAACTTTGAATATGATTTTTTTTCTTTCAATTTCACTTTTATTTTTTAAAAGCAAACATACCAAGCTAACCAGGTTCGTCAGCTGCTTTTGGCAATCATGGTATGTTATGAGTCTTTCAGATCATTCTAAAAGTCACAATGAATAAAATAATATTTCACATTTATGTAGGGCTTTTCACCTAGTATCTTATATGGTTTTATAAGCAATAAATCATTCATTCCAGAATTGAAACTAAAGAGCCTCGAGTGCAGTTCTAGTAAGTAAATTTTCCTAGGTAGCTCCAGAAGAATATAGACTATAATCATTTTCATTTGTTTACTCATGCATTCATTCACTGAGTTACTGAGTCATTGATCCATATACTGAACATATATTTATGTCATGTTCATATGTGTCTAAAACTGTGTAGATTTCAGGTTATATAAAGAAGTATTAAAGAGCTTACACTTTAGTTGAGTTCTGGTTAGGAAATTAATTGTTTAAGATCCTATTCTGAATAGCCAGAACAAACTCTTTTCAACACTATATTCTCCTAATCTCCCTGTGAATGTCTAATTGAGGAATAAGAAATTATTAAGGAATAGTCAACACTCGTGTTTTACTTTTTATACGTCATATATATTCGTAGAAAAATTTTGGAGAAAAAGAAGAAGTCACCATTTAAAATTTTAAAATCACCATTAATTCCACTACAGGAAGATAAACATTGTTAACAATTTGGCATACAAATTTCTTGTTTTTAATTTTTCTTTGTGTGTATAAAATATATCCACTTTTTATGTAAATAAGATACATAGATATGTATGTTGATTTATAACTGATATTTCAGTTATTAATATATTATGAATATTTCCCATATGATTAAATTTGAGCTTTGAGTATTATGAAGTCATACGTAATGACCAAATGATTTTTGTTTTTAATTCCACTTCAAGTTGTGAAAGGACACTGGACCACAACTCAAATTCACATGAAGAAATAAAGAACACAAGTAAAGTTAACTACAGAACCCGGCAACAACTAAAAAGGATTATGCAATATGACCAAGTTGGATTTAGCCTAGGGATGCAAGGCTAGTTCATATAATGAAAATTAATCAATGTAATATGCCATGTTAATAGAATTAAAAGTAGAAAACGCATAATCATCTCAATAGATAGTTTGACAAAACCCAATACTCTATAATGATTTACAAAATTGCTCAACAACCTACAAATGGTGTATAAATTTTGAATTCCTTTTGTTAAACTTATTCATATAAAAACTATAAAACATTATTGAAAGAAATTAAAGAAGGTCTAAATAAATAGAACAACATTCTGTGCTCTTAAATTGGAAGACAATATTGTTAAGACCACAATACTCCTCAAACTGGTCTTTAGATTCACAGAGATCCCTTTCAAAATTTCAATTGCTTTTCTTAAAGAAATGGACAAGCTGATCCTAGAATTCATACAGAAGTGCAAGGGACCGGGATAGTCAAAATAATCTTGGAAACAAACAAAACTGAAGAACTCACAATTCCTAATTTCAAACTATTATAAAGCTACAGTAATCAAGAAAGTGTGATACTGGCTGAAGGCTAGACAATAGGTGAGTGTTATAGAACTGAGAGAACAGAAATAAACCTAGTGTCTGTGGCCAACTAATTTTCAGTGAGGATGCCAAGACTATTCAGTGTAGGGGGGGGCGGGTGGGAATCGTCTTTTTAACAAATGGTACTGTGAAAACTGCATGTCTCCATGCAAAAGGATAAATTTAGACCCTTAATTCATATCATATGCAAAAATTAACTCAAAATCAATCAAAGACCTAAATGTAAGAGTTAAAGCTATAAAACTCTTAGAAGAAGGCACAGGTATAAATCTTTGCAATCTTGGATTAGGGAATGAATTCTTAGATATGACATCAATAAAACTTTCCAAACATAAAATAGATAAGTTAGACTTCATCAAAATTAAAAAAACTCTTTGTGTTAAAGGATACTACAAGGAAAGTAAAAATACAACCCACAAATTAGGAGGTTACTAAATAGTGGTGATGGTTGCACAACTTTGTAAATATTCTAAAAACCAAGGCATTGTATACTTTAAAGTGGTGAATTTTGTTGTAATGAATTAAATCTAACTTATTAAAAATTGAGACTACAAGAGATTGGCAAACACGTTAGAAGTACATGGCTTATTGAAATGAGAAGGTAAAATGTGGAAAAATGTTTGGAAATAACAGAAAAACAGGAAAATAAAATGCATAAAATAATACATTTTCCTAAAGAAAAGATATCACAGATAATAATGAGGTAACACAATCAAGTCAACAGGGAAAAAAAAAAATCCATTGTATTTTCAGTGCATTTTGTCCACTGAAAGAATAGACCTGCTAGGGTATCCATTTGTGTGTGTCTGAGTATTAGCAAAACATGAGGCATGAATTGCCATCTTTTTTTTTTTTTTTCTTTTTATAGGTAGAGAAACTGAGGCATCAAAGGTTAATGTTGATGTCACACACCTAGTAAGTGATGGAGTGAGGCTGAACCCAGGTAGGTCTGGCCCTAGAGCCCCTCCTCTGAACTCCACACACCACCACCATTCCCATCTATTTTTTTAAAAAGTTTTTTGGAGTATAGTTGATTTACAATGTTGTGTTAGTTTCAGGTGTACAGCAAAGTGAATCATATACGTATATCCACTCTTTTTTAGATTCTTTTCTCATATAGGCCATTACAGAGTATTGACTAGCATTTCCTGTATTTTTGAAACCCAGGTAATCCTAGAAATACAATCCACTCACTGAATTTTTACCTTCTGATTATGCTTACAATTTTTCTCTTTATAAGTAACAAAGTGATATCTTGGGAATATCAAGGGACCATTTGCTTAATTAATAAAATGAACTACTGTGTATTTATTAAGAAAATGCTACAGGCACAGCATTCTGTATAGTTTCAAAATTTCCTCCTCAATCTAGTCTGCTAAAGTCACTGATCAGGGTAAGGAACTCTACTATGTGTACATGATTTTACCACAGGACACAGAATAGTGTCCCTATTTTGGAAAATTAAGGATAGCTATACCCATAGTTATTAAATATTAGATACATACAATACTAATTAAATATTGGACGCATCTTATATCCTCACCTTTCTCCTCTTGAAATGTGTTTAAGTCCTTGAACTATGACATATACATCGTGTCCATTAGATTTAAGGTTCTCTGTTGCCAGCAATATGTATTATTCATTTCTGTTGCATTTCAGTAACTTGTGGTAAAATTTAATACACAGCAGTTTTATAGTACACATTAAATATAAGAAGAAGAAAGGAAGGAGGAAGGAAGGGAGAGGTGGGAAGGAAGAGGCAGAAGGGGAGAGGAGGGAAGGGAAGGGAAGAAAGACGGAAAAAAGGAAAGGAAGCTTAGTTGGCTTATAGACTGAGTAGTATATTGAGGTCTCTACTCTCTGGAGAGCTTAGGGCAGTCGTCCTCAAACCTATGAGACCTTATGACCCCTTTAAGAAGTAAATGTTTAACAGTATCCTCCTTTCTATCCTGAACAGTAAATCTGAGGTAATATAACATTTAAACAAATATGTTCAGGAAAATATAATATGAAATCTTATTTTTAACATAATGGAGAAATAAAAGAAATTTTAGCAAATGAATATAGGGTTCAGTATACAAATGCTCAGGTGTGACTATACCACAAGACACAATGAGTTCATCAGATGCTCACCTACTTGTAATGAATAAGTCCTTATTTAAAAGAACAAGGGAGATCAGAAGTCAGTCTATAAAAGAAGTAAAGGAAAAGGAAATGTTGATGGTATTGGTGACATTACAATAAAAATTAGAGTTAAGAAAAGTATTGACAAACCCGACTTTTGTACTTATGATAAGAAAAAGGAGGAATTACTAAATAGGTAAGACCAAATTACATCTTGTCAAAGTGGAGAGAAAAAGTAAGTACAACATACCTTTGTTAACTTGCTACTGTCTATCTGTAAAATGTTCATTTGGTTTCTTGGTTTCTCTACTTGCTTCATTATTTAAAAAAGAATGTTATCACAGAACATTGATAACTTTTCAACTGTGAGCAGAATTATAAAACTCAGTTGCAAATGTTCAGCTGAATGTTCTCAGCATTTCTGTGTTCATCATTAAAGAAAACCTCAAAGTATCAAAGTAAATGTGTGTGTGTGTGTGTGTGTGTGGATACATGCACATGTGTGTATTAGAATTACCATGATTATGAGAGGAACTGGTAAGGGATATGTTGTATTGGCAACTCAAATACTAAAATGACACTGCCACTGGTGATTTGATTTTCCAAAATGATAAATTTTAAAAAATCGTATTTCAATTTAAATCTTATGATCTCTGAGAAATTCAGTGCATGTAAAAATGTTCCAAAATTCTTGTGTTTATGTATTAAATGATTGTATTAAGGCTCAGATGTTTACAAATTGGTTTTCCACTTATGTGTTTGTCTGATAGAGTGTTCAAAAGCCACACAGGATGGGAGCCAATTCCCTTTTGTGTGGGATTGCCCCACTCATTGCAGGACATCAAACATCCCTGTCTCCTGTCAAATAAATGTAAATAGCAATAAATATAAAGATGTGGTTTGTATTTGTTTGCCTGCTTCTTGAGAAGATCAATGAAATATGACTCTGGAGACACGGTTTCTAGTATAAATTGATTTGGAACATTTCAAGGGCTGCTCATGTCTCAGTTAAAATCTCATTAATTTAAGATAAAAGCTTAAATACAGGATTTTAAAATTAATAGTGCACTGTTATTGAGGAGGAGTAGCTGAAGAATAACAGCTACTTACCAATATTGACTTAATTAGAGGTTATTATAATCAATTCTGGCACTAGCAGCTTATAAAACCTTCTATTGACAACTTTTAAGAAGAACAATGAAAATCCTGAAGGGCTATATTTCTCCTTAAATCAAATTGTCCAAGGTAAATATTGACTAAAGTAAAATGTACTTAATATGTAAATGTTTTATTTCTTCCCACAACTACTATACTGTTTTTTTCCAAATTATTTGAAAGGTAAATAAAAGTCTGTAGCCTACATTATGATTTCCCAGTGTTCTTTGAAATATTAAGAGAGTCATTGTTAGCTTGGAGGAGATTGGAGCCCAGTAATGTAATTTACCATATATTAATTTTAGGAAAGAATGTTTCTTGTTATTTGGAAAAGACAACGTTATTAGTTCTGTTCTTAACATTGACAAAAAGGTCTCAATTTTTTTGGTGTCAGCATCTTAATAGAAAAATCTTGCAAAAACTCATGAGTGAAATAATTCATTGATTTATAGCAAGATCTACCATTTTTAAATCAACAATACAAGAAATACCAGAAGGACTTATATCTAATTGATTTCTATTCAAACTGTGACATAATAAGAAGAGCAAGATTGTGAAGGGAATCTGATTATCAGGACAAAATAATGGTTCAGTGCAGGGATTCAGCCTAAAGCAGATGGCCCAGAAGACTTTTTGGGGGATGATGGAAATGTTCTAAATCTTTATTGTAGTGATGCTTACGTGACTATACACATCTGGAAAAATCATAGAACTATACATCTAAAAAGGGTCAGTTTTACTTTATACAATTTTAGCTTTATAAAAAAAGCAATTTGGGGGGAAGGGTGTAGTTGCTGGTGTTAGCTCAGTAACTCAACCTTATCAGGGCCAGTGTTGTGTTATGATTTATTTTTGTTATCATTCAATAAAAGTCTCATACAACTTATGAGATGCAGCTAAAGCACTGCTTCGGGAGAAATACACAGCCCCAAATGTGTCCTTTAAAGAAGAAGAAATACTGAAAATTAATAAGTCAATTATTTCTCTCAAGGGATTAGCAAAATAAATGCAAAAATAGTAGAAGTAAATAATAAAGAAGAGATTAATCAAAAGAATCAGCAAAGCCAAAATTGGTTACTTGAAAACAAACATAAAATTGATAAATTTCTACTGAGATTAAATTTTTTTACAAAGAAAAGGTGCAAATACCTAACATCAGATTCTCCAAACATTATAAACAACTTTAGGCCAACAATTTTGAAAATTTAGAAGAAATGGGAAAATTCCTAAATAATACAACCTATCAAAACTGATAGAAGAAGAAATAGAAAAATTGAAAAGGCTTAAAGCAATCTTTAGGATTTATTAGTAAATCTTTAGTACAATTCTAGTCAAGTAATTGAATATTTAAATTAAAACATTCCCACAAGGAGAACTCTCAGCCCATACAGGTAAAATTCCATCAAACAAAGAAGAATTAATGTCAACATTATACAAATTCTTGTAGAGATTAATGTAATTGAGAATATTAGGTCTATCAATCAGGGGAGGCTAGTTCTTGGCTAAGTTGTTGACGACAAACAACCTCAGAAATCTCAATAAAATATATAGCATTATTTTATATATATACACACACACATGTATTTATATATAGTTAGATGCTATATATGCTACATACAGATAATATATATATTATACTATGATATAATAAAATGCAAACCACAGAAATCTCAATATACAATACCATCAATGCTATATATACTATATGCATACTATACAAATAGTATTATATTATAGTATAATAAAATATATATTAAGTATTCTTCTTGGTCTTAATATTTTTATATTTAGGCAATACAAGTAAGTGAAAATTATAAGAATTGAGATGTACTAGGATATTCAACAAAAATTCCTTGTATAAAATATGTGTTAGACTGTGTTATTGTTCCTCAATATTTTTTTTCCTCATTGGGGAAAGATTATATTTCCCTGCGTAATCGAAGTTAGGCTTTACTTCAATTCAAAAGTGATTTGTTTTGGCTAATAAAAAATGGGTTATAATGTTCTCTGTGACTTCCAGGCTGCAGCCTTAAGAAACCATTCTTTCTGTACTGTACTCTTTTCCCTCTACCACTGTGATGGGGAGTCCTCTAGCCAGGAGCTACTTTTTCAGCCTGGGTTCTAGACTGAGGACAATGACAATGCAAGTTGCAATGGACATGTAACATGAACAAGAAATAAACCTTAGGGCTTCCCTGGTGGCGCAGTGGTTGAGAGTACGCCTGCCAATGCAGGGGACAGGGGTTCGTGCCCCAGTTCGGGAGGATCCCACATGCCGCGGGGCGGCTGGGCCCGTGAGCCATGGCCGCTGAGCCTGCGCGTCCGGAGCCTGTGCTCCGCAGCGGGAGGGGCCGTTGCAGTGAGAGGCCCGCGTACTGCAAAAAAAAAGAAATAAACCTTTGGTGTTTTAACCCACTGAAACTGTGGTTGTTATTACAGCATTACTCAGCTTGTTCTGCCACAGCAGATTGGAAAGATGGGGAGAATACCCAAATCTTTGGCTATTCAGAGGGACAAACTGGTATCAGATTTAGGAGATATACCTCCTCATAGTTTAACTATCCAACTGCTCTTTCCTTTCATCCTTTCAGAACTCTATACAGACTGCTATCAAAGAGCTTATATTTCATTTCTTACATTGGTTTCTGCGACTGGGTCATGAGCTTCCTGAGGTCAAGGATTCTAACTCTTCCATCTTTGTATCCCCAATGTCTGTTACCTGGTAGGCCTTCAATTATCAGGTAGTGAATAGTCATGCATGAATGGATGAGTGGGTGGATAGAAGGGTAGATGTGTGGAGAAACAAGTATTTAAGTGCTAAGACAATCTGGGTGCATAATTTTCCCTCTAAATTTGGGTAAATAAATTTCTTAAGTAACTGAAATTAAAATTTCTCTTTTGACAGTAAATACATATTTCCTAAAATTATTTACCTTATTACTGACACACGACATTAACTAGGTCTTGATTTGGTAAGAGTTAAATTTTGCCGTTAACCTCAAAGTTCAGGTAAAGAGAGTCTTAAAGTAATATAAATGGAAAACAGAGGCTGAACCACATTAATCCATCCTCCCTTCAGGAAGGAGGAGCTGGGGTGAGAATAAAAACTGTTGGGTGGAGAAGTCCATGGAAAACATCTGCAGGAGTGTTTCAAAGAGTGAGGAAGACACTTATTGTGTGTGCTATTGCCAAAGACCCTCAAAACACAACATCAATGAGTGCTGTTTGTTTTTTCTATAGTCAGTAGATCAAAAGCCTGAGAGGCAGTGCGATCTGCTCTTTGTAAGGAGAAAAGTTCTATGCAGAGAAATGGGGGAACACATCTGGAAATATCTGTCTATGAAACTGCTTGAAAAATCACCATGTAGCAGCAATAGGAGAAACATCTGTGCAGTGTGCAGCAGCCCAGCAGAGGAAGGGAGCTGCTGGGAAGAGAACCACATAATCAAGACAAAGATTGGGGTGGAGACAGGCACCCCTTGAATGACAAAGCTTTCCAGATTTCATTTTTAGCCACATGTAATCAATAAGAACAGTTTTCCCTTCTAAAGAATTTAGATTAGCAGCACCTGCTCCAAACGTAGCAGGGCAAAGGCAGAATGCAATATGTTAAGGTAATTTCTCAAAGACATTGTCAAATGTCAATAAAGAGCAGAATCTGTGAGTTAAGTGTTCACTGTGAAGTTGTAAACACTAATGCATTATTTTAGAATAAAGTATTGAAGCAGCTCATAGGCATAAATTTTAAACCCAAAATACCTTCAACACAGTTTCTTACACAACTTAGGTGCATGAGTTCTTAAAGGTATTTTGAAAATATTATTTTTCATCAAAACTAACACAAATTCAATAATTTTCTTAGAGACCTTCAAGACGGCAGAGGACTAAGACATGGAGATCACCCCCCTCCTGCCAAATACATCAGAAATACATCTACATGTGGAACAACTCCTACAGAGCACCTACTGAATGCTGGCAGAAGACCTCAGACTTCCCAAAAGGTAAGAAACTCCCCACGTACCTGGGTAGGGCAAATGAAAAAACAGAGACAAAAGAATAGGGATGGGACCTGCACCAGTGGGAGGGAGCTGTGAAGGAGGAAAGGTTTCCGTACACTAGGAAGGCCCTTCGTGGGCGGAGACTGCGGGTGGCGGAGCGGGAAAGCTTCAGAGCCACAGAGGAGAGCGCAGTCACAGAGGTGCGGAGGGCAAAGCAGAGAGATCCCCGCACAGAGGATGGGTGCCGACCAGCACTCACCAGCCTGAGAGGTTTGTCTGCTCACCCGCCAGGATGAGCGGGGCCTGGGAGCTGAGGCTTGGGCTTCGGAGGTCAGATCCCAGGGAGAGGACTGGGGTTGGCTGTGTGAACAGAGCCTGAAGGGCCTAGTGTGCCACAGGTAGCCGGGAGGGAGTCCGGGAAAAAGTCTGGAACTGCCAAAGAGGCAAGAGACAACTGTTTTGGGGTGAGGGTATTCAGAGCACCACCTAAACAAGCTCTGCAGCTATCAGCGCAGACCCCAGAGACAGGCATGAAATGCTAAGGCTGCTGCTGCCGCCACTAAGAAGCCTGTGTGCAAGCATAGGTCACTCTCCACACCTCCCCTCCCAGGAGCCTGTGCAGCCCGCCAGTGCCAGGGTCCCGTGATGCAGGGACAGCTTCCTCGGGACAACACACGGTGCGCCTCAGGCTGTTGCAACGTCACGCTGGCCTCTGTCACCGCAGGCTCTCCCCGCATTCCGTACCTCTCTCCCCCCCTGGCCTGAGTGAGCCAGAGCCCCCTAATCAGCTGCTACTTTAACCCCATCCTGCCTGGGTGGGAACAGACGCCCTCAGGTGACCTACACGCAGAGGCAGGGCCAATCCAAAGCTGAACCCTGGGAGCTGGTGCGAACAAAGAAGAGAGGGAAATCTCTCCCAGTAGCCTCAGGAGCAGCGGATTAAGTCTCCATGATCAACTTGATGTACACTGCATCTCTGGAACACCTGAATAGGCAATGAATCATCCCCAAATTGAGGCGGTGGTCTTTGGGAGCAACTGTAGACTTGGGGTTTGATTTCTGCATCTAATTTGTCTCTGGTCTTATGTTTATCTTAGTTTAGTATTTAGAGTTCATTATCATTGGTAGATTTGTCTATTGATTTGGTTGCTCTCTTCCTTTTATTTTTTATATGTATAGATATATATTTTTTTTCCTTTTCTCTTTTTCTGAGTGTGTATGTATATTCTTCTTTGTGTGATTTTGTCTGTATAGCTTCACTTTCACCATTTGTCCGAGGGTTCTGTCTATTTGTTCTTTTGTTTTTTATTTTAGTATAGTTTTTAGCGCTTGTTATCATTGGTGGATTTGTTTTTTGGTTTGGTTGCTCTCTTCTTTCTTTCTTTCTTTTATTTTCTATTTTTCATTACTTTTAATTTTTTTGAATAATTATTATTTTAATAAATTTATTTTATTTAATTTATTCTTTTTTTCTCCCTTTTCTTCTGAGCTGTGTGGCTGACAGGGTTGTGGTGCTCCGGGAAGGTGTCAGGCCTGTGCCTCTGAGGCAGGAGAGCCAAGTTCAGGACACTGGCCAACCAGAGACCTCCTGACTCCACGTAATATCATATAGCAAAAGATCTCCCAGAGATCTCCATCTAAATGCTAAGACCCAGCTCCATTCCACAACCAGCAAGCTACAGTGCTGGACAACCTATGCCAAACAGCTAGCAAGAAGGGAACACAACCCCACCCATTAGCAGAGAGACTGCCTAAAATAATAATAAGATCACAGGCACCCCAAAACACACCACCAGACACAGTACTGCCCACCAGAAAGACAAGATCCAGCCTCATCCACTAGAACACAGGCACCAGTCCCCTCCACTAGGAAGCCTACACAACCCACTGAACCAATCTTAGCCACTGGGGGCAGACACCAAAAACAATGGGAACTATGAACCTGCAGCCTGAGAAAACAAGACTTTAAACACAGTAAGTTAAGCAGAATGAGAAGACAGAGAAACACACAGCAGATGAAGGAGCAAGGTGAAAACCCAGCAGACCAAACAAATGAAGAGGAAATAGGCAGTCTACCTGAAAAAGAATTCAGAGTAATGATAGTAAGGATGATTCAAAATCTTGGAAACAGAACGGCGAAAATACAAGAAATGTTTAACAAGGACCTAGAAGAACTAAAGAGCAAACAATGATGAACAACACAATGAATGAAATTAAAAATTCTCTAGAAAGAATCAATAGCAGAATAACTGAGGCAGAAGAATGGATAAGTGACCTGGAAGATAAAATAGTAGAAATAACTACCACAGAGAAGAATAAAGAAAAATGAATGAAAAGAATTGAGGGCAGTCTCAGAGACTTCTGGGACAACATTAAACGCACCAAAATTCGAATTATAGGTGTCCCAGAAGAAGAAGAGAAAAAGAAAGGGACTGAGAAAATATTTGAAGAGATTATAGTTGAAAATTTCCCTAAAGTGGGAAAGGAAATAGTCAATCAAGTCAAGGAAGCGCAGAGGGTCCCATACAGGATAAACACAAGAAGAAACATGCCAATACACATATTAATCAAACTATCAAAAATTAAATACAAAGAAAAAGTATTAAAAGCAGCACGGGAAAACCAAGAAATAACATACAAGGGAATCCCCATACGGTTAACAGCTGATCTTTCAGCAGAAACTCTGCAAGCCAGAAGGGAGTGTCAGGACATATTTAAAGTGATGAAAGGGAAAAAACTACAACCAAGATTACTCTACGCAGCAAGGATCTCATTCAGACTCAACAGAGAGATTAAAACCTTTACAGACAAGCAAAAGCTAAGAGAATTCAGCACCACCACACCAGCTTTACAACAAATGCTAAAGGCAATCTTCTACGCAGGAAACAAAAGAGAAGGAAAAGGTCTACAATAACAAACTGAAAACAATTAGAATATGGTAATAGGAACATACATATCGATAATTACCTTAAATGTAAATGGATTAAATGCTCCAACCAAAAGTCATAGACTGGCTAAATGGATACAAAAACAAGACCCATATATATGCTGTGTACAAGAGAACCACTTCAGACCTAGGGACACATACAGACTGAAAGTGAGGGGATGCAAAAAGATATTCCATGCAAATGGAAATCAAAAGAAAGCTGGAGTAGCAATTCTCATATCAGACAAAATAGACTTTAAAATAAAGACTCTTACAAGAGACAAAGAAGGACACTACATAATGATCAAGGGATAAATCCAAGAAGAAGATGTAACAATTGTATATATTTATGCACCCAATATAGGAGCACCTCAGTACATAAGGCAAATGCTAACAGCCATAAAAGGGGAAATCGACGGTAACATAATCATAGTAGGGGACTTTACACCCCACTTTCACGAATGGACAGATCAACCAAAATGAAAATAAATAAGGAAACACAAGCTTTAAATGATACTTTAAACAAGATGGACTTAATTGATATTTATAGGACATTCCATCCAAAAACAACAGAATACACTTTCTTCCCAAGTGCTCATGGAACATTCCCCAGGATAGATTATATCTTGGGGCACAAATCAACCCTTGATAAATTTATGAAAACTGAAATCGTATTAAGTATCTTTTCCAACAACAATACTATGAGACTAGATATCAATTACAGGAAAAAATCGATAAAAAATACAAACACATGGAGGCTAAACAATACACTACTAAATAACCAAGAGATCACTGAAGAAATCAAAGAGGAAATAAAACAATACCTAGAAACAAATGACAATGAAAACATGATGACCCAAAATCTATGGGATGCAGCAAAAGCAGTTCTAAGAGGGAAGTTTATAGCAATAGGGTCCTACCTCAAGAAACAAGAAACATCTGAAATATACAACCTAACCTTACACCTAAAGGAATTAGAGAAAGAAGAACAAAAAACCTCAAAGTTAGCAGAAGGAAAGAAATAAAGATCAGATCAGAAATAAATGAAAAAGAAATTAAGGAAACAATAGCAAAGATGAATAAAACTAAGAGCTGCTTCTTTGAGAAGATAAACACAATTGATAAACCATTAGCTAGATTCATCAGAAAAACAAGGTAGAAGACTCAAATCAATAGAATAAGAAATGAAAAAGGAGCAATAACAACTGACACGGCAGAAATACAAAGGATCATGAGAGATTACTACAAGCAACTATATGACAATAAAACGGTCAACCTGGAAGAAAAGGACAAATTCTTACAAAAGCACAATCTTCCAAGCCTGAACCAGGAAGAAATAGAAAATATAAACAGACCAATCACAAGCACTGAAATTGAGACTTTGATTAAAAATCTTTCAACAAACAAAAGCCCAGTATCAGATCTCTTTACAGGTGAATTCTATCAAACATTTAGAGAAAAGCTAACACCTATCATCCTCAAACTCTTCCAAAATATAGCAGAGGGAGGAACACTCCAAAATTCATTCTATGAGGCCAATATCACCTTAATACCAAAACCAGAGAAAGATGTAACAAAGAAACAAAACTACAGGCCAATATCACTGATGAACATAGATGCAAAAATCCTCAACAAAATGCTAGCAAACAGAATCCAACAGCAAATTAAAAGGATCACACAATATGATCAAGGAGGTTTATCCCAGGAATGCAAAGATTCTTTGATATACGCAAATCAATCAATGTGATACACCATATTAACACATTGAAGGAGAAAAGCCATATGATCATCTCAATACATGCAGAAAAAGCTTTTGACAAAATTCAACACCCATTTATGATAAAAACCCTCCAGAAAGTAGGCATAGAGGGAACTTAACAGAATAAAGGCCGTATATGACAAACCTGCAGCCCACATCATTCTCAATGGTGAAAAACGGAAACCATATCCTCTAAGATCAGGAAAAAGACAAGGATGCCCACTCTCACCATCATTATTCAACATAGTTCTGGAAGTTTTAGCCACAGCAATCAGAGAAGAAAAAGAAATAAAAGGAATCCAAATCAGAAAAGAAGAAGTAAAACTGTCACTGTTTGCAGATGACATGATACTATGCATAGAGAATCCTATAGATACTTCCAGAAAACTACTAGAGCTAATCAATGAATTTGATAAAGTAGCAGGATACAAAATTAATGCACAGAAATCTCTTGCATTCCTATATACTAATGATGAAAAATCTGAACAAGAATTTAAGGAAACACTCCCATTTACCACTGCAACAAAAAGAATAAAAGATCTAGGAATAAACCTACCCAAGGAGACAAAAAACCTGTATGCAGAAAGCTATAAGACACTGATGAAAGAAATTAAAGATGATACAAATAGAGGAGAGATATACCATGTTCTTGGATTGGAAGAATCAACATTGTGAAAATGACTCTACTACCCAAAGCAATCTACAGGTTCAATGCAATCCCTATCAAACTACCAGTGGCATTTTTCACAGAACTAGAACAAAAAACTACACAATTTGTATGGAAATACAAAAGGCCCCGAATAGGCAAAGCAACCTTGAGAAAGAAAAACGGAACTGGCGGAATCAGGCTCCCAGATTTCAGACTATAATACAAATCTACAGTAATCAAGATAGTATGGTACTGGCACAAAAACAGAAATATAGATCAATGGAACAGGATAGAAAGCCCAGAGATAAACCCATGCACATATGGTCACCTTATTTTTGATAAAGGGGGCAAGAACATGGAAGGGAGAAAAGACAGCATCTTCAATAAGTGGTGCTGAGATAAATGGACAGCTACTAGTAAAAGAATGAAATTAGAACACTTCCTAACACCATACACAAAAATAAACTCAAAATGGATTAAAGGTCTAAATGTAAGACCAGGAAAACTTAGGCAGAACACTCTATGACATAAATCATAGCAAGATCCTTTTGGACCCACCTCCTAGAGTAAGGGAAATAAAAACTAAAATAAACAAATGGGGCCTAATGAAACTTAAAAGGTTTTGCACAACAAAGGTAACCTTAAACAAGACGAAAAGACAACCCTCAGAGTGGGAGAAAATATTTGCAAATGAAGCAACTGACAAAGGATTAATCTCCAAAATATACAAGCAGCTCATGCAGCTCAATATCAAAAAAAAAAAAAAAAAACTAAATCCAAAAATGGGCAGAAGAACTAAACAGACATTTCTCCAAAGAAGATATACAGATTGCCAACACATGAAAGGATGCTCAACATCACTAATCATTAGAGAAATGCAAATCTAAACTTCAATGAGGTATAACCTCACACCAGTCAGAATGGCCATCATCAAAAAAGCTACTAACAGTAAATTTTGGAGAGGGTGTGGAGAAAAGGGAACCCTCTTGCACTGTTGGTGGGAATGTAAGTTGATACAGGAAATTCATTACAGGATGTAGCATTTTTTTGTCTCTTCACATACCCCTCAGTTGGCACCAAATACTTTAAATTACTTCTTCATAGGGTTTTTCATTTTTAAAATTTTCTATGTCTACTGACTTGGTTTTAGTCTAAATCATCATTAGATCATGCCTAAATGCTTACAACAACCTTCCTAGCCTCTATCTATAATTCCTTACTTTTCAAAACCACCCTGTACCCCACTGCCAGCTTATCTTACCAAACACCACATTCCCTAGGCTATCTTCTAGATCAAACTCCTCAGTGACTCCCAGATACTTAATTAAGATGGAGCCTTTAGCCACAAAACTTGGTTCTTTCACAACCTAGTCAGTACTTAGTTTTTGCCACTTAGCTTCTGCCTGCCATGCTAAATGTTACCAAGAATATGGAGTAAGCAGGACTCTCATACATTTTTAATGGAAATTGGGAAGAGATATGGAAATTTCTCATAAAACTAAACACACAACTCCCTTATGACACAGCAGTTCTACTATTAGGTATTTTTCCAAGGAAAGAAAACTGTACACAGGAATATTAATAGCATCTTTTATTCATAATAGCCTCAAAATTAAAACAGCCCAGGTGTTCATCAGTAGACAAAAGGACAAATTATTCATACAAGGAAAGTTACTCAGCAGTAAAAATGAATTAACTACTGATACAATAAAATGAATGGATCTCAAAAACAGTATGCTAAGTGAAAAAAAAAAAGGCAAAACAAATTTAAGGTCAACAACTCTCAGAATATTGGTTGCCTGTGAGGCAGCAGTTACAAAAACTAACCAACAACAGAAACAAGATAATTTTTTGGAGTGACGATAAAATTCTGTATTTTGATAGAGGTTTGTTTTATAAATGTATGTGAGTAGTCAAACTCATTGAATGGTACATTTAAGTTATGTGTATTCATTGTATACACATTCTACTTTAAAAAATAACTGTAAACAAATACTGAACCTGCTTACTCATATACATGATGAAGTATTTAGCGGTGAAGTGTACTGATGTTTGCAACTTAATTTGAAATGAATTAATAAGTAAGATGGATTGACTTATAGAAAGATGGATATATAGATGAACAGATGTGTGATAAAGTAAATATACTAAAAATAAGTGTAGAATTTAGGTGGTGGTATATGAATGTTCACTGCACAATTCTGTTAATTTCTGTGCATTTGGAAAGATTTATAATAAAATGTTGGTGGGGAGGGACCTAGCTTCCCATTACTTCCCCATGTATATGTATACACTCTGATCTACTTGACCATCCTCACTCTTTCTCACCTCTGTACCTTTAACCTACAAACACCTCCTTCACCTTCTTTCATACTCAAACCCAAGCTTATCCATGTCATAGGCTAACCTCTTTAACAAAACTTTTGGTGACTGATTCCATCTTAAATGAATCTCCCTCTTAAAATGAAGCTTAATTAACTCGACGCTTCTCACTGTACTTAATTATAAACTGTAATGAGGAGCATTCTAGCAGAGTGATATATTAGCCAGGCTCTAGAGAAGAAGTACCTAGTTTTAATGCCAGTTCCACAATTTACTAAACCATGGAGTCTTAGGCTTGAGATATCTCACTCATAAAACCAGAAAATTTTTCTCTCTCTTAGATATTATTGTAAGGAAAAGATACTTTATTGTTAATATCTTCTGCCTGACACATAGAGCTCAATACCTGTTAATAATTATTGTCTTTGTGGTACTTATACTAATATCTACACTGCACCTTAATCCTATAAATTCCTTAACAGCAGAGGTTGACATAGACACACTGTTTCACTGCATTCTTCTGCAAAAATGTACCATATTATCAAACACAAAGTAGCCACTAAGAAAAATATTTCATTAATGAATGAATGAGGAAATTAAAAAATTTAGTGTGTCTTACTAGGGTGTTATGCTGTCTCTGACCCTTTTTTCCAGAAATAACAGCTTTAACTAATCTCTTCCAAGCAGCATGTAACAAAATTACTAACAAATGAAAGACTGTTAATCTAATGCATACTCTTCACTGTTGTTTTAGAAGCACAAATATGTTTTGACTGCTTTTAGAATCATGAAAAGAAATATTTGGTATGTACTGCTATTTTGCTAGTATTTTCTTACATACTAGGATCCAATTAGCCATTCATCTTCTAGAGTGGGGAATGTTGGAGTTCCAGAGATGCTGAACTTTGAAAGCCTGTCGTACAGAGAAGAATCAAACAAACATGAGTTTTATGTCTTTGCTGTTTCTTTAGAGAAATATTAAAACATTGCTGGAAACTGTAATTTTATGAACTTCGAAAGCTAGAGGAAATCAAACATCTTACAGGATCATAGTAAGACTGAGCTTTACTCATCAGTGCCACAGTGATGACAACACAATTACTTTTCTGGAATATAGAAGTATAAAAACTTATGATCAACTGAGAAAATTAGAAAGTTACATGGCAAGTTGGAGGGTCCTACCTTACCACAAACGCGGAGCAGCCCTATAGCAGTTATAAGCAAATGTAAAGATTTTGCGAAGTCTCTCACATGATTAGTTTCCAACTCAAAAACTTTTCTCAGAATTCCAGAACTATGGAGTAATTAGAAATCATAAGTGCCTATGTGTGAACACTCTCCTTTTTATATGACATAATGAGAATTTAAAGCTTATGCACAGATGGCTTTAAAATGTCAAGATAACTATTATGTACTTTCTACTACCCAGAATGTTTAGAGGAGCTTTCACATCTATAATTTATACAGAAAGCCTGGCTAGAATAGGATTCTAAAGAAAGCCCAATGTCTTTGTTCTGCTTTAAGACTAAAGATGCTTTACTGATGCTTTACTCCAGCCTGGCCTCCTAGAAAGAAGGTTCTGAGTCATGAAAAAACTCATGAGATGTATCCATGAACACACCACTGGAATAGCTCAAGTTAAAGAGACCATAAAGGCCTGTGGGCGAGTCAAAGGATGCATTTGGTGGGAAGGGGTCATCTGTTCCTGCCCACAGGCTAACTGGGCACATTTAGCAAGCAGCAGAAATTGCTCATTCTTCCATTAGAGGAGAAAGGCTGGCCTGAGTCGAACTGAGGTCTTTAAGGGCTGATGCTTCAAGGTTAAACAACAGAGGGGCTATCCAACCAGGGTTGTCAATGTTTGGTGCCTTTTACTGTTAACAAGTGCCTCCTGCACTGAGTGTTGGCTCTCACAGGTATTCACCAGTTATTTACCTATGGGAGGACAAGCAGGGCTCATTGCATGCAAAGACTAGAGGGCTTGCATATCAAGGTAACACCAACGCTAGCATTAAAAAAATTTTTTTTAATTAATTATTTATTTTTGGCTGCATTTGGGTCTTTGTTGTGGTGTGCGGGCTTCTCATTGCAGTGGCTTCTTTTATTGACAGCACAGGCTCTAGGCACGCAGGCTTCAGTAGTTGTGGCACACGGGCTCAGTAGTTGTGGCCCATGGGCTTAGTTGCTCTGTGGCATGTTGGATCTTCCCAGACCAGGGTTCGAACCCATGTCCCCTGCATTTGCAGGAGGATTCTTAACCACTGCGCCACCAGGGAAGTCCCCCAACCCTAGCATTAATTTATAAATATCATATATCATTTAACAGGTAAGTCCCCTAGTCCACTTCCCCATCACCCCAGTAGCATCTAGTTGCCTAATCCAACTAAGAAGTCTGTCCCCTGAATAATCCCAATTATTTGCCCTCAATCCCATTGTTTGCTCTCAGAATGCTCTCCTCAAATTGAGTCTCATCCTTTCTTCTCTCAACTTGTACAGACGAGAATTGTTCTTTATGGTGACTGGCCTTTCAAAAGCTTCTCTCATCTTTTAAGGTTTGGAAAAGCCCTGCATATTTTAACCACAAGAAATGGCTGGTAATCCCAATAGTGTATATACATTCATATGTTCCTAAACCCAGAAACACTTGGCAATGAGCAGCTTTAAGAGTATATAATAGCAAATCTTAAAAGGGTACATTTCTCTTTTTGTTTCCTGTGGCTACTGAAACAAATTATGACAAACTTGGTGGCTCCAAACAATAAAAATTTATTCTGTCACCACTGTGGGAACCAGAACTCCAACATCAGTGTCATTGGGCCAAGATCAAAGACTGACTAGGTATGCACTCCCTCTGAAGGCTCTAGGGGAGAATCGATTCTTTGCCTCTTCCGGTTTCTGATGGCTGCCAGCATTCCTTGGCTTGTGGCCTCATCATTCCAGTCTCTGTCTCTGTCTTCACATCACCTTCTCTTCTGCATGTGTATCTTCTTCTCTATTGTCTGTATCAAACCTCCCTCTGCCTCTCTCTTATAAGACATTACATTTAAGGTCCACCCTGATTGTCCAGGATAATCTCCCTATCTCAAAATTCTCAGCTTAATCACATCTACATAGGCCTTCTTTTTCCTCCCTTATAAGGTAACATTTACAAGTTTCAGAGATTAGAAACTGATACCTTTGGGGGAGGATTATTCAGCTTACTCCACCCTCCAATGATCCTTCCCCTATTCTGAGTGCTTTCTGTAGATATCAGGGGATCATTTTGCTACTATTAATCTATAAATACCATTCTTGTTATAATGAATTGTATTTAAATACAGTTATATATTCAGGACTGCAAGAGCCAAGCTCATCTACTATGTATGGGGAATGGGTTAATCTGATAGATGAGGTAATTTCTAGTACTTCTTAGACAAAACAAACAAGCAAAAAAAAAAAGAAAAAAACCCCATAAAGTAAAGCAGTGCCTTCCACTAACTGAGGGAAAGCATCAGGCTCCCTTTGTCTCAATCGTGGGTGTACTAAGGTACGCCATAGAGAAGAGTATATAAGCCATCCCCGTAGGGTAGTTTTAAGATGGTACTAAGTGAAACTGGCTAAGCAATAAGTCATAACAGCCCAAGTAAAGCTGTGAGGGCCCCTTGGGCCCATCTGACTCAAAATGGAGAATGAGATGAGACAAGTTCACAAGCCTAGTGTCAAGGCTGCCATAACAGCTCTAGAAAAATACATACTTCTTTGATTGCACTCTTTTTATCTCCTGAACTCTCCGTGCTTTTCTCCCACTGGTTATTCCTTTACCCCCTCATTTACTCAGTCCACAAATATTGACTGAATGCCCAATATGTGCCAGGCGCAGCATTATGCCCCAGCAATGCAACCCTCAACAAAACAGACACAGTCTCTATCCTTCTTGGGCTTACAGTTTAAGAGTGTGGCTCCTTGGTTCTCAGTAGTAGAAAATCACTTCCTTATCATGTCTGTGAAGAAAAGCCCAGGGCCAACGGCTTAATAGGATCACATCACAAAGGTGGGAATGGGACTAAATCAAATGTAAAACTAAAGGAAGCGGAGAGAGACACTCAGTAAGCTGTGCTTCTCCACGTAGACATTCTCCTTCCAGGGAAAGCCCATGGTGTTCCTGAATTTTATTTTAATAAGAAAGTTAGAATTGCTATAGAGCAAGGGTCTTCAGAGCCCTCGGAGAAGTGAAAGAGCAAAACAATGAGCCCCCTCAAGTGCCTGCTTCAAACAGAGCAGCTCTGTGTTCATCTGGTTTACATCTTGGGCTTTTAAACAAAGGGTTCTGCAACCAGAACAATGAAGATTGAAAACTCCTGCTTAAGAGGAGCAGGCCCCACAGTGACCAAGAAACTCCTCCTGCTTTGTGGCATGCCTGGGAAACAGCTCAAAACGTACGCACCAGGAACGGTGGGTCAGGAAGCAGCTTCTTCTATGAAGGATGCGCTATTAAATTAATACTTAACCAATGACAGGAACCAGTGTAGATGATGATAACCTGATTCTTTCTGGTGTTTCATTTCTTCCTTATGTGATGGGAAAGATAACCAGGAAAGGAATGAAAAAAGGCAAACTTGTTTCTCACAGTGCTCATCACCTATCAAGTGATAATTTCCCTGCTCTTGTTCTGAACATTCTCCATCTCTTTTGAAGCATTTTACATCTTTATGAATTTCTGAAGAGCTGTCCATGGGGATTGAAAACATAAGGATCTTGGAATTACACGACAATTTTTTTAAAGGAATTGAGTTGAGATCTGGAAGTTTGATGAAAATTCCCTCTTATCCATTGTATATGTATCATTTTTATCTTATGAATTTTTAGAAAGATGAGTTAAACTCATATTTCACAGACTATACTAACCTCTGAGTAAGATAAGGTAATAACAACAATAATCATCAATATGATCTGGTTCTATTTCTGCCTGATCTAGCCTTCAAAAAATTCCTCCCAAACGGTTCTGAGTTTTCTTAGGTGGTATCTTATGCTTTGGCACCTGATACAATCAGGCCCTTCATTCTTGCTCACAGTCACAATTTCTTTAGTCACCTTTAATGTCAAAAGTGGCAGCTACACCATGATGATCACAAAGTCACTTAAAACGAATTGGTTAAGAGTTCCAGCACTTTAACCAGTCCTGTTCAAACCTCAGTTGTGCCAGAATCTGAAGGGACCCTGCAGACAGAAATGAAGATAGTTCAGAGATGTCTGCAAGCTCTAAGGACCAGATGGGACAGTTGGTTCAGGGTTGCATAAATAGACAGACAACAGTAAGGACCAGATTGCTGACCCCTCCCTCCCAATGCCTTAGCTCCACCTGCTCCAATGTTTTAGAATGCAAATACAACTCTGGGGACAGAAGTGCAGTCAGTGTACTGAGACTATTGTCTCTACCTCCGCAGGAATCATGTTCAGGTAGACAATAAAGTTTTATATTCTGATCACCTTAATTCATTGACCGATAACTCTTTTCCTTTATTTAAAATGATTAAAATGATTAACCATGGTCAATTATTCATTAAATCTAAATATGAAATTATAATATAACACATTATTATAGTGATATAATAATAAAGTTGAATGTTATGCATAATTACTATAAAACACTAACAATTTATGTTACATATAATTGAACTGTATATTTTTCTATGCTATTCTTTTTGGATAATTGACTTAATCAACCAATATTCCCCTAAAGATATTTTTCCAATTTTTCAGCTTTTCAATGCTTTATAAATGGCTTATTAAACCAACTGGGATCCTGCACTTGATACTTATGGAGAAAGAACATATATTCTATTCTTATGAATCAAGAACACAGGCTATGAATGAGGCAGCCGTGGAAGGGGCCAAACTCTTAAGTCTAAGGCCCCTGTGAGAAAAGGCTCTGGGACATGCATATAACTTGAAAGCTGCCTTTTCTTAAGCATTGTCCTATTTTATTTAAAGCCGTTTCTAGCAAATCCCTTTAGGTACAACTGAAAACTAGATTGGCATCTGCTAAGTCTCTGTTAGAGAACTTAAAATTGTATTACCATTTATGCAGCTAGGACAGCGCTCTTGCACCACATCAACAACCACTGTACCTGAACATTTCGGCCACGTAGGGGAGAACGGGCAACAGAGTAATGTTTCAGGAGAACAATAGATCTTCTTATAGATTCACTGGAGACAAGAGCAGCAAAGCAACTACTGAAAAGTCTGGTAAATCTTTGCATGCATCTGGAATTGATAGGAAGAAGTGACACAGGACAATTATTTGTCTTATATGAATTCAAAAAGTCACCTTGTTGAGCACTGTATTTTTTTTCCCTAAGAATATCTGTACTTCAACGTAGTATAGCTCTTTCTTGTACACAGATGGACGTGATGGATGAATAGAGCAAGGGCCCATGGTTTCAATGTTCTCACCCTCCAAAACTAAATTATACCAAGATGCTGCTAATTACACAATAGCTCTTCTAAATGAAAGCTCACAGCAACAAAACTCACAGTAGAGGATTTTAATGGATAGTATTATAACAGTGAATAATTGAATCTTTAGCCCCCGAAGAGGTTCTCAGCTTCTAAAGTTAAAGGCAACCAGACCTGGGATGGGAAGGAGCCACACAATTGATATAAAGAAAAAATAGTACCAGAAACCAAAGTAATTTCCTCTTTACCACATTTCCTCCCCCACACATATTTTGTACATTTATTACCAAAGAGTGTTACTTGTTTACTATCTCATCAAGGCTTAAGTATTACATTTGTTTTACAGAAGACATTGAATGGAATATCAGTTGGACTCAGATAATAGGGTTCATTTTTTCTTACTCTGAATAATTACACTATTATTAATATTAATAATTATTTATTATTATTAGCTAGCTACCATTTTTCAAGCACCAAGATACTGTGGTGGGACTTAAGCATTAAACTAATTTTCTCAACAACCCATGTGGTACAATAACACTTCTACGGATAGGAAAATAGAGGTTCAGGAGTAAGCACATAGGCTAAGGTTACACAGCTAATAAGTGCTGAAGCGGTATTCAAAGATAGAGTTTTCTAAAGCTTTTATGAGACAGGGGATTTCCACTAAATGACACTTACCTTTCAAATGCACTTGTTTTTTTTCCTATTGGACTGGAATAGTAGAAATGCTCAAAGCCCTCAGCAGACTCTGGGTCTAGATCTCCTATTATGATCTCAAGTTCCTAGATGAAATTAATTGTCCCCTTTTATAATAAGGGTCTGGTTCTCAGGCAAATAATATAGAACCATATTTTCTTTCACACAGAATCTCCTTGGGCAGAGAAGCAAAGTGCCTTTAGGTTGCTTCCTGGCTATTCAGGCCAACATTGGGGCAGTTCTAAATCTAACCTGCTTCTCAGCAGAGTCACTATTGGCTTTTGGGATGAAACAAATCTTTGTGTTGCTGAATTGTCCCAAATGTTACAAGACATTTGCATCTCTGGCTATCAAGTATCAGTGGTGCCAAAAGGCCCCCATACAAATACAAACCCCATCAGGGGTGATACTGCCCCTAGTGAAGAACCACTGAGCCCATTCTTACAACGTTCTATAGTCAGCAGGCAGCTGCTATATAGCTGCAAAAAGCAGTCCTGAACTTTCCCTGCAGGGTTACATCATTTTGATCCTAGTCCAAGAATGTTAGGAGCAGATAACATGCTGCCATTGGCAGATTTCGACTCAGCCACTGCTCTGGGGCAAAACTGTATTAGAGCAAGGGAGGGGGGTTGGAAGTCAGATCAGAATGTGTGGAAGTGAAAAGTTGGTCAGTCGCCATACTGAGTCATAATCATCAGTAGGAAGGAAAGGAAAGAGAAAACACATTAGGAGATGCGTGTCTCCAGTTCACTGGAAGTAAAGAGCAGTAGTAAAGCCCAGTTTAGTCTCCATCTGACTGGCTGCCAACTTCCCACACACTGTTGGCTCATGACGTGACAATTCTCTGTCTGGAACCCCTTCGCCTTTACAATCACTCCTCAATCACCTATTAACTACTCTTAGGCCTCATGGAAGACAGGCCAACTGTCTACTTTTAGGTCTGTTGTCACTTATTCTGGAAATATGTCACTATGACGACTAAAAAGCTTGTCATCCCGTTCAGCACATTTTGAGTTGTATTTTTGTAAGGGAATGTTTGGGCAATGACACACAAATTATATGCACAAAGCCAAATTAATTATTTGCAGATATGTAGTATAATTATATGGGTTTATGCTATCCATCTGTGAACCTTAGTCTCCCCTGGTGCAAGTACTGCTTACAATACAAAGGGTTTCATAGCTTTAAGAAAAACTTATTATGCTTACATTTGCACAAGAGTGAAGTCTTCTTTATTTGATGGCATCCATGGGATCCTGTGGGTGGAGAAGACCTTGATGAGCAAACTGGTCCATTCTCCAGCATTCAAGAGGAATCACTGTTAAACAAACTTGGAAAGATGGTATTGAGGAATTGTCACAGCCACTTGGAAGAAATACTTCATTATTTAGTATCCTTCACCCTCAAGAAATTTTTCTGTTACTGTATCTACATTTCCTGTGGCAATTCACGCTATTCACAGTCATCTGGTACTCACTGATGCCAGAAAATGCCCAGTTGTCTCCTCTATGTTAAAATACAACATGATTGAGAGTTGTTATTCAATGATTTCTACCTCCCCTTTGGACTGAGTAATATCAGTACAATTAGCCTTTCCTCCTAAGTCTTGTTTTATAAAACATCATAATTTTCAGTCAATCCCATACAAATTTCCCACACTCATTTTTAATGGTAAAGACCACCATGCAAACAGTTGGCCAATGCATGATTTCACAATAATGAGGAGATCATTTCAGAGGTGCTTTTATACATTTTTCTTTATTTGTATTGGTATCATGGCAGCTTTTAAGAATAGCATTACATGACTGGCTATGTACCCTCCACGCCCAAGTGCCTCATTATTACGAAACAGTGATATAAGAGCTGACTTGGCAACTGGACAAGATATGGAAAGAGGTTTTAAAAAGAGAATGGAGTGTTTACCTTTGTCTTGGGTGTTAGGGGGTGCTTTGCAGAAGTGACCCTGCAGCCTTGTCTTCTAGAATGAGAAGTAACTTTCCAGCAGGAAAGAGGGAGTTACTCTTAGAGAGAATATTATATGACATAAATGGATGGAACCAAAAAATAGATTCAAGGTATCTCATGCATACCAGCATGCTGACACGCAAGGTAAAGGGAATAAAATGAGGGAAGGAGGAAAGGAAAATGTATTAATCATTGTCTATGTGCTGGATGCATCACATACATGGTTCCATTTAATTTTCACCATGGTTATATACACTGACCCATATTTTGCCCATGAAAAACCTAAAGTTCAGAGGGGTTATTACTTTGCTCATGGTCAGACAGACAGTGAGTAGCAGAGCCAGGATGAGAACCCAGGACTGGATGATGGTAAAGTACATGCTCTGTGTTTGTCATATTACTCTCTTATTCTAAAGCTAGTAGATCAACAGTGCTCAGATCATAGGGGCTTTGACTGCACTGCTATGAAATTTGTCATTTCTTTTATAGACCAAATGGAGTCGGAAGAGTTTTTATAATTTTATTTTTAGAAAAAAGTTATAAAGACAACTCTTGTGATAGCATAGATCCAAAATTTAAAATAATAGAAATGGTTTCAGGAATATGCTGTCGGAGGCTAAGGTAACGTCCAGGTCAGACCCACTGAAGGCCTAATCTAAGGTAGTAGCAGTGAGGATGACATGGAACAGATAGATTCATGAGGTTTTATCTCCAGGGCTTGGTGATTGCTTTGATGTGGAAATGAAGGTCCATGAGAAGTCTGGGATCATTCCCAGGTTACTGACTTCAGTGGGGGGGTGGTGGTGGTGGTGGTGGTGTGATTAATGGTACAATAAATCAAGATAGTAAATTTCAGAAGAAGTAGCCAGTTTGGAAGTAAAAGATGAAGAGTTCAGTTTTGGGACATGTTGAATTTGAAAGAGAGATGTCCTATAGATAAGGAGCTCTCTGGGATTTGAGTTCATAATTGCTGAGGGTTGGCAGAGAAAAGAAAACTCATCCTGGGGAAAGACACAGAGTCGAGAAAGCACGAGCTGAGGAGTAAACCCCAAAGGTCATTAATTTTTTTTAAAGTTGGGTATAGAAGAGGGAGTGGATATAAAAGAAGAAGAAGGAGATTCAAAGGACTGATCCAGGAGGTGGAAAGTGAACCAGGAAGCTTTGTATCTTAGAATCTGACACAGGAGAATATTAAAAAAATAAATAGTGGTGAGCACAGACAAAAGCTGCAGAGAAATCAAGTGATATTGGGACTTAAAAGAGCTATCAGTTTGCGCAATTATAACATTAGTGGTAATACTAGTCTGAGCAGCTCGAGTGAAGTGATTTGAGCTAAAGAATAATGGTGGTGCATGAGGAAGCTATGGGAAGTGAAGAAGCAGAGATAGTGGAATAAAGTTCATTTTAAGAGCTTGGAGCATAATCAATGACTTGAAAATGCAGAAATCTTAAGATACATTTGTGAAGTTAATTTTATTATCTCTTTAAATGTCTTCAGTGAGGATAATCCTTCCATGCCCCTGGATAAAAACTAGGCAGATTCTATGACTCTTCTTTCAGTTAGTAAAAATTCTCATAGATTCTTATAGATATCTATTCTCATAGGTAGATTCTCATAATAAATTCTCTTATTTCAGCCTCAGTTCAATATGTAAAATTGTCCAGACAACATAATAAACAAACTTTCAAGGTTTGTTCAAAGATAAATATTTGTTCTTCCTCCCTCCATGAAGAGGGGGATTTCAGAGAGGCACCTCATCTTGCCCCACCTGCCTTCTAAACCTCAGCCACTTAGTCGAGGGCAGTCTCAGCAACCTTCATTGTTGCCTCATATACTGACACCGTGTTAGGTTTTTCAGCTTCTTCATGTCGGCCATGATGTAGTCCCACTGGTTCTGCACTTAATCCCACCTAACTGGACCTGTGGAGACTCTGACTCTCCTCCCACTTCCACATTCATGAGGAAGCCATGCACTGCAAGGCACAAGGTCTGGCTTTCCTAAAAACACAACCTGGGTCAAGGGTCAAAAGTAGGGAAGTTAATGCTTCAGGAGTTGAACTTGAACTAAAGAGTGACCAGATATGGGTAAAAACCAGCAGGTGAATGCCTCTCTATTACTTCTATTGAGAGAATATTCTAAGGAACAGTGGCTTGACAATGCCTGTCTGAAAGACATGCCCTAGGAACAAGCAACTAGCTCTGTGTCCTGGTGAAGCTATAGCATGCTCAGTGATGTGCCACCTGGTATAGGAACTTCCTCTTTCCCTGCCTGCCTTACTTCCCTTTTCCCTTGATCTTGCCATATTGAGATTGCACCTTCCAATACAGTCTTGACATATAAGCTTTCAATAGGACTTTCTTTCTTAGGGAGCCCAGGCCAAGACAGACGTGGTTGCCTTCTCTCCTTTCCATTTGACAGCAGTTTTTTTTTCCTAATGCCTTGAGAACAGGTCTTGACTGGTACTGTTACACTTTATATGGCTCTATACTCTGTTAACACTGATTCTTTCTTTCCCTGGGCATCTTGTAGAGACGCTTGGGTGGATCCTCTGAAAACAACTCCCTTGACCCAGGCAGTGCCTCTTTTTCGGCTGCTTATTGCAAATTTCCCACTACGGTCTCTAATAACACAACTCACAGCCTCTTACTGCTGGACACCACCACCAGCAGGTCACACTTTCTCAGGTGTAAATCAAGCACAAGCTTACAATTTCCTCCAACTGCAGAGAATACACAAATATATACATACAAATACACATTTATATTATATATGCATGCATATTATGAATCATTCATATATATGTTATCATATACATAATATACATATATATGCACACACACACACATATATATACATATCTAGCTACATATATATCAGATTCCTTAAGTGGTCCCCTTGAAGTCCCTCTTAAAAGATGTAGAGTTAAGAAGTTGTACCCCTCATTCCTGTGGGCAGAAGGAAAGGGGGAGATAGACTCACAGCACTCCAGAACTTCTCCTCAAATGTCTGTCTCAAAAAAAATATTCTCCTTTATTTCTAACCCTGGATTAATTTTATATTCTTAATATGTGAGGGGTTCAAAAATCAAGTAATGCAACTTTGGTTATGTATTTCACATAAAATCTAGCATCTTCTCTGATTGTTTTGTCTAGGCAAAATCCAACCTTATGTCTTTATAATGAAAAGGGTGAGAAGTAAGATATAGCTAAAGAGAGCCATAGAATTTAAGTAGTACTTTTAATTTTATTTTGTTTTGATGGAAAATGAGAAAGGTTAGTATATAGGTTCAAAATGGACTTATTAGAGAAGAAAAGATTTAAAATTTACATTAACAAAATGATATTTATTTTTCACTTGGATAGTTTTCTAATCTGCAGAGTGGAGCTAATAATATCTACTAACATAGAGAGATTGTGAATATTAAATGAAATAAAAATGTTAAAGGTGTTAGATATACCTGGCCTAGAATAAGAGCATAAAGAATTTGGAATCTATTATTCTGGAAAATTTTTTAAGATTTTTCTGGAATCATGATGTAGATCTCTTTTTTAAATTCAACTGCAGATCTATCAGTCTTCAGTGTTTCAGTAACTTGGATGAGAGTAATAAAGGATTTATTCTTTACAAATATAAAACCATTTTCTTTTCAAGGGGTCTTCAAATTGACTTTAGTATTAATCTTTCTCTTTTATTCCCTGTAATTTTCAATATCATTCATATATATATGAATATATATGACACTTTAGCCTAAGTTTTCTCCCTTTTTAGGAACATTCTGATCTTTTATGTGATCTCATAATAACTGGTGTGCCTGGGCTGATTTGAGCGAGTTGTTTTATTAAACTGCAAGGAAGTCATCCAGATCTGCTGACTCCACTTTTCTATTGAAGCAACTGCTGTCTTTAACAAATTGTTGATATTAGAAAAATATCTAACAGACACTGAGTGCCCCATGTAAGGTACTGTGCTAAAGAGGTTACTTGCATTAATATACCCAATGATCTTATGAGACAGGTATTTTTACTACCCCCATTCACAGATGAGAAAAATGAGGCCTACAGAGGTTAGGTTTTCAAAATGATTCTTCCCCCAAATTTGCTAAGATCTTAAAAGCAACAAATTTTCAGCAAGGATGGGAGTCTTAGTGAGGAGACTAAGAGAGAAGTGGGCTGTAGCCCTTTGCTCAAATATGGTGGCCTCCTATGGTGCAGCCTCTGCCCTCACTTCAACCCTGCTCACCCCAGAAACACACCTCACTCATAATGAATTAGCACAAAGAGAGTTTTTATTGAAGAATTCATGCTACAGAAGAATATTTACCTTGAAAAATTGCATAAAATCCTCTTCAGGCTCTTCTTTCTCTAAAATCACTTCCCCCGGAACCAGGCATTTCATCTCCCTTCTCTTTCCTCCCTTTATCCCCTATGGAAGGGAATCACCTCGGATTGAATATTCCACTGAACAAGCAAAAACTACACAAACAGAAGGCAGTTCAAGGAGTATCAACTGCTACTTAAGCCCGCCTCTTCCTTTGGGTGGGAAAGTGGTGACTCATCCACCCATCCCCAGTAGCCCATCCAATTTATTAATTATGTACTCACAGCTTATTAAGGATGGGAAGTGGCAAGGCAGATTTTGATACTAAGAAGAGACTTTTCTCATCAGTCCTCGCTGGACAGGGACCAGAACCAATTCCATAACAACGAAGACCAAAACTTAGAATAGAGAATAGGATGGACATGCCCTCTTTGACGCTGAGAATAGATGATACCAAGCTTCTCTCTGAGCCCTATGTACTGTTAAGTACATGTAGAATTCTGAAATTTTATAAGCCTTTTAATATTAACCATCAGTGACATATTTAGGAGTAGGTTAGTACAGAAACAGGGTAAAAGCAGAGGAAAAGAGAAAAATGATGCTAACCATTTGTGCCATGTTGTCCTCAAGGAGAAACTCAACAGCTTCCTATTCAGAATAAAAGGAAGAAAGTAAAGAGCATGAGGAGGGAAGAAGCAATGATTAAAACATTCCAGAAATGTAAAATTGTCTTTACCAAAATGTGTCTTCTAGGACATGTGTTCAAGTTTTGCTGGCCTCTGATGTAGATGGAGATTTTCCTTAAAAAACAGACATTTTAGAGAGGGTGTGAAAGTAACCCCATCTGTTAAGTTTTACCTGGGTATCAAATTTTGAAAACATAAGTGACATTTTCTCATGACTAACTATATATTGCTAATAATGATGTAATAATCACCAACTTCTCTTCAATTTCCATACAAAAACTCTTACCCTATATGAGAATTTATTGACTTGAAGTTTAAAGCATAAAATTCTCATTTTAAAAGTGTAGTCAGCATTTCTAAGCATGAAAAAGATATTTTGACCAGGGAAAGACAACTCCAAAATAATGAAATGTTTTTCAGTTTGTAAACTTAATCTTGATCTTCCTTATAGAGAAAGGGATATTTTTGTAATTTGTACTATTGCCTTGCAAGTTCAGATTCATGTGTAATAGTTAAGGTCAATCTATTATATTTCCATTTTTTGAATTACAAAGACTATATCTATATTAATGCAAACAATCCAGAAGAAAAATAATCAACCAGTAATGTCCATAATGTCCACAAAAAATACAGATGCAAAAATGTTGAATCACTTTTCACTGAGATATCATAGTACAATGTAACCCAAGTCAAAAATTATATATGCTGAAATCAAGCCTTGGTAAATTTAAGAAAATTGAAATCATATCAAGTATCTTTTCCAACCACAACACTATAAGACTAGATATCAATTACAGGAAAAGATCTGTAAAACATACACACACAAGGAGGCTAAACAATACACTACTTAATAACCAAGAGATCACTGAATAAATCAAAGAGGAAATCAAAAATACCTAGAAACAAAGGACAATGTAAACATGACAACCCAAAACCTGTGGGATGCAGCAAAAGCAGTTCTAAGAGGGAAGTTTATAGCAATCCAATCCTACCTTAAGAAACAGGAGGGCTTCCCTGGTGGCGCAGTGGTTGAGAGTCCGCCTGCCAATGCAGGGGACAGGGGTTCATGCCCCGGTGCAGGAGGATCCCACATGCTGTGGAGGGGCTGGGCCCGTGAGGCATGGCCACTGAGCCTGCACGTTCGGAGCCTGTGCTCCGCAACGGGAAAGGCCACAGCAGTGAGAGGCCCGAGTACCACAAAAAAAAAAAAAAAAAAAAGAAACAGGAAACATCTCAAATAAACAACCTAAACTTGCACCTTAAGCAATTAGAGAAAGAAGAACAAAAAAAAACCCAAAGTTAGTAGAATGAAAGAAATCATAAAGATCAGGTCAGAAATAAATGAAAAAGAAATGAAGGAAACGATAAAATGATCAATAAAACTAAAAGCTGGTTCTTTGAGAAGATAAACACAATTGATAAACCATTAGCCAGACTCATCAAGAAAATAAGGGAGAAGACTCAAATCAATAGAATTAGAAATGAAAAAGGAGAAGTAACAACTGACACTGCAGAAATACAAAGGATCCTGAGAGATTATACAAGCAACTCTATGCCAATAAAATGGACAACCTGGAAGAAATGGACAAATTCTTTGAAATGCACAACCTGCCGAGACTAAACCAGGAAGAAACAGAAAACATGAACAGACCAATCACAAGTACTGAAACTGAAACCGTGATTAAAAATCTTCCAACAAACAAAAGCCCAGGACAGATGGCTTCACAGGCGAATTCTATCAAACATTTAGAGAAGAGTTAACACCTATCCTTCTCAAACTCTTCCAAAATATAGCAGAGGGAGGAACACTCCCAAACTCATTCTACGAGGCCACCATCACTCTGATACCAAAACCAGACAAAGATGTCTCAAAGAAAGAAAACTACAGGCCAATATCACTGATGAACATAGATGCAAAAATCCTCAACAAAATATTAGCAAACAGAATCCAACAGCACATTAAAAGGATCATACACCATGATCAAGTGGGGTTTATTCCAGGAATGCAAGGATTCTTCAATATACACAAATCAATCAATGTGATACACCACAGTAACAAATTGAAGGAGAAAAAGCATATGATCATCTCCATAGATGCAGAGAAAGTTTTCGACAAAATTCAACACTCATTTATGATAAAAACCCTGCAGAAAGTAGGCATAGAGGGAACTTTCCTCAACATAATAAAGGCCATATATGACAGACCCACAGCCAACATCGTCCTCAATGGTGAAAAACTGAAACCATTTCCACTAAGATCAGGAACAAGACAAGGTTGCCCACTCTCACCACTATTATTCAACATAGTTTAGGAAGTTTTAGCCACAGCTAAAATCAGAGAAGAAAAAGAAATAAAAGGAATCCAAATTGGAAAAGAAGAAGTAAAGCTATCACTGTTTGCAGATGACATGATACTATACATAGAGAATCCTAAAGATGCTACCAGAGAACTACTAGATCTAATCAATGAATCTGGTAAAGTAGCAGGATACAAAATTAATGCACAGATATCTCTGGCATTCCTATACACTAATGATGAACAATCTGAAAGTGAAATCAAGAAAACACTCTCATTTACCATTGCAACAAAAAGAATAAAATATCTAGGAATAAACATACCTAAGGAGACAAAAGACCTGTATGCAGAAAACTATAAGACACTGATGAAAGAAATTAAAGATGATACAAATAGATGGAGAGATATACCATGTTCTTGGATTGGAAGAATCAACATTGTGAAAATGACTCTACTACCCAAAGCAATCTACAGATTCAATGCAATCCCTATGAAACTACCACTGGCATTTTTCACAGAAGTAGAACAAAAAATTTCACAATTTGTATGGAAACACAAAAGACCCTGAATAGCCAAAGCAATCCTGAGATTGATAAATGGAGCTGGAGGAATCAGGCTCCCTGACTTCAGACTATACTACAAAGCTACAGTAATCAAGACAGTATAGTACTGGCACAAAAACAGAAATATAGATCAATGGGACAGGATAGAAAGCCCAGAGGTAAACTCACGCACATATGGTCACCTTTTCTTTGATAAAGTAGGCAAGAATATACAGTGGAGAAAAGACAGCCTCTTCAATAAGTGGTGCTGGGAAAACTGGACAGGTACATGTAAAAGTATGAAATTAGAACACTCCGTAACACCATACACAAAAATAAACTCAAAATGGATTAAAGACCTAAATGTAAGGCCAGACACTATCAAACTCTTAGAGGAAAACATAGGCAGAACAGTCTATGACATAAATCACAGCAAGAACCTTTTTGACCCACCTCTTAGAGAAATGGTAATAAAAACAGAAATAAACAAATGGGACCTAATGAAACTTAAAAGCTTTTGCACAGCAAAGGAAACCATAAACAAGACCAAAAGGCAACCCTCAGAATGGGAGGAAATATTTGCAAATGAAGCAACTGACAAAGGATTAATCTCCAAAATTTACAAGCAGCTCATGCAGCTCAATAACAAAAAAACAAACAACCCAATCCAAAAATGGGCAGAAGACCTAAATAGACATTTCTCCAAAGAAGATATACGGATTACCAACAAACACATGAAAGAATGCTCAACATCATTAATCATTAGAGAAATGCAACTCAAAACTACAATGAGATATCATCTCATACCTGTCAGAATGGCCATCATGAAAAAATCTACAAAGTGCCGGAGAGGGTGTGGAGAAAAGGGAGCACTCTTTTTTTTTTTTTTTTTTTTTTGCGGTATGCGGGCCTCTCACTGTTGTGGCCTCTCCCGTTGTGGAGCACAGGCTCCGGATGTGCAGACTCAGTGGCCATGGCTCACGGGCCCAGCCACTCCGCGGCATGTGGGATCTTCCCGGACCGGGGCACTAACCCGTGTCCCCTGCATTGGCAGGCAGACTCTCAACCACTGCGCCACCAGGGGAGCCCAAAAAAGGGAGCACTCTTGCAGTGTTGGTGGGAATGTAAATTGATACAGGCACTATGGAGAGCAGTATGGAGGTTCCTTAAAAAACTAAAGATACAATTACCATATGACCCAGCAATCCCACTACTGGGCATATACCCTGAGAAAACCATAATTCAAAAAGAGTCATGTACCAAAATGTTCATTGCAGCTCTATTTACAATAGCCAGGACATGAAAGCAACCTAAGTGTCCATCAACAGATGAATGGATAAAGAAGATGTGGCACATATATACAATGGAATATTACTCAGCCATATAAGAAACAAAATTGAGTTATTTGTAGTGAGGTGGTTGGACCTAGAGTCTGTCATACAGAGTGAAGTATGTCAGAAAGAGAAAAACAAATACCGTATGCTAACACATATATATGGAATCTGAGAAAAAAAAAAAAGGTCATGAAGAACCTAGGGGTAAGATGGGAATAAAGACACAGACCTACTAGAGAATGGACTTGAGGATATGAGGAGGGGGAAGAGTAAGCTGTGACAAAGTGACAGAGTGGCATGGACATATATACACTACCAAACGTAGGGTGGATAGCTAGTGGGAAGCAGCCGCATGGCACAGGGAGATCAGCTAGGTGGTTTGTGACCACCTAGAGGGGTGGGATAGGGAGGGTGGGAGGGAGGAGACAGAAGAAGGAAGACATATGGGAACATATATATATGTATAACTGATTCACTTTGTTATAAAGCAGAAACTAACACACCATTGTAAAGCAATTATACTCCAATAAAGATGTTAAAAAAATTATATATGCTGCTTTTTATGACTTTGAGGAAAGGAGTAATTAGTTTATTAAATTAACATTCCATGTTATTTCTGATTCTCTGTTTAAAATAAATTTCTCTTTATCAGTATCTCTTCAGTATCTCTATAAGACTTATTTTATTCATGTCAGTTATACAAAATGCTGTCTTTTTTGCATCACTAAATTTAAATTCCACTGGAAAGCCCATACAACTTATATATCTAAATCACAGCTAATTCTTATTTATTTCACTATAAGAGAAAATTTCCATTAAAAATCAATACTCTTCAGCAAGCCAATATTCACTAGTGAAAATAGATGTAACAATTCTTTCCTTTCCCTTCTTTCTTTCTCTCAACACTAGCATATCCTTCCACTTCCAGATTTATTTCAGGGTTCTAGATCAAAGAACCATCAGCCACAATAATTCAGATGCCAGCAACTAGAATTCACAGTAATCCACTCCACACTCTACCATAGCTCTCTGAAACCTATAGCACCCTCTGACTACTCAGAGTACAGCCAGGGCAGCCCTAAGTCCTGCCTGGGAACTTGCATTTGCCAAAAGTAAGGCATTTATCTATCCCTTTGAACAGTATATTCAAGTTTTTCACAGAAAGAGAAATTGCCCTTCTTTCCAAATTGTCTGTGTTTCAGTAATTTTGAGAACTCCCTTAAGAATTATCTCATTAGTTTCATTCTGAGGGGGATTTACCATTTATTAGAAGTTCAGAGCTTAAACCCTGGAAGACCGTCTGTTTCATGCCAGAAACTGAGAGGTTCTAGGGAAAAAGGGAATGGTGAAACAAGGTTCACCATACATTCCAAGTTTATTTTACCATACCTCCCAGATTTTCTCTTCTTTAATTTTCCATCCAGCCTTAAGTAATGATCTTTGTTCTGTGCTAATGGGAAATCCTGGGCCAGAGCTTGTGCTAAGAAAAGATACTCCTGTTGTAGAGGCCTAAGGGAAAGCTCAAAGTCCAAAGGATTCAAGATCATGCAGGTCTTGAAGAGAAATCTCCAACATGAAAAGCACACTGAATAGAAATCTCCAACATGAAACATTTCCTTACTTTTTTTCTCAGAAAACACAAAACTTCATCAGGCTTCAACACAGAGAATATAATTAAGAACTAAGACACAGAGTTTTCACAAGTATCTTGCTAAGTTATTATTCCTACCTTAAAAAGTAAGAATAGGGAGCTTCCCTGGTGGCGCTAGTTGTTGAGAGTCCGCCTGCCGATGCAGGGGACACGGGTTCGTGCCCCGGTCCGGGAAGATCCCACATGCCGCGGAGCGGCTGGGCCCGTGAGCCATGGCCGCTGAGCCTGCGCGTCCGGAAGCCTGTGCTCCGCAATGAGAGAGGCCACAACAGTGAGAGGCCCGCGTACCGCAAAAAAAAAAAAAAAAGTAAGAATAAAAATAATAATTGAAAATTTTCCTAATAAAAAGAAATTCTCCATATTTTATAACATTATTAATATGGAATGTTCTTTGGTAAATTAGCAGAAAATACTGGATTATCTACAATAAAATCAATAATATTACAAGTTTGAAATTCAAGTAAGTTCTAAAACTCACTATTTTGAACCGTGATAGAAAAAGTGAATCATCGCATATATATATATGTATATATGAGTGCGTTTGTATATGTGTATTTATACACACTTTTAATTTTTTCAATTTATTAAGGAGGTAGAACCTGTGCCATATTACTATTGTGCACATAGCACTTAGCATAGCCACAGACATGACATAGGAACTCAATAAATATTACATTAATTCGCTAAACTCTATTGCATTCCTAGTCTGTGCCTGAAACTATTCTGTACAGAGTGGCAACAAAAATTTTGAGTTATTTCCCATTGTCTTTGAAAAGCTTACAGCTAAATAGGAAAGATGAGACCTTCCACACAAAGCTATTAGAGTCCCGTTAGAGAATAAATATCCTGAGATAACAATGCAAGATGATAAATATGTGGTTAGGTGTGAACAACTGCACTTAATAACAGAATCAAACAATGGTGTTACATTTCACAAACTGTAGCATCAGAACAGTTACCTTCCTCTTGTATCCAAAACAGAGGTGTCCATATTACACAGCTATTAGTGGAGTTAGGGCAATTCCAACCTTGAAGTAAAGATGACCGAGCCTCCACTCAAGCCCCAACATGCTTCTTTGCTAATGATACCTAAAGTCTTGATTGAGACTAACAGGTGTCACAGTACTTATTTAGTGACTGTCTGCTTCATCTATGAGGCTAAAATGCCTTCTGATATCTTTAATACTGACATAATAGCTAATAATATAAGCAAACTGAAAGACTATCCCATTGTCCTTGCATGGTATTGAGCAGAATTTAGTGAGCCATACAGCTGGCCATAAAAGTCTTTTTCCAAAAAGCAGGGGAAAGTTCTAGAAAGTAAATAATACAGAAAGAAATTACCCAATTTTCATGAGAAGTTTTATAAAAAAAAATAAAGAACACATTTATTTGAAATTTGGTGAAACCACAAGTAATTAAAGATAAAATAAGCACAGACTAGAGCATGGAGAATATAATTTTTATACTCAAATGAAATTGCTTTACATCCAAAGTAGTTCTGTTGAAGGCAAAGTGCCTTGAAGATTTCCCTTTGTTTAACCTAAACTAGTAGTTTTCCATAGAAGCCTTTGGAGAAGCTTCAAGAGTCACACGAATGTTTCATAGAAATATAATTTCTAAACATTTTTAACTAATTTCAAAACTAGAAAAATGCATAAGACAATATATAGCATATTTTAACACACAAGAATCTGTGGAGCTCATCTTGACTCCTAAGTTAAATTGTTTCTATGCAGATTTTGGAATAAAGCTTCTTTTGCCATCTCCATATATATTTGACCTTCTTACAAATGAGCAATTCATGAGGAAGTTTTAACTTTTCACTGTTTTTTCTTTTTTTTTTTTTTTTTGCGTTACGCGGGCCTCTCACTGTTGTGGCTTACTCCCATTGTGGAGCACAGGCTCCGGACGCACAGGCTCAGCGGCCACGGCTCGCGGGCCCAGCCGCTCCGCGGCATGTGGGATCTTCCCAGACCGGGGCACAAACCCGTGTCCCCTGCATCGGCAGGCGGACTCTCAACCACTGCGCCACCAGGGAAGCCCTTCACTGGTCTTTTTAAGTGCCAGCCCTATGCATGTCCACTTCTGTAGGATTGAAAGAGTGAAGGGAGCATCACAGAGCACCTCAATATTGTGCAAAACCAAAATGGTATTCCAATAAATGGGTTGCCAACTTGAAAGAAGACAGTAGCCATTAATTTGGACCACAAGTCCAAATTTCAAATTTTTACTATCTTTAAAATGGCCTTATTCTTCTCGTGCATTTTCTTTATAAGTAAGTTCTATAAATTTAAATTTATAAAATAAATTTATAGACATATTTTAGCACTTATAAAATAAATTTAAACACATTTTATTTACAAATTTTATCATTTATAAAATACACTTGTACTAGTAAAATGCACATTAGATTTTTATTTCTTTTCCTTTTAAGAGAACTTACTTATAGTTGTTAATAATCTAAAGTAACATAATACTATTAAACATTTACCAAAACCAAATCTCATTCTTTATCCATTTTAGTTTCATTATTCACTCTATTAAAATTGCTCTATACAAGGTCAATATGGACCTTAATAAAATAAATTGTCTTCATTGAGCCCATGTTCTCTGGCTACATATATTGCTCCTCACTGCCCCTGTCAACATCTTGGTCTTCAGTGGCAGTGTTTCCTAATTTAATTCTGATTGTTCTGATCATCTATTTCCTTCACTAACATCTGGGGTATTTTCCCCTTGACCATTAATACTGGTATCTCTCAGCCTCAGTCCTTGACTTTCGTACTCTCTAAACTTCACCCTCAGGAACCTCATTTGTTCTCCTGATTTGGTTCTACATCTCCAAACTTTCAGAGTACCACATCAAGTGGATAGTATCTGTGACAGGAATCTACCGCT